>NC_141691.1:1855269205-1855943599 GCF_964263255.1 Lissotriton vulgaris
TTGTAAGAGGACCGAACCCGATGTCTGCAACCTGACAACAGCCCTGAAGGACTGGACCTGGTCACTCTGTGGTACCCAGGGCAAAGCATTGAGCACCAAGGTCATATGGCTGACCGCCTGTTAAAGCTACAGGGACACAACAAGCTATAGGAGGCCTTTTCCTGCAACTTCCCAGCGAACCAGTGGTAATTAGACCTGGACTTAACCCTCCTGTTAGCTTCTGCCTGCCATGCAGGCAGAAGCAGCTGACCCTAGAGACTCATCAGAGAGTGACCCTCATGCTTCCGGACTGCAGCATTGACTCTCACACTAATGCAGTCCATTATACTGCCCTGAAGTGTGCATGAGTGGACTGCACCACTGGCCGAAGCAGACACAGGTATTGCAAGTCGGAAGTGTGGTCAGAGAGGATTGCATCACTGCGACAACTTACCAGATCTGGGCCAATTATTAACTCAGTATTTAATAAAAAAATATTGCTTTATTGGAAAGCAATCACAGACCTGGTGACCTGCTGACCCAAGCTGGCAACTCTCCCTGTGTGGGCACCAATTCCTAATGAGTCACAAATTGAGGCATACATCCTTAATATTCATGAGGAAGGCCATTTTGTGACACCTAGGAATCACACATTTAAAAATAAAAGTGCCATACAGTAGTAATAGCGATTTCCTAATTGAAATCTCAATTTGGAAATCGCTACTCCCGATACAAGTACATCTGGCCCTTAGACTATAGAACGCAAGTCTTCAAGTATCTGCAGTTGCCCTTATTGGGGTTTTGTCATTCTGATGCAATTTTGCTGATACATTTTACTCAATTTTTCGAATTTATTTGGAATTTTTATTATTTGGCATTTCAACTTTATTACTGTTTCAGTCTGCATAAAAACCTTACATATTGCCTCTAAGTTAAGCCTGTCTGCTCTTTGCTATAGCTACCAAGTGCTTCCACTCAGGATTATATAGTAATTATTTAGTGGTTCACACTGAAAATGGTTGTTATTATTCCTTGAGGATGATACTCATCTCCTTCAACTAATACACCCAATTTCTTGATCCACGAATTGCATTTAATTGAGAGGAATTTGGATAAATACATGACTTGTGTAGAAAGTGTATAGTTAGCAAGCGGATAATTCTCTGCAACTAAAAACCCAATTTCTTAGAGAGCTCTTGTCTGCTATTCCTGAGCACTGCCATTTGGTAGATAATGGATGTGAAGGATTGGATTGCAGTCTCTGTTGTTCACTTTGTGACTTTTAGATAAGGCCAGTGTTATGTCTGTCTTCCTGACCGCTATTAAGTGTAGCTGTTGAAGGCTCAGTTATGGGTGCTCCAACCTGGAGACAACTCTGCTAAGAGGATCGTAATTCTACACAAAGACTAACTCTGTAAGACAAACTTGAAAGGACACATGAAAGAAGAATTCATCTAAACTGGTTCTCAAAATAAAGAAAGAGAATACACACCCTTTGGCTACTACCAGATCCAAGATGTCTTTGAGATATCTTTGACCAGGGAACGAGGTACTCTGCAGAATAACCAGATAACTCCTGTACATCCAGAGTATGTGTCTGCTGACAGACAGCTTCACAATATCACCTGGAAGGAAGAGCTGTCCTCCTGTTCTGAACTGCCCGGCATCTGACCTGTCTGAGAAAAAGAGGGAATGAGTTAGTCAACCCTCCAGGTGCTGACTACTAGGGCAAGCAGAAGCAGTTCGCCACAGAGATTCACAAGAGAGTGACCATTGTGCTTCCGGACTGGCGCATTAATCTGACATCTGACCTGTCTGAGAAAAATTGGGAATGAGTGAGACAACTCACAGGTGCTGACTACTAGGGCAGCAGAAGCAGCTGACCCCAGAGACTCATAAGAGAGTGACCATCATGCTTCTGGACTGCCGCATTGACTCTCACACCAATGCAGCCCTTTACAATGCCCTAAAGGGTGCATGAGTGGACTGCACCACTGCCCAAAGCAGAAAAAGATATTGCAAGTAGGAAGTTTGGTCGGATGGGATTGCATCACTGCGACAACTTACCAGACCTGGCCGAATTATTAACCCAGCATTTAATAAAAAAGATTGCTTTATTGGAAATCAATCATAGACATGGTGATCTGCTGACCCAAGCAGGCCACCCTCCCGGTGATGGCACTATTTCCTAGTGAGTCACAAATTGAGGCCTACATCCTTAATGTTCGTGAAGAAGGTCATTTTATGACCCCTAGGAATCACAAATTTAAAAATAAAAGTGCCATACAGTAGTAATAGAGATTTCCAAATGGAAATCTCAATATGGAAATCTCTACTCCCAATATAAGTACATCTGGCCCTTAGACTATAGAACGCAGTGCACAAACTCTGCATGAGAGGAGTATAGAACAACACCTGCGTCTGAACTGAAGCCCATCACACATACTTCAATGTGAGATAGAGGAAGGTGTGGGATGCAAGGGTAGGGAATTTTAACCATGTGCATGGTGGCCCTGCTCAAGTGATATTTTGTATTTTCCGATTATTCTGTATTTTGAAGAATGTAGTATTTCATTTTTAACGGCATTACTTTCTTTAATAAAAAGGACAAACACTGCATTGGACATTCCATTAGTGCTCTGTTGAGTGTTGAGACTGGAGCACCCCAACACAACTCCCTGAGAATCTTGTGACTGCTCGCTATTCATCAGAGTCAAGTGCTGAAGGGTTTGCATTTTTGTAGGCCAATAGCAGGACGGACCTGGGACCTAATAGGCTTGCAACCCCACCCCCTTTTGGTGCGAAACCTAGTTCATTTTGGAATGAGGAATTCTGTTTCAATTTCAGTTCCTCTGATCTGAGTTCCCTTCTCTCTTTGTCTGGGTCATTATTGTTCCATCGGGTTGAGATTTTCTTTATTGCCTCTTAAGTTTCAGGGGAGCTTGAACTTCCATAACAAGGGCCATGGTGTAATTGTTGTGACTGGTCATATTAGCTGTTGTCTGCATTCATAACAAGGGATGAAGATAATTCATGATTTTTGTCAAGACTTTTGTGGGGTTGATATGTCTAATATCTCTACGTAAGATCTTCGGACAGTAGGAATGGACTTTAGCTAAAGGTCTCTGTGAACATAGGCTGAAGAGAATAAGATGATGGTCAAACCAGTTGATTTGAAATGAGGATTCAATGATGATGATCCCTTCTTGTGCAACAAGATCAAGATTTGAACCCTTGATGTGGGTGGGACTTTCACATACTTGTGTTAGGTGAGAGCTGTTCAGGCAAGATCTGAATTAGGCTGCATGGTGGTCCCTGGAAGCATTCCAGTGGAGCTTGAAGCCTCCAATTAAGATGTGATTAGTGGAAGAGAGAGATTGTTCTGTTATGAAATTCAGTAATTGATTCATGATGATCTAGTTGCTTCCGGTGGGTGGTCATTGGTTCTCACGATGTAGAGTTTGACTCCTAAGACATTTTTCAAATATGAAGCACGCTTTTAAGTATGGCTGCAACTTCTCCATGAGGGTGACTAGTATCATGCCACGTTTAACCTCAACTTTGGGTGGGACCTGTATGCCATTCAGGGGTTCAGAGGAGTCATTGAATAATGTCACAGTGAACCAGAGAATGTCAATACTGAAGGTCTGTATAGTCGCTGCAGAGGAGAGTCGAAGGACTGCAGTCCACATAACCCCAGGTTTGTATAAAGGTCCAATAAGGGAGTAGATTCCAGGGGATTAGAGCCAAAAAGGCAATCCCTAGCCAAGGAGCTCCCGGCCGGAGCTCATTAACTGTCGCCCATCTTGAATTCGGAGGTTAGTGGAATTTATGCCTTCAGCCAAGGAGTTGGTAACACCGAACAAACAGCTGAGTTTGACCCAGATAAGGGGTTTGGAAGAAAAATCTATGGTCCTGATTTCAAGTTGTGCGCTTAATTCCGTCATGTACGCACTGGACAGAAGTACAAGTTTGGTTTTATTAATTACATTTGATAATTATTGAATGTGTTAAATTACCCAACATGCATTAACCGGGCAAATGTGTACGTTATTTACCGCACAATGCATTGTTTGGTGTGTTAAAGCAAAACTCTGCATGTTATTCCACAAGAACTCATACTAGAAGCTATTTATCACACGATAAATAACAAATCCCAGGGTATCGTGATTTACTCGGTGCAATAAATAGCATCTTTACTTGTAATCAGGCTCTTAGTGTTCTCTTAGTGTAGGAGTGGAGAGGATGGGGTGTATTGGTATTGGAGCAGGATGTTGGTGAAGCTCAGCATTACTATTACCATGTTCAGGAAAGAATGGAAGCTGGGGTGTTGAAGGATATGTAGACATTACAAATAATGGAACTATGAAGCAGGGAAAGGGAGCCTTATTTAAGTGAGGTCTACATTCTCTAGTTAGACCACAATATAAGTATGTGGAAGGTAAAAATGTGATTATATTGGAGGGAGTTGATAGGGTCTTGGCGGAGGGGGTGGGAATCAGAAGAACCTGGGAGATAATCAAACTTTCAGCCATGATCTGTGAGGCGTAAGAATTCCCTACAGTGTTAACACTACAGGTTGGTAGATATTATTTTCTTGGGTGAAGAAATTGGGTGAGAGGGGTTTAACTGTAAGTCATATTTAGAGATTGGATGGAGTAGAACATATTTGGCAATGAGTGGAAGAATGATTGCTTATTTGGGATTGACCTGGCTGAGTGGCATCCAGAATGGGATGGCGTTTAGATTGGTATTCTGAGATGTGTGGAGTGGGGATTAAGTGCTAGGGATAAGACTAGGTGGGGGGTGTCAGTAAAGAAATTAGTAGTTAGCCTTGAGTTGGGTAAGTTCTTTAGAATGGAAGAATGATATTCCAAATGTCTTGGTAACTATCTGATGTTCTGATCAATATGTTGCCATTCATATAATTATAGGTTGATACTTTGTTTGTGAGATGGAATGACCAAAAGTTTGTGCCATACAGGATTTCGAAGCAACAAGATACCAAAAGATCGTTGGTTAAAAGAGGCCCTTCTAATACAAAGTCTTGCGAGAGATGAACATTATTGGTATTTCAGGAACTCTTTGAGCTGTCTGTTTGTAGATTCATGTAAAATTCTTAGAGAGATTTAGGGGTTGTTCAATTTTCTTTTTATTTTTTGTCCTCATTTGTCAAAACAGTTAAAGTTTGGAGATAAAATGGATTTTCAGATTCTTTTCTGGCATATAATATGTACGGTGCCCGATCACTCCTTAACAGAGGAGATGTGTTACATCTCAGACCCCCAATTGGCCTAGCCGCTTTTCTTTTTCTCCAATAATACAGGTACATTCGGATTTACCAGCCCAGGGCTGTCAATCCATCTTGGCCACTCCTGAACAATCCCTGACAACCTGTGATACTGCTTCTAAACCATAGGACTGAATAATAAGCCTTTAATAAAGTAAAGCAAGGAAAATAACAAAGATGAAAAAACCAAGGTAAAATAATAATAAAGTTTCATCTTAAGGAGGTGTGTTCTTACACCAATTATTTCATAAACTCCAATACAATTTCTGGTTCTAGGTTGCCCTATCTAATTTTGCAATTCTATTTATTGAGTTGAGCCATTCGCATTCCAAAGGAGAAACAGGTCAAATCCATTTAATGCACAGCTCTCTACGGGCCAATAGTATTAACATAAAAATAAGGGTTTTGTATTGTTAGATAAAATAGTTGTGGAGTCTTCATCCGTAATTAACCCAACAATTACCAGTGCTAAACGCACCTTAATTTCGAGCCCCACAATACCAGACAACTTTGTTCCCACTTTCTCCCAGAAGACATGGATGGAAGGACACCACCATAACGTATGCGCTTTGCCTGCATTTACTGCAACACACTGTGGGCACTTCTTCACAGCTTGTAGACCCATTTTTAGAGCCTTTGAGGGGTCCAATATGCCTTATGAATGATAAATAAATGATTTTTTCTTAGAGGTGCAGACTTCACACTGTGCCATAAAAGAGATTGAAATACTTGCCATAATATGTCAACCTCGTAATCCGGAAGCTCCTTCCTCCAAGTCGCTTTAAACCAGGGATGTGGTTCTTCATGAGACTGTATCAACATCCAGTACCATGCTAAAACTCCCTTTTGATGCAGTGGGCACAAAACTATTTTTTACTCAAAAAACTTGTTTCCCTTTTAAACTTTTCTTAAAGCTTTGGCCTAACTTAACAATTGATAGTACTTAAATTTGGAGATGAAACCTTCTGTAATACCCTGCATTTTCTGCGAAGAAATTAGATCCGAACCCTCTAACAGCTGGCCCCATCTATGGATTCCTTTCTCCTTGATTGGAACTGCAAGAGAGTCTTGTAGACGTGCTGATGTTCCAGGTGATCTCCAAATAGGGGTTTAACAGCTGTAATATGGGATTTGTAATATACCCCGAATTTGTAGCCATTCTTTACATGCTGCTTGAAGAATTTTTAGCTTTACCTTTTAAAAAATAAAGAAGCTAGATTGGTCCAAAGGGCCAAGAGTAAGAGCTTGGAAAAATGGTGAAAGATCGGCGATATCTTTTAACAGTTGCCTGAAAATGTTTAGATGGAAGGCTCTCTGATATTGAAGGAGATCTGGACTTGCTATCCCTCTGTTTTCCTTTTTTTCCCTGAACTTCTTCCAAGCTATTCTAGGTCTTTTCTTCCCCAAATGAAACTAGAAAAGAGGCCTTGCACTTTCTTTATCCATTCTTTTTTAAACTCTAGTGGACTATAATTAAATAGGAAGGTATATTTGGGTAAAATTGACATTTTTAGGAAATTAGACTTGGCCAGGAAAGATAGAGGTAAAGATTCCCACTGTTGTAGTTGTTTCTTAACCTTAGCAGTGACCTTATCAAATTTGATTTTGCTAGTCGATCGAGTTTCTGGACCACCTCAATCCCTAAATACCTGATATTTTGTCGAACTAGGTCATTCCTATAGTTTGCATTCCATTGCATAATCTCTGTTTTTGCTGGGTTAACAGCATATCCAGATAATTCGCCAAAGCTCTCTAACATTTCCCAAATAGCTGCGATTGAGTCATCTAGCTGGCCGGTAAATATCATCAGGTCATCTGCGTAAAGCCCAATTTTCCGTTCCCACCCATGACAGGAGAATGGTATGCTGTCCCTGCATGCCCTTAGTTTAATGGTGAGTGGCTCAATGTGCAAGTTGAATAATAGGGGCGAGAGAGGACAACCTTGCCTCGTGCCCCTACCTATTTTAACCTGCTTAGATAAATTGCCATTTACTAAAACTCGGGCAGATGTGTTTTTATAAAAAGCCTTAATTACAGAAACAAAAATATGACCCAAATTAAAACAGTGAATTACCCCTCTCTGAAAAGGTCAACTGACCCTGTCAAATGCTTTAGCAGTGTTGCATGTTATCACAGTTAGGGGGCTGACACTTTGCGTTGCTAAGTCGATTGCGCCGATTAGTTCGTGGGTCAAGTCATGTAGATGTCTGCCCTTCATAAAACCTTTCTGGTCGCTGTGGATCAAGTGGCCGACTATCCAATCCAACCTTTTGGTAATTATCAGTGTGTACCGCTTCTAGTCACTGTTAAGAAGGGAGATCGGCCTATAAGATTCACATACCCTTGGATTTTTATTAGGCTTTAGCAAGATGAATATTGTGGTTAAGTCCCAGGACGGAGGAAGATCTTGTTTTAAAATATAGGCTGAATTGAACAGTTTAACCAAAATAGGGGCCAGCTCTCCTTTCAGATGGGCATACATTTCATTTGGGAGGGGATCAGGCCATACAGCCTTGCCTTTCTTTAAGCTTTTTATTGCACTATAAACTTCTTCAATTGGGAAGGGGGCAGATAATTTTTCTCTTAGTTCATCAATGAGGAGTAGGAGACTCAAATCCTGAAAAAAGGCTGCTAATCGAGCCTTGTCCGGGTTTAAGTGTTCTGTGTAGAGTTCTTGAAAAAATTGGGAAAAGGCCTGTTTGATCTCCCCATCATCAGTGATGCTATTGCCAGTGGTTTGACATTTTTGTTCTTTAATAGCATTTCTGGCCTGGTTGGCTTTTACCTTACAGGCCAAAAGTTTGCCACATCCTTCCCCATATTCGTAGTTAGCAAGTTTACTTACTTCCCATTTTTGTTTAACTTAATTTCCAAATAATCGGTTAGATTGGCTTTTGCCTTTGCTAACTCTGTTTCAAGAGTTAAGTTATTAGTTGGATTTGAAATACACCCTATATTCCCTTGTATTTTTTTAATTGAATCTTCTAAAAGTTTAATCTCCTTCTTGACCTTTTTATTATGTGACACATTTATACCGACTATTATGCCTCTAAGATACGCCATATACGTGTCCCATACTTTATTTAAGAGTCAAGGTTAAAAAGTTTTTTAGTTTGTCAATTATTGAAGCATCTAAAAGTAGCGATCGGTTCAAAGTCCAGCGCCTTTCTGCTGTCTTTTCTTTGACCAAATATTGAAGTAAAACTGCTGAGTGATCGGATAAATGCTCCGGGATATGAGCAACACTCTTAATATGATTACTAATGGCAGCTATTACCAAGAAAAAATCTATCCTCGATCGGTGACCATGCTTTTTTTTGTAGAAAGTATATTTTCCCGGTTCTGCCCCCGACTTTATGCCCTTTGAGAACCAAATATCAACAATACCTAGATCTTGGATTATTTGTCCTAGGGCCACTCTCATTTTTGGTACAGTAACAGCCATCCTCTTAGAAGTTGTGTCCTGAGCAAGGTCAAGGGCAACATTAAGGCCCCCCCCCCCATAATAATAGGTTAATTTAACTCAAATAAATGTAAAAATCGTGTGTTTAGGGGAGTAGAGTCATCCAGGTTTGACCCATAATATCCTACGAATGCAAGCCAAATTCCCTGGATATTTGCCTTTGCTATTACCCATCTACCTAATGGATCAACCAGATTTTCACCTAAAATACATTGGGAAGCTTTTTTAAACAAAATTGCCACCCCTTTTACTGTGACCTCTTGAGTGGTGCATATGTAATGCTCTGTCCATGGATGGCTTTTTAACATTTTCGACCATTCTTCTTTTAGGAGATGTGATTCTTGAATTAAAATTACATCTGAATCACACAACTTCAAATACTCTAATACCCTTCTCATTTTCGGTATCACCCTCAGCCCATTAACATTCCATGTTACATTTTTTAGACATCTAGGATTATTTAGCCCTGCCAGTTAGTGAGATAACTTTCCTGTGTTTTTCTGGGTAACTCCAGGATTCAGACGGCAAAGGCAGCCATAATACAACAGGACTAACGGAAAAATTAAACATAAATGACATTAAGGATTTTTTTCTCCCACATGCTTCCCCACTCTTTGTGAATCTTTTTTTAAACAATTTCCTAAATTTACATTTTATGCCTGTGTCCCTTCCAACCATCCCTGGGTAATCCTCCCTAGCAACTAGAGGTATACTATTAATACCTCATTATTAGGTCTCCTACCTGTTGATGGTGTTATTTATACCGCTGTTTTACAGCTTGTGCTTTAATCTGTTCTATAAAAACTTTCACATCATTTGGATCCCAGAAATTATGCATCTTATTATTCCTCATGACCCTTAGGGATGCAGGAAACCAAATATTTGCAGTGCCACCCAGATCTCTTAATTCCTGAATATATTTACCAAGCTCCCACTGTATATCAAGGGTTGTATGAGATATATCAGACCTGATACTGGAAGACCAGTTGTTTTTCCTGTATGATCCAGCTTTTAATGCCCCAGTAAGAATTCTTTGTTTTAATGAGTAAGTTTTGAAATTTACAAGAATCCTTCTAGCTGTTTTCCTACCTACACGAAGCACAAAGGGGTCTCAATGGACTCTTTGTATATCCTCTTCCAACATGAATTGATCAAGGTCCCTATTAGGCTCCATTAGAAGGAAAACTACAAAGGCCTTGATGTCCCCACCTTCAAGCCCCTCAGGAACATTCAGGAATATTATGTTATTTCTCCTTGCATTATTTTCAAGGGCTTCTAGCTTGTCTCTTAATTCTTGTTGGCTTTTCTTTAACTTCGAAATCTCTTCCAGGGTATCCGCCACCTACATAGAGACCTCTTCATATGCAGATTCAATAGCTCCGACTCGGTCAACTAAACGATTGATTTTTTCTTCCATAGTTTCACAATGCCCTTGAATTTTTTGTTGGTTGCTTTCAGAAATAGCAAACCTCTCCCTTATTTCAGACTACAATGTCAACATTGTGTTTTCTTAATCAGGGGTTCTAAATTGAGCTGCCGTTGTTCCTGAGTTGCTCGGAATGGCCTGTGCTTGGTGTTCCAGAGAGGACTGTGAGGCGATTACATTCTGCTCAGCCAGGGTGATTATGTTATCTGGACTCAGGGCTGAGCCATCGTCAATGCCCACTGAAGGGTTGAATCTATTTTTTGTTAATATTTGAATTACCGTTGATTCTTTGGTACCTGGAGCCATATTTTCCTCACTTTGACTAATTGATATAGCCTTAACCTCATCCATGCTGCCACGATTTACCGCCGGTGCTGGGGCCCAATGTTAATGGGTGTGGTCTTGACGGAACGGTTCCGTCATGAGCACAGCCCAACCGATGCTCATGACGGAACCGTTCCGTCATGAGCATCGAAAGGGTTAAGGTGTTGTTGTGGGCTGGGGTGATCTTTTGTTATAATATGGGGCCCCTGCGCCTGTACCTTGAAATAAGAACGCTGAGAGGATTGATTTTTACTTTCCTGGGCTTCCCCTTCTTTGGTTGTTTAGGTTGATTATGTCCTTGATTCCCTGCAAGCCCTTTACTCAGATCTAATGCAGATGAATTATCAGCAAGAAATTCGGGTTGCGTGGTTGGAGAAATCACCTGAATTTTACGTTTGGTATCCCCAGTGCTTAAAGTAAGATCCTCCTTTACCAAAACCCCTCTACTCCTTAGTGTTTACCTATTTGCGGTGTTACTGTTAATTGCTGTCGCCTTAACCCCCCCCTCATCCTTTTTCTCTAAAGTAGTTCTGGTTATCCCGGATTTTCAGCCCCCTTTCCTGCTTCTTCCCAGAATCAACGTCTTCTAGTTAGACTTGCTCCCGCCTCCTTACTGGTGTCATCAAAGTTGCTGCCTCTGCATTTCCCTGCTCCTGCACCTTCTGGTTTAAAATAGAAAAGACAGCTTTAAACATACACTTTCCGCTGCGATTTTCTTTTACACAATCCTGAATGGCACTCTATATTCGTGACCCATGACTGCCTCCCCGCGGAAAGCCAGTCCTTGCTGCAGCGGTGCGGCTCCTTCCGAGCCACACTGCCACCTCTGCCCACATTCCTCCCAGCATCTCAGTGGCGCTTCTTCTTCGCAACACCGCGCCGCCGAGACAAACAAGGCAGGGAAACAAAAGCAGCCAAAGAGGGAAGAAAATCAACCTTGCTGCACCTTCGCTCCAATTTTACAACACCGGATCCTTGCGGTAAGCTCAAACTACCGCTTCTAAAGTCTCATGCCCACCATCGGCGTAGGAAAGCTCACGATCGTTACTGACTAGCGGCCACCATATTTCCACTGCATACACATCAGGGGATATTCAATTTTGTAGGAGTTAGCACCAGCCTTCATTAGCTTTCAAAATTGGGAGGAATTCCTTAATTCAGCCATGTTCTTTATGGAGGGAAAAATGTTTGTGGTCCAGGTGAAATATTTGGTAGAAGAAAAAGACCATGACTTGGTGCTGTTAGGCTATTTGTAAATACTGGTCCATTCAGTATGGGTGGCTAGAAAATGAATTATTTCTCTAATAGGGTAAGGTTTGATTTGTAGGGTAAGATATATAAGGTATAAAGTATCCCCGCTCCTACATTATAAAGATATTGCAAATCACACACGAGTTCCATAACCATATAGAGGAATGAGGCTGAAAGCTGAGTTCCTTTACAAGGTTACTAGCAGCCCGCTCGGACGATGTCCAGGGATAAAATATAATGTCTTCAATGGTTGTAATAGGCAAGGCAAATTTATTTCAAAACGTGCCTGTGCGTCTGCTCAGAAGCCCTCGTTCGGTACCGCTGAACCGCTGAAGGTGAGCGTGTGCTCTTCTGTTTGTTGTCATTGCCGCAATATGCAAACGTGTGTGTCCGCTCCAGCCGACGCCCCGATCGCCACAAAATGCATGCACTCCCCAAACATGGCGCGGTGCACTTAGATGTCCCACTTCACGTCAATGCAAACGCCACAACTCCTGCTTCTGAATGCTTCCGGCGTCTCCGACAGCACACGCCCACAACAATGCCGAAGGGCACGCCCACTTGTTTTACAACACTAGTCCCACACAGAACGCGTATCGCAAGCTGTAGAATACCGCAGGCTTTTGCCGAATGCAAACGCCCATCGCTGTATGCACACGCCCATCGCAGAACCCACACGCCCACAACGGACTACTTTTTCCCAAACCTTCTTTTTCCCTTCTAATGTATTTGTTGGGCTGGTGTATAGCCTATGTCCATCTGCTGATACTCACGTTTCCAACGCTGTATTGGGTGTTCCGGTTTGCGCTGTGGTTCCAGAGTTTACCCGCCGCAAAGGTTTGGGCTCTCTCTTTATAATATTAGTATGGATGGAACTCCAAAGTGATTTGTAATTTCCTTATCATGGACGCCAGAGTGTAATTTATCCCACATAATATATGATCAGTCTAGCACCTTTCACACAAACCACTTAAAACCCTGGTGTGTAGCTCTTTCATATGAAATAGCAAGCTTGTTTGTACACTTTAAAAAAAACTGTTAGATATTTGGTGCAAACAAATGTTAGAAACAGTTCAATACATGTCACTTAAAAAAAAAGCTGCAGTAGCCCAGAACGTGTATAAACATGCAGAAAGATTCCAACTTTTCTCTATCTAAGCAGTGCAAAAAATAAACATATTCTCTCTGCTTCTCTTTGTAAGCTATTAAAATAAAGCAGAAAAAAGCAAAGCAATGTTCCAGAACTCAACTGTAATACCATTATAAGAATAAAGTTCGGACCTTTTTTCTTTGTAATCATAGACTTGGTGCATCATTTTTATGTTTATTTATAAATCATGGGATTCTGTAATCCCTGTATAACCGGTAGTCACTAGCATCTTTATTATTAGTGACCTGTGATGCACCAAGTAGCTTATTAGAAAGAGATTAGTGACTATGGGCCAGATGTAGGTATCCAAATACCGGTTGGTAACGGCAGAAATTCAGTAATTTAGGCCGTTACCGACCGGTATTTGGAATTTGAGATGTAGGAGGCAAAAAATTTCCGATTCGGTAAATATGAGTCGGTAATCTACTGAATCGATATTTACCGAATCCCTATTTACCGAGTTCTTATTTACCGAATCAGTAAATAAGAAATGGTAAAAAATGTCCAACGAGATGTCGGAAACCCAAAAAATACCGAATTCCATGAAATTCGGTATTTAAGAGTTGGTATTTATCATGGATTGAAAGCAGGTGGTAACTCGGTGCAGGCTATAAAAGAAGGTCCCAAAATGCAACAGTGCAACCAGAATGGCAGCATTCTACGTCATAGCAAGGCGGCTACGGCTACAGGCAGCAAGAGAGAGGGTATGGAGAAGGGAGGAGCAGGTCTACAGGCAGAGGATAACGCTCTTCCAACTGACTGAGCCAGTGATACTGCAGAGGTACAGGCTACACCCCAGAACCATCCTGGACTTGATTGGGGACCTCCACCCACACCAGGATCACCCAACACCAAGGGCGCACGCCATCCCACCCCATGTGCAGGTGATGTGTAGCCTACACCTGCTTGCCTCTGGGAGCTACCAGAGTGTGATAGCTGCATTTGGTGGTGTGTCCCAGAGCTGCCTTTCACATTTTTTGCGGAACTTCCTTGAGGCCATGATGCAGAGAATGCATCATTACATCTGGTTCCCTGACACACTTGCGGAACTTGCCAAGACCAAAACTGATTTGTATCAACACTTCCCTCACGTAATAGGCTGCATAGATGGCACCCATATTCCACTCGGTCCACCTGCAGCCACTGAACACATATACAGGAACTGTATGTCAATGCACTCCATCAATGTGCAGGTGATATGCAATGCTGGCAACATCATTACAGACATTGTGGCTAAATTCCATGGGCATATCTCCGACTCGTACATATTCCAGAACAGTGGGATATACACACGCCTTGTTGCTGGAGAGTTTGGGGTTGGATATCTGCTAGGTAAATAACTGTGACACACCCGGATTGACATAGCAGATGAATGTATCATGAGTATGTAACGAATGGACCTTTCATTTCAACCTAGGCATATGCCCTGCGGTCCTTTGTGATCACACCCTACCTCAATACAACTACCGGGAGTGAGAGGCGTTAAAATGGGGCTCACAGGTCTATTTGCAGTGTAGTGGTGCGCACATTTGGACTCCTCAAGAGCAGGTTCCACTGCCTCCATTACAGAATGGAGGTGCACGCCAGTATACTCCCATCCTGTGCTGCAAGATGATAGCGACCTGTGCCATGTTGCATAATCTTGCCACCAAGGAAGGCACAGAGGTGGAGCTCACACATCATGAGGATATTAATGATGACCAAGAACAGGCAGAGCCCCACACAACAGGAGCAGCAACAACAGATGGGAGATTGAGACGGGCAGAGATCACACGTCGACATGGTCCTACAATGTCTGTGTCCATGACTAAGTGGTCGCAGTTCTTCTCACTGCGACCTGTCCTGTGGGTTGAGGCCATTTTTAATGTTTGCGCCCACGCACTACAGTGCGGGATGCACGTGGCTGGATCTCAACACTTCCGGTGGTGCCTGTGTCAGAAATTTGGAGTCTGCTGCTTCTACGCATCTCAGGGACAGAAGTGCTGGAGCCACTCCTGCTGGTGGACTCTTCAGTTTCATCGACACCTGTGTCTCCAGCAGTGCCTGCCTGATTTGTGAGCCTCTGCTCCATGGCAGAGGTGACTCTCCCCATCCCCCTTGACAAATCTGTGCAGCAGTGCACAATTGCATCCTGCATGGCGACAGAACACCGGCACAGTAGTGAGGTTGCTGTGGCAAAGCAGTTCAGGGCTTTTGACTGCTGCCGCATACACTGGCGCTCCCTGCGCCGCTCTGAGTAATCTCTATCCAATTTGTCACAGAGAACACTCATGTACTGTGTGATGTCTGTCATCCCCTTTGCAATTGACTGCATGCTCTCAGCCATGTTACCAATTCCATGGTCAATGTTGGATATTTTGCAATTGATACTGTGCACCTGCCTGTGCACTGCCAACATTGCCTTCACCTGCAGGCGCTGCACCTTTACCATGGTGGCCTCTAGTCCACAAAAGACCCCCTCTCCTTCCTGGCCTTGACCTATATCCCGTGCCTGCGGCCAAGGACACTGGCCCGCACAGTGCCTGTAGTACTCTGCTGCCTGGCCTTGTCAGCCACAAGTGGATTGCTTTGCATTTCACCCTCCTCACCCTCCTCATCTGAGGTTTGCAGAATCCTCAGAGGGGGCACATTAAGCCTCCTTGCCCTTTCCTGCACAGATGACTGTGTTGTTGGTGTTGGGAAAAGTACTGCTGGTTCCAACTCTTGTGCCCCAGACAACAGAGGTGACTGAGGCTGTGGTGTTGTGGGTCACTCAGGTGTTGTGGCTTCCTGCGCTGTGGTGTTGTCTTTCTCAACAGCGCTGTGACCTGCTCTTTCTTTCTTCTTTTCCCTCCTCTCAGTTGTTGGTGCCCTCTCCTCCCTTTCTGGAGCTGTACTGCATGGGGACTCTCCTGTGGACAGATATGGACATTGAGTCAGTGGGGTCATTCACCTGTGTGTCATGATTAAATTACATTTCTATCACACAATTGCCTAGTCTACATCAGCTTCTCAAAGTACTGTGTGGCATGCCTTGCTGAATTCTATAGTGACTGCATTGAATGTATGTACCTATGACTACGTCTCCCATGATGCATTGCTGGACATCAGTAAAACCTGTTCTGGAGTGTTATGCTTACACACACAGTGGGGAAGGGGGACAGGGAAATGGGTGGGGATTACTGTCCATGCATTTTACCTTGCTTCTTTGCAGCTCTGGAAGAGCTATCAGCGTCCCCAATTCCATGGATGGTTTCCGGCTCCAGGGTGGATTCCACCAGCTCCTCAAGGTCTGTTAGTCTTGGTGCTCTGTTTTTTCCTCCACCTGTGGCTCCAGCTTCCTTATTTTGTGCAGCAAGTTGTTTCTTTGTGATGCTAAGCAGATCTACCATCTTTTCTTGAGGTCATCAATCTCCCTGTGCGTCACCCCAATGACATTGACCTTTGTCTGGATGTCAAGCCATGTATTACGTTTCACAGACTCTGCAACATGCAGAGACTGTTTACCGAAAATGTGGGTGTGGTGCTTGACCACCTCTTCAACAAGCAAGTGCAGTTCTGCTGGGCTGAATTTTGTTTTCCTCCTGCGCTCTGCTGCATCCTTTTGGCCATCCTGGGACTCCATTCTGGTGATCAGGTATGCTCAGGGAAGCCTGCTCCTCTCTGTTTTCTCCTGCTCTGCAAACAGTTGCTCTGCACCTGCATGGGTGTGCCCACTCCCAGGTACTGGGGAGGGGTGGTTGCATCTGATTGGTTGGATCCTCTGTAGCTTTGTTGTGGGGTGTGGTAGGTGTTCCTGATTGGTTCACAGGCTCACATGGGTTCTTTTTCATATTACCGATTTGGTGTTTTACCGATTCGGTATTTACCGATTCGGTATTTTACTGAATCGATAAATACCGATTCGGTGATTCCCATTCATTCCTATGGGCAAGGGGGACCATAGGAATGAATGGGTATAACAGAATCTGTATTTACCGATTCGGTAAATAACGATTACATTTTCCGAGTGATACCGAATCAGTAATTTTTACCGAATTTTTACCTACATCCCGTTTTCCGAATTTTAAATACCGATTCGGTATGAGTCGGTATTTAAGAGTCAGTAATCAGGATTTACCTACATCTGGCCCTAAATCCCTTATACAGGCAATAACAGATTTCCATGTATTGCAAATAAATATAAAAAGCCTGGGATAAACAGAGTGGCATCATGAAGACTCCTATTCTTTTGGCCCAAACCCCAAGTGAAGAAGAAGCAAGAGAGAAGGAACTTTAGCTCATGCCCAGTATTAATGATGGCCTTTTATTGTCAATTATTAAACTGTCTCCATTGGAGAAAAGCTGATTAAATTAGAGGCTGTTGAAAATAGGATGGGTCTTAATTTGGGTATTTGAGAGCTCCGCTAAGAAACACAAAACAAAAGAAGGGACACAATTCAAAGTAGATTTGATTTTTGCATGGGAATAATAGATTCTCATTGAAGTGTAGGTGGTGTGGTTGGAAAACATCTCCTCATAGAACCATAGAGATGCAAATAAAGTGAAAATGATAGTGCTGTCCATTCTTGTTTCATAAGCACCAAGAATAAAGTCCATATTTAGCTTTTATTCATGTGGGTAGATGAAAATAGGTGTCTTTCCACAATATTTAGCACAAAGATGCATGTCCTAGTTTGTTTAAATGTAGCTTAAAGTAGCTTGAAGTGTAATGGTCCTTGTGCTCCCACCTAAACATTTGTATTACTGATGGGCACCAATACCAGAGTAATGCATCCGAGAGGGGCACCTCAGTGGGGTGAATCAAAAATTGCATGGATGGATGGGCCTAGCATGAGAAGGATTCGCCTCCAAAGTAGAGGTACCAGGGGGGTGAGAGGAACCAGTCACATTGGTGCCTCAAAAGCCTGTATTCACTCCATTTCTGCTCTTTTTGGTAGTAAATGCATAGTTTAGATTGAAGGAAGACTGGTTCTGGGCCCTGGATTGCTTGATAAGTGAAGCATACAAAGAACACATTGAGGTGGTAGATCCTTCTCATATCTTTTTTGTGTTTAAGTAGTTTTTATTGGATTTTCAATTACAAGAAATACAAGAGAAAATAAAAACAATAAAATTAAAAAGTCATAATATATACAGCATATTATAAAACATAAGATAAAAGAAATATTATAATGGTTTAATATAAGCATAACCTTAGGGAAATAAGAGAAAGGAAAGAAGAAGAAAGAAAGGGGAAAGATAGAAAAGAAAGAAGGAGAAATAGGAAGGTATGAAAGGTCCAAAAAGTTGTAGAAGAATAATATAAAAGAAAAGAGAGAGAAAAGAAAGAATTAATGTACGGGAGTATGAGTAGATAAATATGACGAAATGGAAGCCAGAGAAGATCAGATTTCACTTTTTGAGAGCTAGAAATGGAGGAAACAGTAGCAATTCTATGCTCACCACAAATAAAATTCCACCGGGTTAATGAGGATGGTGTAGAATTATCTTTCTAGGATGATAAGATACCTTTAAAAGCTAATGCAATAAAAAGATCAAATAACAAGGAAACAGGAGATGAGTCATCAACATCAGGTGATAAAGAACCTAGAAATACATTCTGTAATGTGAATATAAAATCACACTTAAACATTTTCATGCATATAGACCAAACAGAGTTCCAAAACGTAAATACATTAGAGCATTCATAAAGCTGATGCTTCAATGTGCCAGTATCAGTAGAACAAGACCAGCATGGAGGAGAAGAAGATGGAGAAAACTTAGAAATACCAACAGGAGTTATAACAGCTCTATTGTATATGAAATATAAAGATTGGGTAATGCGAGCAGCATCAGAAACTTTAAACAATTTAGACCACAATTTATCCCAAGTTGTAATGGGAAAAGAAATGGAAAAGTCAGTTTCCCATGCAATTTCAATAGAGGATTTAGGTCTCTCAATAACATTTGATAACAATAACGTATATACAAGAGCAGCTTTAGGTCTGTGTGTGGGAAATAAAAGATATAAATGAGAGGATGGGGTAAGAGAAGGTGTAACATCTGGAAGGACAAAAGTATTTAATTGTGAATGTAAGACGTTGGTAATTATATTATATTCTTGAATACATGAGTCAGATAAGTGATATTGTACTTGTAAAGTAGAAAAAGAGATAACAGAATTTTGGGAAACCAATTGGTGAACAAAAATAATTCCCTTTTCTTTCCAAAATTTACAGTAGAATGATTTACATTTATATTGAAGATATTTGTTATACCAAATTGTGGAGGGTAAAAAACACTGAAAGGGAGTAAAAACAATAGAAAATGTATTGTATAATGAACTCTGAGAATATTTTAAAATAGGGTTATGGGATAGGAAAGTGCTGTTGGACATAAAAAGTACATTTTGAAAATAAAAGTCTTTTAGTAAAGAGTGTTCAAAAACAATTCACCTGGGAATAGGGATGTCGCAAAATCATGGGATAAAGCAAAGGCTTGCTTGATTAAAAAGCTGAATGATATGCTCTAAAATTAGGAAAACGAACACCACCCTCAGATTTAGGTTGAATAAGTCTGGAAAGAGCAATACGCAGGTGTTCATGTTTCACAGTAATGTTATACAAGTGGAGTTAATTCGAGAAAAAAAGGAGATGGGAATTCGATCAAGTTATGATCACGAGAGACTTGTTTATCTTGGCACCCTGACCGAATTGCGGTTGGGCCTGTACCAGGACTGGGAGCGAAAGACGTCGTGCAGAAGACCGGGGTGACCTTTGTGGCACAGTAAGTCAGTCGAAACATGTTGGCACAAGCAGTACCAGGAGAGGTGTTTTGAGATCCTAATCTTCTCCTCTGAACAAGACCCATCCTCATTTCTTTTCATTCTGGTTGTAGAACCTATAAATAAAGGTCTGATTGGTATCCAAAAACCAGTTTTAGAGCACTTCCCTGCCAACTGCACTTTGTCTTAACACCATTCCCAGTCACAAGGTGATATTCACTGTTCTATCACTTTGTTTGTTATATTTATGTTGTGTCTTGTTATCTTTCAAATGTTTTATTTTTTACCCCCTTCCCTTATGCTCCGCCCTGAGTGTGGCTACACCAGGGCGTTTTGTAAGCAGACCCCCGATAATGAAGCATGTCACACACTTGTGTGTGTGAGTGCAGGCAGTTTTCAAAACAGAGTTATTTTTTCTGTCTCGTGTTGTTACGCGTGTATTCTAATCACTCCACCCCTTTTTGTGTATAATTGGAATGGGTAACATAGACAATGTGTAGAGAACATGAGGTACAATCATCATTTTAACATCATGTGGGTAACATAGACAATGTGTAGAGAACATGAGGTACAATCATCATTCTAACCTATCCCACCACGAAAGATATAGGGAAGACCAAGTATGAAGAAGCGATTGGATTTTAGTGAGTAATGTATTAAATGTGTATTTAAGTGTGGCGTGCAGCGAGGTGAAAAACAAATACCAAGCTATTTGATTTTAGTAGGACACCAAGTCAAATTAGTGTCATTAAACATAAACTGAAAACATATGGAGTTTAAAGGTAAAACTTCTGCCTTTGAGAGGTTTAATTTATAACCGGAAATACTGGAGTATAATTGGACCTCTTCCAGAAAAGGCAAAAGGGATTCTGTAGGGTTCGACATGTAAATTAGGATATCCTCTGCATAAGCAGATATTTTGGTCTCATTGGAGTTATGAATAAAGTCAGAAATTTGTGAGTTAATACGGATACGCTCCAAGAAAGGTTCAAGGCATAAGACAAAAAGTAAAACATTTAGAAAAATGATTATTAACAAAAAAACTAGCTCGAGGACAGGAGTATAACAATATAATAAACAAAATAAAAGTAGGGCCAAAACCAAACCATTGAAGAGTTTTTTTTATATTTCTTTTTATTAATATATGATAACAATAAAAAAAATTAACAAATGCATTGGGATACATCCATTGAAGAGTTTTAAACATAATTTGCCAGTTAATGCAATCAAATGCCTTTTCGGCATCCAGTGACAATGCTGCAAGGGGAGATTTATATTTTTTAGCATATGAAATAATATTTGCAAACATTCGTGCATTATCTGATGCCAATCTACCCTTCACAAAACCGACTTGATCAGTTTTAACCAATAAAGGAATAATTGTTTCAAGTCTTGACGCAAGAATCTTGGCAAATATTTTACAATCATAATTTATTAAAGATATAGGCCGAACATTTTTACACTAGGAATGGTGTTTATCTGGTTTGGGGATGATAATAATTAAAGCATCCATAAAAGAGCCAGAAGCTTTGGCATCCTTAATAAAAGAGTTAAAAAGTGCTAAGAGGTGAGGAACAAAAATGGAGGTAAAAGTAGCATAAAATTCAACGGATAGACCATCAGGGCCAGGAGCTTTGGATTTTTTAAAAGAATTAATAGCATTAACTATCTCCTGAAATGTGATCTCTCTTTCCAATGCATTAAATTCATCAGGAAGAGATGGAGGGGGGAAGGGAGGCCTGAGAAAAAGGTATTTAAATTTCGATTAGAGGGAAATGTATCATCAGAATAGAGAGATCTATAAAACTCATGAAAAGCCTCTGCAATATCTTCATCTGATGACACCATTTTTTTAGTAGACTCATTAAAGATGGGACCAATATTTTTACTTTCAGATTTAATTTTCAGATAATTGGCAAGCATTTTACCTGCTTTATTTTGACCACCATGACATTTGGATTTCATTTTGAGAAGAATATTACAAGCTTCAATTGTTGCTAATTTATTGAGTTCAGATTTGGACTTAATTAATTCATGGAGAGTAGAGGTGATTTGGAGGTGAAGTATGTTTGTTCTAGTAATTTGAGATGACGTAATTGGTCAGCATATTTTTTCCGCATGGCCTTATTTTTGGTTGAGACATATGAAATATTGAAAGCACGAAAAGAGGCTTTAAAGGCATCCCAATTATTAGAAACAGAGGTATCCGTTGGATTATTAAATTAAAAAAAATAATTAATAAAAGTGGTGGCCTCTTTAATGTAAACAGTGTCAGATAATAAAAAACCATTAAGTTTCCAGTGACTAAATTGAGGAGAGGTCAATGACAGCATGTACGGGAGCATGGTCAGAGATAAAAATTGATCCAATTTCTGAAGATTGAATAGAAGGGAGCAGGGATTTACTAACCAGAACATAATCAATCCTATAACAAGTGTGGTAGACATTGGAAAAAAAGTATATTCAAGTAAGTCAGGATTACATGTCTTCCAAACATCATAAAGTGGAGGAGAGGTAATGGCCGATTGAAATGCTTTGTGAGATTTATCAGTGTTAAACTTGTATTTAGATAATCTATCAGAAAAAGGGTCTATCCATTGGTTAAGATCACCAGCAACAACAATATTAGGGCAATCTATGGAAGAGATTAGAATTTTAATGTCATTCCAAAATTTAGGATCTGGTTTAACAGGGCCATAAATATTCAACAAAACTAGAGTCTTGTTGTGTATAACAACCTTTGCCATTACCCAACGTCCATCATCATCATTCTATGTAGACAACATTTGTACAGATAATGACTTATGAAATAATATGGCAACACCCCCTTTTTTATTAGATGCAGGAGAATAAACAATTTGCCCCACCCAATGCCTTTTCAACTTAAGTGACTCTGCATCAGAACAATGAGTTTTTGGGAGAAAAGAAACCTGAGAGTCAAGCTTGGATAAATGAGACAGTACCTTTTGCCTTTTGTCGGGGTTTCCAAGACCACGAACGTTCCACGTGACAAAATCACACATAATGGAGGGTTAGGAGGTAAGAAACAGGTGGAGTTGATACACAGCAGGAGTACAGCTACAAAAAATAAAACAGCACACATGAGATACATACAAAGAGAACATTGCAAAAAAAACACACATTACCAATATACACAAGCATCAAGTTGAGTATAATGAACAGTTGAAGAAAAATTGACAAGAATATATGAAAAGATAAGGAGATAGAAAGAAGGATAAAGGAGAAGAGAAGATATGAGAAATAGAGTAGAAAACAGAGAAGAAATAATAAAAGAAACAAACAAGCAGATCAAGGCAAAACAACCAGATCTGTAAGAAAGAAGGAGAACAATGAAGAGGGGGCATAGTGACGCAAGGCAAAGCGGACTACAGAAATAAGAATAAGGAAATATTAGAGAAAGAACCTCAAACTAATGAGAAACAGAAAGAGAATAAAGCAGTTTATGTCAGAAAAAAGTAAGCAAAACATAACAAAGAAGTTTAAAGAGGCAAACCTAAAAAGGTAGAGAAAAAAAATCAAGTGTTAGTATCCATTCCATTGGTACAGAGGTTGTGAAGAAAAAGTTTAAGTTTTTCCGGATCATCGAAAGAACGCCCATCATGGATAATCTTGCAAAGACAAGGGTGAAGTATTCCTTATGGAATATTAAGATTTCTCATCTGAGGACGCAGGGCAAGGAATTCCTTACGACGTGCGTTAGTTGCGTTAGAGATGTCCTGCGAGATTAAAATATTATGACCAGACCAACTAAGACGACGTTTGAGTTTAGCTGCCCTCAAAATACTCATTAGCTCAGTAAACACCAGAAAGAGCATGATGATGCCACGTGGCTTCGTAACGTTAGTGTTAAGATGCTTTGTATGTTGAGGGGAGTAGTTGAAGCTGGAAGACCTAGAAGCTCTGGAAGGAATTTCTGAAGAAACAGAACCATATTTGAACCTTCAATATTCTCTGGAAGGCCATAAAGGGGTAGGTTGTTTCCTAAGATTTCGGTTTTCAAGGTCTTCTGTGGGAAGTTTCTGCTCCAGAATTGGAATCTTTGTAGATATATCCTGTATGTCGCTAACACGTTGTTCCAGTTCAAGTACCTTGCCTTCCATAACAATCCATCTCTCCTCAATTTGTTTTAGTTTTTCATTTGTTGAAGACATAAATGGTTGGAGACCTCGTACTTCATCTAAGATAGAATCCAGAACCGGGTTCTGAGAGGAATGACTAGGAGACAGTGTTTTTTTTATGTCTCTCTGGTTTTGTGCCAGTTACAGAGGACGTGGTAGAATGGGACTCGTTGGCCATTGTAATGTAGAAGAAAAAACTAAGTAGGTAACTCAATAAATAATCCAATAGGAATGGAGCTGGAAGCGAGGATACAAATAAAAAGGAGCTTGAAATGGAGAAGTTCAGATCCTCGGAAAAAACATAGATGGTAATGTTTTCTTCCTATGACAGTAGCATAAGGAAAGGCAGGCACACGTGAAGCAGATTGGCATTTGTGAGGAGGCAAATTGGTATTGAAAGCACAGGGCGGAGATCCTATTCAGTTCAGAAAGAGTTGCACGAAGAATATATTGTAAATATGAGTATTGCAGCAATGAAGTAAAGGTAATGGCATAGCAAAAAACAACAAAAACAAAAAATAATATTAAGGAAACATGAGCTCAGCGGCCAAAAATGGCGGCCGCCCACATCTCCAATATAAGAAATATTGCCATAAAACTGGGAAGGACTTAGAATGAGAAAAATCAGAAACAGTACATATTCAAGTCGTTGCACATGCCCACCTAGTCAAATAAGGCACTCCGTAAGCTGAAAAAAGCCTGTCAGTAGAGATAAAGTTTCCTGTCAAACATGTGGAGGCACACAATGGATTTACACGTAGAGCCAAACACACTTACCGCCCAAGAGCATTTTGCCAATGATATTCCACAAATAGGCTGCCAATTGAAATTTTCCTTAGACGGGAATAATAACAAAAATAAAGCTAGCCAATGAGGAGAATGGGCGCAGCAACCTAAAATGGCAGCCACCCGCGTCTGAAAAGAGAAAAAGATTACCGCAGTCCAAATCTTGGAATTAAAGGCATGAATGTGGTTCAAATGCGGTCCAGAGACTCATCGTATATTCCGAAAGCCATGCCCAGCACTCAGTTGACGAAAGCGGCATATAAGAGGCTCAAAAAGCGATTACGAGTTCCACTGAAGAGCAGAGCTCACGCTGGATTCGCCATTTTACCTTGGCGTTGAAGCCACGCCCCGATCCTTCTCATACCTGACCCCAAAACTTTGTATTTCAATGCTGGCTGACCTCAGAAATTAAACAAACGAGACTTGTTTCAGGACAATGCTATACCCCCACTAAAATTCATTCTCAGTAT
Organism: Lissotriton vulgaris; assembly: GCF_964263255.1. Classification (NCBI taxonomy): domain Eukaryota; kingdom Metazoa; phylum Chordata; class Amphibia; order Caudata; family Salamandridae; genus Lissotriton; species Lissotriton vulgaris. The sequence continues at coordinate 1,855,294,229 of NC_141691.1, forward strand.
TAGCTGGCTAGTGCAGGCTATTACTCACTCAGCATTGGGAAGCCTTCTGGTAGCTATGCACTTAACAAATCGACATAGCATAGCATAGAGCTCAAATAAGAAGTGACTTCCAGTAGTGAGCCAATGTAGACTTTAGAAGGTGGTCATGTCTTGCAATTGTTTCTGTGCTACACAAACACGCCATGGAGTGCTTTACAAAGTTCGGCTGGCAACCTTCATGAATGAGAAAAAGGAGGTATTTGTGCTCTGAAATAGAATAGCAGCTAGCAGCTAGTGAAACAATCATCATTCTAAAGGCCCTTTCTAGAGTTTGGCACACAGGATTTCCTTCAAAACGTGGAAGATATCCCGTCTGTCATATTACAAGTGCTGTAGGCTATAATGCAGTTAATTAAGAGATTACATTTCAATAGTGGTCCGTGAACTACTTGCCTGTAATGTGACAGGCTGTTACTTGAAGACATGGTGTTTCAGATCCTTTGCGAAAATAAACAGGCAATAGCAAAGCTAGTTGGTCTTGGCTCCTAAAGACGGATCTATTGTCCTTGTAATCAATTTTTATTGTCATTCGTATGTGAATGAATATGTCATGCATGAGGTTTGAACATAGCACTGAAAACTACATGCAATGCTGCAGAAGTGAGTGAAACAGATGCAGTTGTGTGAATGCCTCTGCAAACGACTTCAGAAATCTAGTCCTGAAACTAGGACAGGGGTTACAACTCACCCAGAATACTAGAAAGGTGCTGGGCAAAACAGTGACAGAAAGGAATATTTCCTGATCCTTAGGGAGCACAGACAGCAAGAGGACCCAAAGGCGGAAAGGACATTCTAATTTTTTATTTTAGATTTTTAAAACTTGACGCGAAGATATCAGGTGTCAGAGCCCTTAACATGAGCACCAGTTTCATTACAGATGGACACATTCATTTTTTGTTAGGCACTGGGAGTATAAATGATTTGCCCAGAATCACAGGATGTTGAGCGTCGTTGCCAAGACTTAAACTCGGTTCCCCAGCTTAGAGGTCAACCGCCCTAGCCATAAGGCTACATCCTCTCTATCAGTATGGTACAATGTAGCACATTTAGTGGTGAACATGAGCTTGTGATAGAGCAGTTTATGATAACATTGATACTGCCCGACAGAGTACAAATGACTTTGAACGACTTTTCAAATTCTAATCTACTCTAAAAGCATCTCTATAGATGCCTACTCATATGAATAGTATTCTGAACTAACTTATCAATTTGAGGGGCTGATTTGCTCAAAAATAGTGCACAGTGGTGCAGCAATCAAAACAGCAGCAGCCTGGATGCCCCATTGGATCAGTTGTGGGAAGCAGAGGCTGGGTCTGAACTGTGGTGGCGAAGTAAGCTAAAGAACGATGGTGGATTCAACCCAGATATGTGACTGGGGGTGAGTATCTGGAAAGTTTCAGCGCTCCGTCCATCCTTGCCTTGTGTTTGCTTTGTGGGAAGCAGGGGCGAGGAGCATTCATGCTGACTGAGAGTCCTGGATGCCATGACAGCAGTCGCAGAGGTCTGATTAGGACAGGGGGGTGTTGTAAATTCGATGTCATGTCACAGGCACCAGTCTCCTCTGGCAGAGGTTCACACCCTAGCAATCCTCCCCGCAGTTCTTTGCTGGGTGGTGGTCTTCCCAGTTCCTTCTTGGCTTCAAATTACCACTACCAATTCATAACCTGCCAAGGGGATCACCCAGGGTGCAAAGCAAAACATTTTAAGATGGCTGCCCGCGAGGCGCATTGGGAGGACCAAAAATATACAAGGGGACTTGAGCGTTCTTAAAGAGGGGCAAGGGGAGACTAGGCAAGAAAGTAGGGAGACATATTAGGCCTGTCATGACCAGTGGAAGGAGACATAATCCAATCAGAACACTGTGAGACTGAAAGTTTCTGGACGGGACAAGAATAAAAAATAGGGAGGAAACAGAAGTGGAGGAGTGAGAGAAACAACAAAGCCTTGCAATCATGAGGAAGGAACTGAGCAAAAGTCCACTCCTTGTATATGTAACTTATTGATAACAATAGTTCTGGCAAACAGACATGGCTGGCATTTGGTTCCATGTACAGAATGTTGCACTGGGCCATGTTGCGAGGTAAACATGAAAACAGAATAAAGATAATCGACTTTGTAATGCGGATGTTTTCACGATGCACAGGGAGGGCAGTTACCTTAAAAAGTGCACACCATCATAAACAGCTTTGAAACAATATATATTTATGCTGCCCTTCAATATAAAACTTCCCACGTCTATATACAGACGCTACCATTCAGGGGGCCGTAGAAGGAAACCTATACGTAGTCCAATTGTCTGGTTAGAGCTATGTGAGACTCACTAGGTTAGAGCTTAAAATATAATTTCTACAGGCTGCCTGATCGGTACACCAGTGCCCCAGCAGTAACTCTTTAACCCCTCCCATGCTCGTGATGTAACCGTTCCGTCACGAGCCTCGGGTGGGCTGTGCTAATGACGGAACGGTTCTGCCACGGCCCGCTCGCCGCGCCTGCGCGGCGCGAATTCCGTGCCAGTGCTGATGTTCTAAAGAGCGGGCGAGGCCGTGACGGAACCGTTCGGTCACAAGCACAGCTCACCCGCGGGCCATGACGAAACGGTTCCGTCACGAGCATGGGAGCGCTACGCGGCTACCGCCTCCCCCTTAGCGCTGCGGCGGAATAGCCACCGCAGCGAAGGGGTTAAAACAGGTTGACAAAACACACTAGGCCACATTTACTTACAAATCACACACAGCCCTGACAAATTTCCCAGGTCCATGTGAGATGTGCTGCACCAGTCCAGGTTTTTTTGTTGAATTTTAGAACTTGCATTCTTTTTATTTCATCATCAAATAAGACTACAAGTCCCAGAATTCAAAGAAAAATTCTTGACTGGTACACTACATATGGACTTGGAAACTTGCCAACTACGCACCCCTTGGAGATCACCAACCAAAGTTGCTTCCCTGCATTGCATGAAAGGGAGAAGGCAGGACAGCACCATATGTGTCCAGATATAGTGCTTTCAAAATTAAGCATGGACATAAATTGTACCCCTGACTCCCGCTGAAGCTTGACAGAATGCATTGGATGTTATGCCTCATTAAAAAAAATGTGTCTGGTATGCTGCCTTCAGAGTCAAGTTTGACTTAAAACTACAGTGACTGTGCTATCATGCAGTACATGGCTAGGACTAAAGCAGTAGACACATCCACATTTGCGAACACGTGCTTGGCTAGGCAGGTCTGCATCAGGCGGTGCAACATCTTCAGCTGGGATGCTTGGTGTAAAGTGGTGACAGCAGGTTCATTGCTACCTGTGAGCACAAGACCCTATGTGTCAGCCCCAGGCCTTGTCTTTTTGTGGCACTGTCTGTAGAGCTGAAGTACAGGGACAAAGTGGCGTGTTTCCCAAAGTGGATTTCCAGTGACACTAGTGCACCTTGAAGCCCCAGCAGTCTACACTACACTGGTTCGTAATGCACACACAGGTAGGCCATTGGACTGGGCCTATGGTTAGGCACCAGCAGATGCACTGTGCTTTGTTACAGGACAGTAAAGGCAAGAATTTAGTGATAGTCGAATTCTGTCTTTTTGAGGTCTGGTTTTAACCAAGCCCTTTTGATGTAACTAAAATATGTATAATACTCTTACGTATAAGGGCTTCCAGCTACCTCTCTTCACTCATTGGTCTGTTGTTGAGTCATTCTCATTTTCCTTCCGCCCACTCCAGCATATAGTGTGGAGCAGTGGGTCAGCCTACAATGGTCAACTTCATTGTGAATGACTGCATTTTGCTCTCTCACAGGGGGGCCATCTGCACACAAGCTAGTTCCTTTGACTTCCTGTGTTCTTGTTTTTACTTATAAATTAATTTACTGTTGGCTTTGTGTTTAGAGCCAAATGTGACAGCAAGAAACTGTTGATGCAAATTCATCTTTAGCAGATACCATCTCCAGCCAATGCTGTTGTAAATTCCTTTTAGAGGGTTTTGCTTTTATGAGTCTACTATTTCATGACATTCCAGACTGTGTCCATTTGAAACTGTTCTCTATTAAGGTATCTCCCTCCCTCGAAACCAAGAGCTTTGCAGCCAATATGATTGACTTTTTTAGGTCTGTGTTTGCTAACACAGACCTAAAAAAGGCCTGTTGATTTGACTAAAATGATATGTATAACATAGTTACTCAGAGGGGTTCCAGATAGACTTCATCCATTAGTCTGTAGTTGGTGTCATTCACATTTTTCGTCCACCCACTCCAGCATACATTAAGAGGCAATTTCTCAGCCCACTTTAGCCATTGGATGACTTCGCTGCGAGTTACGGCATGCTGCCCTTTTACAAGGAGCATATCCACACACAAAGTAGGTTCCTTCAGTGACAGGAACTACTATGATAATGAAGGATGGTGCAGATGAATGCTTTCATTTCAAATTCCTGCTCTTTTCATTTTGCTGAACACCAGGCATGTAGGCATTGGTCACTAGATGAATTTAATCTCCTTTAAACCAGGCCAGAATGTAATTTAAAAAGTCTCTGTTTAAATAAATACCTTGTGCAAATGGAGAGCAGCTATTTGGGCAGAGGTTTATATGGTCCACTTAAAACTGCACCTGAACTGGGTTAAAAAGCAAGCATTTGCAATGCAATAGTTTCGCATTTGCAAGAGTTTAAGCAGTTGGCATTGTAAATGACAATGCCTTTTTTTATCTGTTTTTGTCATTAACACAAAAATGAAAGGTAGTGTCCTTTACAATATAACTAGCTCGAGTCTTGTAAATGCGAGACTTATTTTATTTCAAAGGTTAGTCATTGTCCTAGGCTGCTTGGAAAGTGAGAGCACACATGGCGTGCTAAATGTTGCAGGAAAGTAATTTGTGCCTACAGTAGGAGAAACTCATAAAGAAAATAATGCTTACAGTCTATATAAGAGGTAGAGAAAACAAGGGTAGCCCAATATGTGAACCTGGGGCGGTAAGCTGTTTGGGGAAAACAATGGTTTTGGTGTGGCATAAAGGTCCATTCAGAAGTGACCTTGAGGGGGCACTATGTATTTAGAGAAGGAGGTTGAATCTTACAAGGGAGTGGTGAGTAATAGACAGAGGGAAATGTTGGTCAATTTATGACAGGTGTTTATTTCAAAACAATAGTATTCAGGTGCTCACACAATAAGCGACAATATGAAATGAAATGAATTTTTTTTTATTGTTTCAGTTAATTAAAACCACAACAATATATTTAAGGGAATCAACTAATGTTTTCAAAGTTTCTTAATATATAAGTGCAATCTCTGTTAGTAAGTTCTAAAACATTCTCAGTCTAGTACAGTGTTTAAAATAGAATTAAGTGAAATGAAAATACAGTCTGTCTAACTTAGTTCAAAAGTTCTTGTTTTTTTTCCTCTGTTAGGTTCCGGAGAGCCCTCTCCCGAGCTACCACTGTCGTGCTATCCTTTTGTGGACAGGGTGCCAAGTTGTGTTTTAGCGCTTGGGAGTGGGCTGCAAGGAACTTTAGTAGAAGACAGTTCAATCGCGTGTCTGCTGGGTTTAAGGTTGTCATGATTGCAGATCTGCACGTTCTTATGCCCCGCTCGTTCATAGACTTTTTTAAAAGAGAGATTCGAGCTTGAGCTAGGTTCGGGCAGATACAGACAAGATGAATAAAGTCCTCATTGCTCTTCCCACATAGTCTACATATTTTTGGTCCGTCGTGCACCCAGATTGGTTGGTCCATAATCGATGGAAGTTTCCCCAAACGGAGTCCCATTAATTTGTGTTTTCTATGAGCTGGGAATGTGATTGTTAGGTATGGGGCTGCCACGAGTGTTTTGTAGTTTGATATGACCATCCATGCGTGTTTTCTGGTACTGAACGTCGCTTTATCAACTAAGAGGGAGTGGAGTTTTGTCGACTTGCTTATAGCATGTTTAAACGCCGGGTAAGGCAGATTGAGTTCCCAAAGTTTTCTGGTTCCAGTCTCAGTTATGGCCTTTTCAAGATACTGATTATATGGGGACTTAGCATCTGATCTTATTTCTTCCCATAGTGCCTGGTGCAGTTCCGAGGCAGACGTATTCTGTTTTAGTGTATACCAGTACTTGATATTTGCGTATTTTCTTCCCAGTATTTCATTTATTATTCCAAATTCTAACCTAGTCTAAGCTGGTGAGGCTCCCTGTTGTATTTGGAAGGTGGATTGAAGATAGCTGTCTGTATTTTGTTGAGCAGGTCCGCATCCTTCCCATGCAATCCTGCGCTGCCATATGACAGGGTTGGAAGAAATATTGCTTTTATTGTTGCCAGTAGAGGTTTATATGATGGCCCCGTGAGCTTTTTGGCCAAAGATCTAAAAGCGATGAGGGAGAGTTTGATCTCTGAGCAATGTGCGACATTTGCTGCTGATGGCTTTGTCTATTATCAAAGTAGAAGCCCAAGTACTTGAAGTTGGACACGGCCTCTAGCTTTGTTCCATCCAGGTAGATGTATGGGCTGGCTGTCCGCCGCCTGGTAATAAGCATTGTTTTTGTTTTTGTTGTGTTTATCTCCAGGTTATTGTTTGTTATAAATTCTGCCAGCCCTACTAATAACCTTTGGATGCCAATCTTCGTTAGGTTCAACAGTACCATAAGCGACAATAAGCGTGACGTGAGAAGTGATGGTGAAATTAAAATAAAGAAATCGCATTGACAACACCAATATGAACTCCTTCAGAACATTTTACAAAGTGAAAAAAGTTCAAATTGTAAAGGGTCGATGGCGTTTCGAACTCAATTATTGGAGTTCATCATCAGGACAAACATAGGTAACCTTTAGGCCACACCGGAACCTACTATAGACTAAATAATACATACCGTATAACAACAGAAGTAAAAGTGGCAGTCCTCATGGATGGTTACAAACGAAGACAAGGCAGTACTAAGGATGGGCTAACAAGCCTATTAATGAATCAGAAGTCAGCATTTACAAAGCATAATAACACAAGCAAATGAAAATTAGTGGTGGAGAGTGGGTGGAACTGCAAGCCCCTACTCGAATACAGCATGTCTTGCAGAGCAGCGCGTGTTCTGCCCAGGCTCGACCTAAAAAGTGTTGGTCCAGTCTCTGAGATGCTGTCAGAATCCAGTGTAATGTCACCCATTATCCCACTCTCGCTTCCCACTGAGAAGTGCATTGGCAGAGCTTTACACCACGGACATCCCTAGATGCCAGCGCACAGGAACATCTGATCAATATATCATGATCCGAGTGACATCTCTTTCCTGGCGTCATCACTCTCATCCTTTCACTTCTGTAACAGTACGAGAGCAGGTAATCCAGCAGTGAGTCAACAGGAGGGCTGCTGTCTGCACGCAGGAGATGAGGCGCCATTATTTCAGCATGTAAAACCTATGACCGTGGTGGTTCGTCGCTTTGGTGATAAGTGGACTTGTTGGAAGGAACTCGTATTTACTGAGATGTATTGTTAAACATGTGTTATGGAGGATAATACGTTGACAGTATTTTGAGCTGTTAATAAACAAGGACTAGTTATTTCTTTTGTCTCCAGCTTCAAGGGGCCGCTATGAAGTCTACACTCCAGCAGTGTGCACCTCTGTGTCTTCTTAGGTAGTGTCTACCTACTCTCCCTTCTCCACCTTTCAAATAGACTTCCCTGCTGCCTGTGACGTAAGCACACCACATAAAAAGAGCAGGTGGGCAAACAAAAGTAAGATGTGATGCCCTACCTCTGCGTATCGTGCTCAAGTCTAGAGTATCTCACTGCCCGCAAGAGTGCACGCATTTAAATGCATGCCCTGCATGCCGCCTGCCCATCTCCAATGACCGAGTCTGTCTTCTGTATCTCAAAGCCTTGCATTCCATGCAGTGAACTTGGTAATGACAACATTTAAACCCTGTTTAGACTCCCTCCACTTCTATACTGTGCAATGGACAATTGCCTGCAGTTATCAAAGTAGGTGTTGTTAATGAACCTGCCACGAGGCAATAATCCCTAAGAGTAGCATGCAGCATAATTACCAGTAATGCTAAAACGTTTTGCAACACTTTTCAAAGAGAAATGAGTAGTTTGAATTTGCATCATGTGTCCTTTCTCCCTGATGTCTCTGCAGAAAGTGGCATCCTGCAGGCTCTTACCCAGATCTCGGGCTATCGGACGTTTTTAAACACTCTTGAAAAGTTAGAGCAGTGAATTGTAGCAGACACAAGACAGATAATACAAATAACAAAAGCTAATATTGGTGGCATCGGGGTTGTTCATAATTTGCAGACACCAACAATAGAAAAAGAAATACATTTTGTTCACTCATAAGTTCGGAAAAGTTGGAGCCTTTGTGGCACATGCAAACAGGATGTCCAACTTTCCATTAAGACTGATCACACATTGGGAGAGTTAACTGAAAACTTAATTGCACTCTTTCTAAACATTTCATGGGACGCGCAACCCTGATGAAGTCCTAAGGGACGAAACCCGTTGGCTGGGCTGATTGGAAAAAGCTTTTTGTTTCGAACATAAATAGAAGTTGGATTTTGAACTTACTCTCAAGGCTTCTGAAAATGTAATCCTGGCAGACTATGCATATTTGATACATATGTGGACTCTTTGGAGGTTGTTTTTTCTGCTTAAAATAGAGCATCCATTTATTGGACATAATTAACGCTCCCTTTCAACTTGTTTTGTTGGTTGATCTTTTAATTGTGGTTTTTAAGCAGCGGGGCCATGAGAAGTAGAGCTTTGGAGTTGAAATGATATGTATTATTAGACAGTAGTGCGACTTTAGGGCCTACACTGCTGACGCTCATTTCTTTGCCCATCTTAACTATATATACCTCACTGGATAATGAGCTTATTGAGTGTAATTACAATTCATGTGGATTCATTTATCACCTCCTGGGGTGAACCTTGACTTGCTGCTGCTACATTTTAGATATAAGTTTAGAAAATAAACAACTCTGGTATCCAAATGGAATCAAATATTCTCAAGCTTTGAAAGACAATGGTAAATATTGGGATCCTCCATGGATACTGCCCAGTAACCACCTACAGCTGCAGGGCCCAAAGAAGAGATAATGGGTGCATTTCTTGACAGACACCTCAACAAGGTGGGCACGTCACCTGGATGGACAGACAACAGAACAAAATGTGGTCAAGTTGGTGTTTGTTCATCCTGGAACTTTGATACTTAACATTTAAGCTTTCCAGCTTCACCAAAATATGCTGGAAATAAAAGAACACTTCTAAAGCTGGTCCGTGCCAAGAGAACAGTTTCTTGGCCATACCATCAGAATAACTGCCACCCCATCTACGATCAGTGGATTATTTGCAAACATTCGAACCAAGTGACCTGTGTTTTTTTAATCCTGGCTTCCCATTTGGCCAAATTGTGTGCTTAAAGTTATTTCTCTTCTCCCTTTTGGAAGATTCTGAGCCTTAAGAATCTGTGTAAAAACTGTTAGTAAGTGTGTGAAGTCTGTCATTAAATAAATGGTCTGGATATTACTTGGGGAGGGTGGAAGTTGCAAGTCACATGGATTATTCACCAAGATGCAATATTTATGATGGTACATTTATCGCATTTGCAGCAAGCAAAAGTATGTTGCAGTCTCAGGTCTCCTACTTTGAAAAAAACAAACCTGGTGATCCTGGTCAAGTCAGTACTCCATGCCTCTGTACTCTGGTCAGACAATATGCCAGCCCTTTGAAACAGGCTAAGTGAGAGAAATAAACACCAAGAGCATTCTCTCAGAAGGTCCCCGGCATTGTTTTTATTCACAGGTTCAGTGCTGTTTATTCAGTTCGCAAGGAGAGTTGTCTTCTCCGGCGTATCCACAAAGGGATTCTCCTTTTGGCTGTCCTACCAAATGATCCAGTCACAACAAGCTGCTCGGCAACATTTGCTGTGAGTTGTTATTGAACATCCCACACTTTTTTGGACTCCAATTTTAATCTCACTTGGATTGCCCCATTCAATGCAGATCCAGATCTCAGCTACCACTAAATCTGTAACACTATTGTAGCTGGCCATCGGGTATTATTTATCAACCCGGACTCCCCTGCAATCACTGTGAATTGAATTACCATTATAATGAGCTGATTGAGCATTTTCTACCATGGAGATAATATAGTGGAGAACACTGATTGCTCTTGGACACCCACCTTGATATCATTGGATATTTGGCAAGATGTTGAACATTGAGCCTACGCCAGACACATTTATTGACTGTCTTGAGTCCCCAGGAAACTCCTGTTCTGAAGAGACCCTTTCATCTTCAGCTGGGTCGAAACAAAGACGATAAGGATAGTCTTTAAGCACTAGAAATCAAATCTGAAAACAGATTCATTATATAAAGACAACCCTTATTCCAATAACTTCTTGTGAACAAAGTCAATTTTTTTTTAAACAACATGTTGGTTATGGTCACCTTAATGGGGTCACATTTGTCACAAATATATGAAAAATGTTCGGTACTATACATATACATGGTCTCCGTAATTTTCTCTTTGTAAAAAGAACTTTGTTTTGTAAAAATCCTGTTCATTTCACTTCAATTTCCTTTGAAGTTTTCTCTTTTCTTTATAAGGCTCTGACTAACTATAAAATAAATGTGAACTTTATCATGGTTGTTTCTCCTATGATCGTCAACCTAGAAATACTGGATTGTTATGTATAGCGACACTAGTGGTTTTATTTTTCAATATATGGTGGTGATGTATAATTGTTTTTTCAGAACATACTATTTTGGAGGTCGATCTCCTGAGGAAGGCAGTGGGCTTCCAAAACGCGCGTTGAGAGACAACTTGCAACCCACGTGAAAATTATGTGTTCAAATGAATTTTTATCACTACAGCATATGTAGCTGATCAATGAACTGTATTCTCATCAAACAAAGAATTGAATATCAGAAAATCTATTTAGAAGTATGAATGCATAATGAATGACTGTAGTCAGTATGTTACTTAAGTCAAATCGTCTTATAGATACATAATGATCAGACCTTTTTTAAATTTACTATTTTACATAACTAATAAATGATTTTGTATTCTTCTAAACCATGGTGTCACTATTTTTTATTTAACATTATGTAGCATGTTTTAAGCTAACTACAAAGTTGAAGTTGCTCTAGTTTATTTACAGTATTCTTCACCTAAGAACCAGATAAAACAAATATTCTTGGGCTTTTAAAAATGTTGATTACATATCAAACTTATTGGTATCATAGAATGTGTAACATATTTTACAAAAGGTAACTTTATAAAGTCATTGTTTGCATGCCTAAAGTCTCTAGAAGCCAATTTGCACAAGCTTCCAATTGTCACTCAGGAGCTGAAAAGCACATTGATGAGGTGTGAACTTGATCCCAAAGCTGAGACAAAAGCCTTGGGTGTGGGGAGGTGTTTTGTTCCTCTGACAGGATGATCATCTGGGCAGTGTCCAGGAACTTAATTTTTAAAGGTGGCTCACACTTCGGCCTCACTGTCCTTTGTACGCCTAGCCAGATAGGCTCCAATCACAGTGGGAGAGGAGCTGCCCAAGAGCTGAATTTGAATGACCACAGAAAAGAGGTTGTTCATTTCCCTGGACACGCCTCCAGGGTAGGCACTGGAGCTCTGCATAGGGGATGAAACATTCTGCCACGTTGGTTTTGCCAAGAGAAGTGCTGCCAGTGAAGCAAAAGTGGGTAGGGTTGCAGGTGGGAACATGTTCGTTTTGGTTAGGGAGGGGCCAAGAGTCACCCCAGCCAAAAGCTAGTGCCAGTGATAAATGTGGCATCCCTGGGTACATTTTTTTAAAACACTACTGACCCTGTGAAAGACAGACGGAAGGCAAAGAAGTGGACTCCAAGGGTCAGTTTGCTGACCTCCTGTTAAGTTGCAGGGACACAATAGCTGCAAGAAGCTCACTTCCCTGGAAGAGCCCAGCTGACCAGTTCCAACTAGATCTGCCTTGGATACTGAGGGTGACATTTGTTGGAGCAAGTTCTGACCCCCAAGATTTGTTCCTGAGGTCCTGAAACGCTTAGCAAGTGTCCAGGTGTACTCCTCCTGCCTGATCCGAAAAATGGGGACTTGGAAACCTTTGGCAACTTTCCTTAAAAAGAGGTAGGACCAGGACCTACCTGACAGATGATCCACCATGGGTATATTCTTGGTGGGATCGAACTTCACAGAGCTCCTGCTACGTTCTTAACCGGGACCAAAGTAGAAGCTGCGTCCAACAGCGTAGAGCCCTTGGCCGGCACTAGGGTGCATCCTTGCTCCATTGAGGGAATCCTGAGCTCCAGAAAAGCATCAAACCGACCGCTGAAGACTTCACTAGGAATATGCTGAACAACCTCTGATTGACATCAAGGACAATTTTGGTGCAAGTCGTGAACTTCTCCGACTCTGAGCCATCTCATCTTCATTGACAACCTCATGGGGACCCCCCCTCCTGCAACTCATAGGCTTTAGCCTGCTGTGTTCAACATTAATGAACCCATTGATGACCCACGGTCCATGAATTTTTTTAAAGAAAAGAAGGCAACTGTTCGACCTGGACAAAACCCAGTCCATGTATCTGCCTGATGATAGCCTGCAGTCACCTTAACTTGTAGCTTTCTCCGGTGCAGAGTAATGCTCAATGAAAACCTGCATTTATGCCTTTCTATAGTGCTGCACTTGATTAATGACACTGATAGGCAATATATTGCCTTGTCCAATGCACAGCAATTCACTAATTTTCATACTATTTTAATGTATATAGTAGCTGAACAATCGTGTTTACTACAAAGATAATCTCATCATTCAATTTCTGTATCTAGTCATTGGCAAAAGAAGGTACTGAGCAGTACAAAGCAACTGTTTTCTTGCACCAGCTAAGCTATTATAAGTAATGTGAGATGCTTAGGCATTAATTCAGAAAATACAACCTTTCTCTTTCAGTTGAGAACTGTATTACCCCAACAAACAAAAGCAGACTTGCAGACAAGAACTGTAAAGCATCAAGGGCCTGATGAATCACTGCATTTTTTGCTGCAAATTACAGGCTTTTGCAAGGATGCAATATGTGTTTTCTGGCTCATCATGAAATGCAAGAAAGAAGGAACATGAAAGGGACAACCATCTTGTCATAATGTAATATATCAATGGGTGTGACCTCAATGCAGTCACAATTCATAAAAAAAGTTTCCAACTCTTAGGTTGTGGTAGTGACATATTTGCAAAGAGGAATCTGTCCCCACAAAATAGTTTTACCTTTTCCCTTGCCGTTTTGCAAGATCCAGAATTTATATTTCTGTGTAGATATGAGCAAGGAAAAAAAATCAAGGGTGAGAGCCAAAAAGAAGTATTTTACCATTCACAGATAACTGTGCTTACACTAACAGAGGAACTACTGAATTAATTTAAATCAGATTTGGCATGAATGTAGAACTTTATTAATATAGCTGCTTTTGTGACTGTGGTATTATTCTGTTATCAGCATTTTAAAAAGTTGCCAAACTGACTTTAAAGGGTTATAACTTGTTGTGATATCTCTGCCTTTTTAAATCAAAAGTAATGACTCATGATTCCTGTCAATCAAATTTTTGAAAGAAATGTGAAAGACTGGAGAATGGATCTGAATTTATTATAAACTCTTAAGTTGGTCGTAACATAAGCATTTCAGGCTATGGGAAGCAAATGTCTGAGGGTCATTCTCATACATGCCTGACCCCAGGGGGTGCTGAGGGATACCCAAAGGCATGGAAAAGTAAAATCCCACGGCAGGCAAAAACACCAAATTTGGTACGCAGCTCTTGTGTAACAAAGAATTGAAGGCTGTTGAGAGTGGCTATTTTATGTGACGTAACTGGATGCTATTTTGTGGTTTACTCTCGAATCTCTCCTGACTGGAATGTTTCACCATGATCGAAGAAACAAGGGATAGCAAAGCTAAATACTTTAACAGGTACCTAACCACAAGCAAAGAACTAGACCCTTGCTCCCAACACGTCCTGTACATGCTCAAAGGATGTGCCTCATGGTGGGGGTAGGCTATATGTTGGGGTGGGCACTGGGCCTGGCCCCGGGCAGGGCCCAACAATGCAAACACAAGGAGATGATGGACGAAGCGCTGAAACCTTTCATACACTCACCCCCAGTCACAGACCTGGGTTGAATCCATCATCATTCTTTAGCTCACTTCGCGACCCCAGTTCAGACACGGCCATATGCAAATCAGCCATGAACCTGTTCCTTATGGGAACAGTCCAGCCCGAACTGCCAGGCGTTCCCTCGACCGGAAACAAGCATCCTGGGACCAGTTTTCCAGGTAACACCCCTCATCAGCCAGGCTATCTTGAATCCAGAGGCAAAGTAGGCAAGGGACTCTCGTCTGGACATAGCATGCCAATTTCAGGCAAACATAGCAAAATAAGTAGATGATGGACAGAGTGCTGACACTTTGTGGACATTCAGCCGCATTTACAGATCTGAGTTGAATCCATCATGATTCTTCAGCTCCACCCCAGTTCAACCAACAACCGCAGCATACTGTTGAATGCTGCATGCGACAGGAGTTTTCTGATGACATAGGGTTGGCCTCAAGGCCTAACTGCAAACGAAGTACTCCATCCAACCAGCGCTGCATGAGGCCAAAATGCTGTGCTTCGCTGCGGTAGGCTGAAGGAAGTGGGTAGGGCACAGGCGCTGGTCAGTAACCAGGACCTGCACCCAATACTGCTGCTCTGTGGCTGAAGGTCATGCACACAGAGGATTAACTGATGGCATAGTATAGGGAACAGAACCTGGCAGTAAGCCAAGCCCTGTGCCAAAGACTCACTGCACATGGCCAAAGTTGTGCTCATCAGGGGTTTGCTGATAGAGGAAGGTTGAACAAGAATCTGTATGCAAATAACTCCCTGCACTGAGCCCCTCCTTTGTACAGCCAAAGGTCATGCCCTGAAGGGGATGGATTCTCATGGCAAGTTGGATACAGGACCTCGCTAGCTGTGAACAACCAAAGATCATGCACCTGAGGGATGGAAATTAAGTATTTCATTAACGCCCCCCTTCCTCATTTCCTTCCGCTCCCCCTGGAGCCCCATAACTTTCTTTTACCACTTCCTGGTTGCTTTGTAGAATGTTGTCTATGGAGAACCTTGCAATTTTGCACACTAAAATTTATTAGCACTATGAACTCTTCTAGCTCTGGGTACCCAAAGACACAGACTGTAATTCTCATTGTCTACCTTTAATTGCAATCCTGGGTATCCACCTCCAGGAGCCCGAAGAAACAAAGTGTGCATGTTATTCTTCTCCATTCAGATGTATTCACGAAAATGTTTAATAAACAGAATAAAAAATAATTGTTAAAAAAGTATTAAATTATAAGAAAAATCACTGAAAAAAACACTATTAACTAGCATTGGAAATGCAATAAGTCTCGCATTAGGAAAGTTTGAGCTATTGGTCTTATAAATGACATTTTTTTATTTATGTTTTGTTTTATAAAATAGCTAAATTAATAGCTTTGTCATTTACAATGCCAATAGTTATAACTTTCGCAAATGTGACACCTATAGCGTTTGTAATGCAACATGTTTTGTATTTACGTGACTTAGATGTATTGATATTACAAATAACAATGCTTTTTGATTTATTTAAATAATTAATACTTAAATAATTTATTTAATTTGTAATGGCAATAGCTTAAACTTTTGTAATTAACTTTTGTGAAGATTATGTTCAGTGTTTTTTATTGTGACAAAAATTCAAGAACAGAAGTGAAATATTAACATTTTTTGTGATTTGCAATAAAGCTTGAAAACAGCTTGAAACATTAAAAGAACATATTTGAACCAGTGATGCTGTGGTTGTGCTTAGTGATGCTGTATTGCGCTGAGTGATGCGGTGGTTGCGCTGAGTGATGCTGTGGTTGCGCTGAGTGATGCTGTGGTTGCGCTGAGTGATGCTGTGGTTACGCTGAGTGATGCTGTGGTTGCGCTGAGTGATGCTGTTGTTGCACTGAGTGATGCTGTGGTTGCGCTGAGTGATGCTGTGGTGGTGCTGAGTGATGCTGGGGTGGCACTGAGTGATGCTGGGGTGGCGCTGAGTGATAATGTGGTGGCGCTGAGTGATAATGTGGTGGTGCTGAGTGATAATGTGGTGGTGCTGAGTGATGCTGGGGTAGCGCCGAGTGATGATGTGGTGATGTGGTGATGCTGAGTGGTGCTGTGGTGGTGCTGAGTGATGCTGGGGTGATGCGGAGTGATGATGTGGTGATGGTGAATGGTGCTGTGTGATGCTGGGGTGGTGCTGAGTGATGCTGTGGTGGTGCTGTGGTGGTTCAGTGGTGGTGCTGAGTGGTGCTGTGGTGATGCTGTGGTGGTGCTAACTGATGCTGTGGTGGTGCTGTGGTGGTGCTGAGTGATGCTGTGGTGTTGCTGAGTGATGCTGTGGTGGTGCTGAGTGGGAGAAGGGGAGAAGGAGAAAAAGGAGAGCAGGGAGAGGGAGAGGGTAAAGAGAGGGAGAGAGGATAGAGAGTGGGAGAGAGGAGAGAGAGAGGGGGAGAGAGAGACGGAGACGGGGAGAGAGGAGAGGGAAGAGAGGGAAAGGGAGAGAGGGAGAGGGAAGTGAGGGAAAGGGAGAGAGGGTAGAGGGAGGTTAGGAAGAGAGGGGGAGGACGAGAGCGAAGGACGGAGGGGAGAGAGAGGGGAGGGAGAGAGAGAGGAGAGCAGGCAGAGGGGGAGATGGAGAAAAAGGAGAGCAGGGGGAAGGTAAAGAGAGGGAGAGAGGAGAGAGAGGGGGAGAGAGGAGAGAGGAGAGAGGGTGAGAGGAGAGAGGAGGAGAGAGGAGAGAGGGAGGGAGAGGGTGAGAGAGGAGAGAGGGAGAGGGAAGTGAGAGAGGAATTAAACATTGGCCACCAGTCAAGAGATCTGCGTTAAATCCATCATTCTTTTGCTCACCACGCCACCACAGTTTGGAGCCAGCCATATACAAATCAGTCTTGACCCTGCTCCTCATGGGAACAGTCTAGGTCAAACTGCCAAGCCGGGTCCTCTCTGGAGTGGAAACAACCATACTGAAACCGGTTTAGGGGTATCACCGATAAAAAAATGTAAGTCTGATCACAGCTATGTGCAATATTTGCATGTACATTTATGGCATATTGTTTTTATACATAATAAAGTTATATTGAATCGAATTGATGTAGGTAAATGTGAAGTAGAGCGAGCTGAAAGAGAAGTTGAAGGTACATAAAGAAGTAAAGATGGCATGAGAGAGTGATAAAGTAGATGGTGTAAGTAAGGTGAAGTAAGGAGTCAGAAAAGACATGGAAAGATTACATTTAATAAAATGTCCACCAACTGCCCTAAGAGTGCAAGGGTTGAGACTGGAGAGATCATTCCTGCACACTGAAGGGTAGATTAGAAAAACAATGTGGTTTTTTTCTGAGCAACGTTATTATGGCTAATATTTTAACTCTTCCATTCACTGTAGATGGGGGCCCTTGGAAGGTGGGGGCCCTGGGCAACTGCCCACTTTGCCCATGCATTAAAACTACTTGGAGCGTTATTTGCGAATTAAGTCCTAGATTTACCAAGGGTTGTGCTACACCGCCGGGCTCTTTTTAAAGAGGAATGCTTTATTACAATGTTTTTACATTTATGTTATGAGAGCGCTCGTGAAAAATATTAGTATATAACTCCCGAAATACTCTGACATCCTCCACCCCGATGTTATGACTCCTGTAACCTTATATGTGCATAGCCTTTGTATTATTATTATTATTTTGCTTTTCCCCGAGATGGCGAATTGTTTTAACGAAACCTGCAAATGACTCACTAGTGGCTCATTAATTATAGTGCTGCCGGGTGTGAAGTGGGCCCTGAATGTGTAAGCCGGGCCAGCCTGTTTGATCAGTGCTGCCCTCTGAGGGCAGACGGGCCTTTGTTATCTGTGCCCTCCTGGCACGCGGATGTGGATTGGGAGCCGGCCCGGTCTGCGGGATGGGAGGCCCAGGGAGGCCGCGGTGTGCGACATGGAGCGGGGGCACTGGCTGCTTTGATGGGAATAGGTACAAGGGTGGGTAGGATGGCAAGAGTCCATCGGACGTGCTAGCTAGGGACTGGCAGCAGGGCAAGGGGAGCACGCAAGGCGTGAACGGTAACAGGCGGCCCTGCAGGAGAGAAGCCCCAGGGAAAGTGCGCACATACAGCATGGATGACCGAGCCACCGTGGCCGAAGGGGCACTCGTAGATGCAGCTTAAAACGGGAGGGGTGTCCCGGGCAGCAGCCGGTCTTTACGTGGGTTGAGCCACAGAACGGGAAAGTCAAAAGTAGGGGTCACAGGCACCTGAAATCGATTCACGGAGCAGGACATAAGACTACAAAGATCTGGGCGGTGTGGCGCAGGTCAATGGGTGTGGCAGATATGACGTCATCGGGGGCAGGAGGAGGGGGCAGTCGGTTTTAAAAGAAGAGCAAGCCGGTGGGTTTTAAAAATAATAGATTGGGGAGGGGGTGAAAGGAGGGCCCAAAAATAAACAAGCAAAGGCATAAAGCAACTGAAGAAGGAAGAATGTAAGGATGGCAAAAAATAAATAAATAAAACCAGACGGAGGGCATTGCTGTGGGGAGGGAGGAGGAGAAATGCGACACGGCGGGCAGGGAAGGGGGCGGAGCGGGGAGAGCGGCGATGAGGGTGTGAAGCAGCAGGGGCCTTTGAAGTGAAGCTACGCTTCACTTCAAAGGTGTGGCAGGAGTGCGGCTGAGGGAACAGATGGCGATTTGATGATGTGCACGCGCATTTTAGGTCAATGCGCTTGCGCATTGACCTAAAAGCCACGGGCACAGCACCAAATCGCCCAGTTGGGTAAAGTCTGTTTAGGACGCTATAGTCTCGCTCTGCTCAATGCGCTTGCGCATTGAGAGGCGAGACCTAAAAACGGTTCTGACTTTAACATGCCAAACCTCTGAAATTTGCCAGTTTTGGTTAGCAAAGCACACACCACACAGCATAATTTCCAGTTTGTTTGTTTCTGTACCTTTGGCCAAGTCGATATTTTGAGCATGGTGGATTGTATGAGTTATAGTTTGTTTTAAAAAGTGAGTTATCGTTCTTGCTCAAACTTGTGAAACCATAAAAATTGTCCAGTTATGGTTAACAAAGCACACACAACACCAATTGTCATGCTTCGAAGCACCAATTTGGCAAAGTTACAGAATCAAACTAAAGAATAATCCATAGAACAACATGGCATCATTTATTTATGTTTATTTATTTTGTGAGTTTTATAAATCGCGAACATGACTCATGGGTATCAAAGTGCTGTACAACATATTTGGTAAAAAGAAAACTGAATGTGAAAAACCATAGTAGCAAATTTTGTTAAACGTCATACACACATGAAAGCTTCAAGTTCTATACTATAGCACTTCTTATCGATGCATGATAGACCTGCTGGTGAGGAGATTTTAGTGCCTAGACTTAATCCAGGAATTTGTTTTGTGTAATGCTTTTGATCTATTTCTAGAGGGTGCCTGTAGAATGTTTCAACCTGATCTCCGAAGGTAAAGAGTTCCATATTCTTGGTGCCGATTTAGAGAAGGTGCAGCCTCGGAGGTTCTAGCAGGAAGGAGTTTGGGCTATGTGGGGAACAGGTGCCCCCTGATTGTAAGCTTATTTTTGAGTTACCTCAGTGTCTCATGGTGAAGTACTTTGTGTGTCTGGCAAGCTGCTTCCAGTTGGATTCTGGATTCCTTTGGGAGCCCGGCTAGAGGCTTTATTTAGAGAGGGGATGATGTGGTTAAATCACATCACCCCCTTGAAAAGTCCGCTCCTGCCGCGACATGACTGCGTGGCTAAATACGATGAGAATGCAGAGCTGGCGGACCGAGCACTGCCTCCGACCGCCGCAAAATCACATAGGCCAAATGAATGGCGGACGGAACCAACTTCACAACAATGCTCGAAGTGTGCCTGTACAACCTCCACCTTCAATCATAAAAACACGCCACAATGATACACCCCAACTTGCTCCTGGTAACCAGCATGGAAGAGCCATTTGGAGGTCATCACTCATGTGGACACACCCACATACCAGTATAAAACCAACCCCTTTCTGGACCAGTATCCTTTGCACACCACAAGCCGAGACAGAGAGACAGGACACCATTGACTAACACTGCACAACATCACACCCACCTATATCCACACAACACCCCATTCACCCACACACCTCACACACTTCACACATCTCCACCACTACCTTGCACCCTGCACCCCTCATTCATTTGCACCATGCCCTCCAAGAAAATGCCCAAATTCACCGAATCAGACTTGAAAGTGATGGTAAATGAGATAATCAGGGTAGAACCACATATGTTTGAGCACCTGGTCCAACACACCCCACTTGTGCTCAAGAATCAGATGTGGGCAAGGGATTCACAGCAAATTCAATGCCATAGGGACCACCCTACGCACTGTGCGTGACATCAGAAAGCAGTGGCTTGACCTCAAGGGCCGGGGCAAGCATCAGGCCCAGATGAACCATGCAGGGGCCCAGAGAACTGGTGGCGGCCCTCCCATTCCACCACTAACCTTCACTGAATGGGAGGGCAAGGTGCATGCCATATTGCATCCAGAGAGTCTCACAGGAATCGAGGGGGGAGTGGAGTCTGGTAAGTACTAACAAATGTCTCCCATTACACTGCAATGTACTGTTGTGCACAACAAGTGAGCCTCAATCGTCAGCCCACATGAAACTCATTTGGAATGCATGCTTTCAATATGAATGGATCACAAGGCTAGCATTTCCTTACTCAGCTTCACCTCATAGGTAGGTAGTCAGCTCATGCACCCTGGCCTCCCTCCCAAACAGCATGGCCCACCCTCCCCATTTCAAACCATGTGTCAGCTAACTCCATCGACAGTGTCTCCTAACAGGTAGATGGCCATCTCACTCCGGAGGGGTTTGTTGAGCCCTGACAGCAAGACCAGAACTCCCACAAGGCCCTCTGTCTTCCCTCACAGACAGCATGGAGCCAAATGACCCCCACATCCCGCACTTGGTAGCCAACTCTGGAAACCCCCATAAGTTGTAGGCAATGCACATACAAGTTATACCATCGAGAGGCTACATGATTCAGTGTCAGTGATAAAGTCACATGTAAGTGCAAAGCAAAATACAGGAATCAATCAATCAATCAAGGCATTTATAGAGCGCGCTACTTACCCAGAGGATCTCAAGGCGCTTGGGGGAGGGGGTCGGGTGCCGCTACTGCTCGAACAGCCAGGTCTTGAGCTTCTTCCTGAAGGAGAGGTGGTCTTGGGTCAGGCGGAGGTCGGTAGGGAGGGTGTTCCAGGTCTTGGCGGCCAGATAGGAGAAGGACCTTCCTCCTGTTGTTGCTCTTCGAATGCGGGGGACGGCGGCGAGGGCGTGGTTGGTCAATCGGAGGTGGCGTTTGGGAGTGTAGAAGTTGAGGCGGTTGTTGAGGTAGCTCGGGCCTTGGTCGTGTAGGGCTTTGTGTGCGTGGGTGAGGAGACGGAAGGTGATTCTCTTGTTGACGGGGAGCCAGTGCAGGTCTCTCAGGTGTCCGGAGATGTGGCTGCGTCGGGGGATGTCGAGGATGAGTCTGGCTGAGGCGTTCTGGATCCGCTGGAGTCTCTTCTGGAGCTTGGCGGTGGTTCCGGCGTAGAGGGCGTTGCCGTAGTCTAGTCGGCTGGTGACGAGGGCCTGGGTGACCGTCTTCCTGGTCTCGGTGGGGATCCACCGAAAGATCTTCCGTAGCATGCGTAGGATGTTGAAACAGGACGCGGAGATGGCGTTGACTTGTCTGGTCATGGAGAGGGAGGAGTCCAGGATGAAGCCCAGGTTGCGTGCGTGGTCTGTCGGTTTGGGTGCGGTGCCCAGGGCGGGGGGCCACCAGGAGTCGTCCCAGGCGGAGGGCGAGGAGCCAAGGATGAGGACTTCCGTCTTGTCTGGATCTCGATCACAAAAAGCCAATGTGCAAGTCCCATTGCCTCAACTCAGAAAGACTCGGGTCAACACAACACATGCATGGAAACTCTGTCAAACCTTACAAACCACAGGAGGTAAGTACAAAAATCATAACACAAATGATGAAGTTGCGGCATAGTAGTCAGATACTCACTGAACAGACACAAATGTCCAAGGATGAACTGTATTGGATGAGCAACAAGTTGGCATCAGAGAACGTGTCCTTGCAAATACAACATCAGTACTTATGAATTTGTTTCTTCAGCCATGTCACATCGCTAATGAGCAATGTATGTACCTCTACATCACGTTTGACTGCTGACAAACTGTTATGAATGCATAGTAATGCCAGGGTAAAATGTAAGGTCATCTCAAATGAAATGTCCTAAACATGAACATCAAAGTTGTGCTGTGTATTGAACATGCTGACAATACAATCTCTCTTCAACAGGTGACTCGCTAGCAACAGCAGACGCCTGTGCCATGGGCGAGCCCAGCCAGTCTACACCGCAGGAAGGTGAACCCTTAGATGCGGACTCCCTGGTCTTTTTGGATGAGGAGGACCTACCTGGCCCCTCCGGCATGCCCAGGACTGCTCAGTCGCATACCCTCCCTGTCCCCACTGCCACCACCATTACTCCCACAACCGCTGCACCACCAACGCAGACCCTTGCAGCAACGACTTGTGTGGCAGCCGCCTCCACCATCACTGCCTCCAAAACTGTGCCTTTGCCAGCAATTCAAATACCACCAGGCAGACCGGGGATGCTGGGGACACTGGTTTGTAGCAGCTGAGAAGGTGGGAGGCCAACTGGGGGAAAGCCACAGGAGGACAATGAGACTGAGCTCCTGGACACCGTGAAAACTGTCCTTGGTGCATACCAGCAGAACCAGGGACAGATGGGCCAGGTCCTTGAAGAACTGAGGGAACTCCGCCGGCTGCAGTGCTCCATGGACACTCACTTGGGATAACATGTGGAGTACGTGGGCCAGCTTGTGGGTGTTCTTAGGGACATGGGTTCAGCTCAAATCGCTGCCAACCCCCTGTGAGCATGTAGCAGGTCCCCCTGCCTAAACGGCAGAGGGGGCATCTGAAAAAGACCCCCATAGGATCATGTGGCGCAGCACTGTGCCGTACCAGTTCTCGGAGCAACAGCTAATGTCACCACTGTAACACCGAGCATTGACTTCGTTGTAAATACAAAATCACATTGCCACAAGGATGGGAGTGTTCGGCTGAACTTTGGAACTCTACCATTGTGTGTTTCACTCTAACTATCCGTGTACCATCACTAGCTACATCACCCCTCACCTGTCACTCATTGCAAAATAAACAAAACTCATAACAGTATGCCTTTGTGTCAAGAGCATTTTCTTTACAGTAGGTAGCATGTTAACTCACATTACAATGTATCGAATATGTAAAAGCAAATATCCATTGATAGACACAAGGAAATAACAGTGCATTGACATATTATGGAATAACCGTAAAAAGCACACCACTAGGCAACACTGTACAATATGCATTACAGATAACACCGACCAACACCATCAACATGGACAGCAGGGGGACTGGAGCACACAACTGCACCTCCCAACACAGTTTAGCCCTTAGCATCCTGGTAAATGCAGTTCAGTTAAAAAGCTTACTTTTGTTACATTGTCGTGTGTCACCAATGTTGGTGCAGGTCAGTGCTGTGAATCTCCAGTCACATGACAAGTAAGCATCATGACTGTACTGCATTTACCAGAATGCTAAGGGGTGAACTGTGCTGGGAGGTGAAGCTGTGTGCTCCCATCCCCCTAATAACATCATAATAGACATGCCGGAAGTTGTCACAGATCACACAGTGTAGAACAATGAAATCCTTAGCAGTATGCCCTTAAGAGCCAGCATCACAACATATCCTGTCATGTGGATGATGGTGACATTGTCGCATTCACACACTCAAGCGCTTTTGCCCAGGGATGTTAATGTGACATGTGCGATCTATGCATTTTTAGCCACATGAACACCAGTCCCTGCCAACATACCCACGCTAAATCTGTTTTACAACCGAAGTGATCTTCTCAACAGCACTGAGACCTTCGAATTCCATGTGCCTTGACTGTCTTACGCGATTCAGTCACTGCTGAACATGGCACTCCCACTTTTTTCAAACTTGTAGGCTCTGGCCATGTCCCTTCGTTTGATGCTATTTTTTCAGTATTCCGAGTGTCATCCCTCCAATTTTCAGACTGCATTTAGTGGTTTGATATCACTACTTGTGGCTGTACAGCTGAGCGCTGGTTCTAAGAGTGCTCTCACGCCATGTCTGCCCATCCTGTGGTCCAGGTGAACCCTGGTCAGTTGCAACTGTACCCTGACTGCATGCAGCTTTTCTTTGGATGTGTCCCATTAGCTGTGCTATGCATCAGTTATAGGCTAACCTTCCACTATGCCTATTTCACCTGAGTGCAACCTCTGTTCTACTGTCGCCAATGCCCCTTTCACTGGGCCATGAATGTCTGCCTTTCCAACACATCCCTTGCTGCCCTGGATCATGCCCTGGGTCATGAGCTGTGGGTGAGTCCTTTGTTGGTCCAGGACCAGGACTGCTTTGGTGCGCCACATTTGTGGGATGCCTTTCAATGTGTCAGACAGGCTGCTAACTGCGCCTGGGCATTTGCGCAATGGTTCCTGTGCCATGCCTACATCAAACCTGTGCCAGGTTGCCATGGAATGCTCCTTCATGGTGTGAGGAGCACATCTGTTCCTTCATACTGCTGGATTGAATGGCGGTCCTTTTTGCTGAAGATGATTTGGATCGTCTTTTGGAATTGATAGCCTTCAAAGACGCCTGTGCCTTCTTGGATTCATAACTACTTAACAGCAACAGGAACTGTTGGTGACTAATTCAATATCCTTTTACTGTTTTCCATGCCTACTGACAGGAATTGTCAGTCAGGTCTCTGTCTGGGTGAAGTCCCTGTTCCCTGCCGTGAAGTCCCTGTTCCCTGCCGTGAGGCCAGGAACCTTGGCGTGTGGCTGGACAAGGACCTTGCCTTTGGTCCACAGGTCGGTCGGGTGGCGGGGGTGTGCTTCAGTGTCCTGAGAGCCCTTAGGAAAGTGTTAGATCTGCTCCCTATCTCTGCTCGAAAGACGCTGGTGCACGCCCTCGTCACCTCCCGACTTGACTATGGGAACCTGCTTTATCTGGGGGCCACAGGCAGGGTCATGGGCCGCCTGCAGGTCCTTCAAAACGCGGCAGCGCGGCTTGTACTCAGGCTCCCTAGGAGGTCATCCGCCAAACCAGCTCTGCGGGTCCTCCATTGGCTTCCCATTGAGAGGAGAGTGGAGTTCAAGGCCCTTGCTACATGTCACCGCATTCTGAGCGGTAAAGCACCTGTACCGCTCCAGAGCCTGGTAACCCACTACGAGCCCACACGCAGTACACGGTCCTCCCAGACTGGGTTGTTAAAAGTCCCCAGAGTATCTAAGGTGCGCATGGGAGGCAGATCTTTTAGATACCTCGCTCCCAAGCGCTGGAATGCTCTTCCGTTGGAACTGCGACTAGAACCCTCCGAAGTCCTGTTCAGGAAGAAACTTAAAACATATCTTTTCAGCAGATAGCCTTCTGTGGGAGGAGGGGCGACAGCCATTTCACTTACCACAGCGCGGGGACACGCCAGTGGCGTAACCAGGCGCTTAATAAATGTCCAAATAATAATAATAATTGTTGCCCTGTCTTCATTAGCTTTGACCCTGCTGACCTCTGCGGTCTGTTTTGCTTGGTACCACAGACCTGAGCAAGGGGAGGCTGTTATCTGACCGTCATGGACATTGTCGACTGGCATGAGCCCGGCTTCCATCATGTAGCTGTGCGGTACAAAAGGGGGTGGTGATGGACGGGGCATCCGAATCAATCAAACACTCACAACCAGTCAAAAGATCTGGGTTTAAACCATCACCGTTCTTTAGCCCACTCTGCCACCCCAGTTCAGACATGGCTATATGCAAATCATTCTGACTCTGTGCCTTATGGGAACAGTCCAGCCCGAACTGCCAAGCCATGTCTTCCCTGGACCGGAAACAAGCTTCCGAGGACCGGTTTCTGGCATTCCAGCCGTCTTCAGCTCACCTTCTGTGTTGAGTACATAAGTGCCCCACCAGTATTGTCTAGGCACCTAAACCTTGACTTCAGCAGTCCAAAAGTACGCTCCACCACACAACGTGTCCTCCCATGTGCATCATTGTATTGGTCTTCCCCTGGCGTTGTTGGTTTCCACCGTGAGGACAGCAACCAAGGACGATTGGGATACCCAGAGTCACCTAGTTGTGAGACAAACAGGCAAACAGTGTAATATGAATATGTGAGGTGAGCAGCATGTCACACATACATCACAGTCACTGACACAGCCCACTCACCAACAAGCCAGGCCAGCTTGGGGTGCAGATTATCCATCATTTGGGGTATGGTGCTGTTCTGCAAGATGTAGTGGTCATGTGCCGACCCAGGATACTTTGCACACACGTATGAGATGATCTGATCTGCCTGGCATACCACTTGCATGTTGATGGAGTGGTAGTGGCTCCCACAACATTTTGAATGCCTCCCAGGTCATAGAACTCCCCCTTCACAGCTGCCAATTCATCCCTCCTCGGGAAGTGGATGTGTCGGTCCTTCTACAGCATCAATGCTAACAGGAAGTCGCGCAACACCATGCTGAACAGGGGCTGTGACATCCCACTGGCGCTGGCCACAGTGTAATGGAAAGACCCAGTAGCGAAGAAATGCAGTGCAGCCATCACCTTAACTGTAGCAGACAATGCAGCTGGATATGTTCTGTTTGGCTTCAAATGGGGCTCCAACTGGGCACATAGGTTTCGTAGTGTGCAGCGATCCAAACAGAATTTCCTGATGATTTCGATGTCCTCCATCATTGCCAGTTTGGGGACAGGTCAAAAGATGGGTGGTCTCCTACTACGTACTCTGTCAGGATACACATGCATGAGATGAGTTAGAGATGAGATATGGTGAACAGCTTACCCAGGCACTCACACAACCTCAACATTGACAGGACTCATGGTCAGGTGGAATGCACAAGTGACCTGCATTCAGATATTGTTCGTCTTCACTCACTCGACCTTCTGACTACTGCAACATCCAAAGAAGTTGATGTGTATGGCATATAGTACACTGCTACATCAGGGATGAGCTTCCCTGTGGTTTGATGGCACAGCACTTGTGTTTCCCAGCATCAGTGCTGAGTTGCATGTAGGTGCTGTCACTGCACAACCACAAGCTTTAGCCCCACAATACACAACAACATTACGGAATGAGGACAGTGAGTGTCATCTGGACAACGCAACCTGGATTACAGCACGGTGGACAGACACATGTGGACATTATGGTGTCAGTCCTGCGTGAGTGTGTGATGATTGTGCGTAACAGGCATTGCAGTGTTCACCTGAATCAGGCACAAATGCACATGTATTGTGTATACATGTCACATGGCTGACAATGACTGTTTATGTCGGTCAGAGATATTTTTGTCTGTTCCACATGTGCACTCCTATGATGTGTGTGAGAACATTTACAGGCAATAGCAGCTAGGCACACTGCACGCCACACCAGTATGTATGTTGGAAGTGCTAGTGATTACAAGTATTTCTGATTTGCAGACAATGGACACTTCTAATTGTCTGCCTACATCACTGGCCCTTTACAAGACGAAGCCCTGGCCAAGAGACGCCAGTCAGATGTCAAGGGATATACAAGCGATGTTCCCAGGTTGGATGTTTCATTACACAACATTGGTACAGTGCGAGAGACCTTTGTCCTTTTTTACTCCTTCCCTCATTGTAGTCCGTGCTGGCCCAGACGCATGACAATGTATGTAATTTCACTCTCCTTTTCCTGGACATACCATGTGTGTGAAGTCGACTCAAAGATCACACTCTCTCAGACCAGCTGGTCACTGTTCTAGTTGTTCTGATGTACCAGCCACTCCTAGATGGCTGGCTTACCCCCCACCCCACAGTCTCCCAGCACAGACATCACTGGACATGTGACCCTGCCACCAAAACAGGGTCGGACGCATGCACACTGGGCCAGTTCTTCTCTACATGTACAGTGTCTGTGTGGTTACTTTATATGCATGAGGGCCACATGCCCCACAACATTACACATGGGGTAGACCAATCACTTTAGGCAAAATGAGTTGTGATGTATGATGTAATTAACATGGCGCTAATGCAAATGCAGAATGTGTTCCTATGCGCGGTAGCTGGTATCCGCAGTGATGACACGCATTGGCCCCAATTGAATGATGCAGGGTTGCAGTCGCAAATTCCAGGCCGCTGCAGTGTTGCAACCACTATATGAATGAGCCATCAGCCAATGGGAGCCTTTGTTGTACATTTTTTGATATGGGTGTGTGCGCTCTGCAACTGCAGGGCTTGTCATTGGCCCCAATTGCCTTCAGGGGCACTGAGGG
This sequence comes from Lissotriton vulgaris, assembly GCF_964263255.1. Taxonomy (NCBI): domain Eukaryota; kingdom Metazoa; phylum Chordata; class Amphibia; order Caudata; family Salamandridae; genus Lissotriton; species Lissotriton vulgaris. Next base: position 1,855,322,686 of record NC_141691.1, read on the forward strand.
TCACTCATGAGGATTGGGTGGGCCGCGCACTTTACATTTGGCAGGTTGCCCCATTCATCGTGGTGCTGCCATGCTTGCTTGGAGTTGTAGTTGTTCAGGGGTTGCATGCGTGGAGATGTTTGGTACGCACCTCTGCTGTTGAGCGCAGCAGCATCTTAAATGCCGGAGGTGCAGCAATGAGAGCAGCGGTAAGGCCTTTGGTGCAGGATCCATGGTGGCTTTGGTGGTTTGGATGGGTTCTGTATCAGCTCTTCCTCTCCAATGTTGTTTTTCCACCATCCGCAATGTGGGAGTTTTCATGCAGCTGTGGGAAGGGCTATTTGCAACATCGTAATCTCATTGGCAAATGGAACGTGTTTCAGAGCGCTGGTCTTGCTCAGTTGGCTCCACCCACCACCGTTGCATACCCAAAAAACATATGGAGCCTGAAAGACCGCGGCAGATGGAAAATGGCCTCTGTTGGACCATTGTAATTTGGTGGTCACAATGACCACATCCAGAGCGGGGAAATAAACGTTTTGCGCCACCACCACCATTGCGGATGGGCTTCCGTCCATCATCGTAATGAGCCTCTTAGTCTAATCTTGGCACTGCCAAGGATTGTACTTTGAGTTTAAAGTCTTGTACAAGAGATTTCACCTCCTTGAGGAGGTTGAGTTGGTTATATACACTTCAGGTTGACGAGCTGTTGTGAGCTTGAATATTCAGGATTCTATCTGGAGCTATCCCGAGGTATTTTGACATTTCTGCAGAGATTGGAGTGCAGCTGCAGGCATCAAGGTAGGTCAACCATTGTTGCATTGGGGGTGAACAGAGAGTCATGGAAAAGAGCAGGAATTCTTTTTTTATAGCACTCAGTTTGAGGCGATTATGTGCCAGCCAGGCTTGAGTTATCTTAGGAATGTCTTGTGATGTCATCCCTGGAGGAAATACATAGGTATAGTTGTGTGTCATCTGCATACTTGTGGTAAGCTAAGTTTGCATATTTGATGATCTCCGTTAACAGATCCGTGTATGGATTGAACATTGTGAGTTATGGTGGATAATTGAGGTACTTCCATCTTTTTTGGGTATAACTTTGATGATGAGGTTTCCAGTTTGATTATTCACGAGCGATCATGGAAAAACAATTTGAACCAAGTGAGAATGTTGCCTGAGAGCCCCATTTTGTGTTTGAGTGTTTCCAGAAAACAGTCATGATTGATTGTGTCAAATGCAAAATATAGGTTCAGTAGGATGAGAAGTCAGAATTCAACGTCCATGATGTCTTGCTGAGTCTGTGCTGTGTCATGATCTGAAGCCAATTAGAAGTCATCCAGTAGAATGAATTGTTCAATATGTTGACATAGTTTTTTGTGGACACCATTTTCCATGAGGTAGAGGATGTTGGATACTGGGTGAAATGTATTTCATTCATTTCTATCTTTATTTCGATCTATTTAGATCATAAAAGAAATACAGACAATTTAAAATAAGTTAAGAAAGTATCAGTATAACAGTATTTAAAAACAATACAAATAGCCTATTTAGATCTGTAGGATCAGCACAATGCTTTTTTAACAGTGGTGTAATTTGGGGAATCGTCTAGTAGTCTGAGATGATGCCTTGTGTTAGTGATGCGTTTATGATTTTTTGAAAGGCCTGTGCGTAGTTCGCAGAGTTTTGCTACGCGGAACTACTTGAAGTTACAAAAAACTCAGCAAAGTGCCGTGAGTGAGGGAGTCCAGTGCGAACTGCAGTTTGTGCTGATATTTCTGCAGCTCGACTAGAAATTCTACCAGAGCGGCAGCTAGCGCTTCTGAACTTACCGCTTGCGATGGCGAACCTACATGTCTGCAATCGCGAGTAGGTAAAAAACTCTGCTGCACATTGTGAAGCAGAGTTTTCTGCTCTCTGCAAGCTCCGAGGAGAGTCCAGAAAACTCTGCAAACTCCATGAACGGAGCAAAAGTCACCGTCCAGGCCACATTTTGGCCAAATGTAGGGAACAAGTTGACTTAGATCCTGTTAGAAATTGGTTCACTAGTTGCCAGAAGTATGCACGTTGTCCTTGTGCTCACCCTCTGGTAGACTGGCCCAGAGCAGTTGGGCTTAACTTTAATTTCAGTAACACAGTGAAAAAACACCACGAAAAACTCCACACCAGTTTAGAAAAGTAAAGAATAAAGTAAAACAAGACAAAAACTACAAAAAATGTTAAAGAATAAACTCCAATATAGTGCTTTAAAGTCAATTATAAGACCGCTCGAAAAAAGTTCCTTAAACTAAAATGAGTTACTATGAGAGACTTCTTCTCTCTTCAAATTACTAATGCTAAGAACTCTTCAAAAACCCTCTTTAGCATTGTTAAGGACTTTGTCAACCCTCCCGCCAGAACCCCTCTAGCCAGGCACTATGCAATGGCCTGTCTGACTACTTCCAAGAGAAAATCGATAATATCAGATCCTCGTTCCCTACGGATTGGGTTCCTTCGGCTCCCCTTGTCAGGGACCCGGAAACTGCACCTTTGCAGTCTTTTAACGAGTTGACTACTGAGACCGCATTAAGGTTGTTTACCCAGTGCAAATCTGGTTCCCCCTCTGACCCAGTCCCTGCCAAGGTCATGGGTGACTTGGCCCCTTTATTGGTCAAACCTTTTCTTTCTATCTGGAATGCCTCCCTTTATCATGGCAAATTTCCGACTGCTTGGAAGGAGGCTTTGCTGGTCCCCATTCTGAAAAGTCGGACGCTGATCCAGCTAAATTTAGTAACTATCGGCCCATGTCCCTCCTCCCCAAACCTGCAAAAATTTTGGAAAAGGACGTGCAGCTACAATTGACAGAATATCTAGAAAGTAATCTTTTATTCCACGATTCTCAATCCGGATTTAGAACGGGTTTCAGCACAGAGACTGCTCTCTTGGAGGTATCTGAAACGATCCATGAGTGTGTGGATAGGGGCGAGGAGGCCATGTTGGTCCTCCTCGACCTATCCGCCGCTTTTGACACGGTTTCACATAAGATTCTTCTAGATCGTCTGAGGCAAGCTGGAATTGGTGGCACAGTACTGTCCTGGATAGAGTCCTTCCTTATAGGAAGATCTCAGAAGGTGGTTCTCAGGCCTTTTAAATCAGAGGGTAAACCCCTTCTTTATGGCGTCCCGCAGGGCTCTGCCCTGAGCCCTCTGTTTTTTAATGTTTATCTTGCACCTTTGGCTAGAGTGGTGGAGTCCTGGGGGGTCAGAGTGATCTCATACGCTGATGATACTCAGCTGGTGTTCTCTTTTAGAGATCACTCTGACTCCACCTTTGCCAACTTCCGCCATTGTCTGGACAATATTTGCCCTTGGATGACCACCAAACACCTTAGGCTTAACACCGATAAGACAGAGGTCTTATTTTTTAACCAGAAAACTCTGCTGTCTCCTAGTTTGTGGTGGCCCACAGTGCTTAACCCCCGCCCACTCCTGTCCAATCAGTACGCAACCTTGGCTTCCAGTTTGATCATGCTCTCTCCTGTAAAGCCCAAATTAACAAGGTCACATCAGCCTGTTTTGCGAAACTTTGTATGATCAAAAAGATCTTCCCATACCTCCCCCTAGATGCCCGCAGAACCATCATTCAGGCCCTCATTACATCACACCTGGATTATGCCAACAGCTTGTACGCCGGTGCCCCTCAATATCTGATTGAATGTCTGCAGATTGTGCAGAATGCGGCGGCAAGACTGATTGGCAATATCCCTTATCGGCAGTCGGTTGCTCCCTATTGCAAGAAACTACATTGGCTTCCCATCGCTTGCCGCATCCAATTCAAGATTCTTACCCTCGCCTTTCGTGCTCTTAACGGTCTTGGTCCAGGATACTTGAAAAAGCGAGTGGTAGTATCTCAATCAGTCAGATCGCTGAGATCTAACAGTTTACGCCTCCTTATTGTGCCACGCTTCCGACGATCCAGAATGGGCGGCAGAGGGTTTGGCGTAATGACTGCCAAACTCTGGAACAGCCTCCCACTTGATCTTAGGTTCCGCCCGTCTGAATCCCTTTTTCGTAGTAAATTAAAAACGTGGCTGTTCTCCAGGTCCTGAATTTAGTCCTGAACTTAGTCTTGATCCTTTTCTCTACTTCTGAGCCTTCTGTCCTAGCGCCGGGACACCCCTTCGGGGGTAGCCGTGCGCTCTGTAAGCTACTTAAATAAATAAAATAAATAAATAAAAATAGCTCTTAGGGGTTACTTGAGGTTGCGCTGGACCATGGAAAATCCAAAGTTTCAGGCCAACCGCAAGGCAGGGAAGGCCGGCTACAGGACCCATGCAGGGCACACTGAAAAAGTACCTTAGATAGAGCAAGCGTTGCCGTCAAAAGCTCAAAGTATCGGTTCCAGTTCACGCAATCAGGCCGATGCATCAAAGTCAAACCTCACAGTTGGGTCCCATCCCATCGTCAAACCCCTTACGATGCAGGGTCTGCTTCGTCATTGAGTTTCATCATTGGGACCTCAGATCGGCCTCGCAGTTGGGTCCTGCATATTCGTTGAGTGGCTCAGGGATATCCACAGACCAGTACTGCTTTGGCGTAGAAGGGAAACGTGTTGGTTCTGTTCGGTACAAATTTGTCATTGTATCGATTTTGTGCAGGAAAACAGCTACAAAACCCACTTTCAAGGCCTAGGACTGGATTGGCACCTCTTGGCAGGGCATAACTCACAGTTAGCAGAGTCCAGCAGCAGGAGAAAAGTGGAAGGAAGTCTTTGATGGCCCTGAGACTTCAAGAACAGGGGGCAGGCCAACAAGCCCCTGGAGAAACTTGGGTTCAAGGATATAGAGAGCAGGACCAGTCCTCCTCACTCCCAAGCAAAAAGCAGCAGGCAGAAGTCCAACACAGCAACGCATTTAGTGAAGTGGCAGTTCCTCCAGTTCCTCCTACAGCACAACAATCAGCAGGCAGCAGGCCAAAACATCAAAGCAGTTAGTAAAGTGGTTGTCCCTCCTGTTACACAGCAGCTTTTCTTTCAGGCAGAATGTCCTTGGTTCCAGCAAAGTTCTCATTTGACGGTTTCAGGGGTTCAGTACTTGTACCCAGTTGTGCCTTTGAAGTGGGGGAGACTTCAAAGAGACATTTGAAGATCATAAGGTCCCTGCAGCTTTTTATGTGGGGACAGACACAGCCCTATTCGGGTGCAAGTGTCAGTTTCTCCCTCCTAATCTTCCTCAAGAAGGTCCATCAGCCTGTTGATGGAAGGGGTGGGTGGAGTTTGTGAAGTTGAACTTTGTGGAATTCCGTCGAGTTACATAAAAACTCTGTGGAGTTATGCTCCGCCCTACATTTGCTCTCCACTGCGGCATCATTCCAGCTACTTTGGTTATAAGGCCCTTATTAAATCATCCTTTAATATCCTGCCCTTTTTTTGTTTTTTTGATAAAGATAACCACCCATCGCTCTGCCCCCACACATGTATCCCCTAACCTGAGTATAATTGAAAACACCTCCTCCCCCTCCATTACCACATTGCAATGTTTCTTCTCCAGCTGTTTAAATAATCTGCTCTGAGGGCATGAAGTGGTCTGAGAGAAGTTAGCCTTGGGCTCTGTGTTCAGACTGCGATGTGGGTGTGACAGTGTTCAGATGGCTATGTGTGCGAGCAGGCTCGGCAGCCCGCATAGACCGCTCTGGAGCCTGGAAGAAGCATGCAGACAGCAGAGTATCCCAGAACTCTGCATGCTGTTGAACAGTAACTGTGTGTGAGGTGAGCAAAACAGTGAAGGTGAACCCACTGCTCCCCTGAGCTCTAGGTGCGGCAGGGCCTGCGCCAGAAGCCACACAATTTAGTGGCCGTCTTGGAAGAGGCAGCGGTCTTCATAATTCCAATGCCGCTTACCAAATCTCCTTTATAACATCACCTTTAATTGTCATCTAATTAATAACTTTATGGTGACATTTATTCCACTAGAGAAATGCATGAAGAAAAGCAATTCCTTACATTTTACAGTATAGAGTGCTTAGAAATACTCTACCTAATTTACATGCAAAGTACAACAAAAGTACCATTAATGTTTTAGGTGCACAGGCATCAAAGAAGTCAATAGCGATTCTTTAATTGCGATTTTTAAGGAATTTCAATTAAAGAATTGCTACTGACTATGCATGTAGGAATCGCAAATAAAATTGTGATTTCTACAAATTCCTTAATTGTGACTCACAAATTGCGACTCTCAGTTAAGGAATTGCTTCCCATTCATTCCTATAGGCCTAGAGGCCCATAGGAATGAATGGGAATTGCATGCGCAATTTGCGAGTACCCAATAGGAACTCGCAAATTGTGCATGCAATTTCAAGGGTGCCGAAAGGATACACTGTTGCACTACTGAAATTGTAATGTGAACACATGTCACGCACACACATGCCCCAAGGGCATGTAGGTGTGTAACCAGGAACTTTGAAAAATGCACTTTATTGCATTTTTCATAGTTTTTGCAAATTACCGTCAGGTTTCATTTGACAGTAATTTGCGTCTCCTAATGTATGTATGTATGTATGTATGTATGTATGTAGTGGCACACTTATATAGCGCTATGTCTGTCACCCAGCGGGCATCCTGGCGCTTAGACTATGATCTTCCATACACGGTGTTATCAGCTGGTGTCCCACTTACTCTGCTCTGGGAAAGAGGTGCGTTTTTAAAGCTTTCTTGAAAGAGGTGATATCTCCCAAAGTTCTCAGCCCCAACAGCAAGGAATTCCACAGTCTAGCTGCGGTATTCCTAAAGGAGCGACCTCCCATCCGGGATCTCAGAATCTTGGGAACTGATACCAAGCAGGCTGAAGCCGAGCGGAGAGATCTGGAAGGAATATACCAGGAACACAAGTCTTGTAATGGTGCCGGTCCCTGGCCATGAAGGGCTCTAAACACCAGACAGAGGGCTTTAAAATCAATCCGCTGGGAGATCGGCAACCAATGAAGATCCTTTAGTGCCTTTACAGACGAGTCAGAGCGGCGGCGTGAAAGAGCCAGTATGGCAGCAAAGTTCTGCACGCGTTGCAATTTCCCCACCAAAGTCATTGGTGCCCCCAGGAGTAATGCATTGCAATAGTCGAGTCTGCTAAAGACTATGCTCCGCACTACCTCTGGTCTGGCCTGCGCAGGGAGCAAAGGTAAGATTTTCCGCAACGTGCGGAGCAAGGCCATACAGGTGCCCACCATTTTGTTCACGGCCACGTCCAGCTGAAGGTTGGAACCAAACATCACTCCCAGGTTCCGAACAGAATCAGCAGGCGCGCTGGTGCCCTGAAAGGAAGGGGGCCAAAATCCTGTGGAAGAGGCCTAGGAATACGGTCCGTTGAACAGTGCAACACCTCGGTTTTAGAGCTGTTGAATTGCAGCAAATTCTGACACATCCATTCCTCCGTAGATATCATACAGCGGTGAAAGGTTTCTTGCGACACAGCCTCCTTGCCCTCAAACGAGAAGACAAGCTGGGTATCGTCGGCATAATTGGTGACTGCTATGCCAAAAGATTTTATTAACCTGACCAGGGGGCGGAGGTAGAGATTGAAATGAATTTGGCTAATGGCCGACCCCTGGGGTACACCCTGACTAACCCCTCCGATGTTAGATTTGAAGGGTGGCAGGGCCACCACCTGATGTCTGTGACTGAGGTATAACACCAGCCACTCGAGGGCTAGGCCAGACACCCCCGCCTGCTCCAGCCTCCTGATCAAGATCGTATGGCTGACCGTATCGAACGCGGCGACATGTCGAGCAGCACTAAAAAGGCTGCTCGACCTTGGTCAGCACGAGTCCTAAGATCATCCAGAACAGTCACTCCTAATAGCGAAATTGCTATTTTCAATGGCATCATGCATTGCATTTGAGGCATCGCAATTTGTGATTCCTTAAATGCAATTGAAATGTAGGTAATTGCAAATTTTGCCATTCCTTAAATTGCGATTTTTGCGATTGGGATGATGCATCCCAAATGCAAAAATACCGGTTGCAAAGGAGCAGATTCTGAGAATCTGCCCGTTTGCAACCGGTTTTTCTTTTGATGCATGTGGCCCTTAGTTTGACTCCGTATTATCTGTTTTATTGTGTGCGCGACACAAAAATACCCAGTGAGATGGCCCACGGGCTGAGGGCAGCATTGCAGCAATGGCTTGGTCCCTTTTTAATGTCAATGACACTCCCTCCCAAACATCATTGCTCACAACTGGTACCTGCCACCGCACATATGGCAAGATGCCACATCACCACCACTTTGCAGGAAACTTAAACACACAGACTCTCTTCTGGCATCTGAGTCTTCTCACAATGGACTATACCATACTGTCACCACCCTCTGAGAAATTCAAACAACATCGCCCACTGGCATCCAACACAACTCACAACAGGTATACTACTAATATAGGAGTGGGCGGTGGGGGCAAACCCCCCATGCGATAGAATCTGACTTTTTTTGCTGATCTACGCACTCTCAGCAAAGCACAGAGTTGACAAAACTCTGCAAAGTTCACCGCCCACCCCTAGTTGATGGGCCATTAGGATGCAAATGTCACACCCCAGCTCTCTTAATGTGTGAATGTCTAGAGGGAATGCACAAATCCCAGCTGTCACCCAACCCAGATGTATATTTAGAGACAGGGAGAGGCACAGTATGGTTAAAGTAAGAAAATGCCAACTATCTAAAAGTTCAACAACCACAAAAATTTCAATACTGACTGACTATTTATACACACTCAATTTTGTCTGGTAATCTTGTCACTTTAAAAATCATCATACACAGAAGCTTATTGCGAACAAATTATACATGATACACAAACCCCTGATTACAAGAGCAGTGCATTGTTAGGTTGCATGGCCCATTAATTTAGGATTAGACAATTAAATAAAATTGATGCTAACTTTAGAATCCTCCGGTTTGGGTAAGTATATTCTAGAATTTCGAGCTTCCACTTGTATTGTCACAACTGAATTTTATTTTTATTTTTGTTCATTATTCTGTGTAACAGTTTTTGTTCATGTATGTTGGGAGGGTTTTATGTACTTTTCATATATGATTTGTTCATATTAAGCTTCTGTGTATGATGAATTTTAAAGTTACAAGATTAAAAGAAAAAAGAAAATATTATGACCACTTTTATCAAATAGAGTGTTCATAAAACATTGTGTATAAATAGTCAGTCAGTATTGGAATTTTTGTGGTTGTTGAATTTTTGATGGCCCAGCCTTGCTGATTAGGAACCAACCATTGTAGGTGGTGAACTTTCGTAAAAGTGGCATTTTCAGATTTACAATTCAAAATCTGACTTCACCATAATTAGTGCTTTAAAATCGTGAGCCCAGAGACACTAAACTCCCAAATCTCCATCTTTTCTCAATTAGAAATTACAATTGGAAGATGTTTAAAAGCACTCTCAATGTTAACCTATGTGAGAGATAGGTCTAGCAATAGTGAAAAACTAATTTAGCAGTTTTTCACTACCACCCCCGACTAGATCAGCCGAATAGAAATTGTGTGGTTGGATTATTTGCTGAAGACTCTGCATGTATATTACCACAGTTTGGCCTAGCGGAGCTGCTGCAAAGCCATCTGTATCGCTCTGCATTCAATGTTAGTCTCAGCAGCTTCAGACGTTGAATGCCGAGCAAGACACGCAGCTTTGCTCTGCAATGCTGGGACTACTTTAGCCAGCACAAACTCAGTAATTCCTTCCTGGGGCATATATACATGCCGAGTCTCCAGCAAATATTCCAACAACACAATTTAGATTGGGACCAAGCAAAATTTCTCATTACTTCTTCATTGCCTGATCTCTTGACGGTGCAGATCGCAAGTTGCAATAACTATTTGGCTGACCTGATAGGGGGTCCTTCACCTTTATGAAATTATACAGTCCCAAAGATGGTCTCGCAGATGCAAAACAACTGAGACAAAAACGTCGACTCATAACCCAACGTTCTCTTTAGTCATTGTTCAATTTCTGTTCAGGGCCTTGTTCAACTGTGAGAGATAGGCTCTTATTATATATCTAGAAAGTGGGTTTGAACATCCATTGACAAATGAGATACTAACTCAGAAAAATACTGCAATGATCGCCGTCAATTTATGATGAGATTGATTTCTGGAAGACCTATTATGATTTTGAATTTCTAAATACATTTGGCATAAATACATACACTTGCCTCCTGAAATTATTTTTCCTAAAAAAACAGGTGTACAACGTTCAGTTAAGATGTGATGTCATGTTGAATATCCCAAATGATTATTACATTCATGTGTTAAGTTATCTTCCGAACAAATCCCTTGTTGGCAGCCTTACCTAACTGACTTCTATTACCCAAGTGCACATTGGAATATTGGGTTGCCATTTTGTATGTATCAGGCCCACTAGTAGCATTTAATTTACAGGCCCTGGGCACATACAGTGCACTTTACTAGGGACTTATAAATAAATTAAATAGGCAACTTCTAGATAAGTCAATGTTACCATGTTTTGAGAACAGGGTATATAAACGTTAGCACTGATTATCAGTGAGAAGGTTCACAGAATCCTAAAGACAGCAAAAATGAAGTCAGCAAAACAGGAGGGTAGAAGGCAGAAAGTCAGGGGTAACCACACCAAGGATGCTGGGTCTAATAGATCCTTTACAATAGCAGTGGGTATAAAATCATTGAAATGTGATGTTGGCTTCATAGGTGCAATGATCAGCAGATCTCTTCTTTATTAAGGGATTTGAATTTTCTTCCATATTTCCCCGTTTTTTGGTTTGGTGATGCATAGTGGGTCTTGCATATTGTTTGTGGCTGAGTTCTCGATATGTTCAATTTGCCTGAGGATGTTTGGAACCGATGGCTTACTGTTGGTGGTGTCGATGGCTCTGTATATTTTTTATATTCTCTCTTCGAAGAAGGACACAAAAGCTTCAAATTTCTTTGTGGAGGTGTCTGTGAGGACGTTCAGATTGGCGGAACCAATCTGATGTTTGACATTTTCAAAATGTTTGCCTGTTTGGGTTTTTGCCCGCATCTACTTGTGATCTGATCGAAGATGACTTAGCTTACCATATTTTTTTTAAAGGTCTTTCTTCTTTCTTGTAATTGCTTAAGGTGAGCAGTGAAGGGTCTCCAGAGCCTCTGTTTGAATCTCGGTTTTCTACTCTCTTTGTTAAGGTTCTGATTCAACCAAGGCTGGGATTCTTCGTGGTATTTTTTGCTTGTGGCAATGTGGGGCAACTACCTTCATTATTGCAGTCATATTTTGATTGTAGTGAGTAGTTATCAATCAATCAATCAATCACGTCATTCATATAGCGCACTACTCACCCGGGAGGGTCTCAAGGCGCTAGTTAGACCTTCTACGCTCAAAATATCAGTCGGGTTAGAGTTTGTTGTGAAAGAGTGAGGTAAATTCTTCTCTGTTCATACTTCTTGTGTCCCTGGATCGGTGTTTGGCTTTGATTCCTTGGTCTCTTGATTTCTTTGTATGTACCGTGAAATTGAATTATATTTGGCGAGGGCCTGACCAACCCATTAGGTTGATGCAATCCGAGTTTGTTATTCCCGCGTTTGGTATGATTAGGCTGAGTGTGGCTCCTCTGTCATCTGTTGACATGATCATTAATGAAGTTCTTTATAGTAGGTACCTGTGGATCATCAATGATGTTTCAGTAAAGATTGAAGTCTCTTAAGAATATGGTGTTGGAGTGAAGTAGTGAGTATATCGTGATTGTTTCTGTTAGTTGTTCGACAAACATCCCCAGGTGGGTGGTATAAGAGGTGAACTTTCGCAATTGATTTTCTTGATGTAAGTTCTGGTGTATGACTACAGTCCCCCGCATTGTCAAGAGGTTAGGGGGTATAAGAATGTCCAGAAGGGGGGAGTGGATGAAATGTTAAGACATTTTATTATCAGGAATAGAATATCATGCAACTGGATAAATTTGGCTATGTCGTTCGGATTCTTGGTTGCAGATCTGCAGTTGAGTAAGGAACACTTCAATGACGTTCTGGTTTTATGAGGATCATTTCCATAGTCTGGGATGAAAGGATAGTAATTAGGTTCTCTTTCTTCATATACTGCTTACTAGGCTTTAAAATGCGCTTGGTGGTGAAAACCATGGTCGGTTTGTGAGATGCTGGTGGTGTGGGGGTTTGGTATGATTTTAATAGGAATATTCAGCCCTCCCAGTAGAGCTGCTTGATTGATCTCCTTGGACAGTTGGTGATGTGAGAAAGTAGAATGGTTTCCCATAGCTGGGGTATAGAGCCGGTGAGTGAAGGGGAGTGATTATCATGACTAAGAGATAGCCTCAGTAGTGCATATGTCTTAAATTTATTAAAAGTTCTCAGGATCTTGAGTAATTTAATAGAGATAATTTGTAGTTCTGGTATTAGGTTGTCAATTACCTATCCACATCGAGTGGCACAATCAAATCCTTGAGTGATTTTTGTGTAAGTGCTTCACATTGTGCCCAGGGGTCTTTTCTCCAGGATGTGTTTTTTGCCATAACCTGTTACCTGATTCTCTGCAGAATGCCTTGGCCTTCCTGTGTGTCAAGGTGGGAGTAGTCTGTCTTGCATAAGAAGGTCTAATAGGTGGCTTGTGGATTGCTCTGTGCACACTCTGGGTATGTTTGTTGAGGTTGATTAGTTCCTGAAGTGATGTTGAGTATTATGTTGGTGGAGTAAGTGATTAACTTCACTAGGTGATGTGTACAGTAGAAGGGCTTTTCCCTAATTCTAACACTTGTTTTGAGGGTGTGTCTGTGATCTGCATGCGTTGTGCCTGGTAGATCCTGTAGGGCTGTCATTTAGCTGTAAAATGGATGTGTCTTGTGTGAGGAAGAGTTGAAGATCTCTCTTGTAAAGCGTGATGTTGAATGTTGTGTTTATTGTCTCTAGTTACCATAGGGGGTCTTTTTCGTTACCTATGTGAGTTAGTAAAACGTTGTTTCCTGACAGAGGACTTGTGTCGGGAAGTGTCTGAAAGGTTGAGTATAGGTCCTTGTTTGTGATGAGAAGAAGGACATGTCGCACATCTGTCATTGTGCTGTTAGGAGGGGTAATGGGTGTTGAACTTGTGGGAGAAAAGTGTTGTGGTCGGAGGTGCATGGTGGTGTTGCATGTCATCTAAGTTCTGCTGCGGGTGTGGGGAATCACCTGCATTGCAGCTGTAGATCCATTGCTGTTCTTCATAGGTGTGAGCTCTAATCTTGTTGAGGATCGGATCGAAGAATTCTTGATTCAGGGTAGGGGCGTGTATGAATATGTGACCACTCTTGTATGTAGATATTGTTGCTTACACTGAGAAAAAGAGGGATGGAGAGATGGACAGTTTGAGGCCATGGAGAACTTGGCAGGCTTGTGCAAATTGATACTTTTCACTGGGCTGAGTGGTGTGTGTACAAAATGAGGTCCGTTTAGGGTTTTTTTGGTTACACAGAAACAGCTGTCAGAGATAAGTATTTCTGGGAGGTCTTTCAGTAATTTGTTCTTGGAGTTTTTAGTTGCACTCTTTAAAAGGTTTGAGGGGGGGTCGATAATTTTGAACATGTTGGGGCCCGCTCTCAGCAGCCTGTTACCTCTGTTTGGATGGTCTTCCCAACTCATTGCTCAGTTGAAGTTGTGCGACAGCAGCTGCTACCCTCTCATATAGTTCCTTGAAATTAGATGAAATGGTGCAGTCAACATTTCAGGTGCTAGGCAATATACCCTGTCGCACGATGTTTAAAAGAGATTACGAAGGGACATTTTTCAATTCCTGCAGCACTCATCAGCTGTGGCCTTCCTTGGACATCTGGTATCGTGTTTATAGCTCCTAGGCAGAAACCAGAAAATATGGTGTAGCACTACGTAAGCTCAATTTCTTAGGATACCAGACGAAAGCAACCGCCCTCAAATGCATCTAACTGGTGGTACAACAAATAGGGAGAATGGTTTGATCTCCTGTGTCATCCCTTACAAAACATGAATTTAGAGGCTTAATTCCAAATAGGCTAGAATTTAGAGGCTTAATTCCAAATAGGCTATCTCTAAGGTGAAATGTGATTCACATAAATTTAATTTGGCAGGTGGTGCAAGTTGTGGTGTGTGTTGTGTGCATTGCTAACCACAACAGGCGAATTTCAGTGTCAAGGCCTCAGTGGCGATTGCAGGCATGCTCTAAAGCACATTGTTGTGATCAATTAAATAATTCCCTTCAAGGAACACAAATGACAACAAAACCTCTTACTATCAGTGAGGTTTCACAGCCTCCCCTACCAATCAGATGCAATCCAGCATGTCTGCAGAGGGCCCAACCAAACCACTGTAATGTCACCTGTTTGCAATTACACTGCTTGCAGCCACCTCGTTTTCTACAACAGTACTGTCAGCTGCAATTATACTACAGAGAAAGGCCTGTAAAACTAGCCATGTTGCAAACTGCCATAAAACAAAGCATGCTGTTGGTGGCAAAGAACATAAAACATGAGTGAAAGTCCCTGGTTGCACCAGTGATAAACTGTCAGTGCTAATATGATTGCGCAACACCACCACATGTTTGAGGTCGCAGCCATCTTGGGTGAGGGTATTCCCCACTGCATCATGCTGCATGGCATGGCCCTTCTGCTGATACTTCATGGGGCCTTTACGTGCTGTTTCACCAGCGTACCAAAGAGCTCTGTTGGGGATCTTCGAGAAGTGGGGTGGTTTTTTCTAGGGAGGGGGTTGGAAATCTAATATTAAAATATTCCACTGTCATTGCTGTATATGGGCACTTTACTGACCAGGCACTGTAATGAGGCTCCTACAAAACCTACCACAACTGTTCCCTAGTCAAATTCAGAGCTGTTGCAAGTAGGCAGATGAAAAAAGGTGTGGAGCCAAAGCCGCTCTACCACACACATTTTATCCCTTATTCATGTGATTGCTTGACCAGCCGCCTGAAACTGAACTCGGACAAGATGGAGGTCCTCATACTAGGCCCCATCCCCTCCGCATGGGACAACTCCTGGTGGCCGGCCACGCTGGTAATGGCCCGACACCCACCAACAACGCTCATAACATGGGGTTCATCCTGGACTCAACGCTCTCTATGACCCAGCAAGTCAACGCAGTCTCCTCCTCCTGCTTCAACACCCTCCGCATACTCCGCAAGATCTACAGATGGATTCTCACTGAAACCAGAAGGACAGTCACCCAAGCCCTCGTCAGCAGCAGGCTGGACTATGGCAACACGCTCTACGCAGGAACCACAGCCAAACTCCAGAAAAGACTTCAACGCATACAAAACACCTCTGCACGCCTCATTCTTGGCATCCCTCACCATAGCCACATCTCTGCCAAACTGAGAGACCTCCACTGGCTCCCCGTCAACAAGAGGATCACCTTCAAGCTCCTCACCCATGCTCACAAAGCACTCCACAACGTCAGACCAGCATACCTCAACGAACGACTCACCTTCTACACCCGAACCGCAAGCTTTGGTCCGGGGACCTTGCCCTCGCCACCTTCCTACGCATCCGCCGAACGACCACCGGTGGCAGATCATTCTCCCACCTTGCCGCCAAGACATGCAACACCCTTCCTACCCACCTGCGACAAACCCAGGACCTGCTGACCTTCAGAAAACTTCTCTAGACCTGGCTGTTCGAGCAGTAGTTGCTTCCCCCCCCCCCTTCCTCTAGCGCCTTGAGACCCTCACGCGTGAGAGCGCGCTTTACGATTGTTGGATTGATTGATTGATAGCTTGAGCTCTGGCAGGAAGTTAAAGCTGTTTGGAAACATGCAAGACCAAAGTCTGGACTTCACTGACTCTTTAATGTCCTCCGAAGCACATATGTTCGATTCAGGGAACTGCTTAAGACTTTGCTACTTGAATACCATCCTGATCTTGCTCTCTTTTTCACCCAATGTGTGCATTCTGTCATGTTCATGATTATTTTATCCAGGTGTTACATTTCCCAATAGCGCCACGAAGGTTTGCGTACAACCACTCCATAAATCAATATAATTTAAGATTTTTTTACAAACCCTTTGATAGTAGAAGCAAAACGCAAATCAGCTACTTGCTCTCTAATGGTGTTCTTAAAATATATTACAGGGTAAATATTTAATAATGTTCCCAGACTGAGGGGCCTTTCCGTTCCCACGCACCTCAGGTTTAAAGAAGAAAATATGCTTGTATTTCTACTTAAATCTGGAACACAGGATTGCTTTTTCTATATGAATACCTAAAGCACGAGTGGATCTGGGCCGGCAGAGCTTGGAATCACTTGCAGATGTTTCTGAAAGTATAGTATCAGAAACCCCCTTGTGTGGCCCGAACAGTGTGACTCCAATATTATGTCGAAGTTCATTCAACATGTTTATTTGGCGTGGGGATGTTAATGCTCTGTCTGAGCCAAATACCAAATGGCAAATATCAATGTCCATTGAAATCAGAAATACTTTGTTGTCAAAAAACATGTTTGGGAACAACAGCTAAATGAACTGTGTCCACCAGATGAGTATTTCGTAACAAATATTTTTATTACATTTGACTCATGAATATACTTGGGCGCATGTCACAGAAACGCCTTTGGAATCTGTGAATGTACAGAATGGGAAAAGCGCATTACTAGAATCATTTGCACAGATTGATACTGTGTGGCACCTTTGTGTTGCACGTACGGATATGCTGTGCATATTACTTGTGCAGAGTGGTCCGACCAGGGGAGCGCCTAGGGCAGAGCCATGTGCATCTATCGTCCACAGAGGGAACCAGCAGGCTTTTCACTCACACCAGGCACACTTCCAATGTGCAGGACTTTCCTTGGAACAAGAATCCCATGGTGGTGGTGGTTGGAGACGGTGAAACGGGGTGGAGAGATGCAATGCAGACAGGAGAAAGAAGTTAGCCCTATCTACATTGTAGGGCTCCATTTTTAAAAAAAAATAAAATAACCCCCGCCCGTCCCCAGCTGAAGCCTTGCTCCCTCAATGAACATGACTCACCTGGCTCACGTGGGTGGAGGGTCATGGCCACGTAATGTGAAAAGGTCCCTTTCTCTCCCACACGTCTCATGGGAGCCAATGAACACTTCCGGGCATATTTACAAACCCTAACACCACGGTAGCGTCACTTCTTTTGATTCTCCCGTGGCGTTGCGCCATTCCCCATATTTACAAGGTGGTACTAAGCCACTTAACTTGGCGTCACGCCACCTTGTAAATATGGCCCTTACTGCTGCAGTATGCTGCGGTAAAGTGGAGGGCAATAGGTGTTGAGGTGGGCATTCCACTGCAACACCCGTTCCTTTTTGATGCTGCCCCGGGTTTACAGGGCTGGGATAGCCCCAAAAACAAAGGCAAGGTAATACCTGATATTCGAATGGCTATACGAGGAGAAATAATTTCTCCTCGATTTTTTCTCTTTCCATGTGTGTGCCAATCACCCTACCTCCTCACTGCTGTTGTAGGATGTGCGGGGAATGAGATTTTGATATCAAATTATGATTATGATCAATTTAATAATTTATCTCATTCGTCATTTTTGGACCGTTTTATATCTGTCATTGAGTAAAAGACAACCCCACATAGGTTAGACAAACCCCATTAACTGACGCCACTCTGAAGAACCACTTACAACTGATAAAGTTTTAAGAGTTTTATATAAAGTTATTTTGAATGCGATACAATCCACTCAGGATAAAATCTCAAAGTATACAAAATACAAAATCAGTTACAATATCAGAAATTTAAGCTTCGATGTGAAGTGGTTCCTTCTGCGTCATCTGCAGTAAGATAAAAATCATCAAGTTAATCTGTCCCTACTCTATACTACGTGACAACCCTACTTCGCAAGTTTCTTCCCTAAAAAGGTGTCAGCAGTTTGACTCCCAAAGAAGTTCAAACTCTCTTAGCCTCTAAAGGAAATCTTAAGTTTCAGAAGCAGTACCCTATCTGCCTACCCATCTGCTCTCTCTAAGGGTCCTCGGCCTACTGCTCCCTTGCGCTCTGATGTCTCAGCGCATCTGCTCAAGGCATCTACCTTCGCCCTTGCTCTGAGCAATTCGTCTCGCTGTTCCTAATCTCCCAATTGCTCATTGCTACCTCCTCCCCGGGGTGCTGTCCCTAAAATACACAATCATGGTGTGGGTGAAACGCCCCTTGACGCCCACCACGGACTTTCCCCGATGATGTCAACTTCCTGCTTCTTCCATTGGTCCACTCCTTGCGTCGTCCGTTAAGTTGACCCTTCTCCTTAGATGTCATCTTCATCATCTCATCGTCGACTTTTATTGACTCTTTCAGATCGAATGTCATATGAACTTAGACAAGGCTTTAACTTATCTGTACAACTTCTTAACCTTCTAGATCCTGTGAATGGTCTTGTCAAAACATAGTCCACCTCAAAAGTGTCTCTCCTCACGTTCAAGCAATAAGCTCCGTCCGGCATTGTCACCTTAAATCTAACAAGTGCTAGACTTCTTGGCTCTCACGTCCACATCAAGCTATTTACGACTTTTACAAGCCCTCTAAATTACATACATTTGACTATGCTCCTGCGAACTCTTGGTCAGTTAGGTTACAATCACAAATGACCTAAACTCTTCCAGCATTCCTACAGAAACCCCTCTACACAGTATAACCTTTGGCATACATTTATATATTCGTATTTTAGCAAAAGCCCTAGTTATACTTAAATACGTTCTACATCAAATATATGTAATACATAGAATACGACTGCATAACTTATGCATTTTCCTTGGTTACATTGTCATGTAAGTTCTCTACATTACTCCACGTTTATGTCTTTCCACGTTATATTTCTCGCCGCTTCTTCAATTTAAAGTTACACACGTATACGAATTCTACTGTGCAAGTTCTACATTTCGTAAACACTTCTACCCATTCCTATATTTACCCATCATGTATACGGGCCTTCTAAATCTAATGCATTTTTTAACATGTGAATACATTTACATTTCCTATACCATGTTATCACATTAGTTGGCCTTTATGCTATAATCGCCAACTTTACATTACAATATGCATTTCATTCCTACGTTTATAACATATACGTCTAAATATGGCTACGATATACTCTACATTCAAATTGCGCTCTCTCAGATGCATGGCCCGCCCTCTGACGTACCGCTTGCAGCCGCAAGTAAGAAGAAAAGAAAATTATAATAAAATTGGTTTATTATTATTTTATTTTTCCAGTGTTTACCTCTGCTGCCACCTAGTGGGGCGACGCTCCTCCGCCATAACGGCGGAGCCGCCCGAGTGCCAGTAGAGTACGCCTCCTGCAGCAGGAACCTTTTTTGAGTGCCGATTTTTATGCAGTATATCTGCACTGCTACAACAAAAGGAAAGACAATGACAGCAATCCGTGGAATATGCAGCATTTTCAGCCATTAACAAGAAGCTTATTTGAAAGAAGTACTTTCATTTT
This sequence comes from Lissotriton vulgaris, assembly GCF_964263255.1. Lineage (NCBI taxonomy): Eukaryota > Metazoa > Chordata > Amphibia > Caudata > Salamandridae > Lissotriton > Lissotriton vulgaris. The sequence goes on from NC_141691.1 coordinate 1,855,342,079, forward strand.
CACGAGAGCTACCTTAATGCATTCATTTATTTTAGCGTACACTAATTCTATAACGATGTATGGCAAAGGGACCGTCTGGCTCTTCCCTTTGCGCTGTTCCTCCCTTTCTCTCCAGATGTTGCATGTTCTCGTTCCCTGAGTGAGTGAGATGCCATCACCCTGGGCTGCAGCTGTTTTACACTGACAGGCCTCCTGCCAATCCCTGCTGCCCTGGGAGTGAACGCAGTGGGTGGCTCAGCTGGCCTGCCAGGAACCGATTGATACCAAACATAGCCACGGCAGACAAATGACTTGTGACCTAAACGTTAGGAAAGATGAGAAGCAAGCTAAAGTTTTATCTGTGCTACCAACATTTATGTGGTAAATTTGCCTTAGATACAGTCAGAGTCTGCATTTAAATCCAGGAGGATTAACACCGTGGTACATCCGTGGTCGAAGGAAACAAGCAGTGACTGAGTGACAGAAAGAAGAGCAGAGCCAATATTGTTGAAGGTTCTGTATCCAGATTGAGAGTGTTCATGAAGTGCGCAGGATTCAGTTTGTCATGCAACGTGTCTATCAATCCCCTCTTCCAAACTTTTGCTTGGAAATGGCAGCAAAGAAATACGACGGAAATTACTCTGGACAGATGGGTTAATTTTTAAACAGAGGAATAAATAATGCCTATTCCTGGACAGCTGGAACTACAAGGTATAGACAAACTGCACAAAGAGGTCAGGGGACTTGGTCACGTCATTGGATGCCTAGTGTAGAATCTGGGGAGGGGAGGATCTAAATGGGAACTAGATTCGGTTTTAAGAAAGATATCTCTTATAATGGATACAAGTTTAAACTGAGTGGGATGAGCGAAACGTCATAACGTTTCTGGCTGATAAATAGCAATCTGTGACAACATTGATGAAGTGGGAAAGTGAAGAACCTATCAATTTATTTCCTCCAGTGCCTAATTTGTAAAAAACTATAAGTCCCATGGCTCTAGTCAGGAGGCCTCGGCATCTTGCACCTCTCATTGCCACTCTTGTCATTGCCAATGACAGTACCTATACAACTACTACTAACCAGCACACTACACGTGTGACAATTCAGCCTATTCCAGGCCCCCCTAGTTATAAAAAATAGCTTGGGCGGCAGGTAGTACTTGTTTTTAAAGCAAACTGAATTAATAAATAATTGATGCTCTACTTATCTCTAATTCATACAAACAGCGCCATCATAGAACTGAGGTCTGGTGCAGAAACTGGAAAAAACTAAATATGAATGATCCTAATTCTCAGGCAATACGATCAAGACCGGATATCGATCTCAGTGAGCTCAAAGTCAGAGATCACAAAGAGGTCAACACCTGGCTATCTCCGGCCGTACAGACTATCATCCCACTCACGTTGAGTAAACAAACGTCATGTAATCCCCAGTCCCGGAAACTAAAGGAAGAACAAGCATTTGCAATGCAATAGGCCTCGCATTAGGAAAGTTTGAGCTGTTGGTATTGTAAATGACACATTTTATATTTATCTGTTGGTTTTGAAAATACCAAAATTAATAGCTTTGTCATTTACAATGCCAATAGTTTTAACTTTCGCACATGTGACACCTATAGCATTTGTAATGCAATATGTGTTGTATTTACGTGACTTAGATGTTGAGTGCAGTGTAATTATGTGGCGTGTAATTATGTGGCACTGAGTGGTATTTGGATTGCATGTTGCATTGAGTGCAGTGTAATTATGTGGCGTGTAATTATGTGGCACTGAGTTGTATTTGGAGTGTTTGTTGCATTGAGTGCAGTGTAATTATGTGGTGTGTAATTATGTGGCACTGAGTGGTATTTGGAGTGTATGTTGCATTGAGTGCAGTGTAATTATGTGGCACTGAGTGGTATTTGGAGTGTATGTTGCGTTGAGTGCAATGTAGTTATGAAGCATAATTATGTGGCACTGAGTGGTATTGTGTGGAGTGTGTTGCATTCAGTAGAGTATAATTATGTGGCGTGTAATTATGTGACACAGTGGTATTTGGAGTGTATGTTGCGTTGAGTGCAGTGTAATTATGTGGCGTGTAATTATGTGGAGTGTATGATGTATTCAGTAGAGTGTAATTGTGTGGCGTGTAATTATGTGGCACTGAGTGGTATTGTTTGGAGTGAATGTTGCATTGAGTGCAGTGTAATTATGTAGCATATAATTGTGGCACTGAGTGGATTTGTGTGTTGCATAGGGTCCAAACCATGAGGCGAGCCCTCACCCCCCCCTAGACACTTGCTTGTTGTTTATCAACTTCATGTTACGCAATCACAATCCGGCCCTTGAGCCCAGGCTCCTTCCTGCCAGTGAGATAGATCAAAAGAGACTTCTTGACCGTGCACAGACAGGCAAAGGGAAAAGAACACAACCCTTCTGAGATGCAGGTAGGTTACGTTTTAAATAAATAATATTATTGTGGCGACTCGTTACACATTTTTGCCAATACTAATATTGCATTGCGAATTCGAGGGTGGCTACCGCTGTTGCCCCCAAAAGAAATCACCGCCGCAGCCCTGCTCCGTGAAAACCGGTAGTCTGGCACTTTTGGCCGAGACGGGGGCGGGGCCTGCAATCCAGCAGGAAGTTCCGCCCGCCGCCGCCGAGGAAGCAGTGAAGCCGGCCGACTCCGACCAGCGCTGCAGAGGAGACACGCCGAAAGAGCCCGGTGAGTGGGAGGGGAGGGGGGTGTACGGGTGTGTGTCTGTTCGAATGTGTCTGTGTGTGTGCGCGTGGGTCTGCGTGTGTGTGCGTGGGTCTGCGTGTGTGTATGCAGTGTGTGTATGCAGTGTGTGTGGCTGGGTATGTGCGCATGCGTGACTGTGGGAGTGTGTTTGCGCAAGGGAATGAGACACGAGAGGGGCAAGGCGACGTGCGCGCCCATGAGGTGAAATCCGCATCTGCGCTCGTGCCCCTCTCATGTCCACTCTCCCAAATACGGGCAACATTAGTTGTCTTCGCTGACAGCTTGCAATGCTTCGCATTGCAAGCTACGTCAGCTCGCCCTAAAAAAGTAATTGCAAGAAGCTAGAGAGGCAGTGGAGGAGAAATTGTGACACAACTAGTAAGGAAGTATATAAACAAGCACTGAATGCTTACCACCTGTCTTGTAAAATAGCTAAGGGAGACTATACAAAAAACACCATTTTAAAAGCACAAAGTAACTCCAGCTCTCTTTTTAAAGTTTTAAAGGACTTAGCAGGAGCTGTACTCCAACCAGAACCCCCTACATTATCTACCACACAATGTAATCTCATTGCAAATTATTTCGATGAGAAAATATCTAAAATCTACTCAAATTTCCATGAAGGATGCAATTCTACAGCTATCCCGCTGTCGACTCCTACTCTCAGTGGGTCTGGCAAGAAGGGTAATACTCCTGAGAACCTACTTACTGCCTGGCAACCATCAGACACCACTACTTTTCTGAAAATTCTAAATAGCATCAAATCAGGCTCTCCTCAGGACCCAATGCCAGCACACATCTTTAAACAGTTCGACCCATACATTTTAGATGTTATTAGAACATTGTTAAATGCTTCTTTAACTGAAGCAGTAGTTCCTGAAGACTGGAAGCGGGCAATGGTAGTACCGCTGCAAAAAAAGGCTAATGGAGACCCTGAGGACTTCTCAAATTACCGCCCAATACCTCTTCTGCCAATATTTTCCAACATTCTGGAGAAGCATGTGAATAAACAGTTAGTGGATTTTGTTACTCTAAATAAGATATTACACCCCTCCCAGTCGGATTTTAGAAAGGGTCATTCTACTGAGTCAACCCTACTTGGGGTAACTGAAACTATCCGCCAGGAACTGGACAGTGGTGGCACGGTGGCACTCATTCTTTTAGATTTGAGTGCCGCTTTTGACACCATTTCCCATAAAACCCTGATTCAGACTCTTGAGGGCATAGGGATAAGAGAGAAAGCTCTGGAGTGGTTGGAACAATTCTTCTCACACCGGACTTTCCAGGTCTTTTCGAAAAACAATACCTCCAACATCCTCCACTCCCTCTACGGGGTACCCCAGGGGTCAATACTGAGTCCACTACTTTTCAATATGTATATTACCCCGTTAGCAAAAATAGCTGAGGAAATGGGCCTCACAATTTACTCATATGCGGATGACACACAATTAGTGTTCTCCCTATCAACAACTGACAAATCCAACACATCCTCTCTCCGTTCTGGACTATTGAGAATAGCAGACGGGTTGCATACCAAGAAACTAAAACTGAATGGAGAAAAAGCAGAGCTCATCATCTTTGGAGAACATAAGGTCCTTTGGGGACCAACTCATTGGCCGACGGAAATGGGTCCAGCCCCGGTTGCGGTATCATCCGCACGCAATCTCGGGGTGATAATTGATGACAAGCTGTCTATGCGTGTGCAAACAGCGAAAACTGCCTCAACCTGCTTTGCCATCCTCAGACGGCTGAGGAAAATCCTATGGCAACTCCCGGAAGGGGCACAGAGAACAGTGCTACAGGCCCTAATTGGATCAAGGCTAGATTATGGGAATATCTTATATCTAGGAGCCAATAAAGACATTATACACCAACTCCAGGTCGTTCAAAATGCGGCAGCCAGGCTGCTTCTCCATCTCCCTGGACGAACGAGTGTTGTGGAACATCTTAAAAAACTACACTGGCTGAAGATAGCCAATAGAGTCAAATTCAAAGCACTCTGTTACATGTTCAGGATAAATACAGGGGATGCTCCTGCCTATTTATGTAAGTTAGTGCATAAATATATTCCTTCACGAAACCTTCACTCAATGCATCAGTCAAAATTTGCTGTTCCCTGGTTCAAACGGGTACGATTGGGCAGACGCTCCTTCCCCCTCCTGGCCCTGGTTCTGGGAAACTCACTTCGGCTCAAACTTCGACTTGAACCTAAGTACATCCTATACAGGAAAGGTATCAAAGCTTGGTTATTTAACCAATAAATTTCACTTTCCTTCTTCTATTACTTCCATCTTATTAAGCAAACTCAGATCCAAGGCGCCGGGAAACCCTCAGGGTAGCTGTTGCACCATATAAATGTAATAAATAAATAAATAAATAAATAAATAAATAATGTGACAGCGGTCCTCCACTCGCACATCCAGCTTGTCAATGCTCCATGGATGCCTCCACATTCAGACTCCGTGATTTGGAGCTTCATGGCTCCAAATGTCCGGGTGGTGCATCTCCCGCGGCTGGGAGGCCGCGTATAAATCAAAGCTCCATGGTTCCCACTTAAAAATATGGGCCCTCCAATGGGCGACTCAACAGCAACACATAACTGAGGCACACACTACAAGACCCACAAACCAATGCGGACTCATTTGAGTTGCCCATTGGAGAGTCCATATTTGTAAGTGGGAGGTGTGGCCACTATGCCAAAATGACTGTTGCGCCTCTGAAGAGTTCAATGATCACGAAACGCATCAGGCGTGAATCGACAGGCATGCTGTAAACTAGATCCACCCGCCGATCCGGCTTTTACCTCGTGAAGGTTGCTGCAGTGGATGTCAGAGTGTGTCTCCAACTGGTGGGAACCATGGAGCTTTAATTTATATGCTGCCTCCCAGCCGCGGGAGATGCACCACCCGAAAATTTGAGGTACGTAGCTTCAAATCACGGAGTCTCAATGTGGAGGCATCCATGGAGGATTGACAAGCCGGATGTGCGAGTGGAGGGCCATTGGTGGGCTTGAAACATCTCAGACACAGCACATAACTGAGGCACGCACTACAAGACCCACAAACCAATGCGGACTGCAGTGGATGTCAGAGTGCGTCTCCAACTGGTGGGAACCATGGAGCTTTATCATGAAGTACCGCGTCTTAGTACAGGCAAGAAGCAGCTCCTGCCCTGCCACCAAAGACTTATCAGACACTGACCAGTTCAGTGCCTAGTAATTTTAATTAAGCAGAGTATGCCGCATGACCTTTCGGCTCCGTAGAGCCTTGCTTACATGACAACGTCCCTCATACAAATGCTCATTTTTAAAGTGCCAGTGTCAAATTGCATCAACACCACGTGATACTTGCACATAGTAGACATGGAAGAAATACTTATTGAACATATATACATGTAAGTCCATTCAAATCAGAGCGTGCCAATGGCAATCATCTTGCATCATATTCCAATAGTCATGATTATATATATATATATATATATCGAGCAAATGCAGTCCCCCGAGCTCCGACCACAGCGACCCAGGAAACCACGCGGATCCAGTAATTATAAGCACAGTTGTTTTATTCAAAAGCTGAACCAAGCAATCTTTTTTTTTTTTTTTTTTTATAAGCACAGTTGTTTTATTCAAAAGCTGAACCAAGCAATCTGACGCGTTTCGGGCATCCGCCCTTGCTCACAGACAATCAGAGTTGGTAATGCAGTCGTTTTAAATAGTAATCACTGAGCAGTGAAAAAAAGTGCATTTTTTTCTCTCATTTTTTCTAGTACACCACGTGATAATAAACAGTGAGGACAAACTACTGGCAAATGGTAGTCTAGTTTGTTTTCCAAACAATAATATGAAAACAACAGTTCGAAAATTGCATTTAACAGGTTAAAATCCAAATGTTAATTAGACAAAGATAAATAACCCATGATACAAAAAAATTTTTTAAAAAGGTTTAAAAAGCTTTTTTTGTACAGTGCATAAAATGCAAAATGCCTAAAAATTGTATATAACCATCATTTGTATATACAGATAGCCCTTGCCAAAATTCGATATAGATAGTGCAAAATAGCATATTAAAGTGCAATGTGCATTTGGTTAAAAAAGTATTAGATGTTAATATAACAGATGCAATTTAAAAACCAATAAAGATATTATCGGTTATGTGCAAAATATGCTGAAATGTAAACCATATTATATTACATCTATAACTATCAGAGTGCAAACCAGCAAAGTATGTAAACATTAGACTGTAGCAGCAAAATGGTAAAGCATGGGCTATATAGGCATCTAATCATGGGAATATCATAGTCAAAAAACGGACTGTTGTAAAGACATCTTTCTTGCACGGATAACAGAAAAACTGATTATGTCTATGTCCTCAAATAAGTGTACCTGAAAGGATAAATACAAACACCTAAATAGTCAATCACCGTGAAATAATATGTAAATAATACGTGCAACAACCCAACAAGGAGACAAATTGTGAAACACGTGGAGGGGGGGCGGGGGCATGAATTTAACTGAACCCCACCACCCAAAGTAATGCAAAGCGTAGTGAACAGGGCAGGGCTTGGATTACAGAAACACATGTAGGTCTTCCGTGTTGTTAAGACCATTAGGGGATCTACTGTCTAGCTCAAGAATGAAATGAGATTCCATTCTTCTCAGCATCTTTAACCTATCCCCGCCTCTCCTAGGTTTGTCTATTGCGGAGATGACAAAATATGACAGGCACTCCAGATTGTTGTTATGCATTGTCTTGAAGTGCCTGGCTACAGGGTAGGTTGGGTCGTTGTTAACAATGGCACGGAGATGCTGGAGGATCCTAACGTGTACAGGTTGTCGTGTACTGCCGACATACCTGAGACCACATGTGCAGGTTAAAACATATATGGCAAATTCAGTCTTACAATTGTGTTGGCCCTTGATTGGAATAGGGTCTGGACTGAATGGCGTGTTGTATTGCCACGTGCTCTTGCCAAATTTGCAAGCCCTGCAGGAGGTGCAGCGTATAAAGCCAGATCTGGTTTTTAGCCATTCCTGCTTCTTTCTCAATTCAGGGAATTCATGGCAGACGTGAGATCTGAGGGAGGGCCCCTTCCTAAAGGTGACAATGGGAACTTCTGCTAGTTGAGGTTTAAGTACAGGATCTGTAGCAAGGACTGGCCATCTTTTAGAAAGAATAGATTTTATTTGCCTTGCCTGTCTGCTATAAGGTGTGAGGAACCTAGGATTTGTGGTATCCTCATCAGAAGTGCAGGATGTATTGGCACTACTGTTGGTTTCAAGTAAGGAAGCACGGGATCTAGTCTTAGCTTTAGCCATAGCTGTTGTAAGGACTGATTCCCGATACCCCCTAGCACGAAACCTCGCCAAAGCTTCATTGGTACAAGATACCAAATCAGATTCTGTACTGCAGATACGCTTAATTCGCAATAGTTCACCTAATGGAATGTTGTCTACCACATGGCGCGGATGTGCACTGCTGGCGTGCAAAATGCTATTGCCAGCAGTACTTTTTCGATGTAATTTAGTGGTAATCCGGCCATTGTGGATTTGGATTTTAACATCCAGGAATTCTGCCTCACATTCACTGATAGAACTAGTGAATTTCAGATTTTCATTGTTCTCATTGATAGAATCAATGAACAATTGTGCACTGTGTTTGTCACCCTGCCATAACAAAAAAACGTCATCTATGTAGCGGAGCCAAAGTAAAACATGACCAGAATATATTTGGGCATGTTGCCGCCTGAGGACATGCTCCTCCCACCAGCCCACGTGCAAGCACGCGTAGCTGGGGGAGAAACATGCCCCCATAGCGACCCCACGCCTTTGCAGAAATAAGTCACTCCCAAAAAGAAAGAAATTATTGTGGAGACACCAGGATGTTAATTCGATCAAAACTTTGTTGTGTTGGTAACAATTTATGGGTCTCTTCCCAAGGAAAAACTCTAGAGCCTTAATACCACATGTATGCTCTATACTGGTATAGAGCGACTCTATGTCCAAAGTGATCAAAAGCATTTGTTCATTCCACTGGATGTTCTGAATTTTGGCCAGGAAATCGCCAGTGTCTCTAACATATGTAGGTAAATCTTGGACCAGGCTTTGCAGGAAGTAATCAATATATTCAGTGACATGTTCAGCCACTCCTGCAATGGCCGAAATGATTGGTCGGCCTGGCACAGGTCTTGTTAATTTATGTATCTTGGGGAGTAAGTAAAGTTTAGGCAATACAGGAAATTCGACGTGGAGGAATTCAAATTCTTGTGAGGAAATCATACCTTCCCTTTTGTATTTGAAAAGTAGTTTCTTAAGTGATTCCTTCGAGGCTTCAAAGTGTTTCATATTGGTGATCGAATAACAAGTATTGTCACCAAGCTGTCGCTTTGCCTCCTTAATGTATTCCTCTTGGGGCCAGATGACCACATTGCCCCCCTTGTCGGCCATGGTAACTATGATTTTGTGATCGCTGCTTAATTTCTTAACCAAGGCATGGTAGTCAATTTCCTGTTTGCTCCTATACCGCTTTTTGTGTTTCACCTGGTGATGTAGTCGTTTTAGATCCTCCACTACCACGTCCTGAAACACATCAATAGAGTCTCTGGGCATGGTAGGGTTGAATTTGGACGTTGGTTTGAAAGGACTGGTATTGGCTCCAATTTGGGGAATATCAGCTGCCCTTAATTCATCCTGTGTGGATGTGATTTCTTCAGTGAGAGCGTCATTCCCCAAAAGATTTAATACAGTAAGCGCTGTTCGAGTGTCACTAGCTGGAAGCATGGGCAAATTAGGAAGAACATTAATAGTCGTTCCAACTCCTTGTATTGTTTTGTTATTTAGACCCTCCTTGATCTCAAAGAATTTTTTAAGCTTCCATTTTCTAATGTACATGTAGACATCTATGCGGGTCTTAGCATAGTTAAAGTCAGTAGCTGGGCAATATGAAAGACCAAGGCTCAAAAGTTGTTGCTCAGCCTTGGTAAGGTCAATGGTGGAAAGGTTTACTACAGTATTATCACTCACTTGTTTTTGCGCCAGTATTGCCGCTTTGGTTTTTTGGGCACTTTTGTGTTTTTTCCGGCGCTGGCCCCGTCTTCTGTTGTTCCTGGCACGCTTTGCTGCTGCTGCTGCCCCTTTGTCTGCTGTTTGTTCCGGGGTCTTAGTGACTGTAGTCTCTCGTTGGATAAAAAATCCACTTCCTCACCTAAGTCCAGAATGACTGAACTTGCCTCCCAACTGCTACCGGCATCGTCATCTGAGGTGGGAGCACTTGTCAATGACTCATTATCACTGTGTATTTGGCGTATTCCAGATAATGAAGTACCCTGTGCTTGTACAGAGGTGGATGTCTGCCCATCCGGTTTTCCTTGTTTAGCCTGTTGTGCTTGCTGTGCAAATTTGGAGCGCTTAACATTGTCAAACTTGCGCGCAAAAGTAAATATTCTGCCCTGCGCGTAATCTTCCTTGTCACGCGCAAACTTGTAGATCTTGCGCGCTTTAATTTTCTCCTCCTGTTTGGCAATGCGCTCATCGATCTCCTTTCTCGATTTGGTTATAAGATCGTTAGGTTCCCATTTACTCAGCTCTTCATTGATATATATATATCTAAATAAATCAGGGGTTTATAAAGTGCACTACTCACCCGTGCGAGTCTCAAGGCGCTGGGGGGGAATCCCCAGATCAGTCGAAGAGCCAGGTCTTGAGGTCCTTCCTGAACGTGTGCATGGTCAGGGAGCATCTGATGTTTACAGGGAGCTTGTTCCAGGTCTTGGATGTGATGTAGGAGAATGCTCTGCTGCCTGCTCTGGCTCTGCAGATGCAGGGGACCTCTGCCAGGGCGAGGTCTGCAGAGCGGAGGTTCCTCTTGGGTATGTGGAAGGAGACGCTCTCATTGAGGTACTTGGGTCCAATGTTGTTGAGGGATTTGTAGGTGTGTATGGGGAGATTGAAGGTGAGCCTCTTCTCAACTGGGAGCCAGTGGAGGTCTCGTAGGTTTCGGGTCATGTGCTTGTGACGTGGCGTCCAGAGGACGAGTCTGGCTGTGGCGTTCTGAATGGTTTGTAGTTTGTGTGGAAGAGTTCTTTTGATTCCGGCATATAGGTCATTTCCGTAGTCCAGTCTGCTGGTTATGAGTGCATTGGTGATGGTCCTTCTGCAATTGAGGGGATCCATTTGAAGGTCTTGCGGAAGATGAGCAGGCAGTTGAAATTGGTGGAAGCGACGACGTTGATCTGGAGGTTCATGGAGAGGGAAGAGTCGAGGATAATGCAGAGGTTTTGTGCATAGTCTGTAGGAGTGGGTGGTTTCCAGAAGGCGGAGGGCCACCAGGTGTTGTCCCAGGCAGAGGTGCGGGGTCCGAGGATGAGGACCTCAGTTTTCTCTGAGTTGAGCTTCAGGCAGCTGTCCTTCATCCAACCATTCCTTCGTGGAAACAGAGTCTGGTGTCTTCGTGATTCTTCGTGACCGAGAGGATGAGCTGGGTGTCATCGGCAAAGGATACTATGCTGAGCCCCTGGTGTCTTACGATGGCGGCAAAGGGGGCCATGTAGATGTTGAAGAGCGTCGGGTTGAGAGTACTCCGCAGTCGTTTGGAGAGAGAGGGAGGGAGTCTGATTCTCTGGGTTCTGCCGGAGAGGAAGGATTGGATACAGTCGATGGCGGCTTCTTGTATCCCACTGTCGTGCAGTCTGGCTGCGAGCGTGCGATGTGAGACAGCGTCGAAGGCTGCAAAGAGATCTAGAAGGATGAGGGGGCACAGTGTGTCCCTGGTCGAGTAGGACGCGGATTTCGTCAGTGGAGGTGAGAAGGGTGATTTTGGTGCTGTCGTTACTGCGGAATCCAGATTGTGAGGCATCAAGGATGGAGTTCTCTTCGATGAAGGCAGTCAGCTGGGCATTTATGAGTCTCTCAGTGACTTTGGCCACAAAGGGGACGAGAGAGATGGGCCGGTAGTTTTTCAGGTCCGTTAGGTCTACAACAGGCCTAATAACACAAGAACTCGAAAAATATATGTGCCTTTAATTCTCATTTTATACTCTATAAACAAGTTGTTAAAAGTACAGATTTTGTTAAAAATAAATATTTTGATAAACACAAATACACAAAAACATAAAAAGTTAAAAACCCAAGGGGGATGTTCCAAAGAGCACATAATTTTTCTTTCAATGAGTGCACCACTACTCCGTATGTCACTCAGTGTCCATGCAGTTCATCGATCGCATATAGTGATCACTGGTGCTTTGTAGGTTTTTTTTTTCCAATTTGTTCAACATGTTTTGGTGAAAAATATAGAAAAACACCACCTTCTTCAGGATGAATATGTTTATTAATGCTCCATACAAATCATATTTAAAAAATAATTATAATAAACTCACAAGAATAAGGTGTGTTATAACATACTCAATACTCAAAACTACAAATCCCACAATAAAGCATAGTGCATTGTTACAAAGCAACACCCAAAAATTACTTGTGCTTCATTTGACAATTCATATAATTAAACAAGATATACCCCTCCAATTATCCGTGGTATTTTAGCAACCACATTACTTCTCATCAGGCATAACACATTCCCTTTTTTTCATTATATTTATAAATTGAACTAACCTACAAACATAGAGTCAATCTCTCTCACTACTTACAACATCACATCCCCCACCCTTTTGACCAAATACTAAGCCTAGTCCAGGCTCTAGCCAGATCCACTTATCATCTCAGAACATAATCTGTGGCACCGGCTTAAACGTCAATACTTGATAGCCATTGTCCGTTAATGTCCTACAAAGACAGTTTAAAATGACTTAATCCCTCTAACTTTCAAATATTTTGGATTCAAAATTATTGTTATATTCTCATGATCTCACATCTAGATTACATGAAGAATTATATACTCTTCACATTCTGTAATACCTATCCTTGCACTATTAGATAATCATTTTATCAGTTTTCCACAAAGACCACATTTATTCATTTTAAGTATTACAAATTTGTTATACTGTGTTAAAACCCCTTACTCCAACTGCCAACTCACATAGTACAGTAAATTCAATAATTCCAAAATATCCTGAATTAGTTTCTTTCGCCAATCTATTCTAAAAAGACTAAGGGCCATATGTATCAAGCAAATTCGCATTCGCAAACGCCGAAATTCGCAGAATTTCGGCGTTTACGAATGCGAATTTGCCAAATGGTATGTATTAAGGAAAATCTGGTGCAAAACAAGGAATCGAAAAATTTGCGATTCCTTATTTTGCAATTGCATTTAAGGAATCGCAAATTTAGCGATTCCTTAAATGCAATGTATGAAGCAAAAAAAATGCTAATTGTCCTTAAGGAATAGCAAATACCACCAACTTCAAGTTGGTGGTAATTTGCAAATTCCTTTTTGCATTTTTCATAGTGCCATGTGACGCACACACATGCCCTTAGGGCATGTATGTGCGCCACATGTGCACCCATGCTTATTTCAGGGGTGCAACATGGTGTCCTTTGGACACCCCTGCACCCTTGAAATTATTATCAATTTGAGATTCTCAAATTGCGAATCGCAAATTGAAAATAATTTCAATCAATCAAGAAATTTGTATAGCGCGCTACTCAATTCAATTCAATTCAAAAATTCTTTATTCGGATTACAAAAATCCATAAAAGCACAGTTTAAAATACAATTCAACATTTATAATTACAATTACAATAGGTGCAATAGACACTATGAAGTACATTATCAGTACAATTACCAAGTCACACGTTTCTAAAGTGCAAAGGAGGTCAATAATCATTGATAGTGCAAATAAATCAAGGGCATTCCATACTTCTACGTACATTAAAAATAACTTTTAGAAAAGTGCTTGTGCGAAATATGAGTTCGTCATCCTCTAATTTTAAGAGCATCAAATAGGACTGGTTCAAGGAGAGAGGTCTATGTTTTTTAAAATATGGTGCTAGAAACCATTTGATATATTTCATATAAAACTTACACATGAAGAAGAAATATAAATCATTTTGTTTGCTGGTTCCGTCACAAGGACACGGAATGTTATCATCTAAGCTGTGTCCCAGTGGAAAACAAAGTAAAAACTTTATCGTTCCTGCTCTCATTCTGAAGAGTAGTGATCTTTCCCAATATAACATTGGTGATATCAAATACAATGGGAGTTGCTGGGTTAATAAGCCATTGTTAATATAGGACACAACAGTTTGTTTCCTCATCTCTTCTGACAGTCTTTTTTCCCTGTAGGTGGCATACAGTTCAAGTTGGACTTCTTTTTTATCAGTCCTCTTTATATGAGAAGGATTTTCAAAGAGGTCACCTCTATCTATACTAGACAGACTCTCTTGTATACCACAAAGCCATGGGATCTTATTCCATTTGTCACATTCCCTCAAAATATCATGTGTTAGGCTAGCATATTCATTTGCCCAAATAGCCAACCAAAATAATGCGGGCCTGGCAGCAATAAAATCACTAATATGAGGTATGTTCAGCTCCGAGTGGCAAATAAACCGTGATGATGAAATGGGAGCCCCCAGTAGTTTCCTGCAGAGCCGATTCTCTTCTCTTTGTATTAAGGGGGTTTTTACTGACCCCCAAATTTCGGCACCGTAGGTTGCCACTGGAATGTATTGGAGCCTGTATATCTTTAAAATTGCTTTAGTTGCTCCGATTTTCCTCGGTCTGAGAAGAGATAAAATTGAACTTATAGCCTTTGAGAACTTGCATGTGGCGTGGGCAATATGCCCGCTCCACAGGCCGTTCGCAGCAAAGACTATACCTAAGTATGGGAAAGTTTTGGTTGAGAGCAACTTATCAGCTCCTATCGTAATGTAATTTAATTGCTTAGCACCCGGCCCACAGGACATAATGAATGATTTTTTGAAGTTTACTTTTAGATCCAAATTCCCCATATACAATGAGAAATCCCTGACTAGTGTACGTAGGGCATTAGGTGTTAATCCCATAAGCACAGCGTCATCCGCGTACAAAAGACACGGAAGTTGACATCTTTTAATTTTAGGAACATCTGGGGTGACCTTTTTGAGAGAGTTGCTCAGGCCGTTTATATAGATAATGAATAACAGGGGTGCTATGACGCACCCCTGTCTCACACCTCTATCTACATTAATTGGCCTAGAAACTGTGCCCTCCATGTCAATCCGTACTTGTGCCTTTGTGTCTTTGTGCAAATAGGCGAGGAAATGTACCAGGGGGGGATCCAGGCCGTACAACAGAAGAATCTACCACAATTTTGACCTGTTTACCAGGTCAAATGCGGACGATAAATCCATGAACGCAAGGTAAATGGGTGATGCCTTAGCTATATTATATTTGCTAATTAAAAGATTTAGATTTAGGCATTGTTCAATGGTCCCAACCTTGCGTCTAAAACCCATTTGACAAGGGTCAAGTACCCCCATTTCCTCAGCCCAGTCGTTAACTCTATTATAGAGTACCCTGCCCAGGATCTTTAATGTATTGTCCAGGAGCGAAATAGGCATGTAATTTACGGGATCAGATCTTTCGCCCTTTTTATAAATGGGCACTATTATGCTCGTGGACCATGTTGCGGGTATTGGGACAAACGGTAGACTGTTAAAAAGATTAACAAAAATCTTTCCCCAGAGTTCTGGCTTGTACTTAATTATGTCTATTGGGAAGCCATCGGGCCCAGGTGCCTTGTTACCAAGAAATTTGTATAGCGCGCTACTCACCCAGAGGGTCTCAAGGCGCTTGGGGGAGAGGGGTCCGCTACTGATCGAACAGCCAGGTCTTGAGTTGCTTCCTGAAGGAGAAGTGGTCCTGGTACGATGGAGGTGGATGGGGAGGGAGTTCCAGGTCTTGGCAGCCAGGTAGGAGAAGGATCTTCCTCCCATGGTGGCTCTTCGGATGCGTGGAACCACGGCGAGGGCGTGGTTGGTCGATCGCAGTTGGCGGGTGGGAGTGTAGAAGGTCAGGCGGTTGTTGAGGTACCTGGGGCCCAGGTCGTGGAAGGCCTTGTGTGCGTGGGTGAGGAGACGGAACGTGATTCTCTTGCTGACGGGGAGCCAGTGCAGGTCTCTCAGGTGTCCGGAAAGTGGCTGTGTCGGGGTATGTCCAGGATGAGTCGTGCGGAGGCGTTCTGTATGCGTTGGAGCCTTTTCTGCAGTTTGGCTGTGGTTCCCGTGTAGAGGGTGTTTTCGTAGTCCAGTCGGCTGGTGAAGAGTGCTTGGGTGGCCGTCTTACTGGTTTCGGTGGGGTTCCATCGGAAGATCTTTCGGAGCATGCGTAGGATGTTAAAACACGATGATGAGACGGCGTTGACTTGTCTGGTCATCGAGAGGGAGGAGTCTAGGATAAAGCCCAGGTTGCGTGCATGGTCCATTGGTTTGGGTGCGCTGCCTAGGGCCGGGGCCACCAGGAGTCATCCGAGGCAGAGGGTGATGATCCCAGGATGAGGACTTCCGTCTTGTCTGAGTTCAGTTTCAGGCGGCTGTTCTTCATCCACTCGGCTACTTCTTTCATCCCTTCGTGTAGGTTGGTTCTGGCGGTGGTAGGGTCGTTGGTGAGGGAGAGGATCAGCTGGGTGTCGTCGGAGTAGGAGATGGTGTTGAGGTTGTGTTGGCGTGCGATGGCTGCGAGGGGGCTCATGTAGACGTTGAAGAGGTTGGGGCTGAGTGATGATCCTTGTGGTACGCCGCAGATGACTTCGGTGGCCTCTGATCTGAACGGGGGAGGCAAACTCTCTGGGTTCTTCCGGCGAGGAACGAGATGATCCACTCCAGTGCCTTCTCTTGGATACCGACGTTGTTGAGGCGTTGTACTAGGGTGCGGTGGCAGACAGTATCGAACGCTGCGGTGAGGTCCAGGAGGCTGTTTCCCATTGTCGAGCAGGATTCGGATGTCCTCTGTGGCTGCGATGAGGGCAGTCTTGGTTCTGTGGTTGGCTCGGAAGCCGGACTGTGAGTGGTCGAGGGAACCGTTAGTCTCGAGGAAGGCGGCAAGCTGGCTGTTGACGGTCTTCTCGATGACTTTGGCGGGGAACGGGAGGAGCGAGATGGGGCGGTAGTTCTTAAGGTCGGTGGGGTCTGCTGATGGTTTCTTCAGGAGGGCGCTGAGTTCGGCATGCTTCCAGCTCTCTGGGAAGGTGGCGGTGTTGAAGGAGCAGTTGATGATGTCTCGGAGTTGGGGTGCGATGACGGAGTCGGCCTTGTTGAAGACGTGGTGGGGGCATGGGTCAGTTGTCGATCTGGAGTGGATGGTTTTCATCGTGCGGATGGTGTCTTCGGTGCTGATCGGGGTCCAGGCGCAGAGGGTGGTGGTGGGGGGCGTCGGTTCTGTGGTTGGGTGCGTTCTCTGATCGCCGAAGCTGTTGTGTATGTCTGCGATCTTGCTGTGGAAGAACGAGGCGAGTAAGTCGCAGAGGTCTTGTGAGGGAGTGATGTCGTTGTTGCCGGTGCTGGGGTTGGAGAGTTCTTTGACGATGCTGAAGAGTTCCTTGCTGTTGTGGGTGTTGTTGTCTAGTCGATCCTTGAATGCTGATTTCTTGGTGGTGTGGATCAGCTGGTGGTGTTTGCGGGTGGCGTGCTTGAGGGCAGTCATGTTGTCTGTGGTCGGGTTTTTTCGCCAGGCTTTCTCGAGGGTATGGCAGTTCTTCTTGGAGTTCTTGGAGTTCTTGAGGTCGTCGTTGAACCAGGAGGCTTTCTTGCTTCTGGGCCTGCTGTGATGGTTTTTCAGGGGTGCAAGGTCGTCAACGCAGTTGGTGATCCACTGTGCGAGGTTGTTGGCTGCTTGGTTGGGGTCCGTTGATCTGGCGGGAGGGTTCTGTTTCAGTGATGCGGTGAGCTGGTAGGTGGTGATCTTGTTCCAGCTCCTGCGGGGAACCTGTTGCAGGTGGTGGTGGGTCGTGGTCTTTCTGAAGCTGAAGTGGACGCAGCTGTGGTCTGTCCAGTGGAGTGGCTGAAGGAGATGTAGTTGCTGGAGGAGAAGATTGGGTCGAGCGTGTGTCCGGCATAGTGGGTGGGGGTGTTCACCAGTTGCTTGAGTCTGAGGTTGGCGAGGTTGTCCAGCAGGGTGGTGGTGTTGTTGTCGTTGTTGTTCTCCAGGTGGAAGTTGAGGTCCCCTAGGAGAATGTAGTCATCGGAGGGGAGGGCGTGTGGGCTGATGAGGTCTGCGATGTCTTTGCTGAATTGTGTGCGAGTTCCTGGGGGTCTGTAGATGAGGGTGCCTCTGAGTGTGGTCTTGGGGTCGGTGTGTATCTGGAAGTGAAGGTGTTCGGCGGTTGTGAGGGTGTCGTCAGAGCTGGTCGTGATGCGGATGGTGTTCTTGTGGACGATGGCGATGCCTCCTTGTTGGACCTAGATTACCCAAGCCTACATATGGTAGCTCGGCACAGTAGTGGTCTACAGCTAACTCCAGGCGTTGGTTAAGTACTTACAAGTCTTACCCACAGTAACACAGTGATGAACCACCAAAATAAAGACACAACACCTCTGTTTGGAAAAATACCGTTACCTTTTATAAAAATAATGTGACTCTTTGAATGCAAATTATACAGGTTACCACATCAGTTTCACTCAGACATAAACGTTACACTTTTGTCTTGGGAAAATACATGACGCTCTTCTTGCTGTGGAAAAATTACAGTGAAACAGATTCTATTGGCAATGGATACGGTGAGGAATGAATAACACTCTTCTGGAATTAGGAAGATTCCAGGGGAATTACACTATGCAATATCACTTTATATTAACAATCAATTTCATCAACCTTTTATGACTTGAACCAGCCCAAATCCCTGGTTGCTTCCTTAACAAAGGGTTAAGAACTCTCTCCCCTCCTCTGTACCTTCACACAGAGCTAGGATGTACACTTACAGACACCTACAGGGTTATCAATGCCTATAGATGGTTCCCCAATGGGCTAGCACTGTCAGCGCGCTATTGGGAGTAGTTTATCTGTCCAATAACCTATAAAACTGAGGAGGGGGGTTAGAGGGTTACTATCCCCTCAGCTATTATGGCACAATTTAGAGTTTGCTCAGCCACCACGTCAGGGCACTTTGTTATGAGTCAGATTGGGTAGTTTTTGGTTTAACAAGAGCCCCTAAGGCACAACACCGTCCTGTCTCTCCCCCCACTCTCCTTACTGTTACAGTGGCAGATCCGCCACAGTCCTCCTCTCTTGCCGGCCAACCGGCCTCAAAGGGCTTCGCCCAGCTCCCCTGTTTGTCTCCTCAGCTTGAGCTGGCGCTGGGGCGGTTGGTGTCACGCTGTAGGGCTAAACGTGGGGACTCTCCCTTTCCTGTTGCCTGGGGCGCTGTTCTGGTGTCGCGCTGAGACAGGGACACGGCGGGGCACTCCCGGTGTGGAAGCGCCAAGCAGGCTCCCCCGACGATCGTCTCCCTCGGTGTCCGGGCGTCTCCTGCGCGCTTCGGCTCGTCTGCGCCGCTGCGGGAAGGTAGTGCTCCGGCGGGAAGTCGACGCTGGTCACCTGACGCGAGCGCGTCTCTTCACGGAGGCTGCTCGCAGTCCAGACACGCCTCCCGGAGGCCTCGCCTCTCCCGATCCGCCTCCTCAGCAGCCAAGGTTAGGACAGCGCGGGCGCGAGGGATTAGTATTCCCGCCCGGCGCTGCACTTTCGCCGCTTTGCCTGCCCAGTCTCTCCCCTCACCTGGCACCACGGGGATCACTTCTTTGAAGCGGCGACTCGCTCCTCCAGGCTGCCAAAGTTCTCTTGACACGCGCCTTCTTTATGGCGCGACCAATGACACTGGTCACAACGTGGGGCCCACAGTTCCTCCTGCAGACTGTAAGGTGAGCGTTGGCAAGGGGGAAATCAATGATGATCTTCAATAGAAGTGTCTTGACAGCTTCCACAGGCGCAGAGTTAGAAGGGTCTCCCTTCACATTCAGTTAGCTGTTTTTCTCCGCAATTAATGTATGGGGAGGGATTGGTCAGAGGCTAAAGGGGGAACAACCCTCTGAAGAAACTGTCAGCCTCAGAGACAAACTAGCTGCTCTCAGTGTGTCCACCTCCTCTCACCACTGCCTCACTCCTCCACTCTTGGGTCAGCACAAAATGGCTGCTGGTCACTGGCCTTATATAGGGTGGCCTGAGACCTGCAGAATCCTCTAGTGTATTCTAGAAAGTTCCCTAATGTTAACCTATGGACCTGTCCTCCAGTGGTGTCCGTTATGGTAGTTGGTGGACACCATTTTAGGTCTCTGGAGATCCCTAGATTTTCAAGGGGGCTGACTAGGCCTCACAGGTTATGAGGGAAAAATGGCGTCATCGCCAAGGAGCACCTAGCCTCCTGACAGCATTAAAAAAAACTCCTGATGGACATATGTAAAAATAGAAATAGAAACTCTGGGAGGCTAAGGGGGACAAAAAAAATAAATAAATCATGGTGGTTAGAGTCTTCCCAGAAGCAGACAGGTCTAACACGCGTCCCCCCCAGCTGAAAGTGGGGAGAACTACCCAACCCCTTGGGAGTCCTCATCACTAAGGCGGAAATATCTGGATAGACCGTCTGCATTGGCATGGTCTGCCCCAGGTCGGTGTTCCACCCTAAAATCCATTCCCTGTAGGGAGATGGACCACCTTAGCAACTTGGGATTCTCCCCCTTCATTTGCATCAGCCAACGAAGGGGGCGATGGTCAGTCTGAACTAGGAAGTGCGAACCAAACAGGTATGGTCGTAACTTCTTCAGAGCCCAAACCACCGCAAAGGCTTCTCTCTCAATTGTACTCCACCTCCTTTCCCTGGGGAGTAGTCTCCTGGACAGGAAGACCACGGGTTGATCCAAGCCCTCATCATTTAGCTGCGATAACACTGCCCCAATGCCATGTTCTGACGCATCTGTTTGGACAATGAATTCCCTAGCAAAATCAGGTGCCTTGAGAATGGGAGCGGAACACAATGCTTGTTTCAAGGTCAGGAAGGCTCGCTGGCAAGCCTCCGTCCAGACTACCCGTCGGGGTTGCTTCTTGGAAGTAAGCTCAGTGAGAGGGGCCACGATAGTGCCATACCCCTTCACGAAGCGACGGTAATATCCAGTGAGGCCCAGGAAGGCTCGGACCTCTGTTTGAGTCTTGGGGGGCTCCCAGGCAATGATAGCCTCAATCTTGGCCTGGAGGGGCTGCACCGTCCCTCTGCCCACCAAGTGACCTAGGTACACCACCGACCCCTGTCCGATCTGACACTTGCTGGCCTTGATTGTCAATCCAGCCTGTTGTAGGGCATGCAGAACAGCTTGCAGATGCTGCAAATGGTCCTCCCAGCTGCTACTGAAGACAGCAATGTCGTCCAGGTATGCAGCAGAAAAAGCTTCCATTCCAGAAAGGACCCTGTTCACCAGCCGCTGAAAAGTGGCAGGGGCATTCTTGAGCCCAAAGGGCATCACGCGAAATTGGTAGTGTCCCTCAGGTGTAGAGAAGGCTGACCTTTCCTTCGCCTCCTCCGTAAGGGAAATCTGCCAGTACCCTGAAGTTAGGTCAAAGGTACTTAAGTATTGAGCAGCTCCCAGCCGGTCAATCAGCTCATCCGCCCGTGGGATGGGATGGGCATCAGTTTTGGTCACTGAGTTCAAGCCTCGGTAGTCCACACAGAACCTCAATTCCGGTGTGGTGCCTGGTGGGGCAGCCTTTGGTACCAAAACCACCGGGCTAGACCAAGGGCTTCCAGAAGGTTCAATCACTCCCAGTTCCAGCATCTTGGCGACTTCACCCTTGATGCTGGCCTTCACCTTGTCCGACAGCCGGTAGATTTTAGACTTCACAGGTGGGCTGTCTCCTGTGTCCACGTCATGGGTACACAGGTGGGTCCTACCCGGGACAAGGGAGAACAGAGAAGAAAATTGCTCCAGGATCTGGCGGCAATCACCCTGCTGTTCAGGAGTTAGGGATGGCGAGAGAATTACTCCCTCCACCGACCCATCCTTTTCTTGGGACGAGAGAAGATCAGGGAGAGGTTCGCTTTCTTCTTCCTCTGCTCCATCGGTTACCATCATCAAGACAACCGCGGGCCTCTCATGATGTGGCTTGAGGCGATTGGCATGCAGCACCCTGTGGGGCTGCCTCGGGGCCTTAAGATCCACCAAGTAGGTGGACTTCCCCTTCTTTTCCAACACCTCAAAGGGGCCTGTCCAACGGTCCTGGAGGGCATTTAGCTCTCCAGGTTCCATCACCCACACCTTCTGTCCAGGCTCCAGTTCCACTGGGTGAGCGTTGTGGTCATACCACTCTTTCATCACTGCTTGGCTGGCCTCCAAGTTGTCTGAAGCTTGCTTCCACAACTTAGCCATTTGGCTCCGGAAGGCCAGCATGTAGCTCACCACGTCCTGGGGAAGTTTTCTGGGAGTCCGTTCCCATCCGTCCTTCACCAGGCTGAGAGGTCCCCGTACAGGGTGCCCGTACAAAAGTTCGAAGGAGCTGAAGCCCACTCCCTTTTGTGGCACTTCCCTGTAAGAAAACAAGAGACAGGGGAGGAGGATGTCCCATTTCCTCCGCAGGCTCTCAGGTAGACTCCTGATCATACCTTTCAAGGTTTTGTTAAACCTTTCCACAAGACCATTGGTTTGTGGGTGATAAGGAGTGGTGAACCGATAGGTAACTCCACACTCCTTCCACATAGCCCGCATGTACGCTGAAAGGAAGTTAGTCCCCCTGTCGGACACAACCTCCTTGGGGAAACCCACTCGGGTAAAGATCCCCATCAGGGCCCTTGCCACCACAGGTGCAGTGATGGTCCTCAGAGGTATTGCCTCTGGGTACCGTGTGGCATGATCCACCAAAACCAGTATGAACCGGTGACCAGCTGACGTTGGTGGATCCAATGGCCCTACAATGTCGATGCCCACCCTCTCAAAGGGGGTGCTAACGACAGGTAGTGGTTCCAGGGGAGCTTTAAGCTTCACTCCTGTTTTCCCACTAGCTTGACAGGACACACACGTCCGACAGTATGTGTCAGACGCCACTTTCATTCGAGGCCAATAGAAGTGGGGGACAAGCCGGGCAAAGGTCTTGTCCTGTCCTAGATGTCCTGCCAATGGTATCTCATGAGCCGATTCCAGTAGAAAGGCTCTAAAGCATTGAGGGACCACCAAGGCTCTGGCGGAACCATGGCCAGGTGCCTTGGGCTCACTGTAGAGGAGTCCATCCTCCCAGTAAATCCGGTAACTCCCTTCAATGTTTCCTGCTGCCTGGGCGTTGGCCTGTTGCCGCAGCCCCTCGAGAGTAGGACACTCTTTCTGAGCTTCACAGAATTCTTCCCTGGAAGGACCTCCCTCCACATGCCATTCAGTAGGGATGGGCAGGTTCTCCAAGGAAGCAACATTCTCCCCTGTGGACTCCAGATCCACCTCCGCAGGTGGTCCAGCTGTCTCACGAGGTGGAGATGTCGAGGCGGGGTCCTCCGGCCTCTTGTCCTTCTCCTCTCTGGCAGCCGGCTGGGCCATTGTTCCAGGCTCCAGCGTAAGCAACTTTTCCCTTCGGGCAGTTGCTGACCTTGTGCTGACACAAGTCCAGTCAGGGGGTCCCAACATTTCAGAGTGAGTCTGGTACTCCACCCTCCTCCAAGCATTGTGCTCCATATCATTCCCTAACAGGCAGTCAACAGGCACGGCAGGGCTTACGGCAACTCGAAGTGGACCTGCAACCCCTCCCCACTCAAAGGGAACCTCAGCCACAGGGTAGTGGCCCAATCTGCCGTCAGCCATTACGGCGGGATGGAGTACATCTGGGATGACCTGCTCTGGAGACACCAGCTGACTCCTTACCATAGTCATGCTGGCTCCTGTGTCTCTCAGAGCCTCCCCTCTCCGGCCATTGATGGTGACCCACTGCTCATACTTAATAGTATTGGAGGGCAGCTGGGTCTTGGGAACCATCTCCTTATCTCCCAGGGACACTAAGGTGACACCCGCCCGCTCCCCTCCATTAACCAAAGGCATCTCCTCCCCGAGCACTACACTAGTGATTCCCGGGGCTTTTCCTCCAGTGGGAGGGGGTGGTCTTTTTGGGCATCTCACATCTCCTTTATAGTGTCCCACACCACCACACTCAAAACAATGAACAACCCTTGGCTGCTGGCTTTGGCCAGGGGTAGGGTTGCGAGGGGGGTTACTCTTGGGGATGAATCCTCTGCCCCTTCCTTGCGAAGTATTTTGTGGCCCTTTCGAGAACTCCCTCTTAGTTTCCCCTCCCTCTTTCTTCTGGGGGGCGCCCTGTCCTGGCTTCTGGGAATTCCCTCCAGTCCCCTTAGTTGACACCCGGGTACTAACCCAGATGTCCGCCTCCTCAGCAAGCTTCCTGGGGCTGGTCAGCTTGCTGTCCACCAGATGCTGTCTTAGCTCGGGAAGACACTTCTCGAGTAGGTGTTCCTTGAGTATGAGGTCATATAGTCCCTCATAGTCTCCTACTTCGCTGCCTCTTACCCAACCCTCCAGGGCCTTCCTGGAGTAGTCCAAGAAATCTACCCAGTTTTGTGTGCCCAGCTTGTAGCTGCCCCGGAACTTTTGTCTATATTTCTCAGGGGTCAACCCAAACTTCTTGAGCACCGCTGATTTCATAGCCGGATAATAGGTCTGTTCACTTGTGTCAAGGGCCAACAAGGTATCCCTGCCAGTGGGGGGCATGTATTTGTATAACCCACCTCCCCAGTGGACTTCCAGAATCCCATGGGCCCTCAGCGAGACCTCGTAGGCGGCTAACCATTTAGCAATGTCGTCGCTGGGTACATAACAAGCCATAATGTCTTTTGGTAGGTACGGTCTAGGTTCTCGGGTGTTGGTTTGGTTATCGCTGCCACCATTCTCTGGTTTGGGGGTACGTAAGTTTAGGGCTTGCAAATCCATCTCCTTGATGGTCCGCTCATGCTCCAACCTCTTTTCCTCCCTCACCATGTCCATCCTGGCTAGTTCTATTCTCATCCTCCTCTCCTCCCTCCTGTCTTCTAACTCGGCGTCGGTCAGGCCCCTCTCTGACACACTACTGCCCACTCTAGAAGGTGTTCTAGGACCTGTTACAAGGTTCTCCCCTCCCGCCTGGTACAGTGTTGTGGTCTCCAGGACAGTGTCCTTGTCACTCTCTTCAGGATCTACCTCCTCCCTGGAATGAGCCTCTACCCATGCCCGAATACTGGTCAGCAGCTCAACTTTCCTGGCGCCTTTCTTGAAAAACACCCCCTGCTGCTGACACCATTCTTTCAATTGAGGCACAGTATAATTGTCTAGCTCTTCCACATTTATCTCCATTCTTATTTGAAGTATAAAATGCTACACAGGAGAAATCCACAGAGTGACCTGAGGTCAACCTCCACCCACCGCCAGAAGTCAATTTAGAAAAACCAAAAATGTAAATTAGGAGGGCCGCAGGGAGAAAACTCCAGGTGGGGTCTCGTGGTTGGCACTGCGTTACTAATAAGTAAGTGTAAGTACAGATCCGCTATCCCACCGCTGAAACACCAATTATGTTGGACCTAGATTACCCAAGCCTACATATGGTAGCTCGGCACAGTAGTGGTCTACAGCTAACTCCAGGCGTTGGTTAAGTACTTACAAGTCTTACCCACAGTAACACAGTGATGAACCACCAAAATAAAGACACAACACCTCTGTTTGGAAAAATACCGTTACCTTTTATAAAAATAATGTGACTCTTTGAATGCAAATTATACAGGTTACCACATCAGTTTCACTCAGACATAAACGTTACACTTTTGTCTTGGGAAAATACATGACGCTCTTCTTGCTGTGGAAAAATTACAGTGAAACAGATTCTATTGGCAATGGATACGGTGAGGAATGAATAACACTCTTCTGGAATTAGGAAGATTCCAGGGGAATTACACTATGCAATATCACTTTATATTAACAATCAATTTCATCAACCTTTTATGACTTGAACCAGCCCAAATCCCTGGTTGCTTCCTTAACAAAGGGTTAAGAACTCTCTCCCCTCCTCTGTACCTTCACACAGAGCTAGGATGTACACTTACAGACACCTACAGGGTTATCAATGCCTATAGATGGTTCCCCAATGGGCTAGCACTGTCAGCGCGCTATTGGGAGTAGTTTATCTGTCCAATAACCTATAAAACTGAGGAGGGGGGTTAGAGGGTTACTATCCCCTCAGCTATTATGGCACAATTTAGAGTTTGCTCAGCCACCACGTCAGGGCACTTTGTTATGAGTCAGATTGGGTAGTTTTTGGTTTAACAAGAGCCCCTAAGGCACAACACCGTCCTGTCTCTCCCCCCACTCTCCTTACTGTTACAGTGGCAGATCCGCCACAGTCCTCCTCTCTTGCCGGCCAACCGGCCTCAAAGGGCTTCGCCCAGCTCCCCTGTTTGTCTCCTCAGCTTGAGCTGGCGCTGGGGCGGTTGGTGTCACGCTGTAGGGCTAAACGTGGGGACTCTCCCTTTCCTGTTGCCTGGGGCGCTGTTCTGGTGTCGCGCTGAGACAGGGACACGGCGGGGCACTCCCGGTGTGGAAGCGCCAAGCAGGCTCCCCCGACGATCGTCTCCCTCGGTGTCCGGGCGTCTCCTGCGCGCTTCGGCTCGTCTGCGCAGCTGCGGGAAGGTAGTGCTCCGGCGGGAAGTCGACGCTGGTCACCTGACGCGAGCGCGTCTCTTCACGGAGGCTGCTCGCAGTCCAGACACGCCTCCCGGAGGCCTCGCCTCTCCCGATCCGCCTCCTCAGCAGCCAAGGTTAGGATAGCGCGGGCGCGAGGATTAGTATTCCCGCCCGGCGCTGCACTTTCGCCGCTTTGCCTGCCCAGTCTCTCCCCTCACCTGGCACCACGGGGATCACTTCTTTGAAGCGGCGACTCGCTCCTCCAGGCTGCCAAAGTTCTCTTGACACGCGCCTTCTTTATGGCGCGACCAATGACACTGGTCACAACGTGGGGCCCACAGTTCCTCCTGCAGACTGTAAGGTGAGCGTTGGCAAGGGGGAAATCAATGATGATCTTCAATAGAAGTGTCTTGACAGCTTCCACAGGCGCAGAGTGAGAAGGGTCTCCCTTCACATTCAGTTAGCTGTTTTTCTCCGCAATTAATGTATGGGGAGGGATTGGTCAGAGGCTAAAGGGGGAACAACCCTCTGAAGAAACTGTCAGCCTCAGAGACAAACTAGCTGCTCTCAGTGTGTCCACCTCCTCTCACCACTGCCTCACTCCTCCACTCTTGGGTCAGCACAAAATGGCTGCTGGTCACTGGCCTTATATAGGGTGGCCTGAGACCTGCAGAATCCTCTAGTGTATTCTAGAAAGTTCCCTAATGTTAACCTATGGACCTGTCCTCCAGTGGTGTCCGTTATGGCAGTTGGTGGACACCATTTTAGGTCTCTGGAGATCCCTAGATTTTCAAGGGGGCTGACTAGGCCTCACAGGTTATGAGGGAAAAATGGCGTCATCGCCAAGGAGCACCTAGCCTCCTGACAGCATTAAAAAAAACTCCTGATGGACATATGTAAAAATAGAAATAGAAACTCTGGGAGGCTAAGGGGGACAAAAAAAAAAAAAAATCATGGTGGTTAGAGTCTTCCCAGAAGCAGACAGGTCTAACACTCCTCCTGTCTGGTTGACATGGTCCCTTCGGGTGATCTTGATTCCGTCCGTGATGGCGATGGCGATGTCGGGCGCTGAGGAGGCGTTCATCCAGGTTTCCGTGAGGAAGGCGACGTCCGGAGATGTGGTGTCGAGTAGGTTCCATAGTTCCACGGCGTGTCTGTGGACGGAGCGGGTGTCGAGCAGGATGCACTTCAGGTGGTTGTTGTTGGTGCTCTGCTTGGCGGGTGCGGGTGCAGTGTAGGTCCGGATGCAGGAGAACTTGCAGGATTGGCTGGTGAAGGGTCCGTGGGTGCGTCCTGGGTCGGCTCGGTGGCAGACGGGGAGTCGGCCGGTGTTGAGGGCGCTGAGGGTGGCGGCGTCGTAAATCCGGCGGGTAGGATGGCCTCTGCGGGGGCCAGGGGGTCTGGCGCTGGGCCCGGTCCAGGTGCGGACGGGCGCAGATGGGCTTGCCTTTGGCGCGCCTTCGGCGCACAATCGGCGCGTACGCGCTGACTCTGCCATAAATGGAGAGTGGGGGGGCGGAGCGAGGGAGGAGCAGCTGGGAGGCGGGAGCGGGGTGGCGAGTGGGGAGGGGATCGGTCCGGTGAGGCTGGAGGGAACGGGGTGGGGCCGCGGGGAGCAGCGGCAGGGAGCAGGGAGCGGGGTGGAGCAGCGGGAGAGAGACGGACTTAGAGGCACAAACAAAATACTGGCACAAAAACAATGCGGGCACAAGACGAGATCAGGGGCACACCAAGGAGGTCACAGAAATACAATTACTGGCACAAAATGCAAGACGGGATCAGGGGCACACCAAGGAGGTCACAGAAATACAATGACTGGCACAAAATGCAAGACGAGATCAGGGGCACACCAAGGAGGTCACAGAAATACAATTACTGGCAAAAAATGCAAGACGAAATCAGGGGCAGATACAATACCAGGCGGAGACCGGGCACACCAAGGAGGGCCACGCGGCGGGTGGAGTGACCGGTTCTGACCAGGTCAGGTCGGTCACCTGACCTGGATCTATGTACATATATCCCTATTTGCGATTCTGAAATAGCGATTCCTAAAAAATTGCTATTTTAGAATCGCAAATCAGGTTGATGATACATTTTTAAATTATTTAAAAGGTTTTATATAGCGCTGGCTAGACCCGGAGGTATCAGAGCGCTTTACATGGGTATCAGACAATAAATTGCAGGTTACAGCTTCACAAAGGTTACACAGTTATTAGAGCATGGCAATTTTAGTTACAAGTATGGTTGAGACAAACAAAAAGGAACATATAGGTAGGGGAAAAATCTGGCAAGGGGAGATATTCCGGGGAGTGGGGGCAAGAGCTGGGGAAGTAGACAGAGAGTGGAGGAGGGAAAGAGGAGGGGAGGGTTAGAGACACAGCATTGCAAGAGGAGGGGGTTGTGATAGGGACACAAACCGGTAGGCGAGTCAAAGCTGTGCCCAAAGTCCAGAAGCTGTGATCCTGGGGGGAGTGGTATAATTTCCCCATCTCTGTTGCGAGAGGCTCCCTAAGCGCAGTGGACTCTCTCAGAGGGGTCTCTGAGACTCCAAGGCCTAATTACTGGATCCTTCCCCAAAAAGGGGAGAGGGAGTGCTTTGGCAAGGGGTGCCAAACCATACCTCAGTTGTGACTGGCTCCCTTGGTGCTGTGGACTCTCTCAGCGGGTATTCTGAGACTCCAGCGTATATAACTTGGATCTTTCCCCAAAAAGGGGAGAAGGAGTGCTTAGTTTAAGGGCACAAAAGGAAAGGGGGCTAGGTGGTGAAAGCAGGTAAGGGGAGATATTCCAGGAAATGGGGGGGTAGGAGCAGGGAAGTAGACAAAGAGTGGAGGAGGGAAAGAGGAGGGGAGGATTGGAGACACGGCAAGGCAAGAGGAGGGGGAGGGTGACGGGGACACAAACCGGTAGGCGAGTCAAAGCTGCACCCAAAGTCCAGTAAGCTGTGAACCCAGGGGGAGTGGTATCATTTCCCCATATCTGTTGCGAGAGGCTCCCTAAGCGCAATGGACTCTCTCAGAGAGGTCTCTGAAACTCCAAGGCCTACTTTACTGGATTCTTCCCCAAAAAGGGGAGAGGGAGTGCCTTGGCAAGGGGAGCCCTACAATACCTCAATTGTGAGTGTCTCCCTTTGGCGCTGTGGACTATCTCAGCTGGTATGCTGAGACTCCAGCGTATATATCTTGGATCTTACCCCAAAAAGGGGAGAAGGAGTGCTTAGTCAAAGGGCACAAAAGGACAGGGGGGTAGGCGGAGAAGCGGGCAAGGGGAAAGAGTCAGGTGAGAGGGGATAGGAGCAAGGAAGTAGACAAAGAACGAAATAATGCTGAATAGGAACAGATAGATAGGAGACAAGAAAAACGCAGAGGCACAGTAATATGAGGGGGGGCAAGACAGGGAGCTTGGGAGAAAAACTGTGCCCAAAGTCCGACTGGGTAGGTGACGGTCAGGGGATAAACCAAGGCCGATCTCCTCAATAGCTGAACAGAGCAGCTCCACCGGGCGTCAGACATAGTGCTCGGACTCCGCTGTCAGGTTGGGAATATCCTCAGCTGGTAAAAATAAGCAGCACTCTCCCAGCACCACAAAGAGAGACATACGTACTGTAATATTATCCCCAATTCATACTCAACCTTATGGTTAGGACATATAACCACATTAGATCAATGGCTTTCATGCATAATATAAAATACCAAATGTGCCTCATTAATTAGACGTTCCCACTCTTCCCTACTATTAAGACCAAATCTGTACACATTGAATTCGGATATAAACAAATTCTCTCTCATCTTCCTATTTTTGTTGATGTTACCTCCCCTTCTTCTATCTAATCTAGGATGAACTACAAGATCTCATTTTCCTTATGTTCCCTCTCTAAAAAATGGTCTAACAATATGCTTACAGTTTGAATCTTATCTCATGTGTTGCCAAAAAACGATGGATTTATGCCCAGATATCTGTACTGGGGGGAACGTATGACATTGTTCTGCATTCTGTCCATCAACTGTTGTTTTAGCAATGACAGGAGACCTTCACATTCCTTATGCACTTTTGAAATACATTGCATATATATAACTAGAAGGGTGGGTAAGAAGGGTGGGTAACCCTCAGCCTCCCAGACTATTACAAGTATCTACACTAGAGAGGTTTAACCTATGTTAGTGTGATCTCTTCAGATTGAGGGAGTAGTTGTAGGGTCCTTAGTATATCTCTAGAGAATGGGGGGTCCACAGCCAGGTAAATTAGTGCAATCCCAGCATCTCTTGGATATTAGTGTTACCTAACTAAAAGTTAGGACATGTAGGTCGCAGATGTGATCATTTTATTTACACTTGTGTGTGTATGCCATACACTGTCTGTCACTTTAATTATATATATATTGTTTTTCTTATATTATGTGTGTTTTTAATTGTATATATGTATATATATGAACTGGGGGAACCCTTTTGTTGTGATGGAGGGGTGACCACAAGTGTTTGCATGCCTTGTGGCACACAATAAGCATGTTGTGCCAAAACATGAGACGACATGGAATGGGGCAAGAGATCCCCACTGAAATAAACACAATCTTATTGTTGCTTCCCAACCAGAGACCATAAAGAAGAAAAGGTCCATAATGGTCTGTATGTCGCGTGCATGTTTCATGTTGTTTGTCTGGCTTCACTATCTATGAGTTGGAACTATCAACCACGAATCACAATGAATGAATGAATGAATTATGAATTTGTAAAGCGCAACTAAACCCAAAGGCATCAATGCGCTCGCAGATGGTACGACTGTTTGAGCAGAGGGGAAAGAAGAGCAGATTATAAATAGGCTTTAAGGAAGAGCCAGGTCTTAAGTGCTTTGCCGAAGAGAGCATGAGAGGCCAGGCACAGGAATTCATTAGTCATTAGTCATTAATCTTTATTCGATGTGGATAAAACACATCATAAAAGTTAATCAATACACAATTACAATAATTTCTGAGCAACAGTCACCCTTGAGGAGAAAACCATTTTGCATCTCATACACAGGAATGACAAACCTCAGATAAAAACCACGAAACATAAAAATAGATCTTAGGGATTCAATATATCTCTTGGTCCTGAGGAAAGCCTACTGCCCCTTGGTGGCATACTACAGGCTTAACCATGTCGAGCTATTGAGGTTTTGGGTCATCATACAAGAATTACACATCTCACTGTTTTTAACTCTGCCAAGGGACCTTCATAGTAAAAGTAGTTAGGATCTGGAAGACAATTTTAATTAACTCATATTCCTTTGTTCTTAGCAGAAGAGCTCCACTTACACACTGCGTTGAGCCCACCCACTCACATGTGCAGTGGATGAGGAACTAATGATGAAGCTTGGCACAGTTGATACCTGTGGGTGTGGAACCTACAAAAATGTCCAAGAGATTACATGATCACACTAATTTAACTAGGTGCAGATCCCGATTCTCTAGAAATATCCTGAGGACCCCGCAACTGATCTCTCAAGAAGAGATCACAATAACAAAGGTTACCCCTCTCTAGTGTAATTATATACTGTTGAAATACATTGCAGCCACCACACCTTAGCTATAATCTTGTCCTTGTTGAAAATAATGTGTGTTTGTTGTCTCCGGTTTCTATAGGTATGACCGACAATACTTCTAGAATTCCTATTCCTACGAAATGCAAGCAAATGTCTATCTAGCTTCACTGATTTATATCTATTCAAAATATTCCAATGTCCATTCATCACATTCTTTACCCCATTGCTTACTGCAGAGAAGCTATTAACAAAATCTTTCCTTTCATTCCTGTCCCCTTGGTTTAAGGGGTTACTCTTTGTCGGATTGGACTGACGCCTTCAAGTTATGCCTTCAGCTGAATATATTCCTTGCTCATCAAAATAAAGGTATGTTCTTTCATCTCTTACAAGTAACCAGTGCTATTTTTACCCATCTAGGTAGTAATCAGTTTATCAGTCTAACCAGGATGAAAAGTTGAGCTGACCTCAGTGAGTTGTGACCTGACAGTTTCAAGTGTACTACACATTTCTACACGAGGAACATGAACTGACTGAGCTATCTTTACATGATATATCTGTTGGGCAAGTATATCTGCAAATATGATAGCTAAGTTGTCTAAGGTGTTCTGTGCAGAGATCTGTGTATATTCAGCACTTCTCAGTACTCCTAAAATAGATCAGGTGGTCAGTGTGCTTTTGCACTTTTGCAGAGTGTAATCTGTGGGCCATACATTTGAATCCCAGTAGGAGACATTGGATGTCATTTAGGGGTCTCCAGGGGTTGTTGCTGCGACCCCTGGCATGCCCCTTGTGACAACTGGCACTGCCTTTGCAAACCCTAGTGTCAGCATTGGCAAAGTCTTTGGCAGCAACAGAAGCAGGTCGTCCATATGGACGTCAGTGGGGGCTTCACTCGCCGAATTGTTTTTCAATTTTTTATCATACTAATAGTGAATAATATTACATTATCTGCTAGTAACTTAATAAAAAATGGAGTAGAAATAGCTGGAATATGACTCTCTGGCAGCTGAGGTAAGTAAAAACATGTTTTCAAATGTATGTATGTTGTGTGCATACTTGCAGTTTTGAGTGTGTTTATGTAAGAGAGAGTGTGTGTATGTGTGAATATTTGTGCATGTGTAGGCAGAGTGCATGTTTGTGAGTGTGTATGTGTGAATGGGTGTGTTTGTATAAGCATATGTATGTGTTAGTTAAAGCGAATTTCAAGGGGCATGTGAAGTCACTTCCACTACCCCTGTCATTTTGGTGAATTGATATCCATGTAAGAGATCTGGTTGGAATAAGCCAGATTTCTTCAAACTGTGGGGCACGCCCCGTGGGGTCCATAGCTGTATTTCTAGAGGTGAGCGAATGCCTCAGCAAATATTTGTAAATGAAGATGACCTGGAATAATGACTTTGTTTATTTGGCACATGTCCAGGCTGTCGTCATTTACATGCAGATAGGAATTGTGATCATAAGTGCTTAGGGGTTGGAGTCAGTGAGTGTTGTGGCAAGGTCAAAAATGTATCAAAAGAGCAAAATATTCTGTATCTGTTTTGTTGTTTTTTTCAACTCTTGTTAACTTAATCAGATGATCAGTGCAATACGCATTCCTAAGTGATGAAAATACAGGGGAATATTATCACGCCTGGGCGATAAAATTATCGCCGCTTTATCGGCAGGAAACTGCCGATAAAGTGGTGATAATGGGCTTGATAAGATGCTCTATGGAATTCCAATCGAAGCCCATGTTAGATGTCCTTCACATTTAACATGAGCTTCGATTGGAATTCCAAAGAGCATATTATCAAGCCCATTATTGCCACTGTATTGGCAGTTTCCTGCCTATAAAGTGGCGATAATTTTATCGCCCAGGCTTGATAATATGCCCCACAGATTGTTATTGCGCTACTGCATTTGTCTGGCTGTGTGACCAGAGTTTTGCAGAATCTAATCCTGGTTGATGAGGTGGTAGATAGTGACTTTGTATTTATATTGCAGTGAGATCTCATTCTGTGATAGAAAGAACTGTGAATATGTGTCATTATTTTAAAATTGTTTTACAGTAAAGCAAGGTGCAGCAAGATGAATTAGTTTTAAGATAAAAAGATTGCTAACAAAGTACATATTTAAGTAATCCATAATACCAACAATTTGATAAGTGTCCTTTGAAAGGATATATTGCACAACTCAGTTGATAACACTTGCATTGCTTCTTAGAAACAATACATCTTTGTCACTATGAATCTTCAAGAGATTGCATCATTTAAAACTAATTGTGATTAACCCATTGCACAAATTTACATTTCTTTAAGGTAGCAGACACCCTGGTAAAGAACCGTTTCAGTTTTAACTCTCTGACCCTGCCTAGGCTTTATGGTATAGGAGACCATGGCACCTTCCCTTTCTCTTTCAGCAAGGGCCACCTCCAGGTCGCTGTGAAGGGATGGTATGGCTGTGTTTTAAAGAACAGTATGGGAACTGTTTTTGTAAAGTAAAAGAAATGAGCCCATCCGCCTCCATAGGTCCCACCCACTTTCACCTTTGTTTACATGTAGATTTTCTTTGGTAGCATTAAGACCTGTCACCTCTACTGTCCAGGGCCAAAGCCAAAAAATATGAGGTACAGCCTTTTTTCCACCTTTTTTGTCTTTACACAAAGGGTAGACAGTTTGTTTTGGTCCTTAGGCCTAGGAGTGATGGCCCAGTGGAGTGAGCAGATGAGGCAGCCTTTAAGTATCATTGATGCTGCAGGTGCCGTAGCAATGAGACCCAGGCTTATGAAGGACTACTTGAACCCCAGTTATGGCTGTTTTGCTATTTTTCCTTGCTTACATTAGGGCCCAATAAACATTTGCCGTTCCACTGTTGCTTTAAGCCTAGAATCAATGGCCCAAGAGAAGTATGAAGGAGAGGAGAAACGTAAGCTTGAGCCTCACAGCAATAGCAGGGAGAGGGATGGCACAAAAAGGGGGCCCATACTTATAACAAAGGGCAGAGGAGGCAGCATGCTTGCAAGGAAGTAGCAAGCAGCTCTCTTTAGTGAAACAGGTGCAGTGGCACTGGGGCCCATGAATGTAAGTGGCACAGTACATCACAATTAGCACTGTTTTAATTTACAAAAGGGACATCAAGATTCAAGGGGAGGCAACATGTGGGAGCTTATTTTTTTCTGAAAGGGACATATTAAATCAAATTATGGGATATTTATTTAGTGCACATATAACTCAAAAGTCTCATGGCGTGCACAGCTCAAAAGCTCAGTTTGGTTGGATGCAATTAGATGTCAAATAACCATGTCTTTAACTTCCTGCGAAAACAGTTGTGATCATTGATTCTGCGCAGGTGTGGGGGCTGTTTGTTCCAAAAAGCAGGAGCAAGGAAGGAGAAGGATCTCCCTCCGTTTGTGGTAGTGCGATTTCTGGGAGGTGCGAGAAGTGATTGGTTACTAGATCTCAGAGTTCTCCCGGGTTGGTACTAACATAACTTTTTGGGCCAAAAGCCGGGCTTCTTTTGTATATATTTTAGTGTGTTAAGTATAGAATAATAAAACATATTCGTTTTCTGACAGGCAGCCAATGTAAGAGTCTCAGGTTGGGTGCCGACGTGGATCATGGTGGAAGATTGAGTACTAACCGGCTGCGGTGTTCTGCAGAACCTGCAGCCTTGAAAGAATGTCTTCATTTATTGACGCCAACAGGGCATTTCCCCTGGACTAAAGGTTTTCTCGCCTCAATCGGAATCCATTTAAAAACTTTGCGTAAATTACTCATGATGCCAAAGCAGGAGCTAATTATCTTATTAATCTGGGTTTTCATTGATAATTTATTGTCCATTTGGAATCCTAAATTCTGGACTGTCTGTGTTGGAGTTCGGCAGGAGACGAGATTTGAAGGCCATCAATCTTGTGACCAATGCTCATGAGCCTTGCCAAAGAGCATGATCATAGTTTTGCCTCCATTTAGTTGAAGGTGATTTGTGCTCTTCCACTTGTCAATGTGGGACATGCAATCTATGAAACCTGACTTTGTTTCCATTTGGATCTGGGCCAAGAGTGATCAAGATCTGAGTATCATCGGCATACGACACACCATCAAAGCCATAAGATCTGATCACCTTGGCCAATGGGGTCACGTATAGATTAAAGAGTGTCGGGTTCAAAATAGAGCCCTGTGGCACTCCCATCCTAACTGGTCTACTACACGAGATGGTGTTTCCCACCTGTACTGTCATAGCTCGGTCAGTTAAATAGCTCCTGAGTCACTGTAGGCCCTTCCCCCTGACACCAGTCTCTTAGAGCTGAGGTTCAAGCTGTGGGAGATGGTGTCAAACGCTGCTGATAGATCTAGCAGGATGAGAATAGATGACTGCCCTCTGTCCAATGCCAATCTGATGTTATCAGTTACTTCCATCAGAGCTACTTCAGTACTATGGGCTGCTCTGAAACCCGATTGTGAGTGGTCTAGCAATCCCTAGCTCTCAAGATGGACAACGAGCTGTTGATTAACCAGCGACTCGAGCATTTTCCCCAAAATAAGGGAGTAGTGAGATTGGACGATAATTAGAAAGAAGTTTAGGGTCTGCAGTAGATTTTTTTAGTATTAGGCTAACTCTGGCAGTTTTCCATATCTTAGGGACTTCAGATTGTGACAGTGACTTATTAAATAGGCCGGTGAGGCTATCTAACAACGCCAGGGCTATGATTGAAAGAAATCTGAATGGCAGGGGGTCTGTAGGTGAACCAGATTTTATTTTCAGCATGACTTTGGTCACTTCTTCTGAGTTACACTGGATAAATTCGCCCAGAATAAGGGGGGGGGGGATCTGAAGCTGTCATGGTAGGATTTCCTGAGACATTAATGATGTCTTGTGGAGGAAAGAAGTTATGGATTGCTATGATTTTGTCATAAAAAAATTTAGAGAGGGAGACAATCCAATCTTGTGAAGTAGAGGCTTGTGTCTGAACAGGTGGTGTTGTGAATTCTTTTAGATTTGATAAAGCTCCTTATTGGAGTTTTCTGCCTTCTCAATCTGATTTAGGAGAAATAGTTTTTTTTTTGTCTAATATTTTCCATATAATTGTGGTGATACATTTATTTATATGTTTCACTATCTATTGGATCTTTAGTTTTTCTCCATTTCCGCTCTGCTGTCCTACAGGAGAGCTTTGCTAACTTCAAATGCTCCGTGAACCAAGGAGCAGCTTTATATTTAATTTTTCCCTTGTGAGAGGGGCAATTTTGTCTGGCGCATTGGTTATTGTTCTCTCAAAGGAAATTGCTACCTGATCAATGTTGACATTTTGGCTAAATTGGTGGGGCTGAAGTGGGTTGGAAAAAAGAAGTAGGGTAACTTTACTCCATGACCTTCACCAGATTAGTCCTTTCCTGTGGTCGGTTTTGATGGTGTCAACTGAGATAACACATTTTAGTAGGCCATGGTCAGACAATAATAATGGTGATGGTGGCTCAACCTTAACCCCTTAAGTGCTGCGCCGGTGCGTTGGCCGACAGCAGCACTACCTCCCCAGTGCTGCGCACGACCATTGGACGTCCATTCAGCACTGGTTCCAATGGACAGCGCAGCACTGGGGAGGGATGTTTTCTAGCATCTATGAGGTTAACCTCTGTGGAATTTGTAAACAGAAGGTCAAGCGTGTGACCAACGGTGTGCGTGGGGCCTATTACCAATTGGGCTAGTTCTAAGGTCCTCTTACTTGTAATTAGCTGATCTGTGTCCGGGTCCTGTAGTAATTCAGCATGATAGTTAAAATCTCCTATTAAAAGGAAGAGATCAGAGGCCAATACGTGTGGAGCGAGCGATTCTCTCAAGTAGCTTGTGTGGAAAATCGTTTTTGGGGCCAGGAGGTCTGTATACTAATGCTCCTCTCCATACACCTCCAAAAGGACCCGCCATTTTAAAGACACATAATTCCAATTTGTCAATACTCATGGTTTCTAAAGAGGTGATACTCACGCCAGGGATAGTGGCTATGAGTAGGCCTCCTCCTCTATTCTTTTCTCTGTCCACTCCTATTATGTTGTATTGAGGTAGAAAGGCAATGACCACATCTGTGGAGGCATACTCATGTAACCAGGTTGACGTGATGAAACAGATGTCTGGTAATTCAGTATCCATGAGGCTCCATATTTCAACGGCATGTTTAAGAATAGAGCGCACGGGGCATGGCCAAGATGGCGGCCTGAGAGGACGCGACTCCACGGAGCTCCTCGTCCCAATCCCCCATTGCCAAAGCCATGCAACAGCAATCACCCCAAAATCGGCGGACACAATAACCCACGGCAAGGGGACCCTGGGCGGCGCTGTCTGGCCGCGACCGGGATGCCTGAGACCCGAGCGAACCCTCCCGCCATCAGTGCGCCGCCGCTCCAGGCCTGGGGGAGCTGGCATGGGTGGACTGGCTGTGCGCGGGGTTTGGAGCCCGAGCCCAACGGAGCACCATCAAGCGCCCGACTGCAGGGGGGCCGCTCAGAGACGCAACATCGGCTGCGGCTGATCCGCTTCGGCGGACCCGCGTTGGCCCTGGGAGGCACACGGCGGGGCTGTGTGTGGGGGCGGCCTAAAGCACTACGAGAGGCCCTGGCTTGGGCCTTCTCCCTGGATCCGGCGGTCCCCGGCAAGAAGGTGAGGAGCGGGGCGGCAGAGGCGGGAGGTGCTGGCCATCGGGGGGCAGGAGTTTGAGCCCCCGGCGCTGCTGAAGACTGCTTCCGCAGGGCGGGGGAGCGAAGAGCCGGCTCTGCACACAGGCACTGCGAGGGGACCGGGGCCGGGAAGGCCGCTTTCCAGGCTGAATGGCGGCCATTGTCAGTGAGGCCCAGAAGACGGTGGTGGGGTGGTGGTGGTGAGGTCACCAGCTGCGGCCCCGCGTGGGCCTACCCAAGGGACGGCAGTGAGAGAATCGGGGACCCGCGGGTGGCCGGTGGCGGTGCTGCGGTGGGTTCCCAAGCAGCGAGTGATACCGGCGTGGGACACACGTGTAGCGGCCATAAAGCTGGAGCGGTGGGGCAGCACGGGACAGCTATGTGAGGGCGTTTTTGGATTCATCGCGGGACCAGCGAAGGACTCACTCACAACGGGGGTGCCCCCCTTCCCCGGTGTCGTCCCATACTTCAGGGCCCCAATAAGCAAACGCGCCGAGGGCACTTGTGACGGAACCTAGACCTCGCAGAGGGCAGGCGGCGGTGCTGCAGCGAGCCTAGGAGGAACAAGTGGTGCCGGCCAAGAGCTCGCCCAAGGAAGCTTTAAACGGCGAGGGCCACGGGGCAAGGCGGACTGGAGGTGAGAGACCGGCTTGGATGCACCGAGGGACCCAATCACAGCGAGGGTGCCCCCAGGACCGAGAGGGGCATGTCCTCTACTAATCACAGGGGGGGGGGCGTACCATCCCCGACATGCTGGCTATAGGGGCTCCTAAGGGGGACAAAAGCCCGGACTAGCCGATGCCGGCGACCCAGCCCAAGGACAAGGAGCGCGATGAAGGAGACGCCCCCGCCACAAAATCATTCATGGAGGCACTGTTCTCATCTCTCAAGGAAGACATCCAAACACTCAGGCAGGATATGGCGGGGGACTATAAAGAGCTCCGCCGCGACGTGGACGACATAGGTGAGAGAGTGGTGGCTGTGGAGACCTCGGACCAAGCTCGGAGTGCAGAGGTGGAACAGCTGCAGCAAGAAATCCCCCGGCTGCACGATCAACAGACTGACCTCCAGGCCCACGCTGAGGACCTGGAGAACCGTTCTAGGAGGAACAACATCAGGGTACGAAACGTGCCACTCAAGTCGGAAGGGGGAGACATCACCGCATACTTGCAGGATCTGTTCCGAGAAGTCCTAGGCGAAAATGAGGACTTTGAGATCAGAATCGACAGGGCCCACAGGGTGGGCCTAGCGCGCAGGGCACCTGCCCCCCTCCGGACATCCTGGCCTTCTTGCCCGATTATCCCCTCAAGGAACGCATCCTGAAGGCGGCGCGCCAGAAACAACCTATCCGCTTCAAGGAGCATGTTGTCGAACTCTTTCAGGACTTATCCACGATCACTCTACAGAAGCGGCGGGCGTTCAAAGTGGCGACTACCTACCTACGAGATAAGGGGGTCCCCTACTCGTGGGGACACCCCTTTAGACTGGTCTTTAAGTGGAATGGAACGCTCCATCAGCTCAGGTCCCTGAGGGATACCTGCGCCGTCCTGGGCCTTCCCATGGAGAAGGGAGGAACAGACGACAACTCTGACTTAAGACCTTCCCAGTCGCGCTCTCCGCGCTCACAGGCGGACGGCTGGCAGACGATGAGAGGCCGCCGCACACCCAAGAAGGGGTTCCGACCGAACCCGGAGACGGTAGCAAACGAACATGCAGCAGCGATTCAGAAAGTCTCCACCGATACCACGGCAGGTCCTTGAAGAGTCATGAGCGCAGGGGTTGATCATTTCTTAGCACACGCCGTGGGGGGGCGGGACGGGGGGCTCCAGGCTCGCCGTTGCCACGTTCTCCCGCACCCAGAGACTACACCAAGGGCCTGGACTGCTGCCGGAACTCAGTGTGTTCAATTCGAACTGACGACAGGCAACCTATGGTGGGGTGGCTTGGGGCTAGGTCTAACGCAGGCAGAATACTCACATTCTCATGGCCGCTGACAGCATTCGTATCCTCTCCCTTAATGTGAAGGGACTTAATAATCCCATCAAAAGGAGGGCAGTTCTCTCATTCCTCGAACGCTCTGGGGCGGAAATCTGTTTGTTACAAGAGACACATTTGTTAGCAAAAGACTGGCCCGCGCATGAAAGCCAAAGCCTTCCCTCATCAATTTTACTCCACAACCACTGAGAAAAAAGCCGGAGTCGCTATACTGGTAGCCAGGCATTTTAAGGGGCGGGTGGGGAGTAAGGTGGCTGAAATCAAGGGCAGACTCTTAGCGCACACAGTTCACATAGGCCCTTCTTCCTTCACATTAGGCTTTATCTACGCACCCAACACTAAACAGGAGGCCTTTCTGAGGGGAGCGCTGTCCGAGGCGCTGTCAGGAGACCCGAGGCTTGTCCTGATAGGGGGGGGACATAAATCTAGTCATGGACAACGAGATGGATAGGTCCGGGAAGAGGTTTTGGGACACGAGGGCGCTTTCGGCGACGGGGAGGCAGTGGCTGAGGGACAGAGGGCTGATTGATATCTGGCAGGAAATACACCACACCGCCCCAGGATACACCTTTTACTCACACGTGCACCACACGTACGCCAGGATAGAGCACTTTCTGGGCTCTATAGACACGATCCCCATGATTTAGGACATAGACATTACACCGGCGGCACTTTCGGACCACGAAGCGGTAGTCCTCCAATTGACGGTCCCGCGCACACCTCCACACAGGGGCAGGTGGCGACTCAGAGAAAGCCTGCTTTCTCGCAAGGGGGTGGTACAACAACTGTCCCAAAGCATCACCAGTTACCTGGAACTAAACGACACCGGGGAGGTGACACAGGCGACACTGTGGGGGCACTCAAGGCGGTCCTTAGGGGCGACATCATGGCGATTGCGGTAGCGGATAATAATGAGCGAAAGGAACGGAGGCGGGAACTAGAGGTACAGGTGCTGGAGCTGGAGAGGGTTCACTGCCGAACGGGCGCCCCCCGGATCTGGCGTGAACTGAAAGCGGCCAGGGCACAACTGGCGAGTCTGGACCTGGATAGGGCGGAATATGCGGCACTCCGCCTTCGCCACACGTATTATGTAGGGGGGAGACAAGACTGGCCGCCTGCTGGCCAGCAAGCTCAAAGCTAAAACTGTCCGCTCCAAGATCCCCGTTATGCGCGGAGACGACGGCGGCGAAATCCGAGAGGACGACCGCATAGCGGAGGCATTTCGAGCCTTCTATGCACAGCTCTATGCTGCGGATCCGACCCTGGGGGATGAGGCGGTAAGGGCCTACTTAGAGACCATGGATGTCACCGCTATCAATGAAACAAACGCTAGTGTGTTAGAAGCCCCTATCCGCCTAGAAGAAGTTATATCGGCCATTGCCCGGCTCAAGCCCCTGAAAGCCCCGGGCCCAGATGGCTTCTCCGCAGGCTTTTACAAGTCCTTTTGCCCCCTCTTGGCGCCGGTCCTTACGAAATTATTTAACTCTTTTGGAGGCCCAGGCTCGATCCCGACGGAGATGCTGGAGGCAGAGGTCATAGTCCTGCCAAAGCCGGGCACAGACCCCTCGCGGTGTACGGCATACAGGCCGATATCGCTCCTCAATCTTGACCTAAAGCTCTTCACTGGCATTTTGACCTCTCGCCTGGGCCCCTGCCTGCCAGGCATAATCGAACCGGACCAGGCAGGATTCGCCCCACCCGGCAGTGCGCAAACAACACTAAACGCATAATGCATGTCATAGACAAAGCTAATTTCAACGCCTCTGATGCAGCACTACTTTCGGTCGACGCCGAGAAGGCGTTCGACAGGGTGGACTGTAGATTTCTAGACAACACGCTGGAGAAATTCGGCTTGGGTTCCCGTTTCCGCTCCTAGGTGGCAGGTTGCTATGCGTCGCCACGGGCGACAGTCAAAGTGAATGGGGTTAGCTCCGACCCATTCGACATCCAAAGAGGCACACGGCAGGGCTGTCCGCTCTCGCCGCTCCTGTTCGCTCTCTACATTGAGCCATTCGCCCAGCGTGTTCGTGACAATAGAACCATCACAGGGATCAAATTTGGGGGAGTGGAGCAGACTATGAGTCTATACACGGACGACATCCTTGTAGGGGTGGATAGCCCTAGGGTCTCCTTGCCAGCCTTCCTGTCAGAAATGAACGCGTTCGGGGAGGTGTCGGGCTTCAAAATGAACATACAAAAGTCCGTTGTCCTCCCATTAGATAGCAACACCCGGCCAGCTAACAGAGAATCGTTGCACATAGGGGGTCTCGAGGTCAGCACCACAATCCAATACTTGGGAATAGACCTGACGCCAGCGACTGCCCAGACGGTCGACCTCAACTACACTAAACTTCTGTCACGTGTTCAGGAGGACATCGCGAGATGGAAACAACAGCCGCTCTCGTGGCTGGGACGCGTGGCGGCCATCAAAATGTCCCTTCTGCCCAAGATCCTTTACCTATTCCAGACTATCCCGGTCACACGCCCAATAGGGATGCTAAAGAAACTGCAAGACGCCCTGAACCACTATGTGTGGGCTAACAAGAGGTCAAGGCTGCGGCGCGTCCTTGTCACACCGGTAACGGCTGAGGGGGGCTTAGGCGTCCCAGACTTGCGGCGCTACTTTCAGGCAGCGCAGCTCAGATACCTTCTGGAGTGGTCCAGGCCAACTTCAGAAAAGCATCGGTTATTTCAGGACAGAGCCATGGCGGGCCTGCCCCTCTGGAAAGTCCCCTTTCTGGCACGACCCGACAGACCGGCATACCTCAAGAAATCCCCTATCACCAAGACTCTTTTACAAGTATGGGACGCAACCGCGGTCCCGAAGGGCCTGACGACTTTTCCTTCCCCTATGACTCCTCTGTTAGATAACCCGGCGTTTCCCCCGGGCAGGCCACAGGGCTCGTTCCCCCAGTGGCGACGGTCTGAGTGCCGCTCCACAGGTCACTTATTTGACACAGAAGGCTTTTTGACATGGGACATAGTGACAGCGGATTACACACTTGATCAGCCGCACCGCTACCAGTAGTTTCAACTCAGGCACTGGCTGACGCACGCCGACGTGGCGCCTCTGGCCAGTCGTCCTCTCACCCCCTACGAGAGGTGGATCATGACTAAAACATC
Organism: Lissotriton vulgaris; assembly: GCF_964263255.1. Classification (NCBI taxonomy): domain Eukaryota; kingdom Metazoa; phylum Chordata; class Amphibia; order Caudata; family Salamandridae; genus Lissotriton; species Lissotriton vulgaris. Next base: position 1,855,385,606 of record NC_141691.1, read on the forward strand.
AGACTCACGGTCCATCACAGAACTATATCTAATGCTGTCCCCGCCTCCCCCTACAGAGAGATCCGCCGGGCAGAAACGATGGAAGAGGGAATTAGGGCGAGCTCTCTCTGAAAAAGAATGGCATGACATATACTATCGGGCTCACCACACGGCCAGGAACACAGCTAGCAAGGAGGCGGCAGTGAAGGTTGCCTATTATTGGCATTTGACTCCGGAACGCCTGCACCTGGGGAACCCGAGCAAAGACTCCAACTGCTGGAGAGGGTGTGGACACACAGGGACCATGCTACACATACTATGGGAGTGTATTGAGGTACAGGAATATTGGGAGGCAGTGCTTAAGGACATGGATACCCACTTCGAGACCGACATTCCCCGTTTCCCAGCTTATCCGATCCTGGGGCTCCCCAACAGACTTATGTTCCCACTTAAATCAATACGGGGGAAACAGATGGGACTGGCGATGGGGGCAGCGACCCAACACATTCTGTCATTGTGGGGCACCACAAGGAGGCCCACACACACGGGGTGGCTACACAGATTGTGGTATATCATGGGGATGGAAAGGATACAAGCCTCGCTCACGCAGACATCGGACACGTTTTAGAGAAATATGGCAACCACTCATCTCCCTGCTTTCCCAAGAATTCACGGAACTCACCTGTCCGAAGTATCTCAGGGTTCTGAAGCTAGCGGAGGAATTCTGTGACGAGACGACTAGAGCAGAACACAAGGTTTAGCCTTAGCCCCGTGCAGTCACCTCCAGGCACTACTAGGAACACACCGAGTGGGGAGGGTGGGGGAGGGTTGGTAAGGGTCGAGGGTTGGACACAGTTGGGGAAGGTTGGGGCGGGAGGGGTTGGTGGATAAGAGTTCTTGCTGACATTGCGGGGTTTGTCTACCACCATACGAGCATACACGAACACATGGTTACCCCTCATTAAACAGATAGATGGATGAGAAGTGTAACACCCTGGGTACATGCGATGTAGCTTGGCTCATTTTGTTCAATTAATGTATGGTATTGCTTTGTGGAACTCAATAAAATACATTTGATCAACAAAAAAAAAAAAATAAATAGAGCGCACGTTAAAATATATTGCTTTTAATGATTTTTGGATTTTGGTGTGATTCAGGTTACAGAATGTTTAGGTTTTGCTCAGTAGAGATAATGTGTTAGAACATGATGGGGCATATTTACAAGGACAGAGTTAAAATTATCTCCGCTTTAGCAGCAGGAAACAGTGATAATGGGCTTGATAATAGGCTCTTGAGAATTCCAGAGAATTCCAATAGAAGCCCTTGTTCTAGAGTAAACTTGGGCTTCTATTGGAATTCTCTGGAATTCTCAAAATCCTATTATCAAGCCCATTCTGGCCGCTTTAGTGGCGATAATTTTAACTCCGTCCTTGTAAATATACCCTGATATCCTTTGCACCCTGTGGTAGTTGCGTCTCCTAGTGTAGCAGAGTGTCTAAGATGAGGGTAATTTTGATCCTTCAAATCTTGATTTCAATATTTAAACATGGTCATTATGGTAACTCACCAAGTTGAAGGGAGGAGAGCAGAGAAATATGGGAACCAGCACAAGTCCGGGCAGCTAGCAGCGGTCTGGCACGGACAGGCACAGATGGGCTTGCCTCCGGAGTACCGCCGGCGCACCGCTGTGCGCGTCCACTGCACTGCCCCACCTTTTGTAGGGTTGAAGGCTGGTTGAGAGGGGTAGGCTGCTAACTGCACTTCCGGTCGGGAAACCGGCCGATCAGAAGTGATATTGATGCCTTCTCGTCCCTCCGCTCAACCGGCACAAGCAGTGGCAGACCGAGGACTCAGGCAGCTGCTTTCAAAGGTAGGACATTTTCTGAGTGTTAAAAAAACACATGCGGCGCAATTAAAATATGAGGGTGATAGCAGTACTAATCTTAAAAATGCAGAAGTGAAGCTTTTGGTTTTGTCTTGTGGCCTAATTTATATATGCAACAGTTAAAAGACAGACGTATTGCCTGTGATAGGCCCCGCAGCTCATACTTACAGAGTATCCGCTGTGCGCGTCCGCAGCCCTGTCCCGCCTTTTGTAGGGTTGAAGGCTGGTTGGGAGAGGTAGTGTGCTAACTACACTTCCGGTCGCCAAACCGTCAGACCGGAAGTGTTATTGATGCCTTCTTGTCCCTCCGCTCAACCGGCACAAGCTGTGGCGGATCCAGGACTCAGGCAGCTGCTTTCAAAGGTAGGCGATTTTCTGAGTGTTAGAAAAACACATGCAGCACAATTTAAATCTGAGGGTGATAGCTGTACTAATCTTAAAAATTCACACAAGTGAAGCTTTTAGTTTTGTCTGGTGGCCTAATTTATATACGCAACAGTTAAAAGACGGGTGTATTGCCTGTGATAAGCCCCGCAGCCTATACTGACAGAGTATCCAAGACCCTTTTTCTTGACTGGATTGATGGACAGACATGGTGGGGAAGGGAGTGAAAGAGGCAGCGGAGGCAGGTTGCTACTCGGGGACACAGCTAGTGCAGCTGGTGCTGTTGTTCTACAGAAGGGGCAACAGACGCTTGGTATGGTATTGGCTTATGTTTTGGCCCATGCAGAATTTGCAGGTTACACGTGCTCCTTATTATTTAAAAAAAGTACTCCTCATAAGCGGTGATGCAGTATGGACCCCCGCTTTTTACAACAAACTGTATCGATAGATGAATGCCGGGAGACACATTTCCTTATTTGGTAACATCAAAAAACTGAAAAGAATAGTAAAGGCAGAGCAGAAAATGCTCCTGTTCCAAATTGATTTTGGCGCACTTGTGACACGTGCAGCAAGTGAGGGATTACAATCTAAGTGGCAAACCACTTAGGGACCAAGTAACGTCATGCAAAAAACAAGCCAAGTATAAACTGGATGTACATTGGAGTACAATCATGGAAAGTGTTTGGGAGCGTTTACAGGCAACAAGCTGAAGAGTGCCAGGTTTTTGCTTTAAAAGAAAGCCTTGTTTATGCGTCATTAAAGGAGGAAAGGAATCTATCCAACAACTTTGTAAGTTCCAACTCAGACAGTAATAAATATAGTGTGGCATTTCAAAAAGCAAGCAATAAATATCCCCCTACAGGTTTACTAACTTGCTGGGATGCAGATTTGTGATTTATGGCTATACCCACATGGGCTATTCATAAAGGTACCTTACACTTGTGAGTAATTTACACATATAATTTACCTTTGCACTTTTGAATAACTTTACTATTTTTGGCTATTCACAAAATCCAAGTGTAACGTTACTCAAAAGTGCACACTTGCATGTCTCTACCACTGAAAAGGGGAGTGGAACCAAAATTAAGAGTGTAAGTTACTACAGCCAAAAAGAAAAAGTAGTAAATCCAGTATTGAACATGGCCAACCACTGACATGGCCAACCACTGATACTGCAAAACTTTGGGGAAAAAAATAAATATAATTTAACATATTTAAATTAATTAAATATGTAATTCACAATTAAGTTTAGTGCTGTAGCATTTTTGCTTTTGTTTTACATAGTAGCTCTGAGCTGGAGTAATTTTCTACTTTTTGGGTCACTGTTTGGCTGTAGTAACTTTAGAAGTGCAGTTGCACTAGCAATGAGCTTACTCTTATATGGACGAGGGCACATCGCTCCCTAAACGCTTCCATAACTCTTCCTGAACCCCTCTTTAGTCCTCCCTAAACCCCTGCAATTTAGTAGTAAGTACCCCCCTTTATTCCAGCCACTGCCCTTGTGCCTCCCATATTTAATACTCAGGTGCCTATTCCGATGTCAGACGGACCTAAGTCTGTCCGACATCGGGCAGGAGCTGTAACCGACCGACCTGCTGTCGACGCTTCCAGCCCTAGTAGTACGATGCAACTGAACAGGGTTCGGTCTCATTCGTATACCTTACAATGCAAGCATGCTTTACGACTGGAAAGCATGCTTGCATTGCTGAAAGCAGGGGTGCAATTCATTCCTGCACCCTGTGGCCGGCACCCCAGGGCCTGCCACTGGGTGCAGGGATCAACAGAGGGGCACCATCCGGCGGCCTAACTTCCATGGGGGCCCTGCTGGGGGCCCGCAGAGACAGCTTCTGACTGCCTTTTCGTGCCGAACAGACCGACACTAAATGGCAGTGAAAAGCTGCCATCGTACTACCTCGGTCGCACAGAGGTGACCGGGGGAGTACTGGAGGATTTCCAGACTGCGGACAGGATCTCCGAGGCAGGCATCCGTGATCCGGAAATCCGAGTCGGATTCCTTCCCGACCGAGCCCATTGGAATGGCTCGGTCGGAAACTAACCTGCCGGTACTGACCGATTCGGTCGGAAGGGCTCCGAACATGGGGCCTCATTAGGATGGCGGTGAATCCGCATCCTCCGGGCCGGCGGAAGCCAACGCCGGCCCGGAGGATGCAGATTCCCCGCAGCGGCCACAGGAAACACCCACCGCCAGATTAGGATGGCGGTGGGATGGTCGTGGGAACAGTGGCGGATGGCAGGTCCTTCCGCGGCTGATATGCGGGTTGTTGGGCGCTATTTGGTGGTGGTGTCTGCAAGACACTGTCAGCCAAATTAGGATATGTGTAGGAACATGCTTTTCCGCAGCGGCTTTACCGCCGTGGAAAAGCATGTGGAACTTTGCTTCTGAGCGCCCCTTGCGGGCCCCCAGGGTGAAGGGGGGGTTTGGGTGCACATGGGGGGTACCTATGGTACCCCCCAGCATTTACATGCACAAAGCGGCAGGCACTGCGCGGTGCCTGCCGCTTTGTACATGTAAATGCAAATCATGCATTTTTAACTTTGCGGAGGGTGCTGCTTCAAGCAGCACCCGCCGCAAGGTTAAATATATAGGATGTGACCGCCAGGGTGGTGGTCACATCCTAATTGCAACGGAGGGACCGCAGCTGCCCCTGCGGACGGTCCCTCCACCTCGGGTATGCTATCCTAATGAGGCCCATGGTTCGGAGCCCTTCCGGTCCAATCAGAATCAGCCCCTAAGTAGTAAACTCACATGTTTGAGAATATCATAATAGAAAAGATTGGTGAGGTGGAGGTAGAGATTTTTTCTCATGGGTTCGTGGTTTCCGAATTGTATTTTATAGTACTTTTAGTGGTGCTATTGTTTAGTACTAAACATACTACAAAATGCAATTTGTAAATGGACCCTACAGCTTTCAGAGAGACCTGTGGTCAGGTTTCCAGACAAACTTATGGAAAACAAATGTGAAGTCCAATTTGCGGCACTGTGGAGGTATTTTTACCAGCAAAATAGTACTTTTTGCATAATTAGGTATTGGGAAATACCATTGCATTGCTTTTGCACAGTGGGAACATTTCTTTTGCCTGTACCCATCATGGAAAATCCTTTCTGATACACCCTACCAATGTTAAGGGTGTTCCCTACTCCTTTCACCCTGGCAAAAAAAGGGAGACAATGTGGCGCTACGGCCAGAGCTGCCAACTTTGGAACTGGGAAACCAGAATCAAGTCTTTATGTTGGCATAACATTCTGTGATTCTGGGCAAATCATTTAATTGCCAGGTGCTTAGAAAAAAAATATTGCCCTTGTGTGATGTAACTAATGTAAAGTGTTGCAATATTTTTGTTATGTTATGTTATGTTATTTTTATACTTCTATAGCGCACGGCCACTCCATGGAGTGTCCCGGCGCTTTATCGAAGGAAACCCAACCGAAGAAGGGAGAACATAACACTGAAAGGACGTGCAGACACAGGAAGCAACATCAAATTAAGGGAAAAGCCATGTCTTAAGGGCCTTTCGGAAGGACAGAAGGCTAGAGGTCTGTCTCAAAGAGATTGGGAGGTCATTCCAAGCATGAGCAGCTAAGTAGCTGTAATAACCGACTTTTTCTGGCCCTTTTTAGAGGGAGGATGATGGAGAGTGACTCCAGTCTATCACCTTTATAGTATAGGGATGAGGACTATAAGTAGGACCTATTCATAAGGCACAGTAGTGCATTTTCGTATCCTTTTTCTTAGATCAGGGATTATGAGCTTAAGCTAGGGAATAGATATACAAGTGCTAGTGATGATCCATCCTTTTGCTAGAGTATTAGCATATTTTCCATGGAGTTATGCGTATTTTGGGCCTGGTAGGCCTTAAACGGGACAGACTCCATCTTGCCTTCTGCCCGGTAGCTGGAGAGGCTTTCTAGGTCAAGTGTAATGTTTTAGTTTCAAGGTGTTGTTCGCTTGGAGAGAACCGGCTCAGGCTGGCCCTTATCGAAGGAATGTATTTTTCTCCACTCCGAAGACACAACTCCAGGCCGGCCGGCTGGGAACGTGTCCTTGGTACGGGGAGGTACAAGAATTTGGTGGGCGGCAGGTTACTGGCCGTAACTTTCCATGAAGGGACAGGCTTTGATATTAGCGAAAGTGTTAGGCAATGAGTTAGTTAGTTCGTAGGCGGCAGCTAGCCGTTAGCATCTATGCTATTAATTATCTTCAAGGCGGACAGTCGCCATTTTGAAGTCCGAGAAATATTCTAAGACCGAGACTCTCTGAGAAAGACTGGAGGAGAAATAGCGCGGAGCGCATAGAGCCGGAGAGAGAGAGACGGTAGCTAATAGCGAGCAAGGTTCCAGTGCCTTGGAGGGAAGCAGAGGAGGTTGAGCCTAGCGGTGCAGACGTGTACTTGTGACGGCTGAGGTGTGACCCCGAGACGAGCCAAGACACAGAGACGAGAAGGGAACCTAAATGACTACCGAGCCCCGACTTCATATTAATCAGGTGACCTCCGCCCTTTCCCATATTGAGCGCTCATCCTAACCCCTTTTGTCTTTTTCTTTGCAGAATATATACATATTGCATAGCATTGTGTTTGGTTTAACTGCTAATAAATACTCCGAGTTCTTAGTGAACTGACATGTGCCTTGTATTCTTGTTCAATCGAGGTAACCGCACTTTCTAGTCAGGCATTGTTTGCATGAACGGTTGTGATTCCCGATCAGGTAAGGAATGAATGAACAATGAGGGAAGGAGGGTATGTTTGATGTCAAGAGCAGAAGGTACATATATACACATCAATTTGACAAGTCGTACTGATTTCGATTATTGTAGTTTTATCCCGAGTAGACAAGTGAGAGATTTCCTTTTTAAGTACTCATAAGAAAGTGGTCGTCGTTAGTGAACGGCGTTAATGAGAACACTGGGGGGATACAGTGTGGAGGTTCGCTGGATTGTGGACGTGTGTATAAGTGAGAGCACTGGGGGGACACAGTGTGGAGGTTCGCCTGATTGTGGACCGTTTGGAAAATGAGAGCACTGGGGCTGCAGACCCATGTGTGTAGACACGCCAGATTGTGTGTCGAGTGAGCACTGATAGTGATCAGTGTGTAAGGGTATATATTCAGACCTGCCCTAGGGTAGATTAGTCTGGGCCGAAGTGGCCGCGAGACTAGTTGGTATAAATAGGATATTGTAGAAAACCTATGCATGTTTATTGCTGTCTTCCCCATCCTTAGGTACGAGATGTACGTACATATATGTCTATACCCATTGTAAATACATCCTGAGGTGGGAGGTGATTACGTTCCGGCTGGGTTAGAGGGGCCCCTAGGGGCTGATTCCATCTGAGCGGAAAATCCAGTTGTTACATCTGGCGTCACGAACTGCTTACGAAGCCTGTGTGCGCTGTATTGTTTTCATCTTGTTGGTTTGCGCTCGGCTCGTACGTGTTTTTCTTTGTTTATAATTGTGTATATAATTTTTGTGTGTCGAAATGTTTTCGAAAAAATCAGGCTCTGTTTTCAAATTGCCTCTTCAGATTCCCGGCTGGGAGTCTACGCTTTACGAGGCTTTGGCCCGTGAGTGGGCCGATTCTACTGGTTTGAGCGAGAATTGAACTTCTTGTTTGGAGCAGGCGGAGCCTGCTGAGGTGATTTCTTGCTTGCAAAAAGCTCCGGTGGTGAAGGGTGATGAGCTTCCTATTTTGGGTCGCAGAGGTTGGATTGTACTACATGCATACCGGATTCTTCATGAGAGGTTTGTTCAGTTGCGAAAGCAGTGCAAGGAAATGGAAGGACAGGTTGTTGAATTGCAGAATGCGCATACTTTGTTGAGGTGTCAAAATAAATTGCTTGCCGACAAACTTGAGACTTATCAAACTATTGCCGAAAGGGCTGCAGTTCGCATTGCGAGGTATAAGTACAAACACCGTCGTGGTTGTGTGTCTACGCGGAAAGTGCCTATGGTCGTGGCGAAAGCTGGAATGGATTGGAACCCTGACGAGTGGGATGGTAATATCTGGGATTCTCATACTTCTGACTCCTCGGCTGAGGAGGTTGACAAGCGCGAGTCTTCTCGCTCGGGACGTGACTGTAAATCTGCTTCTTGTGACAAAGATGTCGTGTCTAACGACCGTGGTCGTTCTTCCCGTTCCGATGACGTGTCTTATTCTGACTGTTCTTCTAAATCTAAGGACGGGGCTTCTTCGGGAACTCTGCCGGAGGTTTCTGCTCATCCTGTGTTTTGTCGCAAGTTACAACAAGCTCCTGGTTATCCGGGTGGTGTTGCCCTGGATAGTATTGAAGATTTTACTCAACAGGAGGTTAGTGATATTTTACAATGATTTCGACAACGGCCCGGTGAGGCTTTGCTTACGTGGATGGTGCGCCTTTATGAACTGGGCGCTGCCGGTATCATGCTCGATGCTGTTGATTGTTTACGGTTTTGCTCTTTGAGTTCTGATTCTACCATTCAAGATCATTTTCGGAACTATAATGGTGCTGGTCAAATTACTTTGCTCCAGCTTGCGTCTGATGGCTGTAGCCAGAAGTACCCTACTGAATCTGATTGGCCTGTCAATGACAAGCCATGGTACACTTTGCGTGATGCGTCGCAACGTCTGAAGGAGGAAGTGATGAAGACCGCGATATTTCTCAGTACTTCTGACAGGTTGTTGGACGGTCTTTTGACATCTTCTGTACGCAATCGCATTATCCGTTCTTCCCCTGTTGCTTACAAGCAGGTTATGATGACTTTATTGATTAATCAGACTGGCAATCCTTTGTCTGCGGTGCTTGAAGCTGTTCGTCAGCTTGGTGAGTTGGGTGAATGGTTTAAACCTGAGAGACAATCTCGCCCTGAGGGTCATGCTGCCGGGGATTACAAGTTCTCTAGACGTGATAAGTTTCTTGCACTTTTGGCTGACGGTGTGAAAAGGGAGGATATTGACGGTGAGCCTAATAATCGCTTGTGGGACATATTCTGTAAGCGTGGTTTGGATCGGAAGGAGGGTGCCCGTCGTGTCCGAAAGAATGATTGTGGTCGTGGTTCTGATGACAGTGGTGATGAGAGGCGCCGTGTGGATTCTGATCGCCGTGGTGATCGGCGGTATGAGCGTGATGTGTCCCCTCGTCGTGACAGAGAGAGGGAGAGAGAGGGGGAAAAAGAAAGGGGGAGAGATGATCGTGTATCCAACCGGTATAGAGAGGAGAGAGATTATTCCCCTGAGTTGAGGAGAAGGGAGGATCGTCACAGGCTTGCTGATCGTAATTCACAGTACGAGGTAAATGACAAAAATCCATTTCGCAATGGAGATGGATATGAACAGGAGATTTTGATACCCAAGAAACACGAGAGTATTTATCCTGATTTGTCCTGGTTAGCGGAACGCAGTAAAAATGACTAGGAAATAGGTCAAACTCCAGTACGAAGGTGGGCTCACAGAGATAATAGACCCTATGTAGATATTGAGATTTTTTGGAAACATCGTAATATCCAAAGGGCCCGAGCATTAGTGGATACAGGAGCGGAGGCCACTTTAATTCATGGCAAAGCAAAGAAATTTAAAGGACAATTCTTCACAATTACTGGTTTAGGTGGAAAAGAGACCCCCGCAGTGCAAACTATGCTTGAGATGAAAATTGGTAGGATTCCCCGTAGAGAATATTCTGTGTTAGTCGTACCACTCTTGGAGTATATAATTGGAATTGATATTTTGAAAGGAATGACCTTACATTTGGATGATGGTTGTTATCAATTTGGAACCAAGCATTACATTTCGTCCAGACCCGTACGGGTTGGCCGTTTACGAATGCCCCCCATTACAATTCCTCGAGCCACGAAGGTAGTTTCTCAAAAGCAATATCGTATCCCAGGTGGCCACGAAGAGATCAGTGCCACAATTCAGGATTTGGTTGATGCAGGAGTTATAACTCCGGTTACTTCTGCTTGGAATAATCCCGTTTGGCCCGTGCGCAAGAGTGACAACTCTTGACGCATGACGGTCGATTATCGTGAATTGAACAAACATACACCTCGTTTGACTGTTGCTGTACCAGACATTGTTACTTTGATTCAGAGAATTCAGAAGCATCCTGGTACATGGTATGCGTCTATTGATATTGCTAATGCTTTCTTTTCGATTCCAATTGCCCCCGAGTGTCAGGAACAATTCAGTTTTACCTGGAATGGACGTCAAATGACGTTTAGGAGTCTTCCTCAAGGCTATGTGCATAGCCCTACGATCTGTCAGCGGCTGGTGGCGGAACATTTGTCTGAGGTGCCCGTACATCGACAAATACAGGTGTGTCATTATATTGATGACATTTTGATCCAAGATGAGACGCAAGATCAGGTCCAGTCCCATTTAGATCAGATCCTTGACTGTTTACGAGCAAAAGGTTGGGAAATCAATCCTGATAAATTACAAGGTCCATCCCAAAATGTTAAATTTTTAGGCATTAATTGGCATGAAGGTCACAGAGAAGTGATCCCACAGGTGAAGCGGAAAATTTTAGATTTTGCGGTTCCAAGGAATAGAAAAGAGGCTCAGAGTTTCATTGGTTTATTTGGTTTTTGGCGTCAGCATATTCCCCATTTGAGTCAGATTTTGGCTCCCTTATATCGAGTCACTCGCAAAAAGAATGCGTTTGAATGGGGTGAACTACAACAGAATGCATTTAATTTGGCGAAAGAAGCCATTCAGTACGCCTTGGATTTGTGGCCTGTGGGCGAGGGTGATGTGGATCTGAATGTGTCTGTGGAAGGTCCGTATGCCAATTGGAGTTTATGGCAAAAGCAGGGCGGACAAAAAGTGCCATTAGGTTTTTGGACTAAAAAGTTACCTGAAGCTGGTGAGCGTTATACACCTTTTGAAAAGCAGTTGCTTGCATGTTACTGGGCTCTGGTGGATACCGAGCAATTGACTCTAGGTCATGCTGTGATTTTGAGACCTGAAATTCCTATCATGCAGTGGGTTTTGAGTTCGCCGAAATCCCATCGCATTGGACATGCTCAAGAGGCGAGTGTGATTAAATGGAAATGGTACATTCAGGACAGAGCGCGTGTGGGTCCGAAAGGTGTGGCTGTGTTGCATGAACGAGTGGCGCAGGCGCCATCGAATGAGACTGGAAATGATTGTTCTGTACCTGTAGTACAGGAATCTCCCGTCAAGTGGGGTAAATCATTTGATGATCTGTCCGTGGAGGACAGAAAACATGTGTGGTTTACGGATGGTTCAGCGAGATTCATTGGTGAGAAACGACATTGGAAGGCAGTATCTTACAATCCGATTACACAGAAATTATTGAGTACCACTGGTGATGGAAAGAGTAGTCAATATGCTGAATTGTATGCGGTTTACCAAGTGTTGAAGCAGGAACTACCTGGCACATGTCACATTTTCACTGATTCCAGGTCCACTGCTAATGGACTGGCGGTATGGCTACCAACATGGCATTCTCATAATTGGGAATTGCATTCAAAAGAACTGTGGGGAAAAGAACTATGGCAAGAAATTTGGGAATTGCTCCCACAGAGTACTGTGACAATCTTTCACGTAGATGCTCACACCCCAATAGATTCCCTTGACAAATTCTTTCATAATATTGCAGATGAAAAATCAAAAAATTCTGAGGCAGTGGTGGACATGCAAGATTCTGATTTGGCGGGATTGGCGAAATGGGCCCACCAGAAAGCGGGACATTTTGGAGAGAGAGCCACTAGCAGGTGGGCCACTGACCGAGGGATTCACATTCCTTTAAATTTGATTAAAGATGTCATTCTGCATTGTCCCATTTGCCAGCATTCTAGAAAGAGAGAAGTGCCTCACATTGTTCAAGGCCATTTACATCGAGGAAAATTGCCCGCTCAAATTTGGCAAATTGATTATATTGGTCCGCTCCCTATGAGCAGAAATTGTCAGTATATTTGTACCGCTGTTGATACTTATAGTGGCCTTCTGGTCGCTTTCCCTTGTAAAAATGCTACCCAAATCAATACCATTAAAACACTGGAACTACTCATTTTATATTATGGTGTTCCATTCCAAATTCAATCTGATAACGCATCCCACTTCCGTGGAAGATTGGTGCAGGAATTCTGTGCGGAAAACAACATTGAATGGGTGTTTCACATTCCATGTTATCCACAGGCTTCGGGATTGATTGAGAGAATGAATGGTTTGCTAAAGGAACAGTTACGAAAGTTAACGGATGACCATTACAAACATTGGAGGGACTTTTTAATTCAGGCATTATTGATTTTGAACAATCGTCCCTTGTTGCATGCTGAATCTCCTTTAATGCGTTTGTTCCCTCCAGCTGTTGATGTAAAACCGAATACCCTTGCTACTACGGTTATGTATTGGGAAATTACCCCCGGAGCTTAGGCTCCATGTAGAGCAACCCCAGGTTCCGCAGGCTTGGACCTGCATGCTATGGATGACATTGTCCTAAAAAGTAGAGACCGAGTCATTGTTGAAACTGGCATTGGTGTCTGTATACCAGCCGGTAGTTTTGGACTGATTGCCCCTAGATCGGGCCTTGCCTTAAAAGGTATTCAAGTTCTTGGAGGAGTGATTGGCAGCGATTATCAGGGAGAGATTAAGGTCCTCTTGCTTAATAGCAGTGAGGTGGATTTATCATTCAAAAAGTCTGACCGTGTTGCTCAATTGTTGATTATGCCTGTCTTCAGTGGTGAGATTAAGAAAGGCTCTGCCCCGACTTTGCTAACGACACGTGGCCAAAAGGGCTTCGGCTCCTCTGATAAACCCGGAGCTAAGATATGGGTGCAATCGCCTAAGCATCCCCCTGAACAGGCTGAAGTTATTGCGACCGGTCATGACAACACCATTTTGGTGATGAAGCCAGGGAAAGATAGCTGGGAAGCTGTCCCAGCTGACAAATGTTATTTACGAGAATGATTAAGGCCTGTGTTTGTATTCTTTCAGATCATTCTCTGGACTGCTGCTGCAGGATGTGTCGGCGCTGGACTCCTTTTGGCCTGGTACGCCGGGAGAGGAGAGAACCCGCCGACTTCGGTTGATTGGAGAACCCGAGTTCCGCGTTTCTTCGCTGCGTGGGATTCGTCAGCCAACTTCTGGATAACACTCGCAAAAAGAGTGACTAACTCTCCACATTTTTGCCTCACTCCCATGAGGTCTGTGACTGACATTTTAGCGACCTGTTTGGTTGCCGTCCCTGCTTCTACTGAGACTTTACGACATATTTTTAACATTTCAAGTGCCCGACCCAATATTATTCTGGGCGATTTTGCAGCCCATGAATTTTGTCCCTTATGTACTATTCTTTCAGATTCTGATCCCCCTATTCATTCCCAAATCACAACCTATAATATCACGCAAGGTGACTTATGTTTTATTTTAACATGCGATCCAAAGGCCATTACAGAATGTCTTAAGTTGAAACTTCAGGCTGCCACTTCTTTTTCAGCTCATCAACGATTGCTGTGTTTAAAGAGACTTCCGAATTCATGTGTTTCCGTAAAAAATAATATGACATGTAAACGTTTATTAGTTGCCCCTAGTTATTACTGTTCAATGTTACTTCCCTCTGGGTGGTTATTTTCGTGTGGAAATTCCTCCTGGCCCTATATTCCTGCTAATATTTCTGGAGGTCCATGTGCTATTACTAGATTAAGTTTGTTAATGTTTTCCTCACATCCTGGTTCCCATTCCCGTATGGTGCGAGACTCTGTCATTACACGAAGATTGTGATTCCTCTGTACACCTCTACTCTAAATCGGAATACCTTGGTTTAGCTTTTTCTATTATTGGTGTCCCAGCGTTGGCCGTTTATAATGCAAAGACGATTGGCAAGATGGCCTGCTGGATGGTAAAATCTATTAATCAAACTTCTACTGTATTATCTGTTATCTGACCTGTTACTAGATGCCCAGGGTGAACGTCGAGCTATTTTGCAGAATCGTGCAGCGATCGACTACCTTTTGTTAAAACATGGACATGAGTGTTCTGATTTTGAGGGCCTGTGCTGTTTTAATTAGTCCGATCACTCCAAATCAATTCAAGCCCATATTGACAAACTCCACGACTTGACTGCAGAAATTAGACAGCATATTGATTAGGGCTGGTTCGACTGGCTCTTTAATTGGTTACCTGACTTGTATTCCTTACGACAGATTTTAGGGGGTATTATACTTTGTGTTTGTATTTTAGTGGCTATTTGCTGCTTTATTCAGTGCATTCCTTCCCTACTCCAATTTTGTAGAATTAGCGGAAGACATAGATCAGTTAATTTTGTTTCTTATTATTCCTCTGCTGATATTAGTTCTATATAGTGTATAGGTAATAGACTGGAGTCAAGGGTGAAATGTAATAACCGACTTTTTCTGGCCCTTTTTAGAGGGAGGATGATGGAGAGTGACTCCAGTCTATCACCTTTATAGTATAGGGATGAGGACTATAAGTAGGACCTATTCATAAGGCACAGTAGTGCATTTTCGTATCCTTTTTCTTAGATCAGGGCTTATGAGCTTAAGCTAGGGAATAGATATACAAGTGCTAGTGATGATCCATCCTTTTGCTAGAGTATTAGCATATTTTCCATGGAGTTATGCATATTTTGGGCCTGGTAGGCCTTAAACGGGACAGATTCCATCTTGCCTTCTGCCCGGTAGCTGGAGAGGCTTTCTAGGTCAAGTGTAATGTTTTAGTTTCAAGGTGTTGTTCGCTTGGAGAGAACCGGCTCAGGCTGGCCCTTATCGAAGGAATGTATTTTTCTCCACTCCGAAGACACAACTCCAGGCCGGCCGGATGGGAACGTGTCCTTGGTACGGGGAGGTACAAGAATTTGGTGGGCGGCAGGTTACTGGCCGTAACTTTCCATGAAGGGACAGGCTTTGATATTAGCGAAAGTGTTAGGCAATGAGTTAGTTAGTTCGTAGGCGGCAGCTAGCCGTTAGCATCTATGCTATTAATTATCTTCAAGGCGGACAGTCGCCATTTTGAAGTCCGAGAAATATTCTAAGACCGAGACTCTCTGAGAAAGACTGGAGGAGAAATAGCGCGGAGCGCATAGAGCCGGAGAGAGAGAGACGGTAACTAATAGCGAGCAAGGTTCCAGTGCCTTGGAGGGAAGCAGAGGAGGTTGAGCCTAGCGGTGCAGACGTGTACTTGTGACGGCTGATGTGTGACCCCGAGACGAGCCAAGACACAGAGACGAGAAGGGAACATAGATGACTACCGAGCCCCGACTTCATATTAACCAGGTGACCTCCGCCCTTTCCCATATTGAGCGCTCATCCTAACCCCTTTTGTCTTTTTCTTTGCAGAATATATACATATTGCATAGTATTGTGTTTGTGTTAACTGCTAATAAATACCCCGAGTTCTTAGTGAACTGACATGTGCCTTGTATTCTTTTTTTTTTTTTAAATTTTTGAAAACCTTTATTGAAATCAGAACACACAGCTATTCAGCCTGACATCCTGGAGGCAAGGCAACAGGAATACAAGGAGAGAAATAGTGTCAAACAATTGAATCATAATCGCCAATGGTTGATTTTATATTAAATGAATACAACAACAAGGCGCCCGCGGGCACGAAAGTGGCAGTGTGAATAGTGTGACGCTGGGTGTCAGGGATGGGTAGGGAAAAGAGGCAGGGAGACGCGCACCAAGGATAAGTTATAGAATGGAAAGGAGGAGGGAGGGGGAGGTAACAGGAGAGTATATTACAATAGAGCTCAGTTGGCGTCACAGGCTAGGGAGAAACATTATCATGCTGACTGATTGGTTCAGGTGGTAAGCACACATCACCCCTGTATTCATTCCATGCTCCCCAAATTTTAGTCCAAGTTCGGGGTCTCCCTCTGGCCACATAGACTGTCTTCTCCCTGAACATGCACCAGTCCATGTTGGCCTTCCACTGTACCAGCAGGGGGGCCTCGGCCGCACCCCACCTCTGTGCTATGTCCCTCTTAGCTACCATGTTCCCAAGGGTAACCCATCTAGTCTGCGCAACGTTATGGTCGGAGGGCTCCCATACGTTCAGAAGGCAACGACGGGCCTCAGCATGGGCAGCCACGCCAGTCACCTCCTCCATAACGCGGTGCACTCTTCTCCAGTAGGAGGCGATCACCGGGCAGTCCCAAAGGATGTGCAGAAAAGTGGCAAGAGCCCCACAACCCCTGCGACAGAGACCGTCAGGCGAGAAACCCATGTGCATCAATCGGGGCCCTGTCATATACACCCGGTGCAAGATCTTAAATTGCACGAGGCGAAGACGGGAGGAAATGGCAACCTCCTTAGGGGAGGAAACTGCGCTCTGCCAGTCCTCATCGTCCAATTCAAGGCCATCCGCCACCCACTGGTCTCTCAAACTAAGGAGGAGGTCCGTGCGTGCATTGATTAATTTTTTATATGAGAGGGAGATCGCGCTGTCCGGCATGTGCCCATCTAGTATCCTGTCTTCCAGGGGGGAGCTCTCGGGTATGACACCGTCCGGCAGAGAGGCCGAGAGCAGTGCATGTCGCAGTTGAGCGTAGCGAAAGAACTCCGTCACGCCCAGCTGGTATTCAGTTTGTAACTGGGGGAAGGTCTTAATCGAGCCCTTGGAGAGCATATCGTCAACCCTGCTGATGCCGATAAGGTCCCACCTATCAAACCCCTTGGTGTGCCATAGTCTACCCAGGATGTCGGAGTCAAAGAGGGGAGTGAACCTCGTGAGTCTGCTCTGCCACCCTTGTGCCTTATTAACCGCCTTCCAAGTGCGAACCGCCGTACGGGTGGGGCCCGTCAACCGTCGGTCAAAGGACTTCGAGTATAGGGCCCGATAATAGTTGCCATCGCCCATCAGCCATCTATCCATGGCATAGCTGGGGCTCTCCACTGGGCCATAGAAGCCGTGGTTGAGGGCTGCTAGTTGCGAGGACCAATAGTAACGGCGCACATCTGGGAGGGCGATGCCCCCGTCGTACCAGGGGAGCGTGAGTTTGTGAAAGGCAACGCGGGGTCGACCCTCCCAGAGGAGGGTCCTGAGAAGGCCTTCAAGATCACGAAAGTAGCGCGCCGGGACCGGATCCTGAGCGTTTTGGAGTGCGTACAGGAACCTGGGCAGGGCCATCATCTTGAATAGAGCGGCACGGCCAAGGAGGGAGAGCGGCAGTTTACGCCAGCTGTCCACATCACGCCGTAACCGCTGGAGAGGAGGAAGCAGGTTGTTGTCATGCCTCAACTTGGGGTTGCCAGAAATGTAAATGCCCAGGTACTTGAAGCCGCGCGTGGCAATCTGAATACCGCAGCCTCTGGGGAGACGCGGAGTATCCCCCTTGAGGACATACAGGGATGACTTGGCCCAGTTGATAATCAGGCCAGAGTACCGCCCAAAAAGTCTGATCACATCACAGGCCACAATGAGGGACCTGCAGGGGGAAGTCAGATAAAGCAGAATATCATCGGCATACAGGGAGACCCTGTCTTCAAAGCCAGGGGCCCATGTAATGCCACGCAGGTCAGGATGCGCACGCAATAAAGCTGCTAGTGGTTCAAGAGCCAAGGCAAACAGAAGGGGGGACAGGGGGCAACCCTGTCTAGTACCCCGACGTTGGGGAAATGGCGCCGAGAGGCGACCGTTGACCGTAACATTGGCCATCGGGTCCGCATACAAGAGCTTCACCCAGCTCACAAAGACAGGCCCGAACCCGAGTTTGGTCAGCACCGCCCAGAGGTATGGCCATTCGAGCGAGTCGAAGGCCATAGTGGCGTCGAGAGACGCTAGGACAGCCGGCTCTTCGAGAGTGTGGGCCCTGGCCATGACACCATGAAGGCGACGTAAGTTGAGGGCAGTGTTTCGGTGGGGGATGAATCCCGACTGATCTGGGTGCACGAGGTCGCTAATGATGCCAATCAATCGGTTGGCAAGCAACTTGGCGAGGACCTTGGGCTCCACGTTGAGGAGAGAGATAGGACGGTACGATCGACAGACATCCAGTGGCTTACCCTCCTTGTGGATGACCACGATGGTAGCTAAGCGTTGATCCAGGGGGAGAGAACCTCTCTCAAAGGACTCCAAGAACATTCTACGTAGGTGCGGGGAGATCGCGTCCGAACGGATTTTGTACAGTTCCACCGGTATGCCGTTAGGCCCGGAGGCCTTCCCGGTCCTTAGGGAGCGGATGGCAAGGTCAATCTCTTCAGCGGTGATGTCCCTATCCAGGTCCTCTCTCTCTTCCTCGGAAAGGCAGGGCAGGTCAATATCCGAGAGGAAGGCCGATGAGTCCGCCTCCGAAAAGTCCGAGGCAGACTCATAGACCCCCTGAAAGTAGCCAGCGAACGAGTCAACGATAGCGCTGGGATCCGTAAGGACCACACCGTCGTCCCCGAGGAGTTCGGGTACCACACGGCTGGCCATCTCTCTTCTGTCTAGCCAAGCCAACAGTTTCCCGGCCTTATCGCCCACGTCGTAGATGCGGCCTCGCTGTTCCTTAGCCAGGACTAGAGCGGCATTAGTGGCCAGGGCGTGATACTCTGATTGTTTCAGCGAGAGGGCATGGAGAACAGAGGGGTCCGGCTCGGGCCCCAACTGGGCCTCGAGTCGCAGTACTTCCTGCTCGACAACCAGCATGTCAGAATCCCTAGTCCGGCGGGTCTCAGCGATGAGCGCCTGGGCCTCGCCACGGAGCACCGTCTTGAAGGCCTCCCAGAGTGTAACGGCCGACCGCACCGAGCCCACGTTCTCGGAGAAGTAAAGATCAATGGCTTTGGCCAGGAGGAAACGGGTTTTGAAATTCCGGAAATACCACGGATTGATCGCTGCCGGTCGTTCCGACAGGACCACCCCAAAGTCAAAGGAGACCCATAGCGGGGAGTGATCGGAAATGCCCCGCGCCAGAAAGCGGGCTTCGGAAACGGCCAATGCATCCGAAGCCAATGTGAGGACATAATCGATGCGCGAAAGACTCCCGTGTGCACCCGATAGGAAGGAAAATTGACGGAGCGTGGGATGCCGAAGTCGCCACCCGTCCACCAGCCCCATGGACTCAAGAAAGGATGGCAGCCACATCTGCGGGCAACGTAGGTCGCGGGGCGGTTGGCGATCAAGCAGACCGGAGCAAACTGAATTAAAGTCACCCCCCACTATCAAACGGCCAGCCGGCATAGACAAGATGGCACCACCAAGGTCATGAAAAGTACTAGATTGGAGCCCCGGGGGGACATACACAGAAAACAATGTGAGGGAACGCCCTTCCCATCTACCAGCTATGGCTGCGTACCGCCCCCTATCATCAATCAAAGTGGTCTCTATCTCCAGGGGAAGGGACGCGCGCATGAGAATGCCCGCCCCCCGGGAGCCGGAAGAGAACCCCGAGTGTGCCACCATTTTATATCCTTTACGATTCAGAGCCTTACAAGCGTTGCCCACCAAGTGTGTCTCCTGAAGAAGGACAATATCTGGCATATGTCGTTTAATCAGTTGTATCACCACCCCTCTCTTGATTCGGTCACCAAACCCGTTAACATTCCAACTGAGAATTCTTAACAGCCTACCTCCCATCCCCCCTCTGCCCGCCCCACCCAAACCCCAAAGACACCCGCATCAGAAACAGTCCAGAAGCACAAATGTCCCATTGCCACAGAAGAGAAAGAAAGGAAAAAACAACACAAATCATAACTGTACCCAACAAACCCCCCACCCTGCACCCCTGCATTAGACTAAAAAGCCCCCCCAACCAGCAGTGTGCCTGTCGCCCCATTAACTACTCTACAATGGACCCAGAGGAGTAAGGAATCCCCGTGAAATCGTCCCGCCACCCACCATGTAAATGAAGGAGAGAATAATAAGTAACAAAACACCAGTCCGGCGGTCATTCGAGGCGGGGGTAGCATCAGCTCCCAGTTCATTCTTGCCGCTCCGCTCCGCCCGAGGCGCCTCCAACTTCATCCTCTTGCTCATCACGCGCCGGCGAAACAGTGTCCAGCCACTCACTGACATTTTCAGGATAGTCAAAAAAGAGGGCACGTCCCTTGTGTTCAACACGGAGTTTCGCTGGGAACATCATGGAGTACTTGAGACCCATGTCTCTGAGGCGTCTTTTCACCCCCGCGTAGCTCAGTCGCTGCCGCTGTACCAGCCTGGTGAAGTCCGGGTAAAAGTGCACCTCCGCATTTTGGTAGTGGAGTGGTCCATGCGATCTGGATGCTTGGAGGATCGCATCTCGGTCTCTGAAGTTGAGGAGGCGCGCCACAATAGGTCGCGGCAACGCTCCCGTTTTCGGTGGGCCCCCTGGCACACGGTGGGCTCGTTCCACTGAGAAAAAATTGCTCAGTCCCGAGGGCGCCAGATGAGTCTTGACCAAGTCCTCCACAAATAGGTCAGCCGCGTCATTCTCGGACCCCTCCGGTACCCCTACTATGCGGACGTTCTGCCGCCTGGCTCGCCCCTCAAAGTCCTCCAGCCGCCTTGAGAATAGATCAGCAGTCGACCGCAGATTGCGGACCTCAGTCTGTAGCTCGGAAACGTCCAAGATCAGGCTGGCGGTCTTGATGTCAAGGGCCTTCACACGCTCGTTGGTCTTGCCCAAGTCGGCCCTAATGAGGGTGATATCAATAGCCATGGAGTCCACTTTATGATTCAGGGTCTCGTGCTGCTGCTGCATGTCGGCACGGAGGCTAGTAATGGCACCCATGATGTCCACGAGGGTGGGGTGCCTTGTATTCTTGTTCAATCGAGGTAACCGCACTTTCTAGTCAGGCATTGTTTGCATGAACGGTTGTGATTCCCGATCAGGTAAGGAATGAATGAACAATGAGGGAAGGAGGGTATGTTTGATGTCAAGAGCAGAAGGTACATATATACACATCAATTTGACAAGTCGTACTGATGTCGATTATTGTAGTTTTATCCCGAGTAGACAAGTGAGAGATTTCCTTCTTAAGTACTCATAGGAAAGTGGTCGTCGTTAGTGAACGGCGTTAATGAGAACACTGGGGGGATACAGTGTGGAGGTTCGCTGGATTGTGGACCGTGTGTATAAGTGAGAGCACTGGGGGGACACAGTGTGGAGGTTCGCCTGATTGTGGACCGTTTGGAAAATGAGAGCACTGGGGCTGCAGACCCATGTGTGTAGACACGCCAGATTGTGTGTCGAGTGAGCACTGATAGTGATCAGTGTGTAAGGGTATATATTCAGACCTGCCCTAGGGTAGATTAGTCTGGGCCGAAGTGGCCGCGAGACTAGTTGGAATAAATAGGATATTGTAGAAAACCTATGCATGTTTATTGCTGTCTTCCCCATCCTTAGGTACGAGATGTACGTACATATATGTCTATACCCATTGTAAATACGTCCTGAGGTGGGAGGTGATTACGTTCCGGCTGGGTTAGAGGGGCCCCTAGGGGCTGATTCCATCTGAGCGGAAAATCCGGTCGTTACATCTGGCGTCACGAACTGCTTACGAAGCCTGTGTGCGCTGTATTGTTTTCATCTTGTTGGTTTGCGCTCGGCTCGTACGTGTTTTTCTTTGTTTATAATTGTGTATATAATTTTTGTGTGTCGAAATGTTTTCGAAAAAATCAGGCTCTGTTTTCAAATTGCCTCTTCAGATTCCCGGCTGGGAGTCTACTCTTTACGAGGCTTTGGCCCGTGAGTGGGCCGATTCTACTGGTTTGAGCGAGAATTGGACTTCTTGTTTGGAGCAGGCGGAGCCTGCTGAGGTGGTTTCTTGCTTGCAAAAAGCTCCGGTGGTGAAGGGTGATGAGCTTCCTATTTTGGGTCGCAGAGGTTGGATTGTACTACATGCATACCGGATTCTTCATGAGAGGTTTGTTCAGTTGCGAAAGCAGTGCAAGGAAATGAGCGGAAAATCCGGTCGTTACAGTAGCGAAAAGACCGTCCTCCTGCTCTAGCACGCTTGATAATGGGAACACTCATTTTAGATAGGGACGAAGATCTGAGAGATCTGGGGGGGGTTATACCAGGACAATCGTTTGGAAATATATTTGGGACCTATGCCATGTAGGGCCTTGAAGGTCGTGGTCAAAGTTTTAAACAGAATCCTTTTAGCAATAGGAAGCCAGTGTAGTGTTGAGAGAAGATCAGTGGCTCTGGCTTTTCTAGGAAGACCAAAGATGGCTCGGGCTGCAGAATTCTGGGCCATTTGCAGACGCCTGACCAGATATTTGGGAAGTCCCAGGAACAAAACATTAGCATAATCAAGCCTAGAGCCAATCAGTGCCTGGACAATGATTTTTCTGTGCTGGATGGAGACTAGAGGGAGGAATTTACGAAGCATCCGAAGGATGCCGAAACAATTCCCAGTAAGAGATGAGATATGCGGTCCGAAAGATAGCTCATTGTCAATCAAAACTCCCAAATTTTTGGCTTTCAAAGACGAACTAGTGGGAGGAAACATATCTTGCGGCCACCAGGGTTTCCAATCAGGCTCAGAGGTACAACCAAAGAAGAGCAACTCCGACTTGTTGGAGTTGCACTTCAGCCCATGACGTCCAAACCACTCAAAAACAGCGCTCAAACAGCCCCTGACCTGGGCATCATCAAACAGGCCATCCTTGTTGCTTACAAAGAGGAGCTGGGTGTCGTCAGCGTAAGTGACAATCCGGGCGCCGAAAGACTCCGCCGTCACCGCCAGGTGACGGCGCATTTGCCCTAAAAAAACAAATGCAAAAATAAATAAATTAAAAAAGATACTTTTGCTTGTGGCATTTCCAAGGTGGAATTGGAAAACCCTCAAGTTTAAGTCTTTTCCCAATCATTCCAGCCACACTTCAGCAATCATTATGTAGTAAATCATGGCCCTTATTTATGAGGCCTTGCGTCAGTTTTGCACCGTCGGTGCGTCACTTTTTGTGACGCACCAGCGGCGTACAAAATGCGCCTTGTTGCGCCATATTTAAAAAGTGACGCGTCTAGGTAGATGCGTCACTTTTTAAACCCCTGCGCCACATTATACCTGCGTCAGGTATAATGTATGCAGAGGGGGCGTTCCCCCACAAAAAGCCTCGTAATAGTGACGCAGTGAAATCTATGGGATTTCACTGCGTCACTTTTAGGATGCTGTTGCGTCAAAATCTTGCGCCTTCCTCACAGCAGCCGTAAGACTGACGCAAGCCCTTTCACATGGGGCTTTCCCCATGTGAAAGGACGATTTGCTGGAGTTGCGTCACTTTTGTGACACACTCCAGCAATGCGTCACTTTTGCGCTTACAGATGCGTCAGAAATACTGATGTATCTGTAAGTACTTGCGACATGATGCGTCATACATTAAATATGACGCATCATTGGTGTCGCAAGGAGTGCGCAGTGAAAAGTGATGCATCGCTGTTTTCACACAGCGATGCGTCACTTTTCATAAATGAGGCCCCCATGAGTAAATCAGCAGAACAAAAGAAAGTAGCCTGGTCAAAATTACTGTGAGTAGGCCATGTTGCGTCTAGAACCATGAGTCCATTAATACCACTATAGTGATAGCACTGGGCTAGAAGGAATTCCCATCAGCCCACCCAACTGGTGGAGTATCGTCACGTGAGTAAATCACCAGCTCCTGAGAAGGATTTGTTCATGATCACCATTATTCTCCCTGGGATTGTATGGCATATGATTAGAATGATTTCTAGGTGTTAGGTGACCTTGTGTGAATAACTAGTTCAATGAACTAAACTCAGACTTGTATGTGAAAATGGATCAGTGAATCAGGCTTATTGTCTTTAGTTATGGACACAATAAGCTTAATTCTTAAAAATAAAATAAAAAATCTACATCTGCAGGCCTACTCCGCCATCTGGTTGCACATTTACACATTTTTAGAATTCACTAAGGCATTCCACGATTACCCAAATACCTCCTACAATATATTTGTGATTTACCTGCTACTCCTTTACATAAATATACACAGTGTAATGTAAAAATGTATTTTAATGTTTTAATTTTTTTCCCATAGATAAATCTTTTCCCCTCCATCCTCAACAATTTCGGAAGTGCTTTCACAGCCCTAGAAAGAGATTTACACCTGACATGGATGGAGTAAATCACCAACCATTTCAATATGGAAATAGGATGCAAATCAATATTAATTACTCTTAGCTCCATTCTAATGCATCATGCTTTTGATTACGTTGTCACTGCTGTCAGGGTTCAACCCTATACTCCCAAAAAGAGACAGTCCATTCAGAATTTCCTGGTCACAAGCTCTCTATAAGGGAACACAATCAATATGAGACATGTTTTGGCTTTGTTGGGCCTAACATGAGATTCCGCTTCAATTCTACGTCACAATGAGCTTGAGACCCACTTGCGGGCTTACATATTGCACATGGGGCATCTCACTGAGAAAAAGATAAAAGCGATGGATAAAGTGCTTCATTCTGGTAATTATTCTGGTCCACATTCCAGCCCATCAATTCTTTGCTCACTCTATGACTTCATAAAGTAACCAACCATAAGCAATCATTCTTGGCCTATCTTACTAGAGACATACAATGCTTTAATTAATTGACCATATCCTCTCTGGAAGGGATCCCAAGGAATCCCAGATATGTTTTGGCCTCATTGGGCTTCTTCAATGAGGTGCAACATATATCCTGTAGCATCCACATTGAGGTGCCCAAAGTGCCTTTCTTTTATTCCCTTGCAGAGGGGACATACCCTGACACTTAATCAGGTATTGTCTCTGTGGGATAGTATCAAGACAGATCTGCAAAGTAGTGGCCTCTTTCTGTGGTGGAACAGGGCAAAATAATGATATGCTTCAAAAGGGCCCAACGTAATTACCATGGGCTGAACTTCAAGCATTTGAGCCACAACGTTTTTTATCTATTTTTTAGAAATCTCACCTACCCACCTTACCACACATATCATGGTCATGTACAGGGTTGCAATGGCATTCTGCACAAGGGTTATGGCATTTAAAGCAAGTTACACGATTTATCAGTGACCGTGCAATGTTTGATGTCATTTGGCTAATGTCATGGTAGGTTTTACATGTGACACTCTTCATGGTACCAATATCTTAACGTCTTACATCAGTGCTAATATGACAATAAAGTGCACATTTCAACAGCTAAAGGTACACACAGCATAAGCAATTACCACTGCATGACTCATAGTTACACATGCAGTTAGTAGCACTATCTAGATTTTTGTACATGGGAGACAAACTTGTGTCTGTAGTTTCGGAAGGCATCAATTGAGATTTAAAAAGACCATCACTAGATATAAGGGACTTGATGGTCACTGTAGCCACTATACAGCCACTCTGGTAGGTGTACAGCTTTCTCCTTGACCTTCATTTGACCTCATCCCACCTCTTGTGCACATCCCTTGTATATGTAGTCAATTTAAATATGTTATGCACCCAAGCTTTTCATATTTTCATTCCCTCTCAACATGGCTGTTTAATAA
Organism: Lissotriton vulgaris; assembly: GCF_964263255.1. Classification (NCBI taxonomy): domain Eukaryota; kingdom Metazoa; phylum Chordata; class Amphibia; order Caudata; family Salamandridae; genus Lissotriton; species Lissotriton vulgaris. Next base: position 1,855,411,250 of record NC_141691.1, read on the forward strand.
TGATTTCTTTTTGTCAGCAGTAATATTGTGAATTGGGATGGTAGTTGCACACCCTTTGTAACACTAACAATGAAATGCCATTCTCACAATCACACTGACACACATCCCTTCAAAAAAGAGTTCTGGCCGTTTAGACTTGTGTGACAATGTCCTGAGGCTAATGCACAAAGATTTTGATCTGACCTACTCTAGGAGCACACATTCCTTACGGCTATATTTTATATTTTAATTTAATTTTATTTATAAGTTCACAGCAATACATTAGAATTCATTAGTACAGCATAAGAGTAAAAACCAAAACATTATATAGGCAATATATACCATAAAACATAAATCATCAAGGGAGGGTAATCATTACTGTACACATGTCACATAAAAATATCAATTAGAGCTCAGTGTAAATCCATTATTAAAAAATACAATTCATATTTGTATACTTTATCAATCTTCATAATAATCTGAAAAGGCACCCCAGATGTTCATACCCATTTTCATTTTTCTCCTTGATCCACTTATTGAGAAAAGCCCCCACTCCAATTTATATAAATTATACATTCTTGCTTGCCATTGTTGAAAAAAGGAGGCTTTTCCTGTAGCCACTCCTAGCAATGCATAATCGTGCCACTGTCATAGAGAAGAAAATAAAGTGACAATAGGAATATAACCTGTCCACGGAACTATCTATGGGAATTTTCCCCAAGAGCATCATAGCAGGAGTAATAGTTACGGGAATGTTAAGAACTAAAGAAATTAACTTTTCAATTCCTCCTATAAAACCATGTAACCTAGGACAGGAAAAGAAAATATGAATACTATCTGCATGGTCAGCTTTACATCGAAAACATTTACCATCGAATCCCTCACCCCACTTGGCCATGCGTTCAAGATCATCTGTTTTTCCCCCTAATAATATCCGATACAGAAAACCTATTTTCACCTGCATAATAATCCCTTCTATGACTTGATTAATTTGCAAAGTTAACTTCTGTTTTACAAAATAATCCCGTATTTGCAAAACATTTTTAAAATAAGCTCTGGGAAAAGAAAACTGTTCTCTTAACTCCTCAAAAGATTTACACTTGCCATCTTCCAGACAGATATCACCCAACCACCTCACCCCTTTTTTCTGCCAATTTTGTGACATTCCATCAGAAAATATTGTTGGCAGTATCCTAGATGCTTTAAAAGGTGTATAATACGAAAATTTCCCAATAGACATTGTTCTAACTAGCCATCTCCAAATCTTATAAGCCCCCAATAACACCTTAAAGCGAGTACGCTTGTAGTAACTCCCATCAATTTCAGTAAATAGGCTCTGCTTCGAATTTCAAAAATTGATGGATAATTGAACATATGATCAGTTGCTCCCCCTGTTACCAATATCCTCATTTTCAATAAAAAACAGACTACATAAAAAATCCGGGACCGCTAGCCCCCCTCTTTCTGTAGGTAACATCATATGCTTCAAAGCCCGCCTTGGCTTTCCAGGGCTCCAGATACATTTTCCACATAAGGATTGTAGATCCTGTATCCTGTATTTGGGGAATTCCAAAGGGATCGATCTAAACAAATGTAAAACTTTAGGCAGGACATTCATTTTAATAATATTGGTGCGACCAATGATAGTGAAATATAATTGTTCCCACCTCTCAAGAGACATCTTAATTTTAGCATACACATCATTCCAATTGGAATCAACCAACTCCATCATATTTGCTCTAATCAATATCCCCAAATAGGTAACTTCTTTAACCACTCTTTCATCTTCCCAGGTTAAGGCTTCAGAACAAAGGATCTGAGTCTTTGATTCATTAAGTTTATACCCCGTAGCCATTCCAAACTCCTTTGCAATCCTCTCAATCTCTACAATGGCAGTTCCCGGATCGACTGTTACCACAGCGATGTCATCCGCATACGTGAAAACAGAAAAGACATATTCAAAAACATGATACTGGGGGATAAGTATATTTTGGTTTAGTTGTTCTATAAAGGGGTTAATGTACAAAGCAAACAATAAAGGAGAGCAGGGACACCCTTGACGAGTCCCTCTAGTGAAATTTAAAAATCTGAGAGTAAACCCATGGCTGATATCCTGGCCTTTGGTGTAGAATAAAGGGAATGAATTGAAGTAATACATTTCTGACCAAATCTCATTTTAGCCATGAGCCTCCACATATAACCCCAGTGCACCCGGTCAAACGCTTTTTCTGCGTCAAGCAAAACAAGCGCTAATTCCTTATTGTTCACAGCCGCTGTATCAAATAGCGTGATGACTTTATTTATATGGTCTACCGTGCCTCTTTTAGGTATGAAACCATGCTGTTGCCGAGAAACTAAAGAAGTTAGAACGTCCGACAAACGATTGGCCAAAATCTTTGAATACATTTTATTGTCGGCATTTAATAAAGATATAGGCCGATAAGATCCCACCAAGTCCGGAGCTTTGCCTTTCTTGCAAAAAACAGCGATGGTCGCTTCCGACCAGGTGCTAGGAGGGCTTTCCCGCTGTGCCATCTGCATTACAACCAGTAATTCTTCTTTAATATTATTGAAAAACTGTCTCCGCTGGGATTCTGTCAGGACCAGCCACCTTGCCGATTGCCGAGCTCTTTACTGCCAGTTCTAGCTCAGGCATCGTTATGGGCAAGTCCAATTGCTCAGCAATCGTAGGCTCTAGAATCTTCAAGCCTACTTCCAACCTATCGCTCCATTCTGTACCCATAGCATGCCCACCTTCCTGAGTATATAATTCAGAATGGAATATATTAAGAATCTGCAATGGAACCAAATGTGATACCCCCTTGGTATCCCTCATTGCATGAATATTCCTGGCTGACTCCTTCATCCGCAATCTAACCGCAAGCCTTCTACCAATTTTTTCCCCAAACTCATGACTCTGCATTTTAGATGTTAAAAATGTTCTTGCAATCTCCGTACTCCAGAATCCAAGAATGTTAGCTCTGGCCTTTGCCACCTTATTCTCAACCTCCCATAGCTCCTTCCTACCATTAACTACTTCTCTTGTTAATAAAGTCTCTGCCTGTGCTAGCTGATCATATAGCGTAGCAAGCTCTTTTTAAATGTCTTTTGCTGCCAGATGGAAAAACGAATATGCTCCCCACTTAATCCCGCTTTAAATGTGTCCCAGACTGTGCAGACATTAGCAGTGCCTTTATTGTAGCTAAAAAAAGACTGAACCCAGTTATCCATATGTACTTTAAATTCCTTATTCAAACCCAACTTTCGATCATAAGAAAAATTGGAGCACTTTATGTTCTTCACACTCCCCTGTATTTCCATCACAATGGGAGAATGATCAGATGTGATCCTGGGATAGATTTTAATGATTGCCCCATCCAGTATATTCTCCGGTACAAAAAAGTAATCTAACCTGACCAACTTTTTATGTGGATGTGAATAAAATGAAAACCCATTATCTTCCCCCCTGACCCGCCCCATACATCAACTAAGCCTTGATCTTTTAATAAATTAACAAGAGCTTTGTAAACTCTTGGTTTCCGGCCTGTATAGTTTCCAAAGCTGTCTTGTATTGCACTATTCAGTAGGTTTATATTCATATCCCCACAAAGCACTATTGGCTGTGAAAAGTTGGCCAATTCTAAATTTATTTCATTCAGGGCAGCCGGATCGTCCAAATTAGCTCTGTAGACTGTGCATAACGTTAACTGTCTCCCATCAATCATACACTCTACGATAGCCCACCGTCCATTTTTATCTGCTAATTTTTTACCAATATTTGAATAATTTTGTTTAACAAGAATAGCTACTCCCCTTATCATGCAAGACTGGCCAGACGCAGCCACTAATGTAAACCCTAATTCCTTTAACATTCCCCTTTTTGACCAGGGAATGTGAGTTTCTTGTATGCACAATATGTCTGGCCGAATATATCTCAGTTCCGCAGCTACTTTTTGTACAGTTGTTAATGGTCAGGTAAAGTTCCTTACCGCTAAAGGAGGACTCCAGGAGTAAGTTAGAAGTACTTATAGGTTACTCCTGGAAACCAATAGTAAGTAATAGTACAACAGAAACAGGTCAGACTTTCTCACAGGAAAATCTTTGTGTCTCAGCCCACTGGGTCTGAAATCATTGCCATTTTGTTATTATTGCTATTTCCCCATCCCGATGGGCTTGTGTTGTACTTTATAAAATGGCAATGGAAAGATATACTCTGATCCATGATCAGCATTCAACTTTGACTTTGATATGCCAAGATAGGCGTGCCAGGGTGATATGGTTGCCCCACCAAAGTTCGCTAATCATCATCATAAATACATCTTTACTAGATGACCAGCATACAAAATAGTGTCACCGGGTGGTGCCTCACATTCACACCCTGTTCTCTATGCCACAACAATGCAGCCAATTGAGGAGTTTGTTTCAGTGTCATTAACAGGTCCCCAGAAGAAGATTGATAAGTGTGGACCATTGCATTCAAATACAGTGCAACACACAATGCACCACCAACATGTCACACACAGTGGTAACTGTACAGGAGCACATGCACGTGTATGAGAGGCGTATGCTCAGAGGTAAACCGACCTGGCTAGGTCTACTTATCATACAGCTGCTGATTGCATGTCTTGGGGTAAAAGAAGGAAGTTGTAGTTTATGGCAATTGCTAAATGAGCGTGTAAGAACTAGTAAGAACCAAAATATGAGGATGTCAAAGAGTGACTGAAATGCTTATTAATAAAAAATCACTGTATAATGCAACAGTGAGAACAGGGGATGAAGCAATCAAGCAGATGGGGAAAGGAGGGCAGATAAACATACGAAATAGCAAACCATAGCAACACAGCGGCCCCGTGTCAGCTGCTTCAAGGGGAAGGCCAAGAAAAGACGGGCAAGCAAGAAGTGCAAAACAAACAGTAAAACCGCAATCCAAATAATATATGTGAGAGTATTTGTAGGAAGGTGGTTACCAAGGCAAAGGGTAAACAGAAAAACACATTAGGAGTTTTAAATTGCTGGAAGAACATGCTAATAGTTAGTGAAAAAAAACAATAGAAAAATAATGGACAATTCACGAAAATAAAAGAAAATGAGGATGCTTGGAAAAGGGGGCAGATTTAAGCAAGAAACCTTCAGCTAAATAAGTCTAGCAGCAGCAGTATTGTGTAGTAAATTCCTGTTCAAATGATTTTTCAAACTTAATGCCGCTTATACCAGTGATTTAAATCTTATTTCTCTAGTATTAATTAATTCAGCTGTAATCTCTACGTAGGGGAGTTCAGGCTTCACCCTTCTTAATTATTTGTAAGTGTATTGTATTAAAGCTGCCTGCCACCAGTGGTGGCTCCCCTGCTAAGGCGGGGGAGGGTCGCTCCACTGCTATTTAGCAGTAAAATAAAGGGAATGCGTTATCATTTATTTTTTTCCTACTTCTACACTTTGTGTGAGGGGGCGGGGGAGGGGCGGTGTGGTAGCACCCTCCTGAGTGCACAATGACTGCTTGGCCGGCTTGTGCACTTCGCATGTTCTCCATGCAGGCTGCATTATAGCCAGCTTGAAGAACATGCCCAGGCTCCCAGTCAGCGCCTGAGCACCGAAACACGGCGCTCAGACCAATCACAACACTGCTAAGGCAGCATTGTGATTGGCTGACTAGGAGCCTGGGTGTGCTTCCTGTTCAGGCCAGCAAGAGCGGACTATGGAGGAGAGATGCAGTGAGGAAGCTGCGAGAAGGTACAATTTTTAGTTTATTTTTTAATACCCGCTTTCCCAGTGTCATACCCCCCTCCCGCTCCTGCCCCAGCTCCCCTATCTCCGAACCGTGCTGGTAGCACTGCCTGCCGCGCCTTCAGCCTTTCTGATTTCCGAGGCGGAGAGACCCTGAGTGCGGGCCCGGACAGGCTGTTGCGGGCACCTGGCAATCCCCCGGTGCGCCTCAAGGATGGGGGCCGGTTTTGGGCCCTGGGGGCCCTTTTTTTTTAAAGGGCCGTTTTTGCAGCATCGGCCCTGTAACAAAATCGGCCAAAAACCGGCCCTGGCAAAGAGCTTGGTCGCACCCCCAGGGGGCCGGGCGAGCACTTTGCCAGGGCCGGTTTTGGTTCTCAGTCCGGCCCTACCTGAGTGTATGTGTTGGGATATTGCTTGTGCAGTCCACAAGATCCCCACAGAAGTGCAGAAAGTGCTGAAGGGCCATGTCATAACATTTCAGCCCTGCGTTAGGGTTGGGGCTTACTACCCAGCCTGAAGCAGGGAGTGAGGCCATGGTCCCTAACCTGCGTCTCTCTCAACCGTTTCCCACCTTGTCACAGGCAGAGGTAGGTTGCTGACATCTGGCCTGTCAGCAACGTTTGTGTGGCCCATGTCAAAATTGACCGCTGGCCCTGGTTTTTTGAAAGCAATATCACATCACTCAAAATACAAATAAGTGACTGTGAATAGAACATGTAGGTGTATGTGCATGTGTGTGAGTGAGCCCAGGTCCACATGTATGTGTGTGTTTGGAAGTGGGCAGAGGATCACAACCTTGGTACTCAAGAGTGACATCATGGTGGTGATTAGGTGCTGGAGTGGTAGAGTACTCCATCTTCACCCCACAGGATGACTGGTAGTTGAAGCGTTGACCCATACAAAAAGTAGGAGAATGAGCGGCTGCTAAGGGAGACAGCAGGGGGCAAAATGGATGCCCCTGCATGAATAGCAGAGTGATGAATACATGACCTTCAAAGAGAAACCTCAACCAAGAGAGGGCAGAACAAGAGCTTAGAAGCAGTTGATTTCATGATTTTGTTACTGCACTCGTGGTTCTACAGTTCATCCCTATGGCAGACCAGAGTACTGGGACCAGAGTGATGGAGGAGCAGGACCTCTCTGGGCAGCCAGGTTGTTTCTAATGGCTGCAATTACAGTTAGGCCTCTGGGACAATCTGAGGCTGCGCTCCGAGGACCCATTTCCTCCTTTTCACACACTGGTCCTGTTGTTGTACAGTCCTTCTCGAAATAGTAAGGTGCTCTAATTTTCAATGCATTATCAGAAGTTTGTGTTCAATTATGAACATACACTTACAAACGAATATGCGCACACACCCGCTTTCCATCTACAACAATTTGCATGCAGCAGAAGTACAGATGAGACTAGAATTCAAGCACATCTCCTGTGCTCTGCTATGGATGCATGTAGTTCTCTTTCCCACTATCCCTCTATTTTCTCTCTTAACTGTTTACTGCAAGAGTAATACAAAGCAATAACGTTGCTCATGCCCTGAAGTAGGATCTTACAACAACATAATTATGACTGGTTTAATCACAACTTGCACACTTTTTGCAAGTTCGTATAACTAATGAATATTCACTTAACGCTTACACGGCAAACCTACTCAGTCAGAGACAGATGTTTCCTACCTGAATCACTCCCTGATATGCTGCTAATATATTATGTTAGCATTACAGTAAGTATGTCATATATTGTGCATTTGAGCGTGAAATGATAATTAATTGCACACATCTTAATGTAAAGAAGTGAAACAACTATGTTTCCAGCTCATGTATGCCTTCCCCTACGTACAGAACGGATTACTTCCCTTGAATGACCTATACAGCTAATAAAAATGAAACAGTGAATTCATTACGAAGTAGAACTGCGTTTAAGAAGTGTTTTATTATTTCTGTCGGATCCCCCAATGGAGAACTCATTATAGGGTTTACTACATTTCAGATTTAGCAGAGGGGAAATGATTTATTACACTATATTAAAATGAATTGCAAATCTCCACCATGAATATTTAAAGTCAAAGAAGACATTGCTTCTAGGTGCAAATGAAAAGTCTGGCAAAACAAGTGAGAAACACATATTAGGATGTCAAAAATTGACTGAAATGAAATTAATGTATAATGAAACAGTGAGAACATGGGATGAAGCAAGCAAGCAAGCAACTGGGACGAGAGTGAAGTCACACGCACTAAATATCAAAACAAAGCAACACAGAGGCCACGTGCCAGCTGTATCAAGGGGCAGGCCAAGAAAAGGTGGGCAAGCAAGCAGTGCAAAATCAGCAGTAAAACCACAATCCAAATAATGCAGGCGAGAGTACTTGGGGAAGGGTGGTTACCTAGGCAAAGGGTAAACAGATAAACATATTTAAGGTTCTGAGTTGCTGGCAGATCATGCTAACAATTAGTGAAAAAGCAACGGAAAAATAAAGAAAAATTCACTAAAATTTAAGAAAATAAGGGAACCTCGAAAAAAAGGCAGATTTAGACAAGAAACAGGCAGCATAATGAGTGACAAAATTTTGCAGCAGCATTATTGCTATATCGTACATTCCTCTTAAAATGGTGGTCGCCTCTCATCCAAGGATTTTAAATCTTGTTTCTCTTATAACCAATTCAGTGGTAATCACTACATAGGGGAGCTCGGGCTTCACCCTACTTAATAATTTCTGAGTATATTGTTACAAAGGTGCCTGCCACTCGCCTTTAGCCTTTCCTCGGCCCCATGCAGAGAGGCTCTGAGTGTATCTGTTTGATATAGCACTTGTGAAGCCCACAAGGGCCATGTCATAAAATGTCAGTCCAGCTCCAGGGATGGGGCCTACTGCTGAGCCTGAAGCAGGCAGTGAGGCATGGTCCCTGCCCTGCCTCTTACTTCACTGGTGCGTTGCTGACATCTGGCCTGTCAGAAGCTTTTGTGGGGCTTAGTTCAGAATGCTCTGTGGGGCCTTGGTTTTCTAGAAGCATAACCAAATCATTCAAAACTTGAACATATCTGACTGTGAATAGAGCATGTAGGTGTATGTCCATGGGTGTGAGTGAACCGATGTGCATATGTATGTGTGGATGTTGGTAGTGGGTAGAGGGGCCCAGCTTGGGGCTTGAAGTGAACATAATGATGGTGGCAAGGTGCATCATGTGGTGTGCTACTCCATCTGCACCCCACAGAATGACTGGTAGTTAAAGGGTTGAGCCATGCAGAAAGTAGGAGCCTGAAGGGGTTGTTGAAGGGAGAAAGCAGGGGACAAAAGTGGTGTGTTGAAATGTATGTTTTATCCAAAGTGAAGAAGGGCGAGCAGGTTTTCTTTCTTCAACACGTTTATTAAGTTAGGAGACTCATCTCAGCCTCCGGCCATGTTGCTGCTTCAAGCTCCTTTTCAAATCACATAATTCCCTTCCAGAAGAGCTTTATCAAACACATTCTAAAGACATCACCACATTCCAGTTGAAGCCGTAGTTACCACAAACCTTCCTATTTTGCAACAACAAAACAACAAACAACCCTTCCCATTAAACATAATACATGCAAATACAGGCATTACGGCAATACACATGACATTATATATATAACAGGACAAAACATGTTAAAAGATAATCAGAAGTGAAGTGAACTTAACAAAACATGAGGGCAATACATGGATATGTACAAAAAAAACGGATCCCAAAGAATGTTTATAAATGCGCATTAATAAATATCTAAATTCTCACCCAATCACCCACTCTTACATCAGTCATCTTCACCCTGTTTCTGTCATTCATCCTCTCCTTCCTGTTCTTCATCTTCCTAATCTCACCTTCATGACTCATCTCTTTACCACCACCCTTACTTTCACATTTTGCATTCACCCACAAAGGAGAAATCACACTGTTGGGCGTTTTTCCTTTGAACAGCTCAAATGAAGTCCTAATCGTCACTGAGTGTGGAGTCAAATTATACACTTAAATTCTTCAACAAACCTCTCTTTTCCACTCCATCCCATAACATTTGGCTATCTGAATGGTTTATTTTAATAACTCTATTAAAGTGCTCAACAACAACCATTGGCCTCAGGATGATGCCGTTGTCACTTAGGAAACCCTTGATTTCTTTATAGACCCTTATAGACCAATTGAACGCCATTGTCAGTCAACAACACACCCGGTCTGCCCCCTATAAGACTCTTAAGGAAAGAGACAACTTTTGTGGTTTCAATTCCACAGGTCCACTTCTACCGGTCACTTCGAAAATATGTCCATCAGAACTAACACATACATTATTCAACTCTTAGATTGTATGGAACCTAATATATTCAAAGCCATTTCCCACGGGCCATACAACAACTTCCTAAGCACCATGGGTTGCCGCTGAGGTTTCAACACCTTCTAACTCAACCCACACTGTATGCAATCCCTAATATACCTTTCCACCTCCACATCCATTCCAGCCCACCAATACACCATTCTCAAACTTTTCCTAGTTTTAGATATCCATAGATGCTGTTCAGGAAATCTAATCAACAATTCAGCTCTTGGGCGAAGTGACTAGTGCTGAGTTGGAGAAGTGGAAAGGAGTGAAAAGCACTGAAAGAAGCAAGCGCTCCGGCGAAGGACGGGGCTCCAAGATGGCGACGCCCTGATTCTTACGAGCGGAGCAGCAGTGAAAAGACTGCAGCCAAGCGACAGGAGCACGAGCCCGGGAGAACAGAGCATGTGTGGCAATACGTCGGAACACCGCCGACAGAGAGACGGACCGCAGGCGCTGCACTGTGGTGTGCACGGAATCTTGGGTCGGCGCTGGCGGGAAGGGCGGTGCGGAAGGGGCCGACGGTGCACGGCCCCCGCCAAAGAGAAGGTGAGCGCCCGGTCATCCCCCGGGAGGTGGAATACAGCGAATGGAGCTCCGGACCACAGAGAGCCATCCCCTCTCCCCCGCGTCCCTTTCTCGCCACCGCGTGCTCATCTCCCGTCAGGCGGCAGCACCCCATCGTGGACGGGGGAGAACCGGTGATGCAGGGGGTGAACTACGGGGAGTCGCGACCAGAGAGCCCCGTAAGAACAGCAGTCACGCAGGCCGCCAGCCAGAAGCAGGTACCGGCCCCCCGCACCTTCGAGCACCTAGTAACGCCGCCACAGCTAGGACAGCCACGCACAAGCTGCGGTGACTGGGAATAAGGAGAGTAATCGCGGAGGAGGCACAGGCGGAAGATGTGAGGAGGCGAAACTGGGGACTTCACAGACCTAAGGAAGGCCATCCCTGTCACAGCACATGGACGCGGGGCCTGATCCCGAAATCACACACTTTGGAGATGTACCTTGAGCGAGTGGACAATATACGCTGCCGGAAGCAGAGGCACGAGGGACACCCTGGGAGGAGTGGACTCCGAGCCCCCGAAGTGTGCTCCAGACAGCGTTATACCCCCTTATGGTCACGGCAAGAGAAGCTTCATAATCACAAATTGCTATATTCATACATATTTATTCAAAAAAAGTTAGGTAGCGATCACGTGGTACCGCCAGCCTATAGAGGACTACGGAATATAAACGGCACCATTCAGCAAAACAACCTATGGCGTGTTTTTCCGGAGGTTAGGCGTGGCGGAAAGAACTTCACCCCCAATTTAGAGGTAAGAAGGGATACCGGGGATAGAACCTGTATTCTTGGAAGTGGCAACCTCCACTCCATATTCAAAGAATGGTGCACGTCTTTAATACCTTAGGACGTACAGCACATTAATTAGAAACCTCCCGCCTATGTCTGTATGAATAGGGTCTCGGGATCCAGGACTGCAGATTGAGTTAACGCCGCAGGTCCAAGCAGTGAGCTTATTGGAATTACAGCTTCATGCTCTGCAAATCTCGAAAGTGAAACAGGTAAAGACACAATTGATATTATGGTTGGTAACACTATGGACAGTGGGTAGGGGTAATGGCAACAGAGATAATGATAGTAATGATCGCTTATCTCCACCTTTTGGCCCCTCATAGGATATCGTATTACCGAATTGGAATAGAGACGCCCCTTTCTTAATTACAACAGAAGTTGGGAAACATTAAACAGGAAAAATATCACCGCAAACCAGGTAAAACAAACAGTAGAACTCCTTTCGAGGCTTGACTCCTTAGATGACATAGGGACATGAGCTGATGTTAGATTTCCCTTCCTTTCCTGGAATATATTTAACGCTACAGGTTGGGGCCATAAGAGAAGCAGGTACAGGAACAAGGTGCAACTTAAGAAAGCACATACTCCAGAAGCGCCGTATCCTAAATAAAAGGCAACCCTAGGAGGTAAGGGCACATTTTGACAGTTGGGTTCTTCCACATTAGAGACCATATGAATACTAGAAACAGGATTCCTAGACACGATGAGGGTGGGGATTCCTTAATAAATGCTGGATGTTGTATGTACGAAGTAGGAAACAACTGGGGTAGTTTACCACCACAGTAAGAATTATGAAGTCATTGGCTATATCAGATAAATTAGGAAATGCAACGAAAAGTACAAAATGAAAAATGAAGGGAGCCTGAAAAGAGGTAGAACATGACTAGCCTATTGATGAAATTCAGACATTGCACTATCTAGGTATTGCATTCTCTATGTATATGCTATATTGATGTATAACACTTGGATTTAGACCGGCAAGAGTGTATTTGCATTTTATGGAGAATATCACCAATGTCTAAAGAGAATGAAACTAGTATGAGATATAAGAGGGTTTAGATGGTCTGACTCTGTAAACTGATTGTGATTATTTATATGTTCTGTATAGGTGCTACAGAATAACCGACAAGAATAGAAGATTAAGAGACAATAATTTACATAAAGTCTTGATAAAGATGGGAGAATAATTCATAAGCCATCGAAACGCGTCAACGCTGAGGGTCACACAATTCAAGGAACTACCCAGAGCAATCAAATACTTTGAAATTTGTGCAATATTAATTGTTGGGGTCTTTATATTTTTATATCTTGTTCCGGTATGTGTTTAAGGATTTGACAAGGGGTTAGGTCAAACTTGCATATTGTCTCTTTTTATGCAGGCCGTAAGAAGAACTAGTATGACTAGTTAGATAGATTTTGGTGTGTGATGAACTATTAACTGTTATTTTTTGTTTCATTGATCTGAATTGTTTTTATGTATTTTTAATTAATTGTTTTCTTGTTTTATGTAGAAAGACGTGTATCTTTCACTTTTTTAACTTTTTTTGAATAAATATGTATGAATATAGCAATTTGTGATTATGAGTCTTTTAGTTCAACTACTGCATATGTATTACTATTTATAATTTACGGGAATCGTGTTTTCTCCACGGCAAGATAAGACCCGGCTGGGACCCAGCTGAGTGGAGAGAGGGAACTACATGACTCTCTCTCCCCTTGTCCCCCCCAACCCCTAATCAACCAGACTGCTCCCCGGGGGGCCTACCAGAAATCCGACGCACTATGGGGAAACGGGAAGTGGTGCCCAGGACTCCACAGCAAGGTACCATAGATAAATTTGCGACAACGCCATAGATGCCCAGGCAGGGGGGCACCGGAGCAAGCTCGGACACGGCCCTTCTCATGGGGGCCATTCAGGCATCCAGAGAAGGCATCCAAGCCTCACGTGCGGCCTTGGAGGTAAAGGTAGGGGAAGTGGGGACAGAAGTCACGCTATTGAGACAGGACTTCCGCAACCTATCAGAGCGAGTGGCGACAGCAGAAACAAGATTGGGTGAAGCGGAGGACACTATACACTCCCTCCAGAGAGATGTGAAAGAACTCAAGGATGCACACACGCAGTTGCAATGGAAGGTGGATGACGCGGAAAACCGGGCAAGACGCAACAACCTGCGATTCATTGGCTTTAGGGAGGGAATCGAGGAGTCTAACGTGGCGGGGTTCCTGCACGCATGGATACTTAAAACGATGCCCCAAGCGGAGTTCTCCAATTGCTTCATCATAGAAAGGGCGCATAGGGCCCTACTTGCGAAGCCGCCAGAAGGAGCACGACCCCGACCGGTTATCGCAAGGTTCCTAAATTTCGCTGACAGAGATACAATACTAAGAGAAGCCAGGAAGCCGGGGGAGATCCGGTTTGAAAACACGCAAATAATGATCTTTCCCGATTACAGCCAAGAGGTTCAGAAAATGAGACGCTCTTTTGACGCAGTGAAGGCGAAGTTACGTGAACTGAAGTTCCAATACATGCTGCTCTTTCCAGCCAAACTCCCCCGGAATATAATATCCTATGCGCCAATAGAGCGGGTCGCAACCGGGGAGGTGGGGTAGCTATTATTTATAGATCCCAATGGACGATATCTTCCTTCCCTTACACACAAATTGAACTGATTGAAGCCCTTCCCTTCTGTATTAAATTAGCTGAACACACCACACTGACAGGGCTACTGGTTTATCGCCCTCCTAAATCTAAGGCTTCCTACTTGGCTTCATTTTTGGACAATGTCCTTCAGGCTAGCTTACGCTATGCCAATTTTACCTTACTAGGAGACCTAAATTTACACGCAGAGGACTCTTCTGACAAGCTTTGCCTTAACTGTCTTTCTACTTTAAAAGATGCTGGATTAAGCCAATTGGTTTCTCAACCTACGCACAAAGCTGGTCATACTCTTGATCTTGTTTGCTCGAATTTCTCAAACATCCTGATTGAGGATCCCTATCCGGTGATTTGGTCGGACCACTTTTTTATCCCATTTGCTATTCATTTTTGCCAGCATGTGAGACCTAGAATTCCCCCTAAGGAGGTAGGACGTAATTGGAGTAAGATCTCCCCTGACAGTGTTGCCCTACATCTTGTAAATACCACTCCCAAAGACGCCCCTGATTTAGATTCACGCCTGACTAACCTCAACTGCTGGGTCACCTCTGCTATTGACTCGCTCGCTCCTATGCGACCGATTAAAACCTTTCGAGCAGCTCCCTCCGCCCCATGGTACTCCGACGAGCTTCGGAAATATAAATCTTCTTGTAAGCTGTTGGAGCGCCGGTGGAGGTCATCCTATTCTATTGACACAAAACTTAAATATAAACTGGCCCTCAAAGAATACCGTAGGAAAAAAATTGAGCATAAAAAACGTTACCTGGAGGAGAAAATTAATAGAGCGCATGGCTCGGCCAGGGAAATTTTTAACACAGTGAAGACTTTCACAGATCCCTTGGCTCTTAAACAGTGTCTTCCAGTCTCTCAGGCCCTTAGCTCCCGTCTCTCTGACTTCTTTGAAGACAAGATCGCGAAGATCTATGACACCTTCCCCAAGAATAATGATCTAGGGAGTGATACGCCTTTACCTGACCGCATCAAGTCTTCTTCCACCTTTTCAGACTTTGAGGCAATCTCACTGGAACACTCACTGATGGAACTGTCTAGATGCCGCTCCGGCTCACCACTTGACCCTTGGCCAGCCAAGCAATATAAATCATTGGCCTCTTTTCTTAATCCCTTCCTCAACTACATCTGGAATGACTCACTGAAAACCGGAATTTTCCCGGAGTCTTGGAAACATGCCCAACTGGTCCCGATCTTAAAGAAAGCTAATACAGATCCTAATGAGCCGGTGAACTATCGACCCATTTCTCTGCTCCCAGCCCCTGCCAAGGTCCTTGAAAAGCTAGCACAGCAACAACTGGCAGGTTTTCTTGAATCCCACGGCCTACTTCATGAATCCCAACATGGTTTTAGAAAGTGCCATAGCACTGAGTCTACCCTTATAGAAATGGCCGACTCTGTGCGGTGGAAACTGGATGAGGGTTCCAGAGCGGTGCTGGTGCTGCTCGACTTGTCGGCAGCATTCGACACCGTCTCTCACCCCATCCTGATTGACCGTCTTCGGTCGAAGGGTATTCAGGGGAAAGCCCTGGAATGGCTGACCTCTTTTTTGTCTAATCGCACCCAGGCAGTCTATACTCACCCTTTTACCTCTGTTAGCCGTACCCTGAAATGGGGTGTCCCTCAAGGCTCGGCTTTGAGCCCACTATTGTTCAATGTCTATTTTTCTCCTCTGGCTGAACTCATTGCTAGGTCGGGCATCATAGCTACTTCCTATGCAGATGATATTCAGCTGCTTTTCTCCTACGAGAGTGCCACGCAGACTACTTTTGATCCTCTGAAGGATTGTCTGCGGGGCATTTCTAAATGGATGGACCATAACTGCCTCTGCATGAATGCGGCGAAAACGGAGGTTCTCTTTTTCCATCAACCCTCCCCTCTTGATGCAACTCTCTGGTGGCCACAGGAACTCAGCATTCCCCCTGTCCCTAAGAACTCTGTAAAAATCTAGGGGTCAAGTGGGACTCAAATCTTTCTTTTAGCAACCAAATACAGACCGTTTCAGCCGCTTGTTTTTCCAAGATCAGGATGATTAGGAAATTCATCACCTATCTCCCTAGTGACACCAGGAAAACCCTAGTCCAGGCATTGATTACATCTCAACTGGACTATGCGAACGGCCTGTATTTAGGGTTGCCCGCGGGCCTCCTACATCAGCTCCAGACAGTCCAGAATGCGGCTGTTCGGCTGGTCTGCGGGGTTTCCCTACGCACTCATATTTCGCAACTTCGCAGAGCATTACATTGGCTACCAATCCATCAAAGAGCTGCATTCAAAGCCATGACCTTAGCCCATCGAGCAACTAGGGGTAGGGGATCGGCCTACCTCTCTGTTAGTATCCGTCCTTACTGTAACACTCGGAACCTCCATTCCAACTCCCAACATCTGCTTTCCATACCAAGATTCAGGAAAGCACGTTCTGGAGGTAAAACCTTCCAGGTCTGTGCCACAACTCTCTGGAACAAACTCCCGATCACAATTAGGATGATCCAGGAAGAATTACCCTTCCGTATGCACTAAAAACTTTTCTCTTCTGTTAACCCCCCCAGGACTATCACTCTGCTTTCACTCAGAAGCGCCGGGACACCCCGTTGGGGTAGCTGCGCGCTATATAAAATTCACAAATAATAAATAAAGTCATTTATAAGGAGAAAACGCACTTTTTCACCCACCCAGAAGATGCATGGCAATGGCTAGATGAGAGACCGCCCCTCGGGAGGCGAGCAGAGGGCGAGCGCAACACAGGGGCGAAGGGCTCCGCCACAGGAGGTCAGTGGGAGGTGGTGAAAACACAAAGAAACTGTGGAATGAAGGGGAACAGGAGGGCGGGCAGATGACGCCATACCCCAAGAAGAGCCAGACCCTCCGGAGACAACAATATGATGACGTCCCCCCTCGCGATGATCTTGCAGGATCCAGATTCCGTACCCTGGGGAACCTGGAACGTCCCGAAGGAGAAGAGGAGCCAGGGGGCATCTCGTCTGGGAGTGAGGATGGAGATGAATACTCGCTGCACCCCTTGGTAGAAGCAATTAATAAACTGGAGAGAGACACCACTGTCGAAGAAACGCGCACGCAGGACAATGGCAAAGATGCAAATACCTGATCGAGAGCCATACTGGATGGATGTGATATGGGCTCAAGGACTGGTAGCACACAAGTTGCTACACGCACCCCTATTTTTATTTTTATTTTCTGTGGTCATTTGTATAGTTTTTCTTCCTCTATCTAGACCACCATACAGAACTGTGGACATTGGGAAAGTATTAATCTTGCAGTTGTGTTCAAGCAGACAAGTTGGGGTAGGTCTGTAGAAGGGAGGGGAAGAGAGGGAGGCAACAGGCCTTTTCCTGCCAGTAAGTCCTTCCTCAGATTTGGGTAGAGGATGGGGCTGAAGGGGGAGGAAGGTGGGGTGTGGGAGCGGGGGAAAGTGGGGTTGTTCAGAGGTTCCACAAGCGAGGGAATGTATTAGTTGGGGGGGTGGCAGGGGGAGGGTGAAGAGTTGGGGAGGTGAGGGAGGGGGGGACACATCATACCGGTCATACATTCTGATACCCGAGATTCCATATCCACACCAAGTATCAGCATTAATACCCAGAGACCAGGACAGGATGTCGGGTGACCATATGGGAGAGGTTCCAATGCAGGAGGGATTAAGCGCTCTCACATGGAATGTAAACGGGCTAGGTAGTAAAATCAAGAGAGGGTTGGTGAATGCATACATAAAAAGGCAGAACCCTGACATAATCCTCCTGCAGGAAACGCATCTTAAAGGGACACATTGCGCCTTCCTGGCAAGAGGGCAGTACAGAGTCCTCACACATGCAGGGTTCACTACGGGGTCCAGAGGGGTAGCAATACTCATGAAGAACACCCCACTGTTCCACATAGCCCAGACATGGATGGACCCTCAGGGGACCTATGCAGAGGTGAAAGGGATGTGGAAGCGCAGGGAATACACGATCGTTTCGGTCTAAGCGCCCCCAAAGCTACAGGCTGCAACACTCCGAGGGGTGACAGACATACTTATGGACACGGCGGTACCACTCAAATCCTTGGGGGTGACTTTAATGACATAATGGAACCCTCAATGGACAGGACAAGTACTAGAAACTGAGATCAGTCCCAGACCTTACTCTCCAAAACTATTACTGACATGGGGCTCACAGATGTCTGGAGATGGCTCCATCCTGAACAAAGGGCCTACACCTATTTTTCGGGCTCCCACAGAGTATATTCGAGACTAGATTACATTTTCCTACCCAGTCAGACTCTGATGAGAGGGAGCGTAGCGGAATACAAAGCGAGAGGGATATCTGACCATTCCCCACTCCTGGCGAGAGTAGGGGGGGAAGAGGCGGGAAGGGAGGCACCTGGAGGTTGACGGCATGGGACCTACGAAACACTACCATAATTAAGGGAATAAGAGCTGACATCAAGACATACATAGCAGAAAATGAAGGCACAGTTAAATCAAGGGTGATCTTCTGGGAGGCGTTTAAGGCGGTCATAAGAGATTAGGCCCAGAACAGACTGGCCGCAGAGAGGCGGAAACTAGAGGCTGAAGTTGGGGCCCTGGAGAAGCAAATACTGGAACTATAGGGGGAATACCAGGTGGCAGGGGAGACAGGGATACTTAGAAGGCTGACGGACGTGCAGCACCAACACCGAGAACTAGTTACGGGAGAAGCGAAGACCCAGGCACTGGCTACACTGCACCGCTTATATGACGTGGGAGACAAATCAGGAAAGTTAATGGCGTGGCTTAGTAGGAAGGAACGCGCAGGCAGATAGGTGGAGCAAGTCAGAGATCACAAGGGGGCCTTGGTGAGATCAGATACTCTGATTGCGGAGGCGTTCGCTGCCCACTATGAGAGGTTCTATAGGGCCAGAGATCTAGGGACACAGGAAGACGCGTTGAGATACATGGCAATAACTGAGTTGCCGGTCCTGGCCGAGGAAGATCAAAGAGGGCTGGAGGCAGACATTAGCCTAGTTGAAATAAAAGTAGCCCTGACTAAATTGAGAGCGGGGAAATCGCCAGGCCGGAATGGGTTCCCGGCTGAATTTTTCAAACGAACTGCTGATCTGTTGGTGCGCCACCTGCTGGGGATGTTTGAGGAAGCAGTCCAGGAGGGGAGGCTCCCACTCCATAAAGAAGGTAAACCGGTGGATGACTGCACATCATACCGCCCCACCTCCCTCTTGAATATAGAGGTGAAATTGTTGGCGACTATCCTAGTTCTCCGTCTCCGGACGGTGATACCTGAACTTGTCCACCTAGACCAGACGGGCTTTCTCCCAGATAGGGCCACCCGCCTGAACCTAAGACGCACCCATAACTGGCTACAAGATGTGAGCGACAGGGAAGAGCCCCATTGGTTTCTGTAATTAGACGCAGAAAAAGCGTTTGATGCAGTGCATTGGCCTTTTCTTGAGGGTGTACTGACTAAGTTCGGCATTGGCCCTAAATTTCAGACATGGATACGCCTGTTGTACACGGAGCCCAGAGCCAGGGTTAGGATAAACTGTACCATATCTCGTGACTTCCCGGTCCGGAGAGGGACACAACAGGGGTGCCCACTGTCCCCCCTCCTTTTCGCACTCACAATAGAGGTAGTGGCGGGAAGAATTAGCCAAAATTAAGATATTAGGGGCTTTAGGATGGGAGAGGCAGACCCAGCCGAAGAGAAAATCTCGCTCTATGCGGATGGCGTCCTCCTCTACATCACAAAGCCTGAAACCACGATCCCGGAGATTTTCATGGAACTGAAACGCTATGGAGAACACGCGGGATACCAGATAAACTGGCACAAGTCGGTTCTATACGACCCTAGCGGACACAGTAGCTGGACGGAACTGCCCGGCAGGTTGTTGACGACAACTGAAGGGTTTCAGTACCTCGGAATCCAAGTGACACTGAATAAAAAACAGTCTTACGACAAGAATGTAGAACGCATAATACAGAACTTTATGGAGGACAGGCATAGATGGTGACAGCTCCCTCTTACCATACTAGGGCGAGCAGCCATGTTTAAAATGATAACGCTACCAAAATTCTTATACGCACTCCAAAACGAGTACTACTCCCTGCCACGAAAGGTGTTCGAGAGAATAAATGCGGAACTTAGGGCCTTTCTTTGGCTGGGTAAACAACCGAGGGTTGTGCTGAGCACTCTCCAATGTCACCTGTATAGCCGAGGGATATCTCTCCCAAATCTGGAAGCCTACTACTGGGCAGAACATTTAGCCCCTATTAATGACTGGCTACATGCATCGGCTGATCAACCCACATATGCCCTCGAAAGATACCGAATGGACACCCGGCCTTGTACTTATTACCTATATGGGGGGAAGGGAAGGATGAAACTTCTTCCGGCTACGGGGCTTACCCTGGCTTACCCTGGCGGCGTGGTACAAAGCGTCGGCACACACGGGATGGAAGAAAAAGCCTACCCGCCAGACCCCGATCTGGCAATGTACGTGGTTGACAGAACTAAATGAATTAAAGGGCTTCCAGAGATGGGAAGATATTGGGATCTCAAATATAGGTGACATAATAGCTAAGGGAGAGCTGAAATCCTTCGCTGCACTGAAACTGGAATTTGGCCTACACAGCACGCAGATTTTTAAATATACACAACTACGACACGTGTGGCATGCAGAAAAAATCCAATTGGACACAATCCCAGAATACGCTCCTTTGGAGGGCAGACTACTGCAGGAACAAATCCAAGAAAAGGTAGTTTCCCTCACGTCTAAAACACTGATGAATAACATGGCAGACGACCTGGACGAACTTAGGAGGAAGTGGGAGACTGAAGTGGGTGAAATGGATACGGTAGACTGGGACATAGTACTAATGCATCCTAGAGAAGTAGCTATAAAGTCCAGGTTACGGCTGATACAATATAATGTACTACACAGAACATACTACGATAGGGTGAGACTACACAAGATGGGTAGGATTGGAGACTCGAGATGCCTGAGATGTGCAGTGCTGAAGGAGACTTCTACCACATCATTTGGTCATGCCATACAATACATAGATATTGGCAGGAAGTGTTGAAGGAGTTGGGTGAGGTTCTTGAGGTCCCATTGCAACCGGATCCTAAAATGGTCCTTTTTGGAATGACAAATGATGTGGACCTTGCCCGTCCCCTGTTGATCTTGCCCGTCCCCTAGCGTTGGTAATAGCAAAAAGGGACGTAGCTAAGTACTGGGGAACGGACACACCACCACAACTGGGGGAGTGGAGACGAGGGCTGGATGTCTATATGGCTGCGGAAAGGGTCACATACAAGGCGAGAGGCTGCCCCAAGAAATGTAGCAGAGTATGGGAGAAGTGGAGAAAATTCCATGGGCTGGATGGGGGGCTTTAGGAGGGGACTTAAGATGGACAGAAGCACGAGGGAACACGGATCCCACTTGAGGAGAACCGGGAACTGAGACAAGCAAATCGCCACAGATTCAACCAGACACTCTATAAGGGGGATGAACTGGATGAAATTTCTGCTGAGAAATTGGGGGGATGGGGGGTTGAGGGGAAAGGAATGGAGACCTAATTTGATACGAATGTAATGTTGTACTATGATAAAATGCAAATAAAAATGTTTATAAAAAAAAATAAACAATTCACCTCTTGATGGTGGGAGGCATCAATCTTGTTCCCCTGAACAGCAATCCTTGTTATTCAGACAACTCATCTTTCAAAATCCAAAACTTTCCGCATTCCTTGCACCCATCGTTCTTCCTCCTCCAGTCACTATTAAGAAGCTTAAAATTTTTTTGAAACACCTCATCACTTTCAATCACTCCTGTCCTCCTGCTCTCAGAAATCACACCACCTTTAATTTAGCACAGAAAATAATCTTCTATTTCACTCTTTTTCCCAAACTTATCATCATCGCGTGAAACCAATTTGGACAATTAATCTGCCACAATGTTCTTTACTCCTATAATGTATTCCACAGAAAAACGATATTCTTATAGTGCTATCACACATCCTTCTCTATACTGCATCGATGCCCTTCTTGCAAAATATCTCCTTCAACAGTATGTGATCTGTTTTGACTGTGAACTTACAGCCTCACAGAATCATCCTTATCTTTCTTACTGCTCAATAAATGGCCAACGCCTCTCTTTCAATCACTGAATAATGCATCTCAGTCCCCTTCAAACTCCATGAGGCGCACAGAATAGTTAATTTTGACTGACACTCACCTTGTATCAACACTGGGCTAGTCCTTTCAAGCTTGCATCAATTATCAAAGTCGTCCTTAGGGTTGGGTCAAAACTTCTCAGATTAGGGGCTGCAGCCAGTTCAGGATTTATCACAGTAAACTCTTGTTCACACTTCTCAGCTCACACCAATTCCTTACCTTTCTTCAACAACCTCATTATTCTTTCACTTTTCCCTTCAAAATTAGGCACACAATTTCTATTGAACTCAGCCATTCCCAAAAATGTCAAAAGTTCTTTATTCGTGGGTGAAGCCAAAACGCTGATTGGCATCAACAAAACTGGCTTAGGCTTAATTCTTTCTGCTGAGACCACATGTCCCAAATATTCGATATTAGACTGTTTAAACTTACACTTCTCACCCTTTATGGTTAAATTAACATCTTCCAATCTCTTGAGTACTTCCCTCACACCTCTATCATGCTGTTCCTCATCACATCCAAAGAATAACATGTCATCCTGCTACACCTTGATCCCTTCCAGACCCTTCAACACTCTCTCCATGGCTTGCTGGAAGGCGGAAACCGCAGAGACCAAACCAAACACCATCTTTTTTTATCTAAACGTGCCAAAAGGTGTGACAAAAGCAATATTAATCTTTAGATATCTCATCCAGAACAATCTGAAGGTAAGCTGACCTGAGATCAATGGAAAAAAACATCTTAGTGCCACCCATTGCAATCAACATGCCAGCAATCTTAGGAATGCCATACCTGTCCACTACCACTACTACACATCAATTCAACTCTCTCTGGTCCACTCAGAACCTTAATTCTCCACTCACCTTCCTAGCTGCTACTACTGGAGGCAACGACTCCATTCCATCCACCTCTCTATAACACACTCTCTTTGCAACTTATCCAATTCTGTGTGCATCTCCTCTCTCACAGAAAATGGAGCATTGCATAACTTGCTACAAACCGGTTGACTATCCTTTCTTATCTTAATCTTGTGCATATATCCTTTCAAACATCCAAGTTCTTTTTCGTAAATAATGAAGGAAACTCATTCATCAATTTAGGTTTATATTTCTCACACGTAGTATCATCACCAATGACATGTACACTCCGATCCAAGTATTTCAAAATTATGGGTGAATCACTATTGGGATCTAAAATCAACCCAAGATCTTTCGGGTGATACCGGTCCAATATGCTATTTCCAAATGACCAGACATACACCATCCCAGAAATGCACCTTCCTTTGTATTCACCTGCGAGACCTCAACTGGCTCCGCGTCGAGAAGAGAGTAACCTTCAAGATACTCACCCATACCTACAAATGCCTCCACAACACAGGACCCCAATATCTCAATGAAAAAAAATCTCCTTCCATGTACCCAAGAGAAACCTCTGATCTGCAGACCTTGCCCTCACCAAAACCACAAGCATCCGCAGAGTCAGAACTGGTGGATGAGCCTTCTCCTACATCACGGCAAAGACCTGGAGTGCGCTTCCTATCAACATCAAATGTGCCCACACTCTGCACACCTTCAGGAAGACCCTCAAGATATGGCTCTTTGGCTGACCCAGAGATGCCTCCCCCCGGCCCCTTGAGACCCCAACGGGTGAGTAGAATGCTTCACAATTCCCTGATTGATTGATTGAACTAAACTCATGAGATATCCTTCCAGTTTTATGGGTTGACCCCTGTAAGTGTATGGTCTGATGTCAGGTTTCTGCAACTTTATTTTCCTGTGAAGTTGTTTCTTTGAAGAAATTGTTAGACATAATAGTTATTTTAGCACACAAATCAAAAAAGACCTTTATGCTCTCCCCTTCCATCAAGACGAAATTTCGTTTTCCCTTCATGCTCTCCCCTTCCATCAATACGACATTTCGTTTTCCCACCTTTAACTTGCAATACTATCTGACCACACTGAATCTCATCACCACTCCCATCTTGTCTCATATAAGCCTCTTTTACTTTCTCCTTTGTTTTCCTGCTTTTGCATTCACTCTGAAAATGACCCTTCTTCCCACTGCTGCTACACGTAGCTTTCAAGGCAGAACATTCCTTATGATAAACTGAATGGTTTCTATTTACACGTTACACTTCTTTTGAGTGCTCATTTTCTTCTCCTATGAACTAAGTTTCTGCTTGACTATATTAACTTGCTATCATTAAAACCTCAAGTGTGGGGTCATCATTTTGATGCAACCCATCTCTGACCTTACCTGACCTGACATAAATTGGTCCCTGATCCTCTCTTCCACAGTTCCCAAAAATCTACATGATGATGCTAGTTTTCTCAAATCACTGATGTAGGCTTCCACAGCCTCACCATTTCTTTGCGCCTACTTCCCAAAGTGATATATTTCTAAAACAGTACTAACATTTGGTAAATAGTGAATGTCTAATTTCCTTATGCACAGTTCATATTTAATCAGATTTAGAGCATCGCTATCCGCCACATCAGGAAGATGGTCGAAAATGTCTTGCCCTTCGGGACCCAAACAATAATAACAATGAAGCTGTATTCTGCTCCGAGCTTAAAGATGATCCACATACTCTAGCATATTGTTCCAACACTTTCTTCCCTTTGCCCCATTTTATACTGGGCCCTCCAGGAAATGGTGAGAAAAATGAAGGTGCAGTAACATTCTGCAACATAAATACTCCTACAACTCAGTCCAGCCGCAGATTAGACGACCACAAATGCCAGCACATGACTATATGCCCGAGTTCCCTCTTGAAAAGAAAATAATAATGTCAACACCACACACAGAGTCACATAAAAGAGAGTGGAGTTAAGTGTTGTTGATCCTGAATTTACAGGTATGCCTATCACCATTGGGAAGTTAATGTAGGCCTACATTTAGAAAGGTTTGTCCATCACTGTGAAATAATAAATGCGGGCACAAAGCTTCACATGTGTGCCTATCGCAGAGTATGAGTTAGGCTTACTTTATTTTTTATTAACAATTTTTATTGCGTCGAACAACAAATATTTTGCAGAGCTCCGTGACCCACAGATAACCTGCCATATATAAGAAACAATAATCGTGTTGATGTTTATAAAATTACAAATTTACAATTAACATAAATCAAAGATATATATAAGACAAACCCTACCCTCCCCGCTTACTTTTCTTTTTCCAAAAAAAGACTTGAGGGGGAAGTATTCCAGCTAAACTGATGCATCCCAATTCTATTATTACCAGCGTAATCCTTGTCCAATGACACAGATTCCTGGGAAATTACTTTTCTTCCTCAAGGTGTTTTAGTGATGAAGAGACCAATTTACAAAAAATAGTACAGCCGAGACCACAACCATTTAGCATGCTTTCAACAGGAAATACAGCTTGTTTCCTTAGCGTGATGACGACACAGTAAATACGATCGGTATTACTGACACAGGAGATTCATCGTGTTTTTATCCCCTTAATGATGCTCTGATAAGCTCACTGCAGCTAACGTCTGCTGGACTGTAAGGGCTGGCTGTGCAGGATACCACAAGGCGGTCACAGAGTTGTGCTTCTGTCCCAACTGCAGGTAGATGCACTCAATCACCATGACACAGTCAAAGGTGAGTCATGCAGCTGGCCAAGAGACGTGGGTGCACCCGCTAATAAAATTTAATAGAAATTCACAGGGGATCCTCCACTTTACTCAAGTTTTCACTTGGATCTGCACAAGCACCAAATACACTTACACTTCTTTTCCTTTCGTGGGGTGAAATGGTATACAAGGTCAAGCCATCGCCTCACCTCGTTGTTGAGATGAAAAAACTCCTTTCTGACAGTTTCCCTCGTGACCAATGCTGAAATGTGGCTGCCCGAGGCCACACAGTGGCCATCAGGAGGGCGGGCCCTTAGTCGCAGAGGGCTGTCCCCCCGTCCCTTACAGTGGTCAGCCACTCCTCCCCAGGGCAGGCGATGTCCTGTTGGAGGTGGGCGGGTCTGTGATGCTCGTCCGGGGCGGCAGGCAGGCTGAGGGGCTATATCTTTCCCCCTCGCCATTTTCAGGCCTCTTTGCCGCTCCGGACGTCGACCGCATTACTTCGGGGACACTCTTTTCCCTCCCTACCTCTAACCCAGAGCGTCAGCTAGGTGGGGGGCTCATAAGGGAGTTTTAATGTGTTCCTTTTTCGTTGCAGGTGGAGTTACTGGGCGATCCGGAAGCTGAGAGGTGCAACACTGTACTTCATACGGCACATAGGGGTGCCAGAGCCTAACCTAGAACCTAATGGGAGGTCTAGGAACGCGTGTTGGCGCCCCAGTAGTCCTTCGGGCGGTTGTGGGCCTGAGCAACCGGGGGTTTGCCTGGATACGCCCCTCAAGGGGCGTGAGTAGTGTGATTACCATAATGGTGCAGCAGTTGGGTGGTTCGCCACTGTGCTGATTTGCTCATCAGGCGGGCAGGTGGCGAGAATGCGGCCTGCCCTTGGATCGCCCGTAAGATAACCCACCGTGATTACATAATGTTGTATGTAATAATAAACCTGCAGCAAATTTTCCCAATCTTAACACTTGTGTCTGTGTGTTATTTGCGGGATGTTGTGTATGTTGGGGCGGGGGGTTCCTGTTGCCCTGATGTGACTATGTATGGAGAACTCACCTCCATTCTCGATGCATCCATCACCACAGCCACCTTTCCTGATCAATGGAAATACACAGAGGGCATACCCCTCCTCACGAAACCCTCAGTCGACCCAGAAAAACTCAAGACCTACCGACCCATCTCTTTCCACCCCTTCCCCACCAAAGTCCTCGGGAAGGCCATGAAGCTCACAAGCTCACCGATCGCCCACAGAGCAACATACTTCTGGACAGTTTCCAAACCTGTTTATGCATCAACCACAGCACAGAGACTGCCCTGATCACCACCACCAACGACATTGGGTCCCTCCTCAACCACGGAGAGACAGTGGCCCTGATCCTCCTTGCTCTCTCAGCAGTGTTTGAAACTGCACCTCAACACAACCGCATTAATAGGGTTTACCACATCAGGATTCAGGGAGACACTTTCAAATAGGTCTTATGATTTACCAGACTGCCCCATGCCCTATGTAAGGAGCCACTCTATCTGGATCCCTGTTTGCAAACACATGGCCAGTGTCGCAGCAATTTTTCAAACCAACGTTTCAGAATAATGAAGGTAAGCATTACGTTCAGGGAAAGCGCTCAATCGGGAAGAGCAAGGTTGGTATTATTTTGTATCCAGCAGTATCGCTTGGTACTGCGGCTTTCCTAGGTTGATTTTTAGCTTTGCCAGCAACAAATAAAGCTATGGAGAGTTAGAACTAAACTATCCTGCACCAAGGTTAGTATTGTTCAGTGCCTTCATTATCTTCAATATCTAAATAATGGCTCCACATCACATTTTATTGAAAAAGCCACAGTTTCCACCATTTTTAAAAAGTTTTCTTGATGTCCCAACACCCCTCGGGAATAGTGCAATATGTCATTAAACACCACTGTCAAAAATACATCAGTACTTTCCTGCACACCTCTGGGGAAAATATTAGTACCTCACACATCTGTCCTAAAAATTGCTTTCTGGTTGATTGTATGATGGAACAATGAAGGGAAATACTTCGCATGCCTTTACATTGCATTTTCTACCCGCATTTTTTTAGAACGTATGCGCTATTACAAAGTATGTCTTTACTATGCATTGTTTATATATATATATATATATATATATATATATATATATATATATATATATATATATATATATATATATACAATGTATTTGAGGGGGGAGAGCCCCACATCCCTGAACTTAGCTTAAATGCATGGTACAGGCATGTGTTGTAAATAAAATAAATGTTGTAAAAACATGATGGTAAAAAACGCGAAGTGCAGGCACAATGTGGTAAAAACCTCGTTGTAAAGGCATTTCCCGGGGAGGTGGGCAGGGTCATTGTGGACAGGCAAGATGGGCTCCCTTGAATCGCATGGATGCCTTTGTGGAGAAGCACATATGTGCGGGCAGTTCTCTTGCGTAGACCTCATAATCCCTTTCCAAAATGATGAAGGTTATAGAACCATCTTAGCGCCGGTGATCTATAAGGGAGCCGTGCCTCACCAAGGGGCTGTCTCACAAACCCACATTTTATCCAATGGTCACATGCAACTGTTTAGTTCTTGTGCTCTACCAGGAAAAGACATTGCATGACCTGGGAGGCATGATTAAACAAATACTAAATAAGCCTTGAGAAGCACACGGTTTGAGAAGTACACAAAAGTTGCTTGTTGATATGAATTAAAAATGATGTCACAGCAGAATTTAGAATTAGCTGTTAAAAGCAATCTCACTTGGGGTTCTACCTAATCGACCAGGCAGTTGTAAATAAAGTGTGTCAAATTCGTTTTTTTGTTTACTGACCATTGTTCATTTTTAATCTGTGCACCACAAAGTTTCCTAAACGACATCAAATCATTTCAGCCAAATTTAAGACTTAATTCACAATAAAATGTTGCTGATTTCAGTCAAGGGATTCTCTTGTTTCCAGATGTTTAAAATAAATATTAGTAGACAAAGCAAGCCACCATTTACCCAAACACTGGATAAGACCCAGCAGGGGCTGATAACAGACAGCTATGAAAAACAGTCAGTGCAGCTCTTCACAAGGGGCGCTTAGAGGGATTCAAAACAATTCATAAGGAGTAAGTGAGAGGTTGGAATGCAGATTGGCAGTCATGGGTGTTCTGTTGTTTCTTGTGAATGAGCAGTAGGGACACTGAGGCCAAGAAACCGGAGTAATTGCGTAACACTTCGATTACAACTGGGAGCTTCCTAGCCTTTAATAGGGGCCTAAAATGTTTTTATACATTAACAATTCTATTATTTTATCAGGCAACTGACAGTGCAGAATTTTTGTATTTCAGTCTTTGAGTATAATCATTAAACAACCCTTGCCGTTGGTTGTATGGACAAGGAAATCATAAGGGGTTCTAGGGAGAGTTGGTGTTAGAAATGGGCTTCCTGATTGGCTGAGGTGTGCACACAGGCCAGGCAGGAACCACCACTTTAGTCAGGGTAAGCTAGACACAGGCTAAAAGAAAACCTGTGCTAACACTCTGGTAGCTTGGCACAGAGCAGCCAGGCGTATCTAAAGAGGCAATGTGTAAAGTAGTTGTGTAACCCCACACACAGCAACACAATGAATACACCACAAAAAGACACATAGGTTTTTAAAAATAGGTTACGATACTATAAATAAAACATGTTCAAAATGATAAAAATCCAATGTACAGAAGTTGAGATATTGAATTTTAAAGCAATAAAGGGAG
Organism: Lissotriton vulgaris; assembly: GCF_964263255.1. NCBI lineage: Eukaryota > Metazoa > Chordata > Amphibia > Caudata > Salamandridae > Lissotriton > Lissotriton vulgaris. The sequence continues at coordinate 1,855,440,783 of NC_141691.1, forward strand.
CAAAGCGCTTAGAAACAAGTAGCACTCAAAATGTTACTTTAGATCGCACTGTACTGAGGCAAAGTCAAAGTTTGGGCTGACTGCGATGGAGCACCGGCTGGCTAAAGGACCCACGCAGGCCCCAGTGAACAAAATACCTTTGCTGGTTGCAAACAGCGAGATGCGTCGATCTTCTCTGAGCAGTAAAGGCGATATATCAGCTCTGAAGACAGGTGCAGGGGTTGACAAGTGACGAGCGATGCGCCGGATCCTGCAACACAGTTGCAAGCTGCAGAGGTGGCCATACACTGTCCAAAGCATCGATCTAAGGAGGCAAATTGTTGGTTCCAGGGAGATTCACTGATTTTACTCCCACAACTGGATGGATGCCCCAGCTCTGCTACACACAGACAGAAGGAGCGTTGAAATCCATGCTGCAAGTATCTGGGCTACATCCAGTGAGCCTGGCACAGGAGCAGGGGTAGAGACTTTGATATCTCTAAATCTTATGCCACAAGAGGCCTACAAACAAGCCCTTGGAGATCACTTGGAGTGAAGGCAGAGTCCAGCTCTATTTAAGTCAGAGAGCAGCAGGCTTCAGGGCAACAAACAGAAAAGCAGGCATTCTAGATCAGCAGTCCAATTGAATCCTTTAAGTAGCAAAACAGTTATTCTACCAGAGCTTCTGTTACAAGTCCAGTAGCATCTGATTTTAGGTGGTCAGAGACCCAGTAGCTATACCCAAAAGTGCCTTTGATGTGGGGGTGACTTCCAAGCATCTTTCTGAAGTGCACATGTATCCATTTCAACCCAATACTGTGAGCCAGGCTAGCTGTGTGTGGGGGTGTAATCCGTACTTTGTGTGGGGACCGGACACCGTGTATTCAAGTGAAGTGTTAACACCTCCTTTCCATCCGTTTCAGGAAAGGCCATCAGAATGCAGATGCATGGGTACTCAGACACACCTATCCTTCCTGTGGTGTGGTGTGGGTGTCTAGAGGGATTGCACAAAGAGTAGCTGTCACCTACCCCAGACATGTATTGGAGGCACACAGAGCAGTAAATACAGACATATGTCCACTTTCTAAAAGTGGCATTTCTAAAATAGTCATGTCAAATCCTACTTCACCAATGAGGAGGATTTATCATTACCATTTTGAAGATATCAAACATTGAAAAAGCTACTCCTCTCTGATTTGGAATTACAGCTTAAAAGTGTATTATGGAATTCCCAATGCTAACCATTGAGAGGGGTAGGCATCACAGTTGTGAAAAACTAATTTGGGTGTTTGTCACTACCAGGATATGTGAAGATTAAACCCACATGTCCTACTTTTTACTTACATGGCATCCTGCCTTTAGGATTAATTAGGGTCTACCTGAGGGATGATATGAATATGTAATAAAAGGGGGGTTTAAGGCTTGTCAAGTAGCTTTAAATGCCAAGTCGAAGTGGCAGTACACTGCACAAACAGGTCCTGATGTAGCAGGCCTGAGACAGGTCTGAAAGGCTACTGCTGCAGGTGGCACAATCAGTGCTGCAGCCCATTAGTAGCATTTAACGTAAGGGCCCTGGGTACATGGTATACCACTTATCAAGGGACTTACAAGTAAATTAAACGTGGCATTCAGGTATACACCAATGTCACCAGGTTTAGGGGAGAAGCACATGCACTTTAGCACTGGTTAGCAGTGGTAAAGTAGTTCTCAGAGTCCTAAGGCCAACAAAAAGCATCAGCAAACACAGGAGGTAAAAGGCAAAAAGTTTGGGCAAAGACGGCGCAAATGATGACAGGTCTAACAGTTGATCTGTGATCAAGGCGGTGGCAGCTGGGATTGTTCACGGGTGGCCGGGCTGGTACGGAACCACGGGGGGCGCAAGGAGGGTTGGGGGAAAAGGTAAAAAAGAAATAAATAAAAGCAAAACTCACCTCGTGCGCTGGTTCCACGTCTCTGCTCCTGCTGTCCTCATCAGACTGAGGCACAGGAAGCACAGTTAAGACTCCCCTGACCAATCCCAACACTGCAATGCAGCGCTGTGATTGGTAAGCACCCAGGCTCCCCTGACCAATCCCTATGCTGCTATGCAGTGCTGTGGTTGGTTTTGAGAATCCTGGTTTGACGCTCAACCAGGGATTGTGCATGGCTGGTTTGGGCCGACCGAGAGGGCTGACCAAACAGCCATTGCACACATAGGAGTGGGCAAACCACTCCTCCCCTGCCCCGCTCCGAGAGCAGAGCAGAATCCCGCAAAGGAAACATAAAATGATAATAACTTATGTATTATCATTTTATATTTCCTTTACTTCACTGCTCAAAAGCAGCGGGGCGATGCTACTCCGCTATATCGGAGGAGAAGCCCCCTGGTAAAAGGGTTGCTTTTATTAACAATTTTATTCAAACTGTCTAATTTATGCTGAAAGCATTAATTTTTAGGCATCATTATTACAGGTTCAAATAATCCATTAGTCAACATTTCAATACAAGGTAAAACACCAAATTAGTGAGTGTCACATAGAAAATTGAGAAAAATCAAGTGTGTTCTATGTAGGCATTCCCTAATCTAGATTTAGCATTTGTAAGGCACTTTATGGTATGAAGTATGACATTTAAGGTGGCAGTTCAGAAACCAAAAATGACAAGTTCTGAAGAGAGAATACAAATATTGCGGCATGAAGCCTTGACATTGAAGCAGTAGAACCATTTATCAGCTGTAAATCAGCAGACATCACTGGGAAAGAGAAGGGCTCATTGGGGGGTCTCTCCTAAAGATAGGTATTCCTAAGAATGCCAGAAGGAAAGTCTTAACCTACTTTAGGAATACATGCTAATATAAATCTATTAAACATGATTTGTAACAATTGCTGCATTCCCTGTACTCTGCACCCTAATGGATTTCAGCAAACCCTGGGAGCAGGTAGACTCCCTAGATTATCATATCTTCACGATAAACCACAGATTCATGTCCTTAAAAAGATACTTTGTCCACATCTTGTGGTTCAGATTGTTCTTCCCATGAGCCATATTTCCTGTCATCTGCTCTACTCCTGGTAAGATTACTCACTACCAGTTGCCTAATACATAACAAATATCTATCCCCTAGCTAACGGAAAGTTTCTGGAAAGTTAGCATCTGCAATGGAAGTGAAAAATATCTTGCACAAAAGAACAGTTCAATGCAAAAATATAGGCCTTTCTATCCTGATGTATGATTTCATGTTAATATGGCATCAGCAGTTTGGCTAGCTTACATCAGCATGTTATTAATTCTTTTGCATGCTTGCAATGCTTAAGTATGTTTACCTACTACAACAATTAAATGTATTATACGTTTGATATTTAGCATAAACTGTTTCACTTTCTATTTAAATGTGTTGCGCCAAAATAATAATAGGAACCAATTCATAATAATGCAATATTGTGTTGAAATCACAATTTATTTAATAAACAAAATGGTCTCAATCTGATTAAGAGAACTAGCGATATAGATTTTTAAATCTTTCAGTCAAAAAGCACCATGAAAACGAAAAGTGCCAATACAAATCAATGGTTGCGGGTGACTGGATCCTGGGTATGACCGCCATGGAGCAGGGTCAGGTACGCTTAGCTGTTTATAGCAGTCAAATGTTTTTCATTTTGACATAATCATTTTTCTGGAAGTCAAACTCTACTCATATACCAGGGTAGGATGTTGCTGCTGTTGAGGGAACCTGTCAGACCCCATTGAGGTCATAGGGCACAGTGGGGCTACTAGGAATGTCTGACAAAATATCGAAATCCACAATATCGATGTACAAAAATATCGGAACAAATATATCGAAATCAAAAATATCGGGTTCCTATACTTAACTAGATATATACACAAATATCGATTTTTTAATATTGATATACAAAAACATCGTTTACTGTGATATCGACTACATTAATATCGGAATACAAAAATATCGCATTCTACAAAAAATAATGACATTAACCAAAATATCGACTTCAAATATATCGTGCACATAAATATCGGATTATAAACTATATCGACTTTTTATAAGCATTTCTTAACATAATTAATTAACGCTTTATATGTTTTCACATCAAAATAAACATACAATACTTTCATTTATACTATAGACACACTATAAATTCATCAAATATTTACTATTGGTATAATTATATCACCTACACATATAAAAATATTCTATGCTAGTTTGTATACTTGTATAATTATTGTTGGTTTTTCAATTCTAATACAAAGTAATCACAACTGAAATTCAAATATACTAACTAACCAATCACAACCCTAATTTTTTTAATGAACCAATAGCAAAGTAATTACTACTGACACTCCCCTATATAAGCAATGAAAATGTAAGCACAAACTACTTGCCAAAAGTCACTGAAGGAGATTCATCTCTATCCGAATTGCTGCACAACAACTAGAAGAACCAGACTATCAACCTACTATTACATCTTCTAAGTAAGTAAATAAAATAGAAACAGCATTATTTGATAATAGTACTTACTTACCTGCTAAATACCCAGTGCCCCTTTGCTATTCATACTACTTAACATGCTAAATAATGATATGAAAATATTTTTTTTAGATACTACCACTACTGATTATTCTACTCAAAATAAGTGTGAACAAAGCATAGGAATACAGATTCTAAAAACTATGTAAGTAATTTCACATTGTTTCATTATGTGCACATTAATCTAAACACACAGAAATAATGACTTTTGCACACCATCTTTCTATTTTTCTGTAGATTCTACTACTAAAAACTGCACTACTACTGAACTAAGGACATCAGTACTATTTCTACAATACTTTTTACTAAGTAAGTAAATAAAATAGAAACTGCAATATTTGCTACTACTACTTACTTACCTGCTAAATACCCAGTACCCCTTTGCTATTCATTGTAGTTAACATGCTAAATAATTATCTACAATTATTTTTTTAAGATACTACGACTACTGAATATTCTACTCAAAATAACTGTGAACAAAGCATAGGAATACAGAATCAAAAAACTATGTAAGTAATTTCACAGTGTTTCATTATGTGCACATAAATCTAAACACACAGAAATAATCATTTGTGCCCCACATATTTCTTTTTTTCTATAGATTCTACTACTAAAATCTGCACTACTACTGAACTAAGGACATCAGTACTATTTCTACAATACTTTTTGCTAAGTAAGTACATAAAATAGAAACTGCATAATTTGCTACTACTAATTATTTACCTGCTAAATACCCAGTGCCCCTTTGTTATTCATACTACTTAACATGCTAAATAATTATATAAAAATATTTTTTTAGATACTACGACTACTGAATATTCTACTCAAACTAACTGTGAACAAAGCATAGGAATACAGAATCGAATAACTATGTAAGTAATGTTACATTGTTTCAATATGTGCTCAAAAATCTAAACACACAGAAATAATCAGTTGTGCTCCACATATTTTTATTTTTCTGTAGATTCGACTACTGAAAACTGCACTACTAATCAACTAAGGACCTCAGTACTATTTCTAAAATACATTTTACTAAGTAAGTATTATGCAACTGAAATAAATGTGGAAAAACCATACAAACATTTATAACTGTTCTAATTAATTTCTATTATATATTGTTTATTTACAGAGCAAACACGGCGAATAGATATACAGACATCATACAGAACTTCACATTCTAAATAATACTGATACAAATCACAAAGTAAGTATATTAAAGAACATATTTACCAGATAATGTTTTAAAAAACCTACCAACATGGTGATTAAGCTAACACATATGTTCCTTATTTTTTTAAGATAACACTACAAACTACTCTCCAGAAGCTGAAGAAACAATTATACTGCCAAATACCAACCTTAAAAAATATGTAAGTATCTTCACAATGTGAATCATGAAGATACACTTTTGTAGTAGAAATGAGCTCTAACATTGCAAATGTACCTAAACATTAATTAATAATATACTACTTTCATGTTTCTCTTAACAGCTACAACAACATCACAACCATTTATCCCCAACTAAAGAAGCAAGAAACTCCTAAGTTTTGCTGTACATTCTAAAACACGTAAGTATAAACATTCCTACTTATCACTAACATAGATTATTTATCACATTTAATTTGACATTAACTATTATATATATATTTTATAGATATACAAAGTACAAAATGACTGAAGGAGCCGAATTTGTGACCAGCCAAAAAGGAAAACTATTACTATGCTACATGGGTTACACGTACACACAAGAAAAGCAATATGGCATGAAAGTTAATTGGAAATGTTGTAAATATTATTCGAACAAGTGCTATGGAAGAGCAACAACTAGAGAAGCTACAGTACTAAATACTAGGGAACACAATCATCCACCTAATATTACTGAAAAAGAAGTTAGAACAGCTTTGGAAAATATAAAAGAAGCTAGTACAGGTTCCCAAAAGCAAACAAATGTCATTTTAAAAGAAGCCATTCCTAAAATCCCCAAAACAGCCACAACCCAAATATCCTGTCCTTAAAAAGAACTATAGCACGAACTAAAAAAGCTACAACTGCTACAACACCATCTCCCAGAACATATCAGGATATAAATTTAACTGCAAACCAAATAATAACTTTAAATAAACAATCATTTATAGTTTATGACAACGAAAACAATGACAGAAGGCTTATAATTTTTGGTACCAATATGAATTTAGTTAAACTGCAGCAAAGCCAATATTGGATGATGGATGGAACATTTAACATCTGTCCCAAACCATTTTTCCAATTATACACAATACATGGCCTCTACCACAACTGCAACATCCCTTTGCTATATGCACTATTGCCAAACAAAAACAATTCTACATATATGGAATTATTAAATATCATAAAACAAAAAACGAATGATTTTTCTCCAGAAAAAATCATTCTTGATTTTGAGCATGCAATGCTCTCAACTATTCTAAAAATCCACCCCCATACCTGCATTCAAGGCTGCTATTATCATTTCAACCAGTGTTTATGGAGACACCTTCAAAAAACTACCCTAAGTGTCGAATATGCTACAAATTCATCATTTGCTTTCCAAATCAAAAAACTAATTGCACTTGCCTATGTCCCTGCAACAGATGTAGCTGAACATTACAACATTATTATAGACAGTCCATTCTACAAACAAAACGAAGCTAGATTAAGTCCTTTTCTCAATTACTTTGAAGACACCTGGGTAGGCAGACTCCACAGATCTGGCCACAGACGAAATCCAAAATTCCTCATACCCTGGTGGAACGTGTACAATAGTACCCTTAACGGAGAATCAAAAACTAACAATGCCGTGGAAGGTTGGCACAATGCATTTGTACAATCAACTGGCAGAACCAAACCTACTCTAGAAAAATTCATTAAATGCCTACAGAAAGAACAGAGCTATCAAGAATTTAGAATGGACCAATCTGCAACAGAACTTGTCCCAAAAACATCCAAGCAAAATAAACAAATGCACAAGTACCTGGAAGAACAAGTTAAACTTTACCCTAATACAAAAGGCACAGAATACCTAAACATCATAGCCAAAACACTACTGTAAATAATTCTCAAACTGTTATAAAACACCAAAAGTAGCACCTAAGTATGCAAAAATATGTAACGTGAGCTTCTAAAGTATTTAATGTATGCAATATATAAAGATAATATTTTAATATATGCACACATTAAAACTAAATAACAAGTTAAAAACAATTCCATAATAAATATGACATTACCCACCCACACAAAAATAGAAAGCAATGACTTACCAATTATGTTGTCAATCCAATAACGTCCTTCTCCACCAAAGTAATCCAGGTAGTGCAAAATTAACCCCAAAAAAAATTAAAAATACAACTGTTCCAAAATTAAGAAATCCATGTGGTTCTTAGCCATCGAATAACCATAAAAAACCCAAAAAAGTAGAAAAAAAGAAAGAATCGCTCCTGGAAACCCGAAAAATGTAAAGAAGTGTTTGTAAATCAGTGTTGAATGAAAAAAACAAACACTTCCTTAAAAAAAAACGGAACTTCCGATGTAGCGTACACCTATGACAAAAACATAGAAAACAGACATTCCCACCCACATTAATTAGCTAGTAATTACATACCAACATATTAACATTGATGATTTAATTTTAGATATACCCTAAAAGACTTAAATTCACTCTATAAATAAATAGTTAACTAACTAACACGACGTGTATATACCATACGTAAATATCTGTTTTCAAAATCTAAAACATAACTCCCTCACATTCAACAACACTAAATATAAGGTCACTAGTCTAAAAACATCATAATAATACAAATAAAACATATAAAATCAACCTTACCTGAAGCGACGTGAAGTGTCTCCCAACCGCGATCAGCCCTTCTTCCAAATAACCCAAAACGACCTAACCCGGTTACAAAATAAAGCACCAAAATGCAATAAAATAGTCCCAAGTTTAAAATATAATATCTATAGTGAACCAAATATGTTAATAAAATATATTATTTTATGTTATTGTAAAAACAAAATTTCTTTAATCCTACAATGATTTCATTAACAACAATGTACATGCATGTAATAATTAAAGATTATGAAAACAATAATGTTTATGTTAACAATGTTTAGAAATATAAGTACGTTGTCACAAAAGAAAATAATGTAAAAAAGTGTTAAAAATGTGTGACTTATATTATAAAAATTTGATCTTCACAAATGAAGCAGAAAAAAGTTTAATTGAAAAATACTTGTGATATTTATATTTATTTTCTGACATAACAATATGTAAAAGAGATAATAAAAAATGTTAATTTCTGTTAAAAAATATTACAAAATAATAATGCTTCTGTATAGTTGTTTATGAGTGTGTTTATAAAAAATTGTTTTAAAAGGAAATGTAAAATAAAAAATGTTTGTATGAAAAAAAAATTATTTTTAAAACATTAATAAAATAAATGTATCTACAATCATGTTGAACAATTTGTATCATTATCTTACTAGAAAGTATCAATCTTATTAATAATTTTTAACTGTATATTAAATGTGAGTATATGTTGGACTCTAATAATGTAATGCTTCATATACCAAATCCAGTGTACATAAAATTAGAGTAGGTGCTGCACACTAATGACATAATAATTAATATTCCTACTGCATTCTACATTAAATTTTAATATGTGCTGGACACTAATTAATTATAAAATAATATTCCAACTGCAGTCTACAGTAAATTAGAGTTGGTGTAATGTTATATATGTATAATTTCCTTTAATTGATTGAATGTAAAATAATTATATTTTTACCCTGTACAACTGTACACCAAAAACACAAAACTGACCCTGAACCCTACAAATACCCCTTGACCCAAAAACAGAAAACTGACCCTGAACCCAAGAAATACTCCGTTACCCAAAATCTGAAAACTGACCCGAACCCAAAAAAAAACCCTTTACCTAAAAACTGAAAACTGACCCTGAATCCAACAAATACCCCTTTACCAAAAAACTGAAAACTGACCCTGAACCCAACAAATACCCCTTTACCCAAAAACTAAAAACTGACCCTGAACCCAACAAATACCCCTTTACCCAAAAACTGGAAACTGACCCAGAACCCAACAAATACCCCTTTACCAAAAACTGAAAACTGACCCTGAACCCTAAAAAATACCCCTTTACCCAAAAACTCAAAACTGACCCAGAACCCTAAAAATACCCCTTAACCCAAAAACTGAAAACTGACCCTGAACCCTAAAAATACCTCTTTACCCAAAAACTGAAAACTGACCCTGAACCCAACAAATACCCCTTTATCCAAAAACTGAAAACTGACCCAGAACCCAACAAATACCCCTTTACCAAAAAACTAAAAACTGACCCTGAACCCAACAAATACCCCTTTACCCAAAAACTAAAAACTGACCCTGAACCCAACAAATACCCCTTTACCCAAAAACTAAAAACTGACCCTGAACACAACAAATACCCCTTTACCCAAAAACTAAAAACTGACCCTGAACCCAACAAATACCCCTTTACCCAAAAACTGAAAACTGACCCAGAACCCAACAAATACCCCTTTACCCAAAAACTGAAAACTGACCCTGAACCCTAAAAAATACCCCTTTACCCAAAAACTCAAAACTGACCCAGAACCCTAAAAATACCCCTTAACCCAAAAACTGAAAGCTGACCCTGAACCCTAAAAATACCTCTTTACCCAAAAACTGAAAACTGACCCTGAACCCAACAAATACCCCTTTATCCAAAAACTGAAAACTGACCCAGAACCCAACAAATACCCCTTTACCAAAAAACTAAAAACTGACCCTGAACCCAACAAATACCCCTTTACCCAAAAACGAAAAACTGACCCTGAACCCAACAAATACCCCTTTACCCAAAAACTAAAAACTGACCCTGAACCCAACAAATACCCCTTTACCCAAAAACTAAAAACTGACCCTGAACCCAACAAATACCCCTTTACCCAAAAACTGAAAACTGACCCAGAACCCAACAAATACCCCTTTACCCAAAAACTGAAAACTGACCCTGAACCCTAAAAAATACCCCTTTACCCAAAAACTCAAAACTGACCCAGAACCCTAAAAATACCCCTTAACCCAAAAACTGAAAACTGACCCTGAACCCTAAAAATACCCCTTTACCCAAAAACTGAAAACTGACCCTGAACCCAACAAATACCCCTTTATCCAAAAACTGAAAACTGACCCAGAACCCAACAAATACCCCTTTACCCAAAAACTAAAAACTGACCCTGAACCCAACAAATACCCCTTTACCCGAAAACTAAAAACTGACCCTGAACCCAACAAATACCCCTTTACCCAAAAACTGAAAACTGACCCTGAACCCAACAAATACCCCTTTGCACAAACACTGAAAACTAACCCTGAACCCAACAAATATCCCTTTACCCAAAAACAGAAAACTGACCCTGAACCCAACAAATACCCCTTTACCCAAAAACTAAAAACTGACCCTGAACCCTAAAAATACCCCTTTACCCAAAAACTGAAAACTACCCATTAACTCTCAACAAAATACTTTACCCAATATAAATTATTACTTAATTACCAAATAATAATTAATTAACAATAACGTAAATATATGAACTCATTAGCTGTAATAAAAGAATAGAAATAATAATTATTATTTTTCAAAATTTAATTAACACAAAAAAATTTATACTTTTAAATAATTCACATAATTAATATAATTTAGTAATTATTATTAATTAATTACCAATAAATGAGTAAATAATAATATGTACTATATACTAAATAATTAATTAATTAATTTACATTAATTACCAATTAGGTATAAATTAGAAATATAGAATAACATATAATAATTAATTAATTATTATTATATTACTTCCCACCCTTATCCCCTATAAACCCAAAAACCCGCTCCTAAACCTAGATATGTTTTTTTAAAAATTGTTTTTTATAAAATGTAAATTAACACAAAAAAAAATAATATATGTTGAAATAATTAACCTCATTAATATAATTAACTAATTATTATTATTTAATTCCCAATTAATTAGTAATTAATAATATGGACTATATGATCTTAATTAATTAACTAATTAGGTATAATTTAGGAATATTGAATAACATATATTAATTAATTAATTATTATTAAATTACTTCCCACCCTTATCCCCTATAAACCCAATAACCTGCTCCTAAACCTAGATATGTTTTTATAAAAAATTATTTTTATAAAATGTAAAATTTAAAAAAAAAATTATATATCTTAAAATAATTAACCTCATTAATATAATTAATTAATTAATATTAATTAATTACCAATTATTTAGTAATTAATAATATAGACTATATGATCTTAATTAATTAACTAATTAATTAAAAATAATTACCAATTAGGTATAATTGAGGAATATTTAATAACATATATTAATGAATTATTTATTATGAAATTACTTCCCACCCTTATCCCCTATAAACCCAATAACCCGCTCCTAAACCTAGATATGTTTTAAAAAAAAAATATTTATACATTTTTTTTTTTAAGGATACACCTTTTTTACTACATTTTATGTACAATTATTTTACTTTTTCCTATACTATTGATTATTTCCATTAGTACACGATATTTTTTATTGTTGATATTTTGTCAAACGATATTATTGTTTTCGATATTTTTTTTTACTTACCTATTCCGATATTTTTGTATCCGATATTTTTGCTTCCCTATATTTGTGACCTTCGATATTTTTCCTTCGATATTTTGTCTTTCCGATATTTTATTTTCGATATTTTGTCTGATTACCGGCTACTAGGTCCCAGCCATGGTGGTTAAGGTCTTTCACCACTAATGTCCTAGAGCCCATCTATTAACTGGGTCAAGTACAAACCTTTCCCCTCTTGACTCTCAGGGCAGCAAGAGTGAACAGGAACAGGCTTCACGGGGAGGTAGTGTTTGCAGAAAGAGCTCACCTCTTGGACTGGTTCTCCTAGTACAGAGTAAAACACACACATTTCCTTTCTCAACCAGCAGACAGACCTGTAGCCCCTCTAGCAAACTTTGTTGACTTCAGTTGTTGTCCTTTCATCTCAGAGAGACTGTCAGTCAGATCTGAGACCTGGTTACACAGCAGCAATTCAAGTACTATGTGGAGCACTCCCTTCTATGGGCAAGAACTTGGGCTGAAATACATTGGGGTGGTTTGGATCACAATTTTACACACATTTTCCAGACCAAGGTTGTAGACCCACTGTCTCAAGCTTCGGAACTGATTTTGGTTGGTTCTCTTTTAAGTGTCATTCTCCTGATGCTCACCAGAAACATTCCTATTCTGTTGACAGATACCAGTGAGAGCATTCACTTGTTTTGAAAGGCCCTGTGTTGTGCAATGATGTGCAAGGACAAGTAATAGCTCAATTTGCTAGAAGTTAGGATAAATTTCTCTTTTGAGTTTAGGTATTTTTTAGTGTTGACTATTGTTACCGGTTGTGGTTAATTTGGAGAACAAATCAATTGTTGTTGCGTTGAATGAGAGATCAGTGGAGTGTTGTTTCACCTCTGAGTAGGAATCATCTAGTTTAGGTGTTACAGGGTAGTGATTTGAATTATGAACAAGTATGTCAGTAGAAGACTCATGGTTGTATGAATGGGTGTAGTTGGTAAAGTGAGGATCTGATGTCTAGGTGTGTTAGTGGAGTCATGGATCAAACGTTTGGTAGGAATGCACAAGGTAAGATTTTATACATAATGCACAAGGCCAGACAACATTTATATGTTTGTGCTGGTGACAGTAGAGGGTATATTTAAAGAGAAGGTGAGTGGGGTATGTCACTGCATGGAGGATAGTCAGTACCTCGGGTACAGAGCAATGTATTGATTAGCAGGGTCCAGTGACTTAGTGGACTAATACCTCCACTATAGAGGGCCTGTGTTTGACCTCATGGTCACAGGTTCGAATCCCATAAGGTCCACTCAGCCTTTCATCCTTCTGAGGTCGATAAGACGAGTACCGTTGGGTTACAATAAACATCTGCTATTCAGCGCCAAGATGCCCATGGGTGAACATGCATTTTACAAGTACACACGTTATGTTATTATTTGTGCTCCTGAAGTATGCATTAAGCACAGAGTTAGAAGATGCTATAAAATTGTGAGGTAGCCTTGACATGTCTGAAGTTCATGTTGATTCTTAACAACCTGGCTGGAGAGAAAGGATTGGAAGGACATTTGAGTATTCATTTTATTCTTGATATTGTAAAATACTTAGAAATATCGGACAACTATTCTCAGATTAGAATGTGAAGCTTGCACTATAGATTAATTATTATTGTTGTAAACGGCAATTATAATTGCTACCTCGAGGGAAGCAGGTAAAATAAAGGAGTGTTCATTACTGTAAGTTACTGCCCCCGTCAGCAGTGGAAGGTTACAATCGGCCATCCAAAAAAGCAGGGTAAAACCAAAATGCTTTAAGTGTGGGACAAATAAAATAGGGAGGAAAGTTAGTGAATTAGGAGCGGGGAATGGAATATAAGTTAAAATATTGGTTACAATAGTATTTGAAACAGACAGTTAAAGCTGTCTGCAGCAAGGCCACAAAACGTTTTGTAATTCTTGACTAAATGTCTCTTATCCCTGTTGAAACATATCTTACTTCAGAAAATTCATTGGCAAACCACTCTGAAACCTGGAGTAAAACTCATCTTCTAAAAGAATTAGACGTGTGAATAAGGTCTATGTTTTCTCGTGCATCTGTATAGAAATGGTTAAAAGCACCTCACATGTGCTAATACATAGAAGAATATGCCATTCTCCAAGAAATCTTCACCTCAGCTTGAATACTTTTATTGTTAAAAACAAAAATCAATAGTCTGTCAATGAAACAGTTAACAGACAACAGGTTCCTATGAAAATCACAGGAGGAGACAAGCTCAACGAGGGTAGGCAAGACTCAAATGTACTCTACTGCACTTAGATTTCGCACACTTGTCATGAGAACTTGGAAAATTACTTTCGAGGTGATATAAAAGTAGGATCACTGACATAATATAGAATGACAAAATATAGACTTACCAAAATATAGTCACCAAAATATAGAGTGCCAAAATATCGAATTCCTATCTACAAACAGGTAAGTACAAAAATATCGAATCCAAAATATAGTCTGTAAAAAATATAGTCAGTCAAAATATCGAATTTATTTAAAGGTCTTAAAAGTAATTTAAAATTAATGAAATAATAAATATAATTAACTAAAACATACTTACAAAATACTCAAATAACCTTAAAATTAAGATATAATTCATTTAAGTTATTAATAAAAAATGTACAATATTTTACCGTAGGATAGCAGGAGGGTAACATTTAATATTACCACTCCAGTGAGTGCAACAGTAGGGAAAGCGTTGGATAGCGTAGGGATAAAAAATACTATTCCCACTCCAGTGAGTGCAACAGTAGGGAAAGCGTTGGATAGCGTAAGGGTAAAAATTACTATTCCCACTCCAGAGAGTGCAACAGTAGGGAAAGCGTTGGATAGCGGGAGGGTAAAAAATACTATTCCCACTCCAGTGAGTGCAACAGTAGGGAAAGCGTTGGATAGCGTAGGGGTAAAAAATACTATTCCCACTCCAGAGAGTGCAACAGTAGGGAGGCGTTGGATAGCATAGGGGTAAAAATTACTATTCCCACTCCAGAGAGTGCAACAGTAGGGAAAGTGTTGGATAGCATAAGGGTAAAAATTACTATTCCCACTCCAGAGAGTGCAACAGTAGGGAAAGCGTTGGATAGCGGGAGGGTGAAAATTACTATTCCAACTCCAGCGAGTTTAACAGTAGGGAAAGTAATGAATTAATATATTATTAAAAATAAATTAAATATCAATACCAATAAAACATTAATAGAAATTAATATCAATTTAATATTATGTAATAATTAATTAGAAATACAACTACATATTAGTTATTAAAAATTAATAACCTATTCATAATTATTCAACAACTAATTAATTTTAAATAACCAAAACTAATTAATAATAAAAATTAATACCAATTAAAAATGAACAGTAAATTAATTATCAATACACAATAAGTATTTTTAATATGTAATAAATTACAATTACATTACTTCCCACCCTATTCCCCTATAAACCCACATCCCACTACAGAAAATACATTAATACAATTATCATAATTATCAAATATTTAATTAATACAAAATAATTACCAATTAATAAAAATGAATTGCCAATTAATAGAAATTAATTACCAATTAAAAATTAATTAACAATAAATTTAAAATCAATACCAATAAATGAAAAATAATATTTACTTTATTACAATTAAATTACTTCCCACACTATTCCCCTATAAACCCACAGCCCGCTACAGAAAATAAATTTAGAAAATTAAAATAATTAACAATTAATACAAATTAATTAACAATTAATAAAAATTAATTACCAATTACAAAATAACAATAAATTCAAAATGAATACCAATAAATAAATATAAATATTTAATTAATTACAATTAAATTACTTCCCACCCTATTCCCCTATAAACCCACAACCCGCTACAGAATTAAATTACGCAAAAATTAAAAAACATAAAATTCATTACTTAAAATACATTAAACATGCATTACAAAAATTTATATATACTTTTCACACATATACTAACATACAAAACACTTTAAAAAAATTGATATTATTAAAAGATCGATATATTTAATGCCTATATTGTATATTTCGATATTTTGACTTCTATATTTTGAAAATCGATATTACTTACCTTAAATTCGATATTTTTAACCACTATATTGTGTCTATTCCATATTTTGTCCATTCTATATTTTTACTTCGATATTATGTCCATTCTATATTTTGGAATCGATATTATGACTGTTTACCATAAAAGTAAGCAATGTTTGCTACAGCAAGCTTTTCTCATTTTGTCAGCTTGAATGCCAATCAGAGGCGTAACAATATTCCGCAGAGCACCCATGGTGCAGGGTTCACCCTGAGCTCCAGGGGGCCCCCCTCTGGCACTGTGCAAGGGTGGTGGTTCCCAGGACTGAGAGCTCCTGATTGGGTCTGGAGTATGGGGGGCCCTCCATATAGTTTTCAGGGGGTTCCCTGAAGTTCAGTTAAACCACTGTTGCCAATAATCAAGTCCCTCAACTTCAGAGATAGGCACATCATGAGGGCAGTGTTAGATCAGAAAAACATGGCTGAAACAAGTTACAGTTAGGCTAAGTTAGACACACTTGTTATAATTAGGCTAGCCAGTTTTAGGTTTAAACCCATAATAACTTATAAAACCCCACCAAAAGGGAAATAGCCCTTACTGGTGTACACATATAAACACTGATAAACACCTACACAACCTCAAACTAAATGCCATTCAACTCAATTCAATTCAATTAAGTCTTTATTTTGATCTTGCTGATCATAAAAGACACATGAAATATATACATTGTCTTAACAATAACGTTATACTACATCAGCACGTAACAATGAACACTATCATGACAATATTGCTATTTACTGTATCGCTAAAGGAAATTCTAAAAATGCAATACAAAAAATCCTCATCAGACATTAAAAACAGATTTTTAAAACAATTTGGTACACTGTTGAAGCAATTATATTGCTTACTTTGCACTTCATCCAGTACTAAATTGATTAAAACATGAGAAATTGTTTACACTATATACAAGAAGCCCGAACGGTCAGCAAAAATACAGAGCAGTAGCAATACATCATACAATATATTAAAGATGTTTGCTGTTATCTGCTGTTGTTAAAGAATTGGTTTGAAGTCTCCACATCCAACCTAAAACTGTTGCTGCGGCAATCACAGTTGACTCTTGTGTACCATTTTTCAATATGCGTAAAGCAATCGCACACAACCTGGTGCCCATGTTAAGACAGATTGATTTTCACCATTTGCTCCGTGGTAATTTGTATGCTGGGCATACAAATAGGATATGCGGTATAGTCTCTTCTAGCTCATGACATAATAGGCATTTGTTATCAAGTGTGTTGTGCCAATTTTTATAGTGTAGCATTTAATCGGAATTGTGCCTACCCGAATCTGGAAAAATAATTTCCTGTTGCTAGGCTTAGTTATAAAGTCCCAAAAATGTTCATACAATAGTTCTGGCTTGTGTTCCAAAAAAGCGCTAGTCAATGATAAATTCTTAACGGACCGCACAGTATTTGCTTTAATCATATCCCAGTAGGCTTTCTTAAAGACGTTTTTTGGGTGGAACAAATTACGAGCCGGCTCTTTCCACAGGTGAATCATACCCATATTCACCAAAGAGCATTTTGCCATTCAAAGAAAGGAAATGGAGAGTGAAAGAGTCATTTTATTTTCTTCCTGAAGGGACCACAAACAATATAACTATGTTATACAAGTTAGCAACAATAAAGACTGGACTAACATTATTCTTTTGAGTTTTGTTGTTTAGGGATGTCACTAAAATATTGTTTCTTCTTCCTTTTGCCAAGAAAAGTGCGGTTGAAGGCCCAGTGGAGGCTGGGGACAAATCTTTTCACTGCCTTCATTATTGGCTCCCAACATCATTGCTCAGGGAGGACATTCCTGTTGGTGTAAAGGATACCACAGTAAGGATGCTGAAAGGTGCATCTAGAGAAATGCATTACCTGGAGCACATGACTGGAGGCCTAAGAGACTGCTGGCATGACCGAGCCCCTGTCCCCTCTCCATGTGGACCATAATAGGCAAAGAAAAATACAGCTTGATGGATGTGCCTATTGCTTTATTAGTCATACAGTGCTAGGCTACGGGAGGCAATGCATCACTTATGCTGCCCAATCAAGCCTCCAATGTGGACGCAGGTCCATATGATTAATCCAGCCAATTATAACCTCCCTTTATGACCGAAACTGTGTGTTCTTAGGTATATCAGGGCAGATATACAAGCCCTCTGCACCACTTTTGTGCCGCTGTTGCGTCACTTTTGTGACGCAGCGGTGGCGTAAACCATGCGCCACGTTGTGCCCTTTTTACAACGTGACGCATCTAGGGAGATGTGTCATGTTGTAAAGCACTGCGCTACATGAAACCTGCGTCAGGTTTCATGTGCGTGTTCCTGCACAGGGGGGGGGGCATTCCGTCACAGAAACGCCAAGATTTCACTCAGTCACTTTTCTGACCCTGCTGCGTCAAACCTTATGCCTGCTTGAAGCAGGCGTAAGGCGTGAAGCAGCATGTTAGAGATTGGCTGGGTTGGAACAGTGCTGGAGTTGCGTCACACCCACGACACAACTCCAGCACTGCGCCAACCTTACGCCGGCAGATGCGACACGCATCTGTTTATCCTTGCGCCATGATGGGCCACATTGTAAATGCAGTGCAACTGTGGTGGCGCAAGGGTAAACTTGCATCATGCATCTTTCTTGGCGCAACCCTGCTGATTTGCAGAGATGCGCCAGGAAACGTAAATCTGCCCCATCATATTTAGAAACATCTTTAGGTACCTAGGAGAATATTAGCTTGTCAAAATATAATATACAGACATAGTTCAGAGACTCTAAATCATAGATTCAGAATGTGCATTACTAAGCTTATGGTCAGGTGTACGGTGTGCGGTTAAGGGGGCATGACAAGAGAGATTGGGCATGCGCACCCCATGAACACTCACAAGCCTATAAGCTTGTGAATAGTCACAAAAATCTGCCATGGCGTTTTCCACTCTGGAAACGCAATGGAAGCAAATGATGGAAAAGGCTGGAGTAGGGGTGGTTAAATGAGAGGAACACCCACAAATGCCAATGAGTTTTATTGTAAAGAACATATGCACATAGCAAAAAAAAAATTAACATGGAAAAAAATGGTGAAATATTTGCTTACGGAAAACAGAAGAAAGAAAATATACGATTTTGCGTACATTTCAGTTCTTATTCCTTATGATTATATTAGGAAGTTTTGTCACAAACGCTTACTTTTGTACAAAGTAGCAGCATATGTCTCCTCATCATCGATTTTTTTTTTAATCTGAACTACGTTTCTGTGAATCAGGCACTTTACTTCCAAGGCCCTCTGTTTCCTTGTGTTCATGAATCTGGAGCAAAGAGACACAATTTAGTTTAT
Source organism: Lissotriton vulgaris (assembly GCF_964263255.1). NCBI lineage: Eukaryota > Metazoa > Chordata > Amphibia > Caudata > Salamandridae > Lissotriton > Lissotriton vulgaris. The sequence continues at coordinate 1,855,460,420 of NC_141691.1, forward strand.
AGTAAGAACTGCTAAATTAAAAAAATATTTATCAGTGAGGATTACATATCAATTAAAGAATAATCCTCCCTTAGGATAGAAAATCCTTAATAATTAATTTGTTTTGAGAAAACAACATGAAATAGCATCAAACGGAGACATTAAAGAACATACATTGTTTGGAGCGCTGACATGACATTTGACTTAAATTTATCTTCCGTTCTCTTTGTGATAAAAGTACTAAATGTTTAGCAATTATGGAGTTTATAAACTGCATTATTAAAATCATTGAAAGATTCGCCATACCCCAGACGCGGCTTGGCTTTACCCGGCCTGCTCCCGTTTCAGAGGCATGAGCGCCACAACCTTCGGGGGTTAGGACAGATGTTCCAGGCTCACCCCTTGAAACTGCACGAGGGTTTGTGGTTGCCTTTAAATGTTTGCTAACATCTACCACATTTTGGAGTTAAGTGACCTCATCCACCAAGCAGGATTTTCATAACGTGAAGCAGATGAGTCCAAGTGGCTGTACCTTTGTAGTGTGTTCTGTAATATTTATATCAGTAAGAATTACACTACTGTGCGCCTACAGCATGTTCACGTAGATCAGACACACCTGACTGTGACTCAGAACAAAACTGTGAAGTAATTTATGGTGAAGCAGAAGTATTTCACTCGGTCCTATTGACTGCAAGATGTTTAGCTACACTTATGCCGGTCTGTCCCTCTGTCTATATGTCCGTCTGCTTTTTAAAAAACGTTTTTGGTATATAACGATTTATTTATAGCTTTTTGTTTATTTATATACCTATCTGACCTTTTGTCCACTATGAGTCAGTATGTCTATCTATCTGCCTATGTACATGCTTATGTATTGCTCTCTCTGTGGATTGCTTGGTTGATTAAGCTAATTTTATGTCCACTCACTGGCCCAACTCTGTGGCAATCCATCTGTACACCCTTCTGTGCATCCATCCGTCTGTTTATTTATAAATCGGTGCTGGAACACTATCTAAGATGCTTTTACGCCCACTGCACACATCTTTGCAAACATCATCATAATAGATTTTTTTATCAATGCATAACAGTTAAAGACTGAAACATCTTCTACAGAAGTTTCTGTGCCATCCAAAAGTAGGATTTCACACAGGAGCAGATGTCAGGCCTAGTATCCTTAACATGTACTTGATGTAGGGATATTATTGTATAGAATTCCAAAATAAGAGAGAGAAATACTCAGGAACAGGGCAAGGATTGTCTGAGCCACAGGTAAATTAGCATTTTGCCTGTCGGGCACTCCACATATACAGGTAAGAAAGCCTTCATCTAGCCTTCATAATATTGTGGGGCTGCCACTAGTTTGTTCTTTAAAGCTGCTGCCTTAACTAGTTTTATGGTTTAAATCTTTCTTATTGTTATTATTGAATATCACATACTCCCTCCAACAACCTGTGGCCGGTGGGGTAGTTCGAATGCTGTACCAAATATGTTATGTGGCAACTTAAAACGAACCCCTTAAAGGGCCAGGCCCATAGGTTCTAAACCTGTTCTAGAATCACCATCTAATGGTTCTTTTTCGCAGCAAGTGTAAAGGGGAGAAAAGTCGTTAGGGAACAAACAATTAGCCAATAATCGTGCCTGATACATAGTAACTGCTTCTGGTTAGTTTGTTTAATACAAAAGCAAAAATAACTGGACATAAAGACACCTCAACACAAAGGTATGGAATTAAAAGGGAATTAGCACGAAGCCAAATCTGTGCATCTAGTTAAGACAATGCATCATAAAAAACACAATGAATTTAAGTGTAAGATACAGAAAACCAGAAGGCATGAGTCCAAGTGTCCCTGCATCGAGGGTTGGTGAGTGAAAGCATTAAATCAATCCCTACTCTAGCACTGAGGTTTTCAACAGGAAAGATCAAAGGTGTGAGTGCGTGGAGTCTTCCTAAGACGTCTCTCCACCATCAGAGGGTCAAGGAGCATAACGCGACCAAAGACAACTCATTCTAAGATGTTCTCTCTTTGAAGACAAGGAAGAAGTGGCACACTGTCTCTAATTCCAACAGCCATTTATCCACAGATAGCATTCATGTGATGCAATTCGAGTCACACTATCCACTCTGGGTACAGTCCTGAAGGTATTTTTCCACGATGTCTACGGTGTACCTGACATTTCTGCAAATCATCTCAGTGACACCCTCCCATGTCTCATATGTGAACTCCTGTTTTGATCTAAAATAAACTTTACATGGATGTTGCTTGAAACATAAACATAACATTTCTCAGCAAAATGTCTGTAATACACTATCACACATCACCCACATTGAAAATACATGAAAGTAAAATGTATTTTAAACAATCTGTTAAAGAATTATTCAAGGTCATCAGGCCAAGATGTAGCAGAACAGAGATGCGTCTATCAGGGAGGGGGCCCTGGGCCCGAGTCCACTTTGGCCATGCTTAAAAACGTATCTGGAGTTGAAGGAGAGTCTCTCCAGGCCCATCAGTTCCCTCAGGCTGTTGAACCACGCTTCATATTCTGGGACTGCTTCTTTCCCCTAAATCTTCCCTAGTTTTATGTCAGTTCCGACGGTGCAGTCTGTCCTTCTGAAGTAGCTGTAGGTCACAGTGTTAAGAAAGGCTTCGTTTTGTTTTTGGAAAATGCAGCTGCTGAGATATTGCACTTTCCCTTGGAGGAGGATACTCTTTGAGGTACTTCGGTGAGCTGAGGTTGGCTTCCTCCAGCTTCATTGCCTGTCAGAAGTTATCCATCGGCAGAGGATTATGCAGAGATTAATTCTTAAACCTTGTAATGGAATTATGTCTGTATTGATATTGTAAATCCCAGCAACAGCTTTCTATTCTCCCGATTTCAGTGTATTGAGTATCATTAGCTTCGGTAATAATAGCATCTGTTATTTGCATTGTTATACAATAACTCAGGTGTGGTATAAAACACTATGTAATAGCAAGCTATTATTGGTGAAAACCTGCTCTTATTCCAGAGAGTTACATCATAGGAAGTGAAAAAATCATTTGCAAATGAAACCTACTATTTGAACCCTCATTGTATTCTATCGACACGTTTTATTTTGTTTAGTGTGATACACTTGTATATGTTCTCAGAGGGACGGGTGAAGAGGGAGGAGGAAATGGTATGGGCATGTGTAAAATAAAAATTGGTTTGAAATGATGAAGCGAGTAACCCAAAAAGGATGTTTTCCACAGTCATTTGGTTCAATTTGATTTAGAGTAGTAATACAATTAATTCAAATCTGGTACTTTGCCATCTTTTCGACTTCTGCTATAAACACAGTAATCTCTGTACATTGAACGCAATTTAAATGTAATTTTCCCAACTATTCTTTTTTGAAAAGTTAAGTGTTCGACTATCTCTGCACCATTTTTACATCTTTCTTAGACACTTAGCATGTATTTTATACACGATTTGCTCCTTCATAGACGTTATTGCAATCTACACAGAGCGAGAAACATTTGATATATTTTTTGCTAATATCGAAGATTCTGTTTTTGTTTTGTAAATGTTAGACTGTCACTTTCATGATGGACAATACTGATGTTTTCTAGAGTATTGCTTTATTAAAGATTGACATTATACAAATACCAATTTAACAAACAACCAGGTGTGGTACATAAAAGTTAAAAAAAAGTTTAAATTATTAGCAAATATAATAGTTCAACGCGATTCCTTATGAGGAGTCAACCAGCAAACCTTGCACAGTCAGTAACTGACAGGGATGATGAAGGGTCTGTGCCACAGAACATTTTCTATGAGTAGTTGTGTCTTACAGATGTCTTAGATGTGAACATAGATTTCAGTCCCTGATTAAGAAAGCATTTCCTGTGAGCAGTTGTGTCTCATTGCAGGTTTAGGTGACTCTGAGCAAGTTTTCTTCTGTATTGATGAGTCTTTAAAGGATGAGGGCTATTATTAGGTATCCTGGGTCAACCAATACTGCAATCTACACTGATAAAGGTGTTAGCACCAACAGGTTCAAAAACATCCCTCTAGACTATTTTCCAAAGCAATACAAAATATACAATAGAAGAAATTCATACTATTTAGACTAAATCTACTATTTACAGAGATATCACTGTCTAACACATTCACAGTAATATGACCAGGGTAAATAGTGATTAGGTCTCTTATCATTCTATTCTATTCTTGGCATTTCTACAGCACATAGGTACCCAACGGGCCTCCCAGCGCTAATAAATCATACCATGTCAGTATCCTCATCAATTTAAGGGAACAGCAAGGTCATTAACTGCTTTCTGAAACTTAGTTCATCCTTCATCTTTCTTAACCCCTTGCATGCTTGTGACGGAACCGTTCCGTCACAAGCCTCGGGTGATCTGTGCTTGTGACGGAACGGTTCCGTCACGGCCCGCTCGCCGCGCCTGCGCGGCGCGAATTCCGCGCCTGCGCTGATGAAATAATGGGCGGGCAGGGTCGTGACGGAACCGTTCCGTCACAAGCATAGCTCACCCGCGAGCCGTGATGGAGCGGTTCCGTCACAAGCACGGAACCGCCGCGCGGCCGCCCCGCCCCCTTAGCGCTGCGGCGGAATAGCCGCCGCAGCGAAGGGGTTAATGCTATAGGCAGCTTGTTCCATAGTTTGGGAACCAAATAGCCATAGCTCACAGGAATGTAATGTTCCCTCTGAAGTATAAGGACAGACCGAGTGATGCAATAGCTGAGGGCCCTTGTTATATAAAACCCAATGAGCTATGCAAAGAGCCGTAACTGTATCCTCTTAGAAACAGGCAGCCACTGCATAGAAGCTAATGTAAAATAAACAGCATTGTGTTTAGGTATCTTCAACAATATCTAAACAGCTGCATTTTGTATCATTTGTAATCTTCTAAAAACAAACTGAGGACTACCAAGGTACAGCAAATTACCATAGCCCAATCATGATAGCATCAATCCTTGCACTAACACTCCACAAAGAGGAGGGCAGCATTACCATCATTTTCCTCAGTGTTCTCGTTAGACCAAAGCAACTTGCAGCTAGTTTTCTAATTTGAATCTCCTAAGTGAGCTTACTATCAATTCATATCCCCAAGCCTTTTACAGTTGATTTGGGGATGTGATGGATCCCTAAAGAGTTTTGCAAATGCAACTCAGTCCAGCGAGCAGGGTCGTTCCAGACTACTAATATTTCAGTTTTGACTCCACTGAATTTCAGGCAACTGGCTGACATCCATTACGCTACTTCGTTTGGACAGATATTCACCTGATTAGAGACTGCTGCTGCATCAGAGGTGAGCAAAATGGCCATTTTCCTATCGCCTTCTTTTGACACAATTGAGAACCTGTGTGCGTGTTCAATTTCCTCTAGAGGACGTACAAACAAATTGAATAGAGTTAGACTTAGTGAAGACCCCTTTGAGCCACCCCACACTTTAGGGGGTATGATTTTGAATAAAAAGGCTCTTCATAGACTTGAAAACCTCTATCATTAAAGAAAGAAGTGAGCTATTTCAAGGCTAAGCTAGGTATTCCAGACTCCTCTAGTCTCCATAATAAAATGGAGTGAGATACAGTATCACAGGCTGCACTAAGATCTAATAGTATCACTGAGGCCAATCCACCTTGCCCAAATATTTTTTTCAGTTCTTCCATAACAACTAAAAGTGCTGTTTCCGTACTGCTTCCTGGACGGAAGCCTGTTTGGGTGGGATGAACCAACCAGCAATAAGTCAACATCTTCCAAATATGTGCACACTTTGTTTCATAACATAACATAACATCAGTTTACCCTATGTGTACATACAAATGTGTATACTATTAGGAAAGGTTCTTCTAAATGTTTAATTGGTACTATCCCTATGGAAACCTCTGTTTTCTTCTTACTTCACATATCACACTAGAAGGAAAAGCATTTATTCTTCTTAATTCAGTGTGAGTGGTGACCACTTACTCATTGCTACATATGATTCTGTATTTCAACTACGTTTCAGCCAAAGGATTAATATGGCATGCCTTCACCAGCATCAGAGAGATATCTGTGATTTGCATACAACAAGGTAGGTTAAATATAAGGACGAACTTAGTCTAAATATAAAGAACACCTTAGTCTTCTTAATATTTAGCCTTATTGTGAAAATATAAAGAGGAGGCATAGTGAATGACTGAGATATCAGGCAGAGATATCACAGTGAATCCAATAGAGATAGAAAAGGATTTGGTTGAGGATTGGAGTCTTTAGGGTTTTTAGACCTAAGAAGGGTTGCTCTTGAGAATGAATCAATTCCCTCACAACTGTAGTATATCAACTTGACCTACCACATACATTTAGGAGGGGGTTCATAGAGATGGATCAGAGTACTAAGATTGATATTAAAATGAATCAGGCTAGCTTGAATTGTATTACGCTTCTTGAGAAAGCCAGTGTCTTCAACCAGCAGGTGGGTGTTGTTTTAAATGTTTTTGCCCTAAATTTGAGATTCACATCTAAGTGAATAAATGCTTTTAGTGGCAATATTATTATTTTGGTAGGCTAAACAGTGATATATTTCATAGTTATTTAGAGAAATGACCAGGGCTACCCACTACCTACATCTCTGAAGGTTGGAGGAAGGAAGCAAAGAGCTCATCTGTCTAATTTACCTCTATACTGAATGTGTACATCACCAGGCTGTAATACATTTACAGTTTTATAGTAGGATACTTTTCAGGGGTCTTCTAGATACATATATGTGGCATTAAGTATAATAAAAATATACATAACTATGTATATTTACTCTCATATTATTTTGGTAGTCCCTATTTAAATCCGTATTTATTAAATATTTAGGTGACAATCCTTCGTCTTTGGAGCGATGCCATATCAACTATACTAACGAATAAAAATACACCCAGTGGTTATGCTCTATCCAAGTGAACCACAATGATAGGATTCTTTTCTTTATACTAACACAGGTTTGTATGGAGTGAGCAGTATTGCAGTGCAGTAACAACATTTACATGTGTTCTTCCCTGATGATTTAACAGATTACATGTTAAACAAAAAGAAATTGTATTTAAGCTTCTCATGGCAACCCTAAAGGTTGTCAAATATAAATGTTCATTCAAAGGGAGAATCTTAAGTCATTACTAGCACGCACACCCCATTAGCGTGATTACTTGTGACAACAAAGTTGGCCGTACATTTGCTTGATCTGAGAAAAGTTGGCAAGTTTGCCTTATGTGAACTGAGACCTACAGACTCTCCAGGAGAGGGCAGAGGCCACAACGCTAAAACATTTTGTACAACTTGACTTAATAAATTACTGGCACTGGAACATTTCAGAAAACCACTTCAAGTAACCACAACGTTGGCAGGGCCAGAGAACTGACTGCGTGTAGAAGGCTTATAGGTCTGTATTCCATCTGCAAAAAGCTGCCATTCAATCAGACCCCTTTGGGGGTCATTTACTAAGTGATATGCTTCGCCATTGAATTATAAAGTAATATTATGTGGAAACAAAGGAATGAGTGAACATTTCAACAGTGGGTAGTTATAGTTAGAACCATGTTTCATGGAAAATATTTTTTCGGTTTGCTTATAACTTCACAAATCTGCACAAAACGTTCCCAAAAAATGTCTCAGTCACATCAGCTCCTTCCTGAAAAGTTTCAGTTTGATCAATCAAGTGGGGCTAAGTAATACGGGTCCCAAAACACATTTTCCCCATTCATTTTCCATGGGCAAATTGAAAAGCAAAAACTACTGAATTGAATTATATCAAATTTGACAGAAAACTAGATCTTGGCCAAGAAAGCATGCTTTTTGTGATTTGGTGTAAATCTGATTAGTAGTTTTTGCAAAATTAAAGTTCAAAATTATGTGTATTTCACCCGTCATAGGATTTATGGAGCCAACAGATCTTGAGATAAGATCAACAAAAATGTGACAGCACAAATTTAGGGACTGAATAAAAAATATATATTGTGGGGCAAGGTAGGGTGCCGTGCTCCTCTAGGCCTGGTGGAGGGGGTGCCAGAGGAACGCCCCTGGAGCTAAATGATTATTATTTTTTTATCAGATCCTCAGCTCCAATAATATAAACCAAAAGCAACCTCTAATTTGTTTTCAAACTAAGTCCCCCGGGGTGGGCCAGGGCACGGGGGTCACAGTGGAAAAGGGCAATTAGGAAATCTAGATATCACTGCATAGCATATTCTCTTGCACCTAGTTTTTATTTGCCTCATGTTTTAAGTCCTGAAGATAAAAAACAAATAATTGTGAACCTGGGTGTGCGCCAAAATGGTGTGACTACCCAACATAGGCATAGTAGGGAGAAATATCTTTATTTCTTCTCGCTACTTCCTCTTTCTAAGTGTGCTGCATTGTGCAAGGCGGCCCTACCTGCACAAAAACAATTCTGCTTGTAACAGAGGCCCCCTTGCACTATGGTGCATGGGTGCTTGTGCTGGCATTAGGCTGAGAACAGAAATGCTCCATATCTTTGTACTTATGAAACATTTCTGCTCTCTCTGTTTCACACAACATGGCACAGCAAGTTCCCTTGCAGTGTCACGTTGCTTGAACAAATAATAAATGTGCCCTTAAGGGTTGGGTAACACTCTGCGTTGATGTGTACTTGGGAATCAACTACCTTGAATGATGCTGAATACCTTTTACAATACTTTCAGCAAACCAAATCAAGTACAAGTTGAAAAAGTGTTTAAAAGGAATGGGAGATTGTGCTCGAAACATTACTTTGTTTCTATAGAATTAGGCATGAAACAATACCGCCTTTAAAGAAATCTTCAAGTCCGATACACATGACAGCACTGCAACAACTGTCAGTTCAAATGAAGAAATACAGTTAATACCATGAAGAACATTTTCCAAAGATTATTGCAGCACAACTCGGTCTTCAAATTGAGAGAGATACAAGCAGACAAAAAATGGCCTCTGGATAGCAAGGTTCTCCAGGGTAAGCGCAGAGAATTCAAAGTTGTCCACCACATTCTTCTTTGGAATGTGATTCTCACTATGTGGAAAATATCATGGTTTGGAAAACACACACCAGACAATCATCATTTTGGATTCCATCTAAAAAAAACATTGAATATTACATAGGTCTGCAGTCGACATGAAATAAGGGAAATCAATATTCAAGTTATAAATGCTCTGCATGATTAAATATAAATAGTTTTAAATGCTGCTTATGCCCATCTCATCTACTTTGTTGTCCTTTGTGACAAACCCTTTCCTACACTGACTACATTTAATGCATACTTTGTTGATTTTCCCAAAAGGAGGGCAGGGGGAGAGTCAGTCACCTTTCATGCTCATTCACATTCAGTTGCATTCAATCATTCTTACAATCTTCTGGGAGACTCTAGTCACAACTAGTTCTATATAGTTGGGGGTCAGAACCGTAATGGGCTGACCAACCAACCGGATTGACAACAGGGGCGGAAAGATTTAGGGCCAGATGTAGGTAAGTAACATTTACCGAATCTTAATTACCGAAAATTACCGAATTTTACCGATTCGGTAATTAAGATTCGGTAAATGTGAGGGGTTGGTATGTAGGGAATCCAGATGTTCCCTTTTACCGAATCGGTAAAATTCGGTATTTACCGATTCGGTAAATACCGAATCGGTAAAGCCTATTGATTCCTATGGGCTTCAAAGCCCATAGAAATCAATAGGCTTTACCGATTCGGTATTTACCGAATCGGTAAATACCGAATTTCACAAGGGTGCAGGGGGTGTCACTTTGACACCCCCTGGCACCCCCTAAACAGGATTGGGTGCCATGTGGCAGGCATACAAGCCCTAGGGGCAGGTCTGCCTGTCATATGGCACAGGTGTGCATGCACACATGTGCATGCACACCAGAATCGGAATTTTACCATCAAATAGTATTTGATGGTAAAATACCGATTCTGTAATGCTTGTGGGACTCAGAAGAGTCCCACCTACATATCAATTTTACCGAATCGGAAAAAATACCGATTCGGTATTTTACAGAATCGGTAAATTTACCGATCGGTAAATTTACCGATTCTGTAAAATACAGGGCCCTACATCTCAAATTGCATTTACCGGTCGGTAACGGCCGAATTCGGCCGTTACCGACCGGTAAATGCCTACCTACATCTGGCCCTAAATGTGCACACCCCTTTTAAATGTATAAATCAGTTGGTATAATACAAGCTAGAGTTAGCTCATGTAAAGACTTAAGGGAAAGCACAGCAGCCTTGAAGGAGATTCATTCCCTAGCAGGAAGTCAGTGTAGATCTCACTGGACTGCAGACACATGATCCCTTCAGATCAACCCTGAAAGAGGGCATAAACAACATTCAGAGACCTTTACAGACTCAGAAGCATGGGCTTGGGAATGTCAATATAAAGGTCCTTGTAGTAGCGAAGAGAGGCATTTAAAGCAATATCTACCACAAGGGATCAATGTTTTGTGGAAAACAGAAGCAACATATGTTTCAAGCTCCTCAGTAGGTTAAATCAACTTTTCACCATGTAGTTAACCCATGGATCACAGGAGGAATCCACATCCATCATTCGACTCTCAGTCGTAGCTCACCTTACCGTGGGAAACATTTGAAATAGCAAATGAGTGTATGAGAAGAGTGATTTTAATATCAAAAAGGCTAGGTCTGAACATTATTGAGCATATGTTTATTATCTTCGATGTAGCAGTGTTAGGTGACAGTTCTGTACATACTTGAGCATGGAAAGGAACCAATACTCGGCCACTAAAAAGAGAGAAGGTGGGGCAGATTTGTATCCTAAACAAAGCTGATGAGATTTAAGAGCATGGGGGACTATATAGTGCAGTGGGCTGATTTAAGAATGAAAGTGCCCAATTTAACATGCAATGTGAGATCTGCCAAAATGACTGAAGCTAGCTCACAATTGGTAGGAGCCCTCCAGGAGGTCTAAATAACAGTGTGGTCCTATCCATGTAAAGGCCAGAGAGAGATCTGGCCAGAACACTTAACTAAAAATATAGGGAATCATCCCATAGGCCCAGTGAAACAATTTCCAAACCATGAAGTGGTCATAAAACAAAGTGGAACTTTTAAATTAGATGTATAACCAAGCTATCTTCTAATGGGGATATCCAATGACTGGTGTCACAATAGATTTCAGACCCACCCCAGAAAATGTCATTATCAAAGCAAAATTCTAGAAAGCTCATTGCTGGTGATAGGTAGTTATAAAGACTGAATAAAGAAAATTTAGATTTTTCACAGCCTGGTGGGCCAAAAATCTGGATTTTATTAAAGACACGTAGGCTAAGAATATGCAAATCTCATTTATTGCGCAGCTCACGCAGCAACAATGAAGAGATCTAGAACTTTGAGACATTCCAACATTGTATAAAGTCCATGCACACGCAGTCTTCTTCCTTCTTTGTGCAACCAATAAGATAACGTTAACATTCATTCTTGAAAACATTAGTGGGGTCGTCCATAAATCCTTTCAAATATTTAATCTGCAAGACAAAAGAACATCCACTTTAGTTATGTTCCCAGGGTGGGATTATTAGTGGAGGGATAATCTTAGCCTCCGTGTCTTTAATAATATCCAGATTTTCTGCCCACCAGGCTGTGAAAAATCTAAATTTAATGGCATGACACTGAGGCTAACATTATGCAAGTTTAAAGTGTGTTTAACGCATTATCAATAGCATATCTTTCCGGTTTAAAATAACAACTTTTGAAAATACATTGATTGGACCAGTCCACAGCTCTAAGGATGTCTTGTAGGCCACCATCGAGAATAAAAGCTTTGGAGGCTCAAGCCCCTTTAAGAGTGTGCACCAAAAATGGAAATATTTATTCCAGCTTCTTTATAGCATCCTTAACCCGTCTTGCTAAGGTGGGAGAGGAAACTGTTCTATGAGGAGTCCTATGGGATATTAGCAATTCCTCTTAACCTTACGGTTCTTCTTTCATATCCTAAAAAGCACTTCACCAAACACAAGCTTTAATTCTGTGGGAAAAAGGGGTAGAAAACAGAAGTTGACATTGTTTTAGTTCGTCTTTTTAAGAATAAACAGACTCCATCTGGCTGGTATGCCCGACTAGTGATAGCTAATGCTTTAACGTCCGACATTCCTTCGAAGGAGATTAGGCACAATAAAACAGTGAGTTTGTAAGATAGTTTCTTTAATGAGAGTATAGAATTCTCTCCCTAGTTTGTAATTACATCCATCACATCCCATAGGGCAGTATATTTGGGTAATGGTGGGTTTAAAACACCCATACTTCTCATTCATTTTTTAGTTAATGAGTTTTGACGTACCGAGGTACTGTCTACCAAGTAGTGCCCTGCTGCAATGGCCGATCTGTAGACATTAACATTTCAATATGACAGACCTAGGCAAGAACCTCAGATAACAAGTTGATAACTTGAACTAGATCAGCTGAAATGGGATTGTAGTTCAGTTGAAGGCACCAACAAACCCATTTACGCCAAGCCAATATATTAGCTTTCCTTGTGCCAGGCGCCCAGGACTCTCATATGAGTCTGAAAGCGCTATCCGAAAGTTCGTGCAGGTGCCACTCTCTCCTGAAATCCTCCATGCCATCAGCGACAGAAGGCCCTGATGTACAAGGGGTGACATTCTCCCTGAGGGCCTGTGATTAATTCCTCGAAGGTAGGTAAAAGGATAGGAAAATCTATACTCATTTCCATCAAGATTGAAAACCATGCCTGGGATCTCCAGAGAGGAGTTATAACTACTACTATCTCACTGTTCCTCCAACCCTGTAGCAGAAGTTGTGGCAGCATGGCAAAAGGAGGGAAGGCATAGGGTTTTAAACCTTGCCTATCCTCAAGGAACGCATCTACCTCCAAGGCCTGAGGGTCCGGCCTCCAGCTGAAAAATGTGGGTAGTTCAGTGATGACTCTGTCTGCAAACAGATCTATTCCAAAGGTTCCCCAGATCATCTGAATGGTCAGAAAACTTTCCCTCTCTAGCTTCCAGTTGTTTGAATCTTTGAAATTCCGGGAGAACCAGTCAGCCACCCCGTTGTTCAAGCCCAGAATATGTTCGGCAAGCACTGAGAGGCCCTTGTTGAGGCAATGTGCTCAAAATTTCTTGGCTAGCTCTGAGAGTCCCTTGGAGTGAGGGCCCCTGTTCACATATCTCACCGCAGATATGTTGTCCAGACGAAGCACGACTGAACACTTCATTAAAAGTGAAGCTCCAGATTGCATAGGATCCTGCCAGTAGTTCTAGGCAGTTGATATGTAACTCCTTCTCCTGAATTGTCTCGAGTCCTCCTGTCGATGAGTCGCCACATGTAGCACCCCATCCCTCTAACCTCACATACGAGTCTATTATTATGTCCGGTTCTTCCCCAAAAATGTCCCTGCCATTCCAGTCCTCTGCATTCCTCAGCCACCAGAGTTTCTCTTTCCTTGAGTCTGAGTCCCGGTGAACTGTCTGAGAACAGGATTGACTCGATCTCAATGCTTTGGCTTTGAGTCTCTGAAGGGCCCGGCAATACAGGGGCCCGGGATATATGCCTTGCTAATGTCAGTAATGGGAATTTCAGTTTTTTTAGAATTCTCCTTAACTCCTTTCGAAGTTTTCTCAGCTTTTTGCCAGGCAATTTCAATTCTGCTTGAACTGTATTTACTGTAAAACTCAGGAACTGAGTGACCTGGCTTGGAGTTGTAGATGATGTTTTGGTGTTTATAACAAAACCTAGGTGTTCCAAGAGTTTTATTGTGAGGTCTGTGTGTTGTGATGCTACCTCTCTGGATTGAGCCATAATTAAAATGTTGACTAGGTATACAATTAATCTTACTCCTTGGCTTCTTAGCCAACCTGCTACTGGGCGTAGTACCTTGGTGAAACACCAAGGGGCTCATGAAAGACCAAAGGGGAGGCTGCAAAATTGCCATTGTTTGCCCTCCCAGATGAATTGGAGAAATGTCTGATGTGGGGGCCAGATAGGGATAGTCAGGTATGTATTTTTCAGATCTAGGCGAGTTAGCCAATCTCCTTTCCTTAGAACATCTCTGAGGAGGTGAATTCCATCTACTTTGAAATTAAGGTAAACCACCCATTGGTTCAGGTCTTTTAGATTTATAATAGCTCTCGTCTTTTTGTCTTTCTTTTCTACTAGGAAGACATTGCTCATAATGCCTATTTCTTTCCCTCTTGAATTGCCCCTTTGGCATATAGATCTTTTACCTCTTGAGTCACCAAGCAAGAATCGTTTTGGGAGAATAATTTTACTTGGAGAAGTCTCTTTTGTATTGGTAAATCTATGAATTCTACCTTGTACCATTTGACCATATCTAGTACCCAAGGGTCTTAGCTCACCATGTTCCAGTTCCCACAGAATTGGGCTAGTCTTCCTCCCACCTTGATAGGGATATCTGAAAGGTCTTTCGTTAGTCTTACCTGTTGAATAGCCTCTTTGCCTTTGTTCACCTCTGAAGCCTCTTCCACAAAATCTTTGCTTTTGAGGGTAGATGGTTGATTGACCTGCAAAGCCAGATTGGGAGGGCCTTCCTCCTAGTCCCATGAAGGGTCTTGTTGAAAATTGTCCACGGTGGGGAACCAACCCTGTGTTCTCCCGGCCCTTCCAAAAACCCTATCATGGAAAACTCTTTTAATATCTTAAAAACTCCCACATGTTTGGCCATCTCCTTGATAAATTCCTCCCCAAAGAGGAGGCCTTGAGAGGAAGCTCTCCCTTATTTGTTAGCTAGTTCGACTAGCTTTGGGTCTATTTTTAAAAGGACACTCTTTCTCCTTTTGTTTAAGAGTGAAGTATTTGCATTGCCAAGCAAGCAAATTGCCCATAACACCCACTGGCACAGCTCTCTTGGGTCTTTAGGTGTCATCAAGATAAGCTCTTTCAGCTAGTTTGAACATTTTAGTTAGAGGACCCGTGATGTCCAAGAGTCTATCTTGGCAAGATTTTAAACCCTTGTCAAGGCCTTTCCTTAGATCACTCCCGCTCTTGGAGATGAACGCCACTACCTTATGATCCAGATCTGGGGTTGAGGCTACCTTATTAGGGAGAGACGGGCATGGGAACTCAGATCTCGGGTGGGATCTGACCTTTTTTGGAATCTCCTTACGCAGCCAGAATGAAAGGTATTCACCTATATGCTGGGAGGGGACCCACTCAGGGGAGATGGGAACACAATTCCCATTTTAGACCCTGAGACCCTTGATGCCTCACCTGAAGTATCCACATTTCTATTTTCACCTTCCTCCTTAGAATCAAAGTCAGAGGAATAGGAGAGGTTAATCTCATCCTCCTGGACATCGTCACTGTTGAGGGGAATGGATGGAACAGGGCACTAACATTGTCACCGCCACAGTGTGAAGTCACAGTGATAGGGATGGAGCTCTTAGTTTTTTAGCACCTATAGGAGGATTGTCACTTTTTGGTCTTTTTCTTTATCTTTTATCAGGCTCCTCCTTCTGAGGCCTTATGGATGGCCATCCTTTTTCAATAGTGCTTCCAATTTTGTATTATTGATGTCATCAACTGGCCCCATTACCCTATCTAGTGCTTTCTTAATTAGTCCTTCTAATTTATCTTGCATGGAGCTTGTTGAGTGTTGTGAAGAAATAACTAAATTTAAGGTCAGACACTGTAAAGTACTAAAGGATAAGTGAGGTTCCAATTGTCAAAAACAGGTAGAAGTATTAAGCATGTAAAATGGCTGACTTAACTTTTATGGTAATTTAATTTTATTCAACAAAATGGTTGTCATGCATTCCTAAGGGCTTTTCCTTTAATAAAGGGTGTTCAGGGCTTAATATGTGAGCTCTTCCTCTATTTCCATGGTCCTTGACCGGCATGTAACCCCTCTTGATTCTTTTTTTATGTGAAAAGAACAGTGTAGCCCAGCCGGTAAACAGCAAGGAAGACGAATGGTTCGCCGGCGGAACAGCTATCGTTGTTCTGTCAGGTTTACTGTGAAACGCTTGTTAAATTAATGCGATCAGACATCCGTGAGCCTGTTTCCGGTTCAGGCTCGTACGAAGGTCTATATTGTCCTGTTGCCACTGTAATCTGCGTGGCCTCAGCCGATCTTTAGAGGAGGCCGCAGGGTCACCATGGAGATGTAGGAGCAGAGCCTCTCTCAGCACGTGATCGGCATTTGAAAGGCACCGGTCCAGTGTTGTTGCAGCTCTCCTCAGCCCGAATGGAGCTGAAGAAAGTTGAAAAAAGGGGTCAGATGGAGGCGAGAGTGTCTACATCCAATTCGGCAATCACGCAATGTCACGGGGTAGAGACGGAGGCTCTCTGCATCATTAACAGTTGATGTTGAAGCTTAAAACGATCAACAATCCAAAAGTAAAGAAAGTGGGGCATTCAAGAGAGGCCGTAAACCATCAAAGCGCCGGTACATGGGGGAGAAATTCCACAGTACAAGAAGGCAATAGTCAATATCAAGAACATAGAACATTGTATAAAGTATAGATATATACATACAAAATTAGTAAAAATGTAATACACATCAATTTGAATACTGCTTAATGGGTGGGGAGGGGTTACAACCACCCAATCAGCCACCCAATCTATTTAAACAACATGCCATAAAACTGTTTTTTTTCTCTTCACTGGATGGGCCCTTTATGGAACTCAGGAAAGTTTATTATATAATTGACAACTAATATAACAAATTACAGAAGAAAACAGGAGACTTAACTACTGTAGCAACAGACTGAGGCTGGCTTCCTTTAGAGAATCAGTTGAATTTAGATTGAGTTATTATGATTCAGTATCTTTTAGAGGAACTAGTTTAAAATTGAACTGTTGGAGGTCGGCGGGATTGAGCATAAACACATCCCTAGTCATAGAAGGCCAGAGACTGACAGTGGCTATTAGAAGGTTGTTTATTTGTAGGTGCAGGTAGGTGCCTATAATAATAACAACACACTCACAGATAAGTTCCAGTAAAGTCTCAGTAAAATTATCCTTGCTCAACCCTTGGAGCATGGCAGACAAGCAGTCAAGCTTAACTTAGGAGACAGGTGTGTAAGGAATTTAATATCACCAAAACAGTAAATAAGTAAAAGACACAACACAATAAAAATGCAACACCAATTTATAAAAATATAGAATATTTTTATTGTTAAAATGACAACAGAAATCCAATGAATGGAACCGGTGATATGAACTTTTAAAGTTCAAATAAAAAAAGTGCTCTCAAGCGCCTAAAAGTGTGAAGTACCAACCGCAGCTGTCTGGTTGTGCTGCACCAGGACACAGTCAACGTTTCAGGCTTACTGCGATGGGGTATAGGTCAGATATGATGAGAAGTTGGGCCCTGACAAGTTTCTACCTTCTGACATAGTCACTTTTTTGGAGCTTTTTCTCTTGACATGGAACAATCAGGTCCTCAGGTCTGGATTTCGATCAGTCTCAGTGAGTTCTGGAGGTCTTTGTCATCAACTACGAGGAGCTCTAAAGCATTCAGCCGGATAAACCTGTGTGGTCAGGCAGAGTCGCGGTTCGACCTCATCGGCTTGACTCTCATCATCGATGCCGGTCTTCTTGTGGAGCTTTTTCACAAAAATTGGCAAAAAGTTCCCACATTTTCAGATATTCTTCTGCAAGGTTCTTTGAGGGTCACAAAAAGTCCACGGAACCAGCCATGGCTTCAGATGCTCTGGTTTGCCTCTTAGGGTCGGGGACACCAACTCCCAAAATGCACCTGGTCTATCCAAGTAATATCCAGGTGATACGGGTCACTTTTCTACCTGTTGTTTCTCAGGGAGTACCCTCCGTATCATTCAAAACAGACAAAGTCCTTCTGTTGTGGAGCCTTTTGAATGCAGCAGGTGCAGTCCTTCTGGGCACAGTCCTCTCTTGTGCAGTCAATGGGTTTATCAGTGCACTCCTTTTACTCCAGATGCTTCCTGGCAGGTTTCTAATGTGCTTTTGCAGCTCTCCAATGTTTATCCCTTATTCTGGACAGGCAAAAGGGGGGGCACCCCCAACAAATGGGGCTTAAGTTGCCACCCTCTGCCATGACCACTCCCTAGGAAGTGTGGCATATTTCTGTCCCAGAATGCACATCTCAACAAAAATCAAAATGGAGAAAATCACTCTGAGGTTCCATGAATTCTGAACCCATTTCGTAAAGGTCATGGTATCGTTATGATTTTGGTAGTAGCGAACCGCAAATGATGAGTGCGGCAAGTACGAGTGTTTTCGTCATGCTCGATTGATGGATTCACTACGTATTTAGGGATTTCGTTCTGAACCTTCGGGTTCCATTTTGTGTACGGCAGACATTTTGTGGTTGCCCTCACATAGGCCAATGACTACGGCCGAACGAGTCTTTGGGACACGTACACCTTTAGCTGACTTTTAGATGACCTGAGCGAACTGACCCAGTTGCCTGAAGCTAACCTTGCTGAGCCAGTTCCTTGTCCGGTAGCTGGTCGAGATGGAGATCAAAGAGCAGGACATTGCTGAGTTTATGGCACACGCACACACCCCTCTATCTTGCTTCACATCTGTTTCTGTTCCTTCTTTTATGGCCTGTTTATGGTTTGGGTTGTGGTCCTTTTATTATGGGTTTGTCCGGCCTGTCTGAGCAAGAATGTTGTGCTTTCCCGTGTAATTGATGGTGGGCTGGACAACTGAAAAGTGGGTTTGTCGTCATGCGATACCTTTTGCAATGTCACCTACGATTGGACAGTTCGTAAATAATGGGTGGTTGTCAGGAATGTGATTTTTAGCATAAAAGACGATGTCTCGCAATATGAAAATCGAGCAGTCTCTAGCGAACATACCCGTGTCATACTTCGTAGATTTCTGTTCCTGGTTGCAGCCAATAAATTTGATCTTTGACGTCACCGAGAAGTATCCTGTGTCTCTGTATTCTAAGACAGGTGAACTCGAAGACATTGGGCGTGCCCCTGGCGCCGCTGGGTTCTAAAACCTGGTTCTTCAGTTGGCGCCCACGTGGGGCGACTTCAGTGGTACCGGTCCAAGCCTGAAGTTCGTGAGGAGCTTCGTGAGAAAATTCTCGAGGAAGGCCAACCACTTCATCGACCCCTGTATGTCGTGGTGGTCCGAAGGTTTTTGCTGCGAGGTGTCCTGCTTTCTCACGGCTACGAAGGACTGCTGCCCTGACTGTCGCCCTGTCTTGGACCCTTTGACGATTTGTAGAGCGAGACGATAGACGGGTCTTCTGGTGACGTAATCAATACTTCAGTTAAGTATAAGTGGAGCGTCTCCCAGTCCTTAGTTTTTGGGTATCCTTCGGGATCTTTGATTTGGAACTTGCAAGTGCCAAAGCCGAGGGACTCGTATATTTGCGAGACTATCGGGTTTGGTAATCCCTTGAAGTTTGAAGCTAGATTAGTGAGCGAAGATGCCTGGTCTTAGCAAACTTGGAAAGATATTTTGTTGTGGTTGTAACAGGGATTCCCGATTGGAGGACTTGTGTCCGATACCTCCGGTTGGAACTCCAACTTATGAGCTCTATTCAAAACATGGTGTGGGCCCCATTACGTATAATGAAGTATGGGTCGGATACACCAGGAAGGATGGTGTCCTAAAGTGGCCCCAATATGGTAGCTATGACACGGAGATTTGAGATAATTTGGAAGTTAAACTATTTAAGAAGAAAGCCGGCCGGCGATGTTTGACTCTTTCCGCCTCTGGCGAAAGGAAGCCAAACAGAGAGAAATTAAACTAGCGAAGAGAAATAAAAGAGAGAAGGGTATATCGATAATGCAGGCTGCTATACAGTTTAAAGATAATGAAGAAGAACAAGCGAGTGAGCAGTTGCACAGGCAACGTAAAATGGCTATCGATAAATGTTATCCAGCTTTGTCACCTCTTCAACAAGGTGCAACAAAGGACCTTGAAAAGGATCCTTTTATGTCACATTTGTTGAGTTCTCCATCCCCTTATGTGCAGAGTGCTACAGCACCTCCGCAACCTTTAGTTGGGCAACCTCCAGTGGTGCCTCCGATTGTTGTTCAACCGCCAGCTCCTCTTCAGTTGGCTCCTACTCCTTTGGTGCAGCCTTCTCAAGGGCCGCCGACTTTGCTATCAGTTCCGCCTCCAATCCCTACGACTTTGTCTCCTGTGCTTCCTACTTCCTCTGATACTCCTTCTGATACTACTTCTACGTATAATAATTGCACAATAATTGGATTATTTCACCGCATTTTCGCGGGTCCCTCGCCCTTGTCACGGTGGCGGCCATCTTACGTGAGAAGCGATCTATTCCGTGGTCTAGTCCTCATCTAGGAGGCTCGACCTACATAAATTCCAGTCATGCATACGCGCAGCGTCATCGCACAGCGGGATCGCCGGTCTTCCGCCGGAGTTACGCCAGAGTTCAGCCCGTCTGCGCCCGTCCGCGCTGAGGACGGGCTGCAGGCCGGGCTGGACCTGGTCTCTACACCTCCTCTATCTGGTAAGGCAATTAGGCGCTATGCTCCATCTGCGCTCCGGGCTCTCAGACCTCCTGTATGCCCTTCTTTACATCGTTTTACACCTCTAGGGATACTACAGTCTCGCCGCTGTATGGCCTGTTCATCTTCCTTCCATCCTCTCGTCTCCTGCCCTATTAGTCCTTGTCCCTCCACCCCTATGTCCACCATTTCTCTTAGAACTGGGTTTCTTTTAAATGTGCGCTCGCTCATTAAACATAACCTTGCCTTCCAAAACTTTGTGGATGAAAGACAGCCGGACTGGGTCTTCATTACGGAGACCTGGGCTACTGACTCCTCTGGTCATGACCTTCTTTTAGCCATCCCAGAGGGCTATTCCCTACATAGGCTCGACAGACCTATACGCAGAGGAGGAGGCATTGCCATTCTTTTTAAATCCTCCTTTACATGTACGGTCAAACCTCTTTCTTCGCCTCAAGATTGTTTTGAAGCCTTATACTTTTGTATTACTTGTGCTCCATCGGTCTCTTTTACGGGGATATTGATCTACAGGCCGCCGGGCCACAGAGCCAATTTTGCCTCGGCCATACTGAGAATTCTCGAACCCTATTTTGGAAAGCCCATCTTGGGTGACCTCAATTTCCATCTCGACGAGGTCGATTCTAAGGACACTTTATCATTGGTCGAATCTCTCGGAGCATGTGATCTTGTTCAGCTTGTTACCAGTTCCACTCATAAGGCAGGTCACACCCTCTACGGGGTATTCTCTAATGATCTGAGACTTTCCACTGGCTCACCTCTGCCGATGGTCTGGACCGATCATTTTGCTGTTCCTCTTCATCTAGCCCTCTCCACTTCCTACTCCACTAAGAAGGTGATTACCCCTTTTGTTCTTAGAAGAAATTTTATAAACCTCACGGATGAGGCCCTTGCCTCTCTTGTTCCTTCCCCTGAGGCTCTTTTCCCAAAAGATGTGGATGAGGCAGCCCAAGATCTGAAGGATTCCATCACCAATGCAGTAGAAAAACTTGCCCCAGCATCCCTGTGATATGTAGCCCGACGTAAACCATCAGCACCATGGTTTTCGGACCATCTTAGATTACTAACACAGGGCTGCAGAAGCAGTGAGAGGAGGTGGAGGAAATCTTGGGATCCTATGGACCGGGAAGCTCATAAGTCTGCTCTACGGGAGTATAAGCAAAAAGTGATTATGGAGAAGCAGGAATACTTTTCCAACCTTACTAGCTCACTCACTTCCTCTATGGAGCTTTTCAAAATTGCGGATTCGCTATGCTCCCTTCAACTCCCAGACCCCGTGGTCAGTTCTCAACGTCTCTGCGATGACATTGCATACTTTTTTCATAAAAAAATCTTTGACATCCACACTTCACTAGAAGTACAATGTCTCGCTCTGGATGAGGATATTCCTCCTGGCATAAGCTCTCTTGAGTCACTGGATAGAGCCCCTTCTAGTCTTCTTTCGGATTTTCCATCTCTGTCTCTGGAAGGATTGAATCTTCTACTCGACAGGACGAAATCCTCCTCTCCGTTGGACCCACTACCTCTTAAAAAGCTGAAAGTAGTCTTCTTCCCTCCTTGCTGGAGGTGATGAATAAGGCGATTGCCCATGGCTCTTTTGCATCGGTATGGAAGAAGGCTATCGTGAAGCCGCTTCTCAAGAAGCCTTCACTTGACCCCGGCCTCCTTAAAAACTTTAGGCCCATTTCCTTGCTCCCTGCCCGTGCGAAAATTCTAGAAGCACATCTGAATCGCCATTTATCTTCCTTTCTTGAGGCCTCTGAGTATCTTGACAAAAATATTTACAACAAGGGGTGGTGAGGGACAGAGTCTCTGAATTAAACAGAATACTCTCACCCAGTCAAGAGATCAGGGCTAGATCCAACACTGTTTTTTAGCTCATTGCACCATCCCAGTTTCAGAACCTGGCTGTATGCAAATTAGTCTGTTCCTGTCCCAGTGCATGATGGGAACAGGGCAAACCAAACTACAAAAGCCAATTCTTACACTGCGAAGGAAACAAGCTACCGGGGACCGGTTTCTGGCATTTCAGCCGTCTTTGGCCCGGCTTGCTTGAATCCTGATGGTGCAATGAGCAAGGGACTCACATCTGAGTATACCCTTCCACGCTTAGGGTGGACAAAAATATTTACAACAAGCGGTGGTGAGGGACAGAGTCTCTGAATTAAACAGAATACTCTCACCCAGTCAAGAGATCAGGGCTAGATCCAACACCGTTTTTTAGCTCACTGCACCATCCCAGTTTTAGAACCTGGCTGTATGCAAATTGGTCTGTTCCTGTCCCAGTGCATGATGGGAACAGGGCAAACCAAACTACAAAAGCCAATTCTTACACTGGGAAGGAAACAAGCTACCGGGGACCGGTTTCTGGCATTTCAGCCGTCTTCGGCCCGGCTTGCTTGAATCCTGATGGTGCAATGAGCAAGGGACTCACATCTGAGTATACCCTTCCACGCTTAGGGTGGACAAAAATATTTACAACAAGGGGTGGTGAGGGACAGAGTCTCTGAATTAAACAGAATACTCTCACCCAGTCAAGAGATCAGGGCTAGATCCAACACCGTTTTTTAGCTCACTGCACCATCCCAGTTTCAGAACCTGGCTGTATGCAAATTAGTCTGTTCCTGTCCCAGTGCATGATGGGAACAGGGCAAACCAAACTACAAAAGCCAATTCTTACACTGGGAAGGAAACAAGCTACCGGGGACCGGTTTTTGGCATTTCAGCCGTCTTCGGCCCGGCTTGCTTGAATCCTGATGGTGCAATGAGCAAGGGACTCACATCTGAGTATACCCTTCCACGCTTAGGGTGGACAAAAATATTTACAACAAGGGGTGGTGAGGGACAGAGTCTCTGAATTAAACAGAATACTCTCACTCAGTCAAGAGATCAGGGCTAGATCCAACACCGTTTTTTAGCTCACTGCACCATCCCAGTTTCAGAACCTGGCTGTATGCAAATTAGTCTGTTCCTGTCCCAGTGCATGATGGGAACAGGGCAAACCAAACTACAAAAGCCAATTCTTACACTGGGAAGGAAACAAGCTACCGGGGACCGGTTACTGCCATTTCAGCCGTCTTCGGCCCGGCTTGCTTGAATCCTGATGGTGCAATGAGCAAGGGACTCACATCTGAGTATACCCTTCCACGCTTAGGGTGGACAAAAATATTTACAACAAGGGGTGGTGAGGGACAGAGTCTCTGAATTAAACAGAATACTCTCACCCAGTCAAGAGATCAGGGCTAGATCCAACACCGTTTTTTAGCTCACTGCACCATCCCAGTTTCAGAACCTGGCTGTATGCTAATTAGTCTGTTCCTGTCCCAGTGCATGATGGGAACAGGGCAAACCAAACTACAAAAGCCAATTCTTACACTGGGAAGGAAACAAGCTACCGGGGACCGGTTTCTGGCATTTCAGCCGTCTTCGGCCCGGCTTGCTTGAGTCCTGATGGTGCAATGAGCAAGGGACTCACATCTGAGTATACCCTTCCACGCTTAGGGTGGACAAAAATATTTACAACAAGGGGTGGTGAGGGACAGAGTCTCTGAATTAAACAGAATACTCTCACCCAGTCAAGAGATCAGGGCTAGATCCAACACCGTTTTTTAGCTCACTGCACCATCCCAGTTTCAGAACCTGGCTGTATGCAAATTAGTCTGTTCCTGTCCCAGTGCATGATGGGAACAGGGCAAACCAAACTACAAAAGCCAATTCTTACACTGGGAAGGAAACAAGCTACCGGGGACCGGTTTCTGGCATTTCAGCCGTCTTCGGCCCGGCTTGCTTGAATCCTGATGGTGCAATGAGCAAGGGACTCACATCTGAGTATACCCTTCCACCCCCTTTTCTGAATCTGAGTATCTTGACATCACCCAACATGGATTTCAAAAACATCATAGCACAGAATCTGCTCTCACCTTTGTAGTCGACAACATCCGACGCAAAGTTGATGCTGGACAAACTACTGTTCTAGTGCTATTGGACCTCACGGCCGCATTCGACACCTTGTCTCCTGCCATCTTAACATCTCGGCTTATGGAGGCAGGTGTCACTGGGTCGGCCCTGATCCTCCTCAACTCCTTTCTCCTTGATAGGGAACAGAGAGTGATGCTCGGAAACCACCTCTCCCCAGCTAAGTCTCTGCAATGTGGGGTGCCACAGGGGTCGGCATTAAGTCCGACCCTGTTTAACATCTACGTGGCCCCCCTCGCCAGGCGTGTAAGATCGCAGGGGATGGAGGTGGTATCATACGCCGATGACACCCAGATTATGGTGTCATTCACCCAGTCCTCTGTCATAACATCTGCCTCTAGCTTCAGGTCCTGTAGGCAACATGTTGCAGACTGGATGGTCATCAACTCCCTGAAGCTAAATGGCGACAAGACTGAGGTGCTGGTCTTTGGGAAGGACCAAGAAGTCTGGTCAAGTGAGTGGTGGCCTCCCTCTCTTGGAGCCTGCCCCACCCCCTCTCAATCTGCCAGATATTTGGGTGTGGTGTTTGATACGTCACTCTCAATGTCCCTTCAGGTGAATCGGACGGTTGCAACCTGTTGGGGAGTAATCAGAACACTCAAAAGTATTCGCAGCTATCGGTCCCTTCAAGCACGTAAGCAGATTGCAGTCGCCCTTGTTGGTTCCAGGTTAGATTACTGCAACTCTCTCTACATGGAGTCCAACAAGGGCCTCATACATCGGCTGCAAATCGTGCAGAATGCTGCTGCACGTTTCGTCCTAGATCTTCCTAGGGCATCTTCTGCTACTACTGCGAGGAGAGACCTCCACTGGCTGCCTATCCAGCACAGAATTTACTTTAAAATTCTCTGCCTGACCTATAGAGCCCTTGAGGATGGACCTAAAGGCGCCATCAGCTAACTGCTTACTCGCTTCCATCCCACAAGGTGTCTCCGCTCTTCGGGACTCTTCCAGCTTGTTGTCCCTCGTTTCAAGCTCACCAGATGGGGAGCCAGGGCCTTCTCTGTCGCTGCCCCCCAGCTCTGGAACATCGTGCCTGTGGAGATCAAAACTCTACCCTCACTGGATCTGTTCAAAAAGGCCTTAAAAACGTGGTGCTTTTCAAGAGCCTACATAGGTTGAACTGCAGGGTTTTTGTTATGAGCTGGTTCTTGAATTAGGCGCCTTGACACCCATTGGGCTAAGTTTGCGCACGACAAGATTCCTTTATTATTATGTTATTATTATTGTTATTATTATTATACTTTGTCTCAACCTGCTTTGCCTCCTGTCCTTATGGCAACTTCTCCTTCTGTTTGACAGAGAATGACCGATACTGTTACTGGTCTTTTGTCTCCTTTCTTTGGGTCATTGAGTATGACCCCTGCTTTTGCACGTAAACAGTTGCGTAGCCAGATGCCTGGTCCCGAAGAGCGGGCAGTATTGGATCATATGGCTCGTAAGTGGGTTGCCCATTCTTCGAGATATGATTTAGAGTCGGTTATGGATGTCTTCCGTCAATGGGAAGCACCCAAGCAGAGGTATGTCTTCGATATGATGTGTACTTTCCTCCGTGAGGAATGGGAAGATGGTGAGTTGGGACATACTCCGTCAGAGTTGTTACGTGTACAGTCCGAGTTTGCGAAGGGAACGATAGTGGGTCTCGAAGTTGAAAAAGCAGTTGCAACATTGCTTTCATTTAGGAATGTGCATCCTTCTCAGTCGTTGTTTGAGCCTGATTCTTCTGTTAGGAGACAAGCACGACAGTATCCAATGAGAGAGGTTCCTCCGGTATGGAAAGAGCAGTTCAGGCTGATGTCGCTAATGCTATTCAAGCTGTACCGGCTCATTTTCAGCGTGTTTGGGTACATGTTCCGTGGAAGCGAGCTGAAGTTTTGTGTCTTAAGCAGACTTTACCTGACCCCCATAAGAATCCTGCAGGGTACTATAAGGAATTGTCGCAGACAGCAGACTCCTGTGTTATGAATCTAGCCGATATAGATATGTTGTTTGTGAATGTGGTTCCTCAACCCTTGTGAGGAATGATTCGTCATGTGGATCACGAGCAAGAGTTAGGTGACACATGGACTAAAATTGCTGCTGCAGATGGTCTTCAAGGTGGAGGGGCTAAACCTGATGCTTTAGTTGCAGAACTCCCTGGTAGGATCACTACTTACATGAAGACTTTAATGCCTGCTGTACGAGTGAATTGGGATAAGTTGTCTGCGTGTAAGCAGAAGAAAGACGAAAGTGTGTCTGACTTCTTCACTAGGTTTGAAGAGACGTTTATTGACCATAGTGGTCAAGATATGAGTACGGAAGGTGGCCAACGGTTGTTCGTCGATAAGTTTGTGCATAACTTGCTTCCCGAGTTGTGTACTAAGTTGAAGGATTCAGAGAGTTCATGGGCTGTTTCTTCGTTGGCGCAGATATTGGCTACTGCGCAATATTATGAGAATAGGGATAAGGATGAGAAAGAGAAAGCAGATAGAAAGACTAAAGATTTGAAGACGAAGGTTCTTTTGCAACAAGCGTATCCGACTCGTACTAATCAGCGCGAATATCAGCAACCTCAGCAGTTTCAGAGAAATTTGCAAAGGTTCGAGCCTTCTCAGCAGCTTTTTCCTGTTGGCCCTAATCAGTGTGCGTATTGTAAAGAAGAGGGTCATTTCAAGAATAATTGTCCGGTTCTGTTACAGCGTACGAATGGTGCTTCTGGTGTGAGAGGTCGAAGTGTTCAGCAAGCTCCTAGAGGTAGGGGACGTGGTATGTTCCCCCAGAATGCACGATCCTTTCCTCCACAGAATTCTATGAACTGTTTTGACCAACAGAATGGTGCGTCTGGTAGGACGACTCAGTATTATGCTGACAACTACTATGTTGAAGGTGAGAATATCGACGGTAATGATTGCTCGGACAGCCATAGACAAAGAGAGGGAGTTGTGTCAGTTCCAGTAGATCAGAGTGGACCTTATGTTGAAGTGATTGCATCAGGTGTGTCAGAGCCTTTTCTGTTGGATACCGGTGCTGCGAAGAGTTCTATTATGCACTGTAAACTCCCTGGCACACCTTTGTCTGGCTTGACGAATGTTTCGGTAGGTTTTTCTGGCGCCCCAGTTTGTAATCCGGTATCTGGTCCTTTGTCTCTTTCTGTTGGACCTTGTGCGTTTGAAGCACCCCTCATTTTAACGACAGGTTGTGGTGAGAATTTGTTGGGATTAGATTTGTTGAAAAGATTGTATGCAACACTACATTGTTCTCCTTCAGGAGTACAGCTTACATTGTGTAAGAGAGAGATCTCTCTGATGTATTTGTCTAAAGATTGACTTCCATTAGAATTGCGTTCTCTCCCTGATACTCTTTGGGCTTCTGGTCCTAATGATGTGGGTCTTTTGGGGATTCCACCATATGTTGTGACGTTGAAAGCAAATGTTAGATTGCCACGTATTCCCCAATATCGGATTTCCAGTGATGGTGAAAGAGCGCTTTTAGCGATCATCTATGATCTAATTGAGAAGGGTGTGATTGAGGAAATGAGAGGTAATGTGTGCAATAGTCCGGTTTTGCCTGTTCTGAAACGTACTGATTCTTCGCAACCGCCTGTGTACAGGTTTGTGATCGATCTTCGCGAAGTGAACAAGATCGTAGTACCGCAATTTCCTGTTGTTCCGGATATCACTTCTTTGCTGACTATGATTCCTGCTTCTGCTACCTGGTTTTCGGTGATTGATCTGAAGAATGCTTTCTTCAGCATCCCGATTGCCGAGGAGAGTAGAGATATTTATGGCTTCTCTTTAGGAGGCCGAAGTTTCAGTTTCAAGCGCGCTCCTCAAGGCTATTGTGAAAGTCCATCCATCTATAGTCAGGCTTTGAAAACACAGCTTGATACGATTGTTTCACCTGATGGTGCTGCTCTTGTTCAGTATGTCGACGATTTGTTAGTTGCTGCTGATAATGAGGAGATCTGTAAAGAAGCTACTCTTTCTTTGTTGCGACATTTGTCTGACCTCCCTCATAAAGTGTCACTTTTGAAGTTGCAGTATTGTCGACAAGAAGTGACCTACTTAGGTCATCTCATATCGAAGGAGGGAAGAAGATTGACCCCAGAACGAATTCAAGCGATTGCGAAAATGAATGTGCCAACTACACAGAGAGAAGTGCGTGCTTTCTTGAGTATTACTTCATACTGTAGGCAATGGATTCCAAATTTTTCGCTTCTTGCGAAACCTTTGTTAGCACTTACTGTTAAGGATACTCAGAATCCTCTTCCTTAGACTGACGAATGCCAGAAGAGTTTTTCTGAATTGCGTGATGCATTGTGTTCGGCTCCTGTGTTGGGTACTCCCGACTACAGTAAGCCTTTTACACTCTATGTCCACGAGAGAGAGGGATGTGCATTGTCAGTCCTGACACAGCAGTTCGGCAATAAACAACGTTCATGTATTTCTCGTCGACTTTGGATCCGGTAGCTAGAGCGTTGCCGAGTTGTTTGAGAGCTACAGCGGCAGCGGCTGTTTCTATTCGACAGTCTACTGGTTTGGTGATGGATAATATGTTGATTGTGATGGTTCCACATGCAGTGGATACTTTGTTAAACAGGACCAAGACACAGCACTTAACTAGTGCTCAATTGTCAGGTTACGAGTTGACACTTTTGGCGAGTCAGGTGCATATAAAGCGATGTAACACGTTGAATCCAGCTACGTTGTTGCCGATTTCTGTAGAGACAGATGTTTCTGAACAGCATGATTGCTTTCTTAGGACAGAGGAGGAAACGAAGGGTAGAATAGACCTCAAGGACACTCCTCTTGCAAAGTGTGATGGTACCTTATGGGTAGATGGTTCGTGTTTCAAGCTTCCGAATGGTGATACGACTGCGGCATATACTGTTACGACTTTGCATACGATTGTTGAAGCTGCACGTATCCCACAAAATTCAGCTCAAGCAGCAGAATTGATTGCATTAACAAGAGTGTGTGTTGTCGAAAGGAAAACGAGTGACTGTGTATACGATAGTGAGTATGCGTTTGGTGTGGCTTACAGTTTTGGTTGCCTGTGGAAGGAACGTGGGTTCCTCACGTCTCATGGTACAAAAATTCAGCATGGTCAATTGGTGAATGAACTTCTTGAGTTGCTTACGTTACCGATGCAAGTTGCGATCGTGAAATACAGTGCACATAAGAAGGTTACCGATGACGTTGGTCGTGGTAATGCGTTTGCTGATGAAGTTGCGAAAGATGTGGCGAAAGATGTGATGAGTCGAATGTATGTTGCGGGTCCAGCAAGATGGGTTCCGGATAGAGGAATGTGTGAAAATACAATAGAGAGTGTGAAGTCAATTCAGGCTGAAGCTACAGAAAAATAATTGAGTGTATGGAGGGAGAGTACGGGAAAATTGGATTCGACTGGTTGTTGGATTGAGTTGTCAGAGCATCAGCGAGGGTTGTTACCTGATGCGTATGTGCTTGCAGTGGTTACAATGGCACATGGAATGGCTCACATTAGTGTGAAAGGGATTTGTAAGTTGTTGGCTCCAGTATGGCAGAATGCTGGAATTCCTAAGTGTGCAGAGAACTTGGTCAAGAATTGTATGGTTTGTCTGATGTATAATCCTGGCAAGGGAACTCCAACTCCATTGAGGAAATGAGAGGTAATGTGTGCAATAGTCCGGTTTTGCCTGTTCTGAAACGTACTGATTCTTCGCAACCGCCTGTGTACAGGTTTATGATCGATCTTCGGGAAGTGAACAAGATCGTAGTACCGCAATTTCCTGTTGGTCCGGATATCACTGCTTTGCTGACTATGATTCCTGCTTTTGCTACCTGGTTTTCGGTGATTGATCTGAAGAATGCTTTCTTTGCGCCTCCGACGTATCCGTTCGAGGTTTTGCAATTAGATTTCATTCATATGGAGAGGTGTAACAACTTGAAGTACGTCCTTTTCGAGATGGGTAGAAGCAAATCCCCTGAAAGATAATACTGCCTTGTCCACAGCTAAAGCCCTAATTAAGGAATTTTTCCCTAGGTACGGTTTGCCAAGAATGGTGTGGAGTGATAACGGGAGTGAATTTGTGGGTCAAGTCATGAAGAGAGTATGTGAGGGTTTAGGCATCAGACAGAAGTGCCACGCTGCAAATCACCCCGAATCAGCAGGTTTAGTTGAGTGCTATAATGGCACTTTAAGCTGAAACTAGCCAAGATTCAGGCGAGCTCTGGTCTCCAATGGTCCGATGCTTTGCCATTGGCACTTTTGTCAACCAGAACGACAGTACATTCTTGAGTGGGCCTTAGCCCATGCGAGATCGTATTTGGTCGCCCGGCGAATATATGGGGAGTGCCGAGGCTGACAAAGCTTAGCGAAATTGAACATCCTGTACTGATTGATGGCTAAATTGCGTGTTTTACACCAACAGGTTCACGATACGTTGCCACAAGCATCTGAAGATCCAGGACACGCCATTGATCCTCGCTCGTGGGTACTGATCCGGAATTTCTAGCGGACAAATAACGATCAGCCTCGCTGGACCGGACCCTTTCAGGTCTTGTTGGCCAGGCAAACTGCAGTGCACGGTAAAAAGAACTGGATCCACGGCGTACATTGTAAGAGGGTTTCTTTACCTCTGCCGAACGACCGGTGGGTCCAGGAGGGTGTAGGCGATTCAGAGACTGAGACCGTGCCACGTTTTGTGCCGTTCAGCGATGCACGTTTAATTGGGACAAGTTCTGAGCGTGAGAACGACGACATTTTGCAAGAAGCTGTGCCTCCATCAGTTCGACTGGACACCACTGAACCTGAGCTATTGTTTCGTGAACAGACATTGCCTGGTAAAGGCCGCTATAATTTATGACCGAGAGTCGTTGGACAAATAAATTAATACTTTTCTTGCTATTTTTGGGACTATGCTCTCTCATCAGAGAAACAGTTTTGATCTATTTTTGTTTTTCGAACCGCCATCCGGGTTCAGCTGTAGGGTCGCGGTATAAAGACTCAGAGTGTACAGCTGGAAGACACGAGGTCGACAGTTCTGGTTTGTTCTAGGGCGTTCCCTGGAACATTCAGAGGTACACTTGAGCAAAGAGAACCAACTGCCGCGAACAGCATGGTTAGAGGTTGGAGTTTTTCGAGATGGAGAGAGCTGTTGAAGAAATGAACTTTAAGACAAGATTATGTAAAATAATGAGTAGAAAATGTTTTTTGATAATGTGTCTTTTAATGCTACTTAGCATGACGATGTTTTTGATGGGATATGTTATTTTCTCTTTTCAAGTGACGTTTGCACCCACTACACAACCTATGCCTTTTCCTACTATTTCTTCGCATTCTTTTCATCCTTTGCCTGAACATGAGTCCATTAGAAGATTGGAATTTGATAATAACTCTTTTGTTCAACTTTTGCATCAGCATCAGTTAGTAGTGAATACCACTAATTGTTGGGTGTGTGGTCTTATGCCTCATAGTACTGATAAGGGTATTCCTTACCTGGTCCTGCCATTCAGCTATAATGGTTCTGTGTGGGCATACAGACCGATGTTCATTTATGCTCGCGAAGTTTACCCCCTGCGTTCTGTGAAAGACAATCCGAAGAATAGTTCTCTAGTTAAGGGAATAGTAGACATGATTAGAAGAATGAACTCCTATGAGACTATCCCGAGAGATGAGACACTAGCGTATATTGGATGGAACGTGACTGGATATGGTGTTAGTCTGAGTGGAAACCAGCGAGCAAAAAGATCTTCTCCGATTTGGATCGTACCCCATCGTGGTCATTTTTGTCTGCAAGGTAATGGCAAGAATCCGAGAGCTCAGTTAGGGAAGAGTGTTTGCACTGAGACGTATGTTTTTGCGTCCCAGAGTTCCCCATCGTTTTTAGCAGCTAAGGGTACCTATTTTGTTTGTCACGATAGAGCATACACATGGTTGCCCCCTGATTTTTCAGGAACATGTTATGTCTCGTTCCTGTTGCCCCCTACGTATACTGCTGTGGCAGATTACCATAGAGCGAGAGTTGTTAGAGGTGTCTTCAGTAAGGAAGATACTGCTGGACAAGAATTAGGAGATTTTTTGAAGGGTTTTCTGCCATTTTGGGGACCTATGGTTAACAGCAGGAACATACGGCAATTGACGAGAGGGGTCGAGTCCACCATAGTTGAGACTGCCGGTGCCCTTAGTAATTTGACTGCTGAGCTCCAATCAGATCGCCTTATGACGCTGCAGAATCGAGTTGTGTTAGACGTCATACTTGCAGATAG
Organism: Lissotriton vulgaris; assembly: GCF_964263255.1. Classification (NCBI taxonomy): domain Eukaryota; kingdom Metazoa; phylum Chordata; class Amphibia; order Caudata; family Salamandridae; genus Lissotriton; species Lissotriton vulgaris. The sequence continues at coordinate 1,855,493,040 of NC_141691.1, forward strand.
AGGAGGGGTATGTAAATTGATTCAATCGAGCTGCTGCGTTTTCATTCCAGACAATGCTCCAACAGTGTACCGGGCCATTTCCAAGCTACATAAGATCTCCGAGTCTGTACATGTGGACGAAGGAGATTGGTCGTTAATGGGATGGTTTTGGGGATTGTTATCCACTTGGGGATGGAAGATTCTGATGATCATTGGGATGGCTTTAGCTATCCTTTTCCTGTTCTGTCTTTGCGTACAGTGTGCTCCTGCTATGTGTGACCTTTGTGCTACTTCGTGTGCAAGGAGACCTGTCCAGAGAGAGTTACTAAGTAATAGGATGATGCCTCAGCAACATCTTGATGATCTGATGAATATAGACCTGGATTCAGATTGACGTGAGTTTAGGTTATTGCCTATGTAAGGGCAAAAGGAGGATCTGAGGTTAGGTGAATTCTGAACCCGTTTCGTAAAGGTCAAGGTATCGTTACGATTTTGGTAGTAGCGAACCGCAAATGACGAGTGCGGCAAGTACGAGTGTTTTCGTCATGCTCGATCGATAGATTCACTACGTATTTAGGGATTTCGTTCTGAACCTTCGGGTTCCATTTTGTGTACGGCAGACATTTTGTGGTTGCCCTCACATAGGCCGATGACTACGGTCGAACGAGTCTTTGGGACACGTACACCTTTAGCTGACTTTTAGATGACCTGAGCGAACTGACCCTGTTGCCTGAAGCTAACCTTGCTGAGCCAGTTCCTTGTCCGGTAGCTGGTAGAGATAGAGATCAAAGAGCAGGACATTGCTAGTTTATGGTACATGCACACACCCCTCTATCTTGCTTCACATCTGTTTCTGTTCTTTCTTTTATGCCTGTTTATGGTTTGGGTTGTGGTCCTTTTATTATGGGTTGGTCCGGCCTTTCTGAGCAAGAATGTTGGGCTTTCCTGTGTAATTGATGGTGGGCTGGACAACTGAAAAGTGGGTTTGTCGACATGCTATGCCTTTTGCAATGTCACCTATGATTGGACAGTTCGTAAATAATGGGTGGTTGTCAGGAATGTGATTTTTAGCATAAAAGACGATGTCTCGCAATATGAAAATTGAGCAGTCTCTAGCGAACCTACCCGTGTCGTACTTCGTAGATTTCTGTTCCAGTTTTGGCAGCAGTTTGATCTTTTAATGACCTTAGTTGACTACATTTAGATTATTTAAATGAAGACCAATATTGACAGGTATGTATTGGCAAAACATTGAAAAAATCATTTACATGTACATTTATGACTGTGGTATACTTTTCAGTTCACACACCAGACATGACCTGAGAGACAGTGTCCATAAAATTGTAATTTTGAAAATACTTTTTTCTACTCCATTTTGAGGGTACAAACAATAGAATATAAGTGCTAGTTTAAACCTAACAATTTGAAATGGCAGAGCAATGTAAATTCAATTACTGCTAATCATCAAGGCGCAATCAGCGCTTACATATTGTCCCAAACAACTAGATTTATTGTTTATCCCAACACTAGTTTGAAACAGGAATTAAATGAGCCTTTCTATATTGATGTTAATCGATTAAATGTCAAAACAAAATTAAATTGTTTCTAAGAGCTTCATGGCAATAACATTTACAATAACATTTTCATTTAAAGAGAAATTTGAAATCATTAATAAAAAAGCATATTTTATTAGTGTAATAAATATGGAAAGAAAAATTGGCTTCACATTTCCTATACATGAGAAACGTTGGCAGTTTTCCTTTTTGTGAACAAAGACCTAAGGACTCTCGAAAGGAGGACAAAATAACAAATCCCAGTTGCTAGTTTACAAGACTTCCTGAGTAAAAAGAACCTGTCTTTGAAAACTAACAACCAGAAATATGTTTTGCCTGACCGTGCAGAATCACATGTTGTATTTTGTTAATCTGTAGTGCTAGCAGAGGCAAAGATCTTTAAACCAATATTGTGATGCAACAACATTGTGTCAAAAGTAAGGACAAAATGTAGAAGGTAAGAATATTGTATATTATATTTTTCACTTTAATGTAGTTGTATTAAATATCATTTTTTTATTTATTCAATTTATATTAGTTATTATATAATTTTTGGGCATTAGTATAATAATTGTTTTTTATTATTGTTTGTAAGTGTTAATGTGTAATTGAACTTTCTTTACCTTTAGATAGTAATTTATAATTTAGTAGTTAGTTCATGGGATTGTAGGGGAATAGGGTGGGAAGTTATTTACAGTCTAAATTATTGTTTTTATGTTAAATTATTTAGTTATGTTAATTAAATTGGTAATTGGTCAATAATTATCTATATTTTGTATTTGATTTATTGCTATTTTAATTATGTAAGTGTATTTTGTGATTTGAAATGTGTAAATGAACTTTTCTGCAGTTTTAATAAAAGAATACAGAATATCTGACAGCACACTAACGACATCAAGCATATTTCCTTTCCTTCACCAACCCCTTCCCCAATCATCATTCTTCATAGCCCTATCGCTCATAGATCTCGCTGACAAACTCTATTTCCTCAAAGATACTTCTTATGAAGAGGATTTCTTACCACTGTTCTTCATCAAAGATCTGTCTGGGGATGCTCTCTTACCCCTAGTCACCATTACAATGTCTCTCTCACTCGATGCAACTTCTTAGAACCACTTAAGACAGGCTAGATCCTCCCTCTCCTAAATAAACATACCCTAGAACCTGATGGGCTCGTCAACTACTGACCCATCACTCCCCTATCAATCATCGGTGTTTCAGACGTCCAAAGAATCTGTCATTTGTCCCTTGCCACATATGAAACCAAGTGCATGGGAGGAAAACCCTAAACTAATAGTTCTGTCAATGGAGCAGTAGTGTATTCAAGCCAGACACTGGAGACACATAGGACTCATACAGATAAAAATTGAGGGGCATATTACCAACAACTAGCGATAATTATCGCTATGTTGGCTTAGCGAGAATATTACTATTGCCGCCCTTAAACCTGTTTTTATCGCTGAGATACCTTGCTATTAGCAAGGTTTATCTCAGAAGCGATAAAAGACAGGCGAAAGGCGTGAATATTGCTGTCAATACAGCAATATTCAGGCATTACAGTGACAATGCTCTTAGCCATGTTATCCACCTCTCATTGGATAACATGGCTAAGAACTGGTCAGGGCAGGCGTTAGCTTTTGGAGATATTCGCGCTTAGCGCGAATATTTCCAAAACTACGCCTGTGTTGATCATAGGCGATAGCGATTGCAGCGACTGTTTTCAGTCGCTGACATTTTGGCACGCCAACTTTGCATGTCATTAGCGATAATTATCGCGAACATGCAAAGCAGGCCCCAAAATGCCCGCTATCGCCTACAAGCTGTCGCTAGCTGGTGTTAGCGACCGCTTGGTATTAGGGCGATAAAATTATCGCCGCTTTAGCTGGAAAAAGTCCTGCTAAAGAGGCGATAATGGCTCTTGGTAATATGCCCCTGAGTTGCTAATGCTGCCCAAATCCATACTAATATAATAAAGAGAGAGCCCAAACCTTTGAGGCGGGAAATCTCAGGAACCACAGCACCAATCACAACACCCAATACAGCGTTGGAAAGGGCAGTTGCATCAGAAGGACATAGGCTATACAGACACCCACCATATACATTTAAAAGGTAAAAGAACTGTGCCAGCAAAGTAGTCCCTTGTGGGCATGTCTACGTTGTGCTGTGGGCATGACAAACGCTGGGGGCGTGTGATACGTTCCACCCTTCATGCCATGTCTCATATCGTGTGCTAATCCCACCCTGCTCCCTTTAAATACCCCTGCACCCCATAATCATAACCCACCCTTACTCCTTAAAATACCCCAACACCCTTCAACACTAACCCATCTTAACCCTATAAATATAGCCTGTACCCCAAAACCCAAACTTATCCCTAAACCCTAAAAAATACCCCTGTACCCTAAAAACCCAAACCTAGCCCTGAACCCTATAAATTCCCCTGTACCTCAAAACCCAAACCTACCCCTGAACCCTAAAAATACCCCTGTACCTCAAAACCCAAACCTAGCCCTGAACCCTAAAAATACCACTGTACCCCAAAACCCAAACCTACCCCTGAACCCTAAAATACCCCTGTACCCCAAAACCCAAACCTAGCCCTGAACCCTTAAAATACCCCTGTACCCCAAAACCCAAACCTACCCCTGAACCCTAAAAATACCCTGTACCCCAAAACCCAAACCTAGCCATGAACCCTAAAAATAACCATGTACCCCAAAACCCAAACCTACCCTGAACCCTAAAATACCCCTGTGCACCAAAACCCAAATCTAGCCCTGAACCCTAAAAATACCCCTGTACCCCAAAACCCAAACCTAGCCCTAAACCCTTAAAATAGCCCTGTAGCCCAAAACCCAAACCTACCCCTGAACCATAAAAATACCCCTATTCCCCAAAACCCAAACCTAGCCCTGAACCCTAAAAATACCCCTGTACCCCAAAACCCATAACTATCCCTAAACCCTAAAACTACCCCTGTACCCCATAACCCGAAACTATATCTGAACCCTTAAAATACCTGAACACCCCAAAACATATACCTCAGTACCCCAAAATATATACCCCTATACCCATACTTACCTTATCCAAACATAAAAAAAAATGCTTTTACCATTCATGCATTTACAACGAATTTCGTTGTAAATGTATGCGTGGTAAAAGCATATAAAATGTAATGCCATGCGTTATAATGGCATTGCGGAGTCATGGTACTTTCGTAATGAGAGTATGCGGAGTGATGGTATGCGGAAAGAAAGTTGCAGAATAATGGGTGTGTACCCTCCTCCGGTAAGTACATTGGTGGCACGGCGGCCCACATCTCCAGCAACATACTCATATTTTTTCACCACCCATTTTAAAAATGCACAGTTCTCTCTCATTGATGGCCAGCACCGACATACACTTTTAGACACACCTCCCGCCACAAGTTCCAGAATTACGAACTTTAGAGCTGGGGAGCTACGTTCGAATCTCGGCATCAGCTCAACATCCTGTGATTCCAGGCAAATCGCTTTGTCTCCCCGTGCCTACCACAAATGAATGTGTTCTTCTGTAATGTAAATTGTGCTCATGCCATGTTGTCCAGTTCGCGCTATATAATATTGCAAGGAAAAATAAAGTAGGGAAACTCGAGTTCACACACTACTGAACGCGCACTCATAAGTGCATCAGCAGTATACTGTGAATCGGAGCGTTTCACAGGCCTGTCACAGATAAGAAATGCTATCAAAACGAAATCCTACAAAACAATATACTAATGGCCGGCAGCAATTCATACCCGGACTACGTCGGGACGGGCTGCTAGTATCAAGAATAAAATGAATAGTCTGTTTATTCTGGCCAGGTATACACTAAAAAATAACCCAAATGGCCCTAAACTGAGATGAACATTTACATGTAACCCCTAGACATTGCCAGGTTTGGCAAGACAAATCTGGTGATAAAGGTTTTACAGGTAGATCCAAATATCAGATGTTCACCTCCTCTCTTGCCCACTAAGTGGTCTTGAGGTAAAGCAGAGTCACCTTGAGAGGTACAGCCAAATAGAATGGCATTATTTCCTGGAGTCAGCCATGATTCAGTATTGAAGAAAGCATCAGGACTTTTCAAAGTTAAGACATTTGTAATTTCTATCTGGTGTTTTACAGCAGAATATTTTTATGGGATGAGGTGTAAACAGTCTTGTAAAGATGCACTGATGATACCCATCTTCTTCTCTGGTTCAGTAGCCGTTGTTCATCAACAGCAGTTTCCAACTTTAATTGAGGAAAGTCAAGGAGCATTAGCTGAAAGTCAAGTCTGGCAAAAAAATATTTTTGTAGTGGGTGGACCATGTAACTTGTGACCCAACTCTAATTGGCACCTTGCCATGGAGTATCCCCCAGTTCTCTTGAAAGTAAACAAAAACTTGGGGGGCATATTATCAAGGGGGTTTATCTCCGCTTTTTTGGCTTTAAAAGCCAAGAAAGCGGAGATAAAATTATCTCCCTATTACCTAGCTGTCGCTAACACCAGTTAGCGACAGCTAGTAGGAGATAGCGACCATCTTGGGCCCCACTTTGCATGTCAGTGATATTTATCACTAATGATATGCAAAGTGGGCGTGCCAAGATGTTAGCGACTGGAAACAGTCGCTAACATCGCTATCTCCTATTACCAACTTTTGAAGATATTCGCGCTAAGCTAACACCTGCCCTGAGCAGTTCTTAGCCATGTTATCCAATGGGAGGTGGATAACATGGCTAAGAGCATTAGCTCGGTAATGCATGAATATCGCTGACTTTTCAGCGATATTCATGCATTGCGGCCGATTTTTATCGCATTTGCGATAAACCTTGGTAATACCAAGGTTTATTTGCGATAAAAATCGCCGCCCCATAACGGTAAATGTTTGTCTCTAACCAAGCAATAGCGATAATTATCGCTATTGCTTGGTAATATGCCCCTAGGTTTTTAAACTGACAATTATATTTCCTTGCTCCTCTAATATTCTCCGACATTTCTTTCTGCTCCCTTCATCCCTGGAAAGTACGCATTTTCTGTGTTTAACATCATTGGATTCCACCTACGGGGTTTCGTTCAATTTCGAACTCATCTTCTACTTTCTTCAGCGGAATCAAAATCAACTAACAAGACCTATCATTGGTGGCCCATAGTTCAGTCATTCAATGCCGTTCCCATCATAACTTCATTTGTTGCCCACCCAGGCTAGCATTTCCTTTTACATTCTGTGCATGAATCACAACCTGATTCAGCAGAAGTTTCCTGCTTTTTTTCAACATCAGCTCTAGCTTTCTTATTCTTACCATCAGCTTGAATTTTCTGATGCATTTTTTAACAAAGTCCATCAGTTTATAAAGTGGCAAAGTGGTAATCATTGTTACTCTGTTTTGTCCCACCTTTCTGGAAAATATGACTATTCTGGTCTGGGCCGAGGTAGTGTGGCTTTTCAGTCACATACTTCTTGCATACGAAACATAGCACAACACAACACAATGAGAGACTCAACCACACAAAGGATGCAAGGCCCTAAAATATGAACAATTCAACAAGTAAAGCCTTTGAAACTGCAGGAAAATATAGGATCTCATTTTATTTTGTTTAATATTTATAAAACATTTTTGTAATCTGCGTTAGGCTACAAGAATTCAATCCTTGATTCATTTACATTTCTTACATTGATTATCAGTTTCTGATCATTACTACACAATGCAATGCTATCCAGGACGACCCCCTATTTAACCGGCAGAAATGCATCCTCCACATACACATGGACACAAGGGGCCCGACCCGGAGGCGCGCCCTACCACAATCGCAGAAAGTAAATATTAAGATTTGTTATAAATAAATAAAGGAACGTGAGTTTGAGGGTCTCACAATCCTGCCCCACTCATTCCTCTACAGAGAAGAATCATGTGGCCACAAAACTCCCGGATTTAAACCTTGCATGGCCTGGTATACCATTTGCCAATGCAGGAAATAATACCGACCACATTCCATCTAATTTATTTGAGATGCACTTAAATTTCTTGTTGCCAATTATCCCTTTTTCACGTTGGCATATTTGCCGGGCAGTAATGCTTTGACGATCTCATTTTCTAGTTTTAACTCCCACATAACACTCGACTATCTAGTTGAAAAGCTACTGTACCATTATGAATTGGAATCATCTGGTCCCTTTCTCATAGGCAAAGACAACCAATGCCTCTCTTCAGCTCTCCATTAGGTTTCCTGTAGCAAGTAATGCGTAACATACTTTATTGTAGAGCCGAAACGAGAATAGAGGATCCTGGAAGTTCGTGATGACCTTGAAAACAGATTCATGTAAGTGATAGTCAGTGTTACTGTGTGAAATTGTGTGAAACGTGTAAAACAGGAGAAAATAGCAACTCAGCAGGAGACTCTGTGTTCCAACGTCCCTAGCCTTAGTGGTGGCTACAACTATAAAAATATAGTGAGGCATTACAGCCCCAAACTCACCATATACTACTCCCCTAGGATGCCTGCATGTCACACTTTGTTAAATTTGTTAAATTTCAATTTAATTAGGATAACATTGCCCAAGGTATATCCTCGTTCAACCCCTGTATTGAGCTTGAGAGGAGGTAAATCCACTTCTGTTCCAATTTTAATGGCTGCTTGTCACTGACTGTAGCCGTTAGTTTTTCATGATGAAAACCCAGTCCCGAATCAGGTCCGTCCTAAGCCTGACCAAACAACCAGGTTTTCAGGTTTTTTCCACAACAGCAGTTCTACACTCAGTGTGTTGAGTTTAACTGGGCGATATTCCATTCCTGAGGAGAAAGAAATCTGAAAGAGCGTCTCCCACTCTAAAACCATTGAATATTAGGTACCATTGCCAGTATGGCATGAGAAGAACGAAGGATTCTGGATGGATGGAATAACAGGATCATGTCTGCCAAATAACGTGGGCCAGAGGAATACAAAGCCCTGTGGGTCAGAGGAAAGGACTTAAAGAGTATCCTCTTACCAACTAGCATCCAACAAGGAGCTCGTAGATGGGAAGAAACTGAGATGAGCCATGGCAACTTGAGACCAGCTGTGTAGTGGCATGCTGAACCACTTGCAGCTGTCTGTTTACACATTCCGGAAGGCCAAAATAGAGGATATTAGCATAATCCAATCTTGAATTGATAAGTGCATGGACGACAATTATTTGTGACTGCATGGGAAGAAGATACGTTCACTTCTTTAAACAGAGCAGCAATGCAAAGCAAGGACCCACTACAGAAGACACCTGAGAGCTGCAACTTAAATTTGACTCTCATAGGCAGTTTAGAAGCTCCCACTTAAGAGTTTTGGCAGCAGTTTGATCTTTGAATGACCTTAGTTGACTACATTTAGATTCTTTAAATGAAGACCAATATTGACAGGTATGTATTGGCAAAACATTGAAAAAATCATTTACATGTACATTTATGACTGTGGTATACTTTTCAGTTCACACACCAGACATGACCTGAGAGACAGTGTCCATAAAATTGTAATTTTGAAAATACTTTTTTCTACTCCATTTTGAGGGTACAAACAATAGAATATAAGTGCTAGTTTAAACCTAACAATTTGAAATGGCAGAGCAATGTAAATTCAATTACTGCTAATCATCAAGGCGCATTCAGCGCTTACATATGGAAAGGGGCGACCACTCGGTCCCCCCGCACGTATGGCAGAGTACCACGATCCCCCCGGGAAGCCATCTTGGGCGGGAAGCGTGTCTCGGCTGGTATGCCCGAAGCGGCGTAGCCGGGGCGCGCTTTTTCCCGCCCTAGAGTGGGCTGGCCTAGACACTGACGCGGCTGGCCACGCCCTCGGGGCAGGCAGGGGCGGGTTTACGCCCGCCCTGAAGACGGATAAAAGGGGACGCAAGACCAGAAGGCATCCTCTTGTTCCTGTGCTCTGAAGCTGCACCTCCTCGCTGCACGTGAGCTCGAGACGGAACGAAGAGCCAATTTTGAGCGTTGTAATCTTTCTTTTGTCTTACAGATACTCTGTCGGAGAAATGCCTAAGAAAGGCGGAAAGAGAATGACGACTGAACAGATGCTTCGGGTCCTCATGAAGGAGATGACCGAGCTGAAGAAGCGGGTGGCGGAGAGAGAGGGGGAAGGGGGGCCGGAACGTCCTTCGGCTGGAGCAGCCCCAGGAGGGAGAGCCAAGAGGCCAAGGAGGGGACCAGCGGGGGGAGACGTCCCGGTTCCCCGTACCCCGCTCGAAGCGCCAACCCCAGTACCCGTGGAGGGGAATCCGATTCCCGTGGTGGTCACCCCGGTGTCCAATGAAGATATGCCGCCCGAGCTGGCAGCACAACTTGCAGCGTGGTTGGGCGAAAGTAGTGAGGGCGCCACGGCTGTCGACGCGCAGGCGCTGATGAAGCAATTGCGCGAGAAACGGGATGCAGCCAAGGTGTCCGCGCCGGCTGCAGTAGTTGACAAGCCACAAGGGACGATTGCGACCGCAGAGGCAGCGTCCGGTGCAGGTAAGCGGCCATTGCCGATTGCGAGGGATGAGTCAGCACCCTCTCGTAGAGAAAGGTTGGGTCAACATGTGCCTTTGGCAATTAAAGAGAAGATTTGGGGGGGGGAATATGTGAACATCTTCTCGTTGCTTGTTGATCATTATGAGGTGGAGCATGTTAAGGGCCAGAAAGAACTCATGCATCCGAGTGTTTGGCGCGCAAAAATGGCCGCCTTTAAAGTGAATGAGAATATTGGCAATTGGGGCAAAGCATGGGGGATTTTTACGTCGATCTTGGGGGAACATAGGCCCGAGTTGCTTTCCGAGTTGCCGACCTATCAGTCGCGAATCATGGGGTACTCGACGTCACACCAGGGTAACCATTGGTTCTGCTACGATAATCTTTTTAGAAAGGCTAAAGAGCATAATAAAAGCTTAACCTGGGATTGTTACGATTCTTTGACATGGGATAAAATGAAGGAGACAGGTATGTTGAAAATGCCATTGGTAGGGAGTAATGTTGGCGAATCCTCCCGCCAATATGCGGGGACGCCCTTTCGATCAGGTACGGGTACCGACGATTACTTGAGACCTGCCAGCAATACAGGGAAAAGGGGGTTCTGCTGGAATTTCAACAGAGGTAAATGTACTAGGCCCCAGGGATCGTGTAAATTTAAACACGAATGTAGTGGGTGTGGGTCGTCCCATCCTGAGTCCACGTGCAGAGCCAAAACGGGTGATAACGGGGGTAGAGGAGGCGCCAAACAGGTCTAACATAGTCCGAGGGGCGCCTTTACCTACCCCGATTGATACCTTGGCGATGATTCCCTGGCTCAGTGAATACCCGGATTGTACTTCTGCTGGGGTGCTGCGGAACGGGTTTTCGTATGGTTTCCGCATCCCAGTAGGGGACTTTCAGGGTGTGGAGAAGTGTAAAAATCAACTTTCGGTCCTGCAGCATACGACCGTGGTACAGGACAAGATCCGGAAAGAGGTTACTCGAGGTCGGGTTGCCGGCCCGTTTAGTGTACCCCCGGTGCAGAGTTTTGTTTGTTCTCCTTTAGGGGTGGTCCCCAAGAAGGACCCGGGTGAGTTCCGACTGATTCATAATTTATCAGCTCCACGTGGTCTTTCTGTAAACGATGCAATAGACCCAGAAGTGTGTTCGGTGCGGTACGCATCCTTCGATGAGGCCGTAGCCATTGTGAATCGCCTGGGGCCCGGGGCGCTGATGGCGAAGTCAGATATCGAGTCAGCGTTCCGATTGCTCCCGGTACACCCAGACGACCAGCGTCTCCTAGGTTTCATGTTTCAGGGTCATTATTACATGGATAGGTGTATGCCGATGGGGTGCTCTATATCTTGTGCCTATTTCGAGAAATTCAGTAGTTTTCTACAATGGGTCTTCACAAAGAGGACGGGTTTCCAACATGTAATGCATTACCTTGATGATTTTCTGTTCCTTGGGGCAGCCGGGGATCCCGAATGTGGCCAGGCCTTGGCCGAATTTTGTGTGTTAATGAAGCAGTTTGGTGTGCCATTGGCACCAGGTAAGACGGTGGGTCCGGCGACTTGCCTCGAGTTTCTGGGGATCGAGTTAGACTCCAGTGAGGGTTGTTTTCGTTTACCAGCTGACAAAGTGGGGAAGTTCAGGGCAGCCCTGCAAATGTGTATAAATGGATCGAAAGTTACGCTGCATCAATTACAGCAGTTGGTGGGACAGTTGAATTTTGCCCTGAGGGTTATACCGATGGCCCGCCCCTTTTCCCGTTCAATTGCCCAAGCTATGGTCGGCCTAAAGGAGGGTCATCATCGCACGAGAATATCGGCTGAGGTCCGCCAGGACATGCGCATTTGGTTAGCATTTCTGGCGGATTTTAATGGTCGAGTCGTCTGGAACAAACCGGCCGTGTCCTCTGAAGAGCTGGGGCTATGGACAGATTCGGCAGGTAGCATAGGTTTTGGTGCCATCTTCGGCACAAAATGGTCGGCACAAAGATGGCCGGCATGGTGGCATGACAATGGACTGACAAGTAATATTGCTTTCCTGGAACTTTTTCCCATTTTGGTGGCCCTGAGAACCTGGCCCGAAGGGTTCAAAGATCACTCTGTGGTATTTTGGTCTGACAATATGACCGTGGTCGAGTGCATCAATAGCCAGGCAGCACGATGTAAACTGATTTTAAGACTGCTCAAAGAAATTGTTTTACTGTGTATGCAACTGAATGTGCTATTCAGAGCAAAACATGTCCCGGGGGTAATGAATCAGGCGGCTGATGCACTGTCTCGCTTTCATATGCAGGCTTTCTCGGGTTTCCTTCCCACAGCGGACCCAGAGCCGGCACCCTTTCCCGAAGCTCTCTGGTCTCTCGGTGCCCCGAACTTCGTCACCTCGTGGGAGAGAGCCTAGCACCAAGGACAAGGAAGGCATATGAAGGGGCGTTTCGATCCTATTTAGCCTTTTTGGGGACTGATAGAGAGGGGCTTTGGGGCCACGAGGAATGGGTAGTGAATTTTCTGATGTCCTTACGTAGGGCTGGGAAATCGGTGGCTACGGCCCAGAGGCATCGTGCTGCCATTTCCTTTGTTGCCAGGGCTCATGGTATCCAGGACCCGACGGCGTCTTTCGTTGTACAGAAAGCGCTGCGTGGGTGGCAACGCCTTGAGGGTCGCAGAGTAGATGAGAGGCGCCCGATAGGTTTGGATAGGTTGGCCCAGTTGTTGGCCACACTCCCTGCCACATGTTCATCTCAGTTTGAGACGGTGTTGTTCCGAGCCGCTTTTACGCTGGCATTTCATGGAGCGATGCGGGTAAGCGAACTGGTGGCAAGGAACAAACGGGATGTGGCAGGGGGTTTGTGCCAGGAACACGTTCAGATCAGAGGAGAGACAATGACTGTCTCCTTTGTCAGGTCCAAGACCGATCAAGATGGGATGGGTGACTGCATAATCATACGCAGGATTCCCGGGTCCTCCATGTGTCCGGTAAAGTGTTTAGAAGACTATCTAGCACGAAGGGTGGCATCATGGGGGGGGACCTTGTTGAGACACGCGGACGCCAACCCACTGACGAAATTTCAGTTTCAGCGGGTGCTTGCGATGTCAATTGCCGCTGCGGGCTTGAACCCGGGCGAGTTTGGGACCCATTCCTTTCGGATAGGGGCTGCTACGGAAGCTACAGCTAGGGGTCTTAATGTTGAACAAGTGAAACGAGTGGGGCGTTGGTCCTCCAAGTGTTATAAGAGGTATGTGCGGTTGCACATGTTGTGAAGCTGTAATGATGTACTCATGCTTCTTGTTTTTGTTTGGTGTTCAGTTACGCAAGCCTACGAGGCGGGGCGGACTATGCAGTCGACCCAACACCGGGCCAGCGGTCAGACATCACCGGCTGTGAGAAAGGAGGTGTGGGTCGTGGGCCACTCATACGTGAGGCGTGCCGCGGACGTATTCAAAGCAGGTGACATGATTCACGTAGCTGGGGAATACGGGTACAGTGTGTCCTTCTACGGAAGAGGCGGTCTCTGTATTGACCAGTTTCAAGCATTTTTCGAGGGTTTGTTAGGGCGGACGAGGTCACCGCCGTCTATAGTCATAGTACATCTAGGGGGCAATGATTTGGTCACCACCGGTAGACGACTTCTCCTGGAGGCAATGCTTTCCACTGTAAGTTGGTTGGCGAGGAGAGTTCCGGGGTGCACAATTGCGTGGTCCCATATGATCCCACGAAAGGTGTGGCGAGGGGCTATTTCTGTTCCTGCTTTGAATCACTCTGTGAGAAAGCTTAATAACAAAGTGAGTAGGTTGTTCCGTTCCAGGACATTGCATTCTATTTCGCATGGCTGTATTAATGATGACAGTATGTATTTGGGGGATGGTGTGCATTTGTCTCGGGTGGGGAATGAGTTACTCATAGGAGACTTCTTAGCATGGTTAAAAACGTTAAAACATGACCTTTAGGTAGGAGCTTTGTGGGGGGTCCGGATAGCCGGTCAACTATCCGGCCTGTGGCGGTAAGGTCATGATCGGTGAGCACTAAATGGAAGATCCCTATGAGTGGGCGTCACCCAACACGGATGGGAGCGCTCGGGAGAGGTGGCCATTGGCCCCTCAACGGGGAGGCGATCCCTTCTAAGGATGGGTCGCCGAAAGAAAAGGAAAGGCGGTCAAGGCCCCTTCCTGTGTAGGAGGGGTTACAGCCCCCTCCTGGGGAATTTCCCGGGGCCAGTGACGTCTGCGACGGCAGATGTGGTAAGTTGTGCGGGGTTTAGGGGGGGGTCTACGCTACCTTCTAGATACCTCACACGAGTCCTCGAACGACCTTTAAGTGGCGTCGAGTTTTATTGGTGCCCCCGTCAAGTCAAAGGGAAATTGGTAGTTGCACTTGAGGTACGCCTCAGTGCTGTCGCCCCTCACAAGTGGGGGGGGTATTTCTGGTTAGGGATCTTGACACCCGTTACGACCTTGCCGTTGGCCCTTAAACGTTAGGATGTACAATTTCATAATTTCAAGTAAATGTTTGTAGGATGTTAGTTCGGCTAGGAGAACCTCTGTATTAGAGAATCTGTTAAGGTTAGCCAAACATCGCAATGTGGTAATGAAATTGTACATTAATATGAAACTGTTGATTTAATGTTTTAATTTTGTTTTAATAAATACGGCCGGGAGGGTCACTCCCTCCCTCTTCCAAAAACTTCAAGAACTGTTTCCTGTTTCCCTCCTTTGGGGATTGTGTTGAGAGGGGGTGGCGGGTATCTCAGCCATATGGAAAGGGGCGACCACTCGGTCCCCCCGCACGTATGGCAGAGTACCACGATCCCCCCGGGAAGCCATCTTGGGCGGGAAGCGTGTCTCGGCTGGTATGCCCGAAGCGGCGTAGCCGGGGCGCGCTTTTTCCCGCCCTAGAGTGGGCTGGCCTAGACACTGACGCGGCTGCCCACGCCCTCGGGGCAGGCAGGGGCGGGTTTACGCCCGCCCTGAAGACGGATAAAAGGGGACGCAAGACCAGAAGGCATCCTCTTGTTCCTGTGCTCTGAAGCTGCACCTCCTCGCTGCACGTGAGCTCGAGACGGAACGAAGAGCCAATTTTGACCCACCCACCAGCCCCTGAAGACAGCCAGTTGTTTTGAATAAAAGTTGATGGATAATTCTAATTTCGTTTACAGGTTGTGGTATTATCGTGTTGATTTTGAGTGTGTAATAAAGAATGGTCTATTTCATTTATGTTTTGTGATTAAAGAAATTCGGCTTTAGTGTTCATTTATAAGCATGCTTTTAATACGGTCGTAGTAGCCAATGTATTTTTAGTTTAGTAGGTTAGTTAGCATTGTCGTATTTATTTTGGTCGGGCGGTAAGGTCATGATCGGTGAGCACTAATTGGAAGATCCCTATGAGTGGGCGTCACCCAACACGGATGGGAGCGCTCGGGAGAGGTGGCCATTGGCCCCTCAACGGGGAGGCGGTCCCTTCTAAGGATGGGTCGCCGAAAGAAAAGGAAAGGCGGTCAAGGCCCCTTCCTGTGTAGGAGGGGTTACAGCCCCCTCCTGGGGAATTTCCCGGGGCCAGTGACGTCTGCGACGGCAGATGTGGTAAGTTGTGCTGGGTTTAGGGGGGGTCTACGCTACCTTCTAGATACCTCACACGAGTCCTCGAACGACCTTTAAGTGGCGTCGAGTTTTATTGGTGCCCCCGTCAAGTCAAAGGGAAATTGGTAGTTGCACTTGAGGTACGCCTCAGTGCTGTCGCCCCTCACAAGTGGGGGGGGTATTTCTGGTTAGGGATCTTGACACCGGTTACGACCTTGCCGTTGGCCCTTAAACGTTAGGATGTACAATTTCATAATTTCAAGTAAATGTTTGTAGGATGTTAGTTCGGCTAGGAGAACCTCTGTATTAGAGAATCTGTTAAGGTTAGCCAAACATCGCAATGTGGTAATGAAATTGTACATTAATATGAAACTGTTGATTTAATGTTTTAATTTTGTTTTAATAAATACGGCCGGGAGGGTCACTCCCTCCCTCTTCCAAAAACTTCAAGAACTGTTTCCTGTTTCCCTCCTTTGGGGATTGTGTTGAGAGGGGGTGGCGGGTATCTCAGCTATATTGTCCCAAACAACTAGATTTATTGTTTATCCCAACACTAGTTTGAAACAGGAATTAAATGAGCCTTTCTATATTGATGTTAATCGATTAAATGTCAAAACATAATTAAATTGTTTCTAAGAGCTTCATGGCAATAACATTTACAATAACATTTTCATTTAAAGAGAAATTTGAAATCATTAATAAAAAAGCATATTTT
The DNA here is from genome assembly GCF_964263255.1 of Lissotriton vulgaris. Classification (NCBI taxonomy): domain Eukaryota; kingdom Metazoa; phylum Chordata; class Amphibia; order Caudata; family Salamandridae; genus Lissotriton; species Lissotriton vulgaris. The sequence continues at coordinate 1,855,509,343 of NC_141691.1, forward strand.
ATTAGTGTAATAAATATGGGAAGAAAATTGGCTTCACATTTCCTCTACATGAGAAACGTTGGCAGTTTTTCCTAATGTGAACAAAGACCTAAGGACTCTCGAAAGGAGGACAAAATAACAAATCCCAGTTGCTAGTTTACAAGACTTCCTGAGTAAAAAGAACCTGTCTTTGAAAACTAACAACAAGAAATATGTTTTGCCCGATTGTGCAGAATCACATGTTGTATTTTGTTAATCTGTAGTGCTAGCAGAGGCAAAGATCTTTAAACCAATATTGTGATGCAACAACATTGTGTCAAAAGTAAGGACAAAATGTAGAAGGTAAAAATATTGTGTATTATATTTTTCACTTTAATGTAGTTGTATTAAATATCATTTTTTTATTTATTCAATTTATATTAGTTATTATATCATTTTTGGGCATTAGTATAATAATTGTTTTTTATTATTGTTTGTAAGTGTTAATGTGTAATTGAACTTTCTTTACCTTTAGATAGTAATTTATAATTTAGTAGTTAGTTCTTGGGATTGTAGGGGAATAGGGTGGGAAGTTATTTACAGTCTAAATTATTGTTTTTATGTTAAATTATTTAGTTATGTTAATTAAATAGGTAATTGGTCAATAATTATCTATATTTTGTATTTGATTTATTGCTATTTTAATTATGTAAGTGTATTTATGATTTGAAATGTGTAAATGAACTTTTCTGCAGTTTTAATAAAAGAATACACAATATCTGACAGCACACTAACGACATCAACCATATTTCCTTTCCTTCACCAACCCCTTCCCCAATCATCATTCCTCATAGCCCTATCACTACCAGATCCTGCTGACAAACTCTATTTCCTCAAAGATACTTCTTATGAAGAGGATTTCTTACCACTGTTCTTCATCAAAGATCTGTCTGGGGATGCTCTCCTACCCCTAGTCACCATTACAATGTCTCTCTCACTCGATGCAACTTCTTAGAACCACTTAAGACAGGCTAGATCCTCCCTCTCCTAAATAAACATACCCTAGAACCTGATGGGCTCGTCAACTACTGACCCATCACTCACCTATCAATCATCGGCAAAATCAATAAAAAAATAGTCTATGTTCATCACTAAGACCACATCCATATCAATGCTAACCATCTCCTTCATGACTTCCAATCTGGCTTCATATTACTCTGCAGTATGGAGACTGCAACATTACACAGCATAGATAATGCCCTCTTGACCTCAGTTGACTACGACTCTTGCTTCCTGATATTGCTGGATCTCTCAACTATCTTTAATACAGTTAACTTTCCCCTCTTCATATGCAATCTGTAGTCTTTAATGTGATTTACCGGCAGAATCTTTCACTGGTTCTCCTCTAACCTTTCAAACTGACACCAGTTAGTTCACATGTGCACCGTTATGTCACACAAGATCGCTATCACCTGTGGAGTTCCCTACGTTCCATACAGTGTCCTAACATCTTCACCCTGTACATCGAGCCATTTGGTACTATTTACAAAGATAGCAACATCAGTTTTCATCAATCGGCTGGTGATACACAACTCTACTTGAAAGTCTCCTCTGTTTCAGACGTCCAAAGATGCCCTCAAACACTGCTTATACATCATACAGTCCTGGATGTCCAAGACCTACCTGAAACTAAATCCATTCAAGACAGAACTACTGTTATTTGGAAAAACAATCAAAAAAATACATTACAAACCTTGCTACACCCCGTATAACCCACCTTTTTTAGGCAGAGGCTGGGAGAGAGGAAGAGGAAAAAGAACGGGAGGCCACCAACAGAAATATGTACAATGGCAGGAAACACCGCAACCTCAACATATGGACCGCAGGAGCCCCTCAGGGAAGAAAAATTAATTGTCAATTTATTTGCCAGAACTCCAACTGAAGTTGAAACTAAGGTATTTCGAAAAGGTTCAGGATTTGCCCCTACTCCAAGATAAGATCAATTTAGAACTAATTGTGAACCACATACATTTTTCTGAAAAATAAGATTGCAAGCTTTCTTTGCGGATAAGCCAGAAATGGGAACAACAGACTCAGGATTACGAAATCCTTCAGCCTTCAAACTCAATTCCAACATGGTACCCAACGAACTGCTCACGTTTGATCAAGCTGTGCTCAGAGATATAATCAGTAACAATACCCACAAGACCTTTCACAGTGTCTCAATATGGAGACCCAAGCCATTCGATCTTTGGCAAATGACACTTTCATCATGATCAAACAGGCTGACATGGGGGGTGCGATTGTAATTATGTCATCTAATGACTATAAGGGAGAGTGTCTCCACCAACTGCAAGACAATCGTTGCTATAGCCCAATAGTGGAAGACCCCACTGCCTGCTTGACTATACACATCAGCAGCATAGTCACAGCCGCCCTGAGTCAAGGATGGTTTACAAAGAACGGGGCAGAGTTTCTCACCTACACAAATCCAAGAGTATCCTACTTTAACACTCAAATTCATAATGGCACCCTACCTCCACTAGGAAGACCCATAGTCTGTGGGATAGGTTCCTTATTAGAACCTCTGTCAAAAGTATGCGATAATTTCTTGAAACCATTGGTTCAAAAGACTCCATCTTTTATTAAAGACACAAGAGACATTTTAAATTTGATCACACTGACAAATGTTGAGAGACCACAGATTGATCTTATAGTCACCCTGGATGTAGAGGCCTTATACACGAACATGTCAAATTTTGAAGAGAAACATATCCTGTCCCCTTCCAACCCATACACAGAGAATATTATTACATGGCATTAATATATCGATGACGTACTAATCTTCTGGAAAGGAACTTGGGATACGGTCACCATATTTGTTGGATGGATTAACAATCTGAACCTATACCTCAAATTCACTGCCAGTGTCTCGGAGAAAGAACTCCCATTCCTAGATCTAGTAATCAGTGTTTCTGAATGTGAACTGAATACAAAAACTTTCAAAAAGCCCACTGACAGTCACAGCCTATTAATGTGTAGTAGCCATCACCCAAAGGCCTTACGGGAGAACCTTCGCTATGGGCAGTTTTGGAACTTAAACAAAGCAAATGTAGTAACTTGAGTGACTTCACAAACCAATCCAATGACTTAGCGGTACATCTGGCTAGACACAAGGACCACCCAAACGCATAAAAACTGCACAAAAAAGAGCATGCAGTAACAACAGGAAGTCCCTCCTAGAATCACGAGTGAGACCACAGGCTGAGTAACACACGTGCGTCACCACATATACCCCAGAGTCCAACTGTATCAAAAAGGTGATTAAAAAGCACTGGAAAATTTTGCACACCGGGAAATTAAAGTTTAATCCCCAAGTTCGCCTTCAGAAGAGTAGCGAACCTCAAAGACATGCTGAATAACATAAGACCTAAAACACATGTGTCCGCTGTGCAGAGACAACTTTGGAATCTGCCCCCGGAAGTGGGTCATTACCCTAGTGGCCATTGTAATGTTTGTCCCCTCACACGTCCAACAAAGAAGGTCCAATTGACCGACACACTGACATGGGCATAACAGAAACACACAACTGTATTTATTTGATTACTTGCCCATGCCAGTTGAAGTACATAGGAATGACGACTTGAGCCATCAAAATACGAATTACTGAGCACTGTAGCAACATCAGGGGCAAAAAGACTAACACTAAGATGTGTGCCCATTACACCACTGTTGGGCATACTTCTGGTGACCTGAGATGGACTATTCTAGAGTCACACCCACAAATATGAAACCAAGCTCTCTTCAGAAAGGAGCAGATGTGGATTATTAGGTTGTCCACTCATAGGTTTGAGCTGAATGATGATATCCCCTGGGGAGAACTGAATAGATAATCCCATAATCCTGCCATTTAAACAATGTTATAATATATGGATGACCCCCATTGAATCCCAGAACGTAGGCAGCTCACACTGATGACATTACCCCCAGTGATCCACCCATACATTACATTACACAAATATCCGTGTTGAACCACCCTTACATTTCGTACAACCACATATACTAAGGGAGGTTGATTTCACAGACGAGACTTGATTTACGTGTTTTATTTACAGTTACTTGGCTGAATATAAACACATCTTGAAGAATGTTCACTACCAGAAGCCATTTAGGGCATCTCTGCAAATTCAGCTCATAATCCTAAGTATATTCAAGTCTTATTTGATTAGAAAAAAACATTTCCTCTTAAATTTCTGCCCGTCCCTCCCAATTCGAACCATTCAGGTTCTGCCCATCCCTCCCAAGATTGCTCCTGTTGTCACCACACTAGTCTTCCAAACAATGGACAGGAGGTATTGGTACCACTCATCCCCTAAGGCTCACCTCGGGACAGGAGACAGAGGTGAGCACGCCACGCCACGAATGAGTGAGTAATGACTCCAGAGGACACTCCTTGCATCAACCGGGGTAAGGCACATGATTACCTTTAACCTTCCTTGGTATGCTATTATTCCTCCAGGTTGTAAGTGAGCGGTTCGCGCTGTTACTTTCCCGTTTGACAGTAATCAACACACACCAAAACACCAAAACGGTTGAGAGATCAAACTCTACAACAAAAGTAGGATATGTATGAGTGTGTTTTTGGTTTGTTTTTTGGTCAAGACAATGTATCAAACCGTACACAGCCTAGAGTCTTAAAACAATTTGTGTGTATGCGAGGGTGATGTTGTTCAGAGGATTCTCGAACAAGGACACGAGTACGGCAATGACGCCACATATGTACGAATGGTGATTAAGAGTGGCCGAGATAATTAAAAGAATATTCGATAACTATTCAATTTATTTTTCAATTACTTGTTGCATTTTATTTAATTGTCAATTTGTCAATAAGTGTAGTTATTTATAAACTGTTTAAAATGAATTTTATATTCATCGTTTGTTTTAATTTTCTTTGGTTTATTTATTTGACTTTTTAATGGTATTAAAGTTTTACTTTTATGTTTTTTACTTTCTTTGGTTTTGTTTTAGTTAGTAGTGATAGGGCAGTATACTTTTCTATGAGTATTTAGTTTGTTTACATTTGTTACATTATTTCTGGATTATAAAATTCTATTTCTTTATTACGTTTAATTGTATGTATTTATAATGCATGTTTTTAAGCCCAACACTTGCCTTGATTTTCGTTATGTTTGAGTGGAAACAATAGATGTAGCTCCTCCAAAGCCCAACATTTTCCCGGCTTTTGTTTAGGTTGGAATGTGAATACTAAGTCTAGCACCTTTGCTTAAATTGGAGCAAGAATAGCAAATCTCACTCCTTTGAACTCCAGCTCCTTTTTTGCTTCTGTTGTTTATTTTTGTTATTTTCTTTGATATTTGTTTTGTCTTTCATATTTATATTATTTTTAATGAAAAAATTCTAATATTTTATTGTATTTCACATCCAATTTATTTGTGTAGGTGTGCTGCATGATTTTATTAATTTTAGTTGTAATTTACTACTATTTTGAATGTACTTATTATAAGTTTTGTATATGCTTTAAAGTGTATATATATATATATATATATATATATATATATATATATATATATATATATATATATATATATATATATATATATATATATATATATATATATATATATATATATATATATATATATATATATATATATATATATATATATATATATGAACGAAACGCTATTCTTTTCTCCAGTCAAATAGAATAACGAAAGTGAGCCCAGATTAAGTGCAAATTTTCGGTGATTTATTCAAGTGTTTCACCAGCCATCCGCCATAACGCGTTTCACCTCCAACGAGGCTATATATATATGTACACACACACACACACACACACATACACAATATATATTTAGGTCACATTATTATTTAAAAGTATTTTATAATAATTGTATTTTTTAAATTACATTTCATATATATTTATCTTATATGCACGCTTGTTAAGCGTTTTCTTTTAAGTTATTGTTAATAATAAAAAGTATTGTTTTTATATTGTTTAGGGACTATACACATCTATGTATATGTATAGTATCTAAATATATCGGCGCATCAGAAAATGGTGCGCAAGGGAACCGCAGGATAACCTAATTTCTAAATAAAACAAAGTTAACATCGCCCACAGAAGGGAAGTAATTATGAGGCCCAAGACGCACTACAAAGACCAGCATGCTCGACACTAACGCCCATCCGGGCACCCACCTGAGGGTAATTATTATTGGATCAATCATGGGGTCAAGGTGTGTTCAGGAGGCCATTTGATGTTCAAAGCCCCTCCTCTGAAGAAGGCCGAGTGCGGCTGAAATGCATAAGGACAGTGGGGCTTCACGAATGGTGTAATAAACTGTGGAATCTTACCTGCCGGGTGTGTGGCTCAATTCTTTCTGTAAGGAGAGGCTCTGGGTGACACAATACAGCCGGGTCCTGGCCAAAAGCGACGCACCACCAGAGAAAGCACGCCAAGACTGCCCACAACTGGACCACGTTTGTTGCTAGCGAAGGCTAAAAGATGGGCAGTGGTAGCCACCAGGGACTGGCCCTTGGATTGGACCTCGGCGCATCTGAAAATGGTGTGCAAGGGGACTGCAGGATAACCTAATTTTTAAATAAAAAGAAGTTAACATCGCCCACAGCAGGGAAGTAATTATGAGGCCCAAGACGCACTACAAAGACCAGCATGCTCGACACTAATGCCCATCCGGGCACCCACCTGAGGGTAATTATTATTGGAGCAATCATGGGGTCAAGGTATGTTCAGGAGGCCATGTGATGTTCAAAGCCCCTCCTCTAAGAAGGCCGAGTGCGGCTGAAATGCATAAGGACAGTCGGGCTTCACGAATGGTGTAATAAACTGTGGAATCTTACCTGCGGGGTGTGCGGCTCAATTCTTTCTGTAAGGAGAGGCTCTGGGTGATACAATACGGCCGGATCCTGGCCACGAGCGTTGCACCACCCTAGAAAGCGCGCCAATGACTGCCCACAACTGGACGGCAGTTGTTGCTAGCGAAGGCTAAAAGATGGGCAGTGGTAGCCACCAGGGACTGGCCCTTGGATTGGACCTCGGTGCATCTGAAAATGGTGCGCAAGGGGAACGCAGGATAACCTAATTTTTAAATAAAACAAAGTTAACATTGCCCACCGAAGGGAAATAATTATGAGGCCCAAGACGCACTACAAAAACCAGCATGCTCGACACTAACGCCCATCCGGGCACCCACCTGAGGGTAATTATTATTGAAGCAATCATGGGGTCAAGGTGTGTTTAGGAGGCCATGTGATGTTCAAAGCCCCTCCTCTGAAGTAGGCCGAGTGCGGCTGAAATGCATAAGGACAGTGGGGCTTCACGAATGGTGTAATAAACTGTGGAATATTACCTGCGGGGTGTGCGGCTTAATTCTTTCTGTAAGGAGAGGCTCTGGGTGATTGATATATATATATATATATATATCTGTCCCACCATTTCTCTTCTGCTCCGGCAACCTTCTAAGAGCACGCCCACTTGGGCATCACTGACACCTTATGGACTTCTGCGGGTTAAGGGCACGAGGCACATTTGACAGTGACCTGATCTCCCCTCTCAAGTACTGTTCTCTTTCATTTTTTCCTTTAACCTGTGTCATGTTTCTAAGAGGTTCATTTCCCCTCACCACGAACCTTTACCTCTGGTTCCGACTGTTACTGTGGTACTGTCTCTTTAATGGCAGAGACAGCACAAGTCGATAATTCCGGGTCCGATGTTGCTTGATTTCATTGCTTCAGTTACGCTTCTGACATGATGATTTACATGTTTCAAGGTGTATAATGTGTCCATTTATGTTTATCAACACCCACCAAGTGGCCCTATCCTTATGCCATATTTTGTGGGGGTTTTTGCTCGGTTTTTCAATTTTGGAAATCTTTGCATTATGTCCTTGACATTTATCGATGTCGGACATAGTTTAACATTTACCAGAATGTCATGATTTTCTTGGATATTTGCTTGACTTTGGTCACTTTGTTTCTGTATTTACGTAACATGTCAGCCATCACTCTACCCGCAGTCCACTTTCTATTTTGTTTGTTATACAATTTAAACTGTGTGCACATGATCTTTCACTTGCGTGAACAAGGCTTGTGAGAAGCCGAAACATGTAGCTTGTGGAATAAACACCCTTGGATTGTACCTGTTCGTGTGTTTTGCGGCAGCTGCTGAGAGCGTGCATCTTGCTGTTTGGTTTATATGTTTTTCCGGCTGGCTCGACCGGAACGCACGCCACCTCCCTCGGGGCCTCCAGCACTCTGTCAGAGCGTTTTTTGGATGAATATATATATATATATATATATTACCTACTGGCTATCGCCAGTAGGTATATATAGTTAGGATTAATTCCCTATGGGATTTCTGAAAATTCTATGTCTAATAACTTTGGCGTTTGTGGACGGAATCGGCTGAGCAGCCCCTGAAAATTTGGTGGGGTTTCGTCAAGGGGGGGCCGAGAAAAAAGCGGGGTCCCAAAACGCGTTTTTCCCATTCATTTTTCCATAGGGCCTTTGGCCTCACTTTTAGCTCGAACGGCTGAATGGATTTGCACGAAACTTGGCAAAATTGTAGGGACTGGTAGCCCGATGTGCCTTTGCTAGGTCTCAATATATGTGCTTCAGTGGATTTTGAGAAATTAACGTTTAAATCAAGATATATATCTGTAACAGCGCTCCGGGCAGCGATCCGGTCCGCTTACTTTTCGCTTATCGGAACTTTGCGCGCAGAAAGCTGATTGGCTCTCCGGTGTCTGTCAACATTCTAAACAGTCCGGAGCGGCCGCCATCTTGTCTCTCGGTAGGATCGAGAGAGAAGAAGAGGTGAAAAACGAAGGGGGAATTTAATGAAAGGGGGCAAGGTATCCCCCTCTTGACCCCCTAGGAATGTTGTTGGGGTTATTAAAGGGTCCTGTGGGGAAAAGGAAAAAAAAATGATTTTTCACGGTAGAAGCGCTTCACGGGCCGCGAACTGGGCCGCAAACTGGTAGCGAAACGGGAATTCGCCATTTTGTGCTTCGTTAATTAAATTACTAGGTATAAGGGGGTGCGGGAGACGTATCCTAATCCCCTATGTTTCCTGAGGGTGGCTGAGGAGGCTGATATATGTTGATACATCTCTTCCAGCGGCTGTGCGTGAGCTTTTTTTATTTTGCTGCGTGACAGTCCGGAGCGGCCGCCATCTTGTCTCTCGGTAGGATCGAGAGAGAAGAAGAGGTGAAAAACGAAAGGGGAATTTAATGAAAGGGGGCAAGGTATCCCCCTTTTGACCCCCTAGGAATGTTGTTGGGGTTATTAAAGGGTCCCGTGGGGAAAAGGAAAAAAAAATGATTTTTCACGGTAGAAGCGCTTCACGGGCCGCGAACTGGGCCGCAAACTGGTAGCGAAACGGGAATTCGCCATTTTGTGCTTCGTTAATTAAATTACTAGGTATAAGGGGGTGCGGGAGATATATCCTAATCCCCTATGTTTCCTGAGGGTGGCTGAGGAGGCTGATATATGTTGATACATCTCTTCCAGCGGCTGTGCGTGAGCTTTTTTTTATTTTGCTGCGTGACAGTCCGGAGCGGCCGCCATCTTGTCTCTCGGTAGGATCGAGAGAGAAGAAGAGGTGAAAAACTAAGGGGGAATTTAATGAAAGGGGGCAAGGTATCCCCCTCTTGACCCCCTAGGAATGTTGTTGGGGTTATTAAAGGGTCCCGTGGGGAAAAGAAAAAAAAAATGATTTTTCACGGTAGAAGCGCTTCACGGGCCGAGAACTGGGCCGCAAACTGGTAGCGAAACGGGAATTCGCCATTTTGTGCTTCGTTAATTAAATTACTAGGTATAAGGGGGTGCGGGAGACGTATCCTAATCCCCTATGTTTCCTGAGGGTGGCTGAGGAGGCTCATATATGTTGATACATCTCTTCCAGCGGCTGCGCCATCTTGCCTTTTTTCCAATGCCACAATTTTGTCGTGCACGGCATCCATTTTAGATGCCAGGCTGGTCCCAGGCTATCACCTACCCCTGCGGATGTAGTTTATGGCCCCAGCTGTAGAGAATTCAGACATGCCAACCCTCCCGATTCAGGCGTGTGACTACTGATTTCAGTGCTAGTCTCCCGCCTCCCGATTTCTGCAAGCAAAAACCCGGGGGCATATTACGAACAACTAGCGATAATTTTTGTCTCTAACTTGTTTAGAGACAAAAATTATCGCCGCACATCGGCGATTTTTATCGCAGATAAACCTTGCTATTATCGCAGAAAAGTCAGCGATATTCATGTATTATCGAGCAAATGCTCTTAGCCATGTTATCCACCTCCCATTGGATAACATGGCTAAGAACTGCTCAGGGCAGGTGTTAGATTTTGGAGATATCTCCAAAAGTTGGTAATAGAAGGTAGCGATGTTAGGGACTGTTTCCAGTCGCTAACATCTTGGCACGCCACTTTGCATGTCATTAGTGATAAGTATCACTGACATGCAAAGCGGGGCCCAAGATGGTCGCTATCTCCTTTTAGCTGTCACTAACTGGTGTTAGCGACAGCTTGGTAATAGGGAGATAATTTTATCTCCGCTTTCATGGCTTTTAAAGCCAAAAAAGCGGAGATAAACCCCCTTGATAATATGCCCCACGATTCCTTGGGGGTTTCAGCTGACAGGGCTTGGTATTGTGTTACATGGTAATTTTTCCAGGAAACGTCAGAGGGTCGATGCAGGGGTTCTAGAAGAGGTGATAAACCATTTAAGCCTCATGAACAAGCGCATGGTCTTTTAAAGATTTGTGAAGTACTCGGAGCGGCGGTGTGTGTGTTTCCTCTTTCAGGAGCGGGCGGGGGGGCACTGCCAGCAACTTGCCAGGTCAGGTAGTGTTCAACACGTGCATCACCCTTTCTCTGCTTGCTATTGCGCTCCATGCTTCGGAAAGGTAAGAAAAAGAACGTGCATTTGAGTTTGAAATGTCCGATCCTGCAGCAGCACACTTCCAAAGCCCACACATGACAATAACCCGATTCAAGGCCCCATTCACCCGTTTTAAAAAAAATAGATAACACTCCAACAAAGTAAGGTTATAAAACTTTATTAACTATTAACTTTAACGAACGGAACAAAAACTAAAAACATTTAAACATTTCTCAACACAAAAAGCAACAATGGTTAGAAGCTGTCTTTTGTGCGAATAGTCCCAAGGCAGCACAACGTGCAGAGTTCTGGACGGCACCCAGGTGATGTCGCCTGGGTGCCGCACTGGTTTAGGGATCCTACAATGCTGCTCCGAAAATTGGCGTGGGGCGTCCCGGGTGGGGCGGGGGGAGGCCTCGTCAGTAGCGGTCTGTTGTGCGAATAGTCCCAAGGCAGCACAACGTGCAGAGTTCTGGACGGCACCCAGGTGATGTCGCCTGGGTGCCGCACTGGTTTAGGGATCCTACAATGCAGCACAGAAAAACAGCGTGGGGCGTCCCGGGTGGTGCGGGGGGAGGCCTCGTCAGTAGCGGTCTGTGTCCAGTGTCACATGGCTGACACAACATGTACGACAGGCACCCAGGTGATGTCCAGTAAACTGCCGCACTGGTTTTGGTATCCTACAATGCTGCTCCGAAAATTGGCGTGCGGCGGCCCGGTGGGGGGGCGTGGGGGAGGCGGCGTGAACGGGCCTCCCCAAGTGGCGGCCATCTAGCTGAGTTGCGCCCGCTCTTGCGGTTACAGCGTCTCGCTCACCATGTTGTTGAGTTGCTCCCACTCTTGCAGTGCAGCGATAGGCGGCTGCCACATAGCTCTTAAAATGGCGGACGGCTCCTCGGTTTTGGGCCTGGTCCACTGAAATGGCCCTGGGACACTTTGGAACTCGGACGCTTGCCTGCTAGGGCTTGGGCTCCATTCTCGAAAAGCGTCCCCTCAGCCGTGAAGATTGTACAAAAGTCTTGGGGGCCCCCGACTCCCGCAGGCTTCCGGTGGGGAGCGGCTGCCATGATTGCTCGCGGAATGACCACGACGGAGCCACGAGATGGTGGTGCTCTCATGCTGACGCCAGCTTCAGTCTGAATGATCCAGAAACAAGGTGGGGCTTTCATCGTTTGGGAAAAAAAAAAATTCTAAACCAATGAAAAGTGTTATTTTTAGGTCATATGACCAAGCCTTCCATCTTTAGGAAACCAAAAGTAAAATGAACCAATGAAAAGTTTTATAAACAAGTCACATGACCTGTTATGCGGCATAGGGCTACAAAAAGCGTAGAAAATCCGTTGGCACGTGAGGCGGCGTCAGTAGCGGACCGATGTGCGAATAGGCCGAAGGCAGCACAACGGGCCGAGATCCGGATGGTACCGAGGTGGTGTCCAGCAAATTGCCGCACTGGTGTGGCCATCCTACAATGCTGCGCCGAAAGACGGCTTGTCCAGCTGAGTTGCGGTCACTGTTGCGGTACAGTGACTCGAACGCGCCGAGATCCGGATGGCACCGAGGTGGTGTCCAGCAAATTGCCGCACTGGTGTGGCCATCCTACAATGCTGCGCCGAAAGACGGCGTGTCCAGCTGAGTTGCGGTCACTGTTGCGGTACAGTGACTCGAACGCGCCGAGATCCGGATGGCACCGAGGTGGTGTCCAGCAAATTGCCGCACTGGTGTGGCCATCCTACAATGCTGCGCCGAAAGACGGCGTGTCCAGCTGAATTGCGGTCACTGTTGCGGTACAGTGACTCGAACGCGCCGAGATCCGGATGGCACCGAGGTGGTGTCCAGCAAATTGCCGCACTGGTGTGGCCATCCTACAATGCTGCGCCAAAAGACGGCGTGTCCAGCTGAGTTGCGGTCACTGTTGCGGTGCAGTGAGTCGAACGCGCCGAGATCTGGATGGCCCCGATGTTGTGTCCAGCAAGTTGCCGCACTGGTGTGGCCATCCTACAATGCTGCGCCGAAAGTCGGCGTGGGGTGCCCCGTTGGCTTATGAGGTGATGTCAGTAGTGGACCGATGTGTGAATAGGTCGGAACCAGCACAAGGCGCCAAGATCCGAATGGCAAGTCCTGGATGTTGAGTGCCTCAGTTGAGAGTTCTGAGCAGTGCTTGTAAGACTGTCTGAAGCTTATTTGCACCTGCTGCAGCTTCACTAGGTCCGGCGGAACTTTTTGCCTTTTCCTTTCTGCTTCTTTTCCTACAATCCGTTTCATCTGAAGACACGATCAGGTCCCTGAATGTGTGCAGGGGGACGCTATTGATTGAATGAAAATGGCGGCTTGACACAAAGCTGACTCAAGCGTTACTGTTGGTGCTATACAGACAAAAATTGGTTTTCAGTTTGTACATTCTTCAAGTTTTTTTTTTCCATCCAAGTCTGATTGAGAGTTTGTAGAAAAATGGCTTCAGATTTTCCACATACTACTCTTCAACATTCTTCCTAAATGTAACAATGTGAAACTCACTAGGAGAACGGCTGTTTCTGTTTCCTTTCAAAATGCTGCCAACAATATTTTCTGAATGGAAGACACCATCTTGTAGCATAAAGGGCCGAAAGGGGTTCTGGTCTGGCCGATGGTTGGTGGAGACATTTTGACTATATCTTGGACCTGCCCGGCCTCGCCCAAAATGGCGCCGGTATAAATGGGACTCGTAACTCCTTGCCCGCAAATGTATATCTAGAAAATTTTATTGTAAGTGGCCCTGTTCTATTTTAATTACAAAATGTATGTCCACCGATTCCGCAACTGTTAGACACCTTAGTTCTTGCAACCTAATGGCCCGCTCGTTACGTTCCTCTACAGTGTAAATGTCTCCTCATCATATACGATTTCAGTTTGCTCCGTGGCCGGCCCACGTGGTTATAGGCCCGTATTTGTATACTGACATTTTCACAATAAAGGTTTTTAAAACAAAACACGGTAGTAGTATTTACATTGGTAAAGTTTTTACTTTTAGTCACTGTTTTCGAATCAGTAAAAGGCAAGTGAAATAAAGCAGTCCAATTACATGACGGATAAAAGGTTTTATATGTAGGAACGCAGTAAAGATAAATGGTCAAGGGCAGTTGTGTTTTTCATGTCTGCAACATAAAGTGATCGATAAGAATCTGATAATCAGGCGTATCGGCGACTAAGACAGCAGGCCGAATCTCTTTTACTCAACGGCTCCGTCATGGAAGGAAGAAACGCCCTTTTTCTCGAAAAAGGAATATATTTTACTTGCAAGACAGTTGTAAATTTTCCGGGAAAGTACATTAGCCTGGAATATTATAACATATGTTTGAAAAAAAAATATTGTTTGAAAATAATAAAAAGCGTAATTTTTAGGTCATATGACCAAGCTTTTCATCATTAAATTAACAAAAGTAAAATGAACCAATGAAAAGTTTTATTAACAAGTCACATGACCTGTTATGCTTACGTTACGCGCTGCGCGCCGCGCCTCGGATCGCTTCCAGGTGCGCTAACGCGGCGTGTCATAAAACGCATTACGCGACAACGTAGGTCAAGAATATAGTCTAAATGTCTCCACCAACCAGCGTTCAGAACACAACCCCTTTCAGCAGTCCAAAAAGTTCTGTTAAATGAGAACAGAGGGGACAGGCAACAAGAACCATCAGTCAAAGAGGGGAGGGCAAGTTCTTCTCTTCCGGGTCATGTTGGGGCGCTACCGGAACTGATCGAATTGGTAGTCTATAGTGTTTCTGGATGTTTCAGACTTAAGCAGGCGTCAGCATGAGACCACTACCATCTCGTAGCTCCGTCGTGGCCATTCCACGAGCAATCATGGCAGCCGCTCCCCACCAGAAGCCTGCGGGAGTCGGAGGCCCCCAAGACTTTTGTAGAATCTTCACGGCTGAGGGGACGCTTTTCGAGAATGGGACCCAAGCCCTATCAGGGAAGCGTCCGAGTTCCAAGGTGTCCCAGGGCCATTTTAGTGGACCAGGCCCAAAACCGAAGAGCCGGCCGCCATTTTGAGAGTCCTGTGGCAGCCGCCTATCGCTGCACCGCAAGAGCGGGCGCAACTCAACTACATGGTGAGCGAGACGCTGTAGTCGCAAGAGCGGGCGGTAAACAGCTGAATGGCGGAAGAGGCACAGTGTAGCAAAAGCGGGCGGAATGGCAACTAAAACGATAAAGGGGCGCCCCACTACAGCTTGTCTTCAGGTCAAACGGATTGTGGGACAAGGTCCAGAATTGAAGAGTCATCAAAAGGCAAAAAGTTCCGCCGGACCCCGGGAGCCGGCCGCCTATGTCGGGGGCGATCTCAGGCTACACCAGTGCTATAAGACTTGGGGAGGGTGTCGGAGCCATGCGTCTTCTCCGAGTCCATGGCCATCACACCGCCCCTCAGGGGCCTCCGTCAAGCTGTTTAGGAAGGTAACATATCACATTGTTTTCTAATGCAGTCAGGTCTACAAACGACACTCACTTACTTTGAGAATAGTGAAGCTGCAGCAGGTGGAAATAAGCTTTAGACAGTGTTACAAGCACTGCTCAGAACTCTTAACTATGGCACCCAACATCCAGAACTTATGCTATTTGAGAATGGCAGTGACATCGAAGCATCTCAGGGACCAAAACCATTAACGTACTTTCACGTATGAAAATCTTACTTGGGGAGGGGGCAGGAGCGAAGCGCCCTCTCCCAGTCAGCGCCACCACACCGTATGTTGAAAATCTGAAGCCATCGTTCTACAAAGTCAACCAAACTTGGATTGAAAAATCTAGAAAAATGTACAAACTGAAAACCAGTTTTGGTCTGCATAGCATCAGTAGCAACGCTTGAGTCAGCTTTGTGTCAAGCCGCCATTTTGATTCAACAAAGCACAGGCATTGAAAAAGGCTGAAATTCAGAACTCTAAACTATGGCACCCAACATCCAGGAGCTTGCCATCCGGATCTTGGAGCCTTGTGCTGCTTTCGATCTATTCACACATCGGTCCACTACTGACATCATCTTATAAACCAACGTTATGTAAATAGTTTTTTAATAAAATGTTTTACCCTGTTTCTTTGCTGGTGTGTTGTCTATATTTTTAATATTTGCATAGGGTTTGTCGTTATTTTGTGCGGGATGGGTGATGGAGCCGAGCTGTCTTGCAGCCCTCATGGTGTGGAGCTCAGTTCATCTCACTATTTTCGTATTTCTCATGAAGGGTTGTTCCTAATATTTCTATTTTAGCGAGGTCAAAAAGAGATCCAATTAGTGGCCTACTGATTTTGCTCGATTACTTTTATTTTTTTACACGATTTTTCACTATCTGCAAAGACTAAACAGAGTATTGCGACTTTGTGCTTGTTTGTAAATAGAGAATGATTCAAAGAGAACCAATTCTAAAACAGTAAATGCTTGGACAACAATCAATCAAATGGAAAGACAAGGAGGCACGACGGATTACAACGGGGGTAAAGGCCTGCGTTAACTACCCTTCAGTATCTGCAAAGAGAGAGTACTACTAAGACAAAAGAGGGGAGGGGGGGGGTGCAGCGTTCAAAGCACATCAGCGTGCATAAATACGAAAATGTTTTTATCTATCACGTACTTGACATTTTAAAGCTTTTCATATTTGCTATTAAAAAACCAATGAAATTCATAGAAAAAAACATAGGTTATAGTGGATATATAGTTAGGAATTTGCATTTACAAAACCTTGAAAATTCAATGAAAAAACCATTGGTTTTAGGCCATATATAGTTAGGAATTAGCATTTACAAAACCTTATTTTACTCGCATAAAACCATTGAAATTCCATATATAGTTAGAAGCGCTAACTATATATCGCGCACCCGCAATCCACTGCTGATGATGTCACATATTACATCATTCATGACATGGTCAGTGACATCACTGATGACATCACTGATGACATCTCAAATGACATCACTGATGACATCACTGATGACAACTCAAATGACATCACTGATGACATCTCAAATGACATCACTGATGACATCACTGATGACAACTCAAATGACATCACTGATGACATCTCATTTGTCATCACTGATCACATCACTCATGTGATAATACAATGAACCTCTTCAGACTCTAATATAACCTTACATACACTCAGTATAAACAGACACTCACAGACTGTCACTCATCCATGGAGTTACTCACACACCTAGTCAGTCATGCAAAGAATCAATCACACCTCCATTTCCTCAACTATACAGTTATACACATCTTACTTATTCAAACATATAATAACACATATTTACTCTCTTATATAATCCCTGATACAAGCTCACAGTGATCGATACAGCCACTCACACATTCACTGGCTCTTATGTTCAGTTATTTATATATCTCAACTCTCACATGTATTGTGTTTTACATACGTACTTACTTGCACATGTAGCAATGAGAAATCCATTCACTCACCAACAGACCCATGCACAGTCAACCGCCCATATAGCTGTTTCCACATGCACTCTTGAACTCATACTCCTAGTGAATCAACTGCTTACACATCTATGCACAGAGTCACGCACCTCCCAGCCACCCACACACACACTCAGCCTCCCATTCAAATACTTGGGCAACCAATCAATAACCCATATGGCCACTCTTATAGCTACTGATCAACACATGCAGCAGCTTACACAACAACAAACATAATGATGCACAAATTAAGACAGTTTAGTCACTAACCCATGCACTCAGTGAGACACATTTAATCACTCTCTCATACACTCAGTCATGCACCTACTAAATTCCTCATCCAGACACTTATACATCCACTCATTCTTCAATATGTAAAACATATTTAAACTTTACAGACACATACAATCACTGGATGTTGTCATCAGTGATGTCACTGACCATGTCATGAATGATGTAATATGTGACATCATCAGCAGTGGATTGCGGGTGCGCGATATATAGTTAGTGCTTCTAACTATATATGGAATTTCAATGGTTTTATGCGAGTAAAATAAGGTTTTGTAAATGCTAATTCCTAACTATATATGGCCTAAAACCAATGGTTTTTTCATTGATATATATATATATATATATATATATATATATATATATATATATATATATATATATATATATATATTACCTACTGGCGGTCGCTAGTAGGTAGTTATAGTTAGGATTGTTTTCCATAGGGAATCCGCAACATTCTATTGGGAATAACTTTGGCGCCGGTTGAGGAATCTGCCTGAAATTTTCCTCAAATTTGCCTCGTTGCGCTCCGCTCCTTCCCTGAAAGTTTGGGGGGGGATTCGTCATGCGGGGGCCGTGAAAAAAGGGGGGCCCAAAACGTGTTTTCCCCATGTTAATTTCCATCGGGCGGTTGAACTCACTTTTAGCCCGAACGGCTGAATGGATTTCCACCAAACTTGGCAAAATTGTAGGGACTGGTAGCCCGATGTGCCTTTGCTATGTCTCAAGATATGTGCTCCAGTGGATTTTGAGTAATTTAGGTTAAAAAAAATATATATATCTATAAGCGCGCCCCGGTACACGCACCGGGGCGCGCACCAGCGCGCTACGCGAGTTCCCGCGCGTAAAGCTGATTGGCTCTCGGGTGTCTGTCAACATTCTAAACAGTCCGGAGCAGCCGCCATCTTGTGTCTCGGTAGGATCGAGATACCAGAGGTGCCAAAAATAAGGGGGGATATGACCAAAAGGGGGCAGGGTAGACCCCCCCTGACCCCCTAGGTTTGATGTGGGGGCCTTAAAATGTTTTTTTTTAGATTTGCGCAGGGGGGAGCGCCCGGTATGCGCACCCGGGAGCGTACCGGGGAGTGTACCATAAGGAATAAAGAATGACAGATTTTTTTTAAAAAGTAGCAATTTGTAAAAATTTGAGGTAGTTCTAAAAAGAACTGTTTTTTTTATTCTTTTTGTTGTTTTATATTTTCTTTATTGTTTTTTGGAACATTTTTTACTTTTTTTGGCTTTTATGAACAATTTTATATTTTTTTTGTTATTTTTATGGGGACAAACAAAAAACAGGGAAATGTAAACAGCTCAACTGGAGCAAAAAAAATCAGGAAAAAATTAAGGTTTTTTGGGGCAATTGTGGTTGTCACCAGCACGGATGATGAGTTTAATGCTTTGCTCACCATAGGTAAATGTTTTTCCACAAAATATACAAACGATTTTGTATTGTCCAAACTGGGTTTGTATGTTTGGGACCATCTCCCTTGTCTCTGGACCCGATGGAGTGGGTTGCTTACTATGGGAGGTGCTGGGAGAAGATTGGGGAGGGTTTCTGGTCATTTCTCGGACCTCTGCCGCAGCATAGTTGTTAGGGTGCCGACGTTGCATGTGGCGAATCATGGTGTTATTGCCAAAAGAGTACTTTTTGTTAGGGTTCCCCCTGGAAAGTACAGTGCTACAGATTAGACAAGTAACCTTTGGTGCATTTACTTTCTTGAGGTCCTTTGGGATTGAAAAAAAAACTCCCAGATAATGTGCTCCTTTGGCTTATATGGGGTAGTATCTTCAGGCAGAAACCTCCTCCTCTCCTCCTTCTCCTCCTCCTCCTCCTCCTCCTCCTCCTCCTCCTCTTCTTCATCTCCACCACTGTGGTGTTGTGGTGGTTCTTGTGGTGGTGGTGATGGCTGAGATGCTCCTGCTGCTGCTGCTACTGTAGCCATTTTTCAGTACAAATTGGTTCTAATAGATCTCCAAACAGGTCTTCCTCAGTCAAAGGACAAAGTGAGAATAAGGAAAAAAGGTGGGGGCTTTCATTATTTGGAAAACAAAACTGTCCTGAACCAACGAAAAGTGTTATTTTCAGGTCACATGACCCGGGCTTTCATCATTTGGAAACCAAAACTGTTCTGAACCAAAGAAAAGTGTTATTTTCAGGTCACATGACCTGACGCGCTTACGCTGCCCGCCCGGGGGCGCTTACGTAGCGCGATCGTATGCGCTCGAGTGCTTCCGGGTGCGCTTACGCCGTGCGTATCATGCGGACGCGGCTACGCGATACGTCACGATGATGTTTTCGTTCACGGCATTAGCGCTAACAGTACGCTCACCGGTACGCGTACCGGGGCGCGCCGCAAGACTGCGCTTTCTGCTGCGCTCACGGGTACGCGCACCGGGAGCGCTCCAGGGCAAAAAAATAAAAAAAAATAAAAAACCATGAACAATATACATAAAGAAAATAGTATTACATAAATATACAATATAGGATTCATTATAAAAAATATTACATTTCATAGTTATAGTAATTTGCTATTAAAAAACCTTTGAAATTCACTGAAAAAAACATAGGTTTGAGGCCCTATATATAGTTATGAATTAGCATTTTAAAAACCTATGAAATTAACTGAAAAAACCAAAGGTTTCACACCAGTTATAGTTAGGAATTAGCATTTAAAAAACCTTTGAAATTCACTGAAAAAAACATAGGTTTCACACCAGTTATAGATAGGAATTAGCATTTAAAAAACCTATTAAATTCACTGAAAAAACCATAGGTTTCACACCAGTTATAGTTAGCTGGAAATTTTACTGACATAAAACCATTAAAATTCCCAAGTTATAGTTAGTTGGACTCACTATAACTTGCGCGCCTGCAATGCACTGCTGATGACGTCACATATTACATCACTCATGACATGGTCAATGACATCACTCATGACATCACTGATGACACCATCCTTGTGACAGAGTGACAGACCTCCTTTCAGTGTAATGTAACCCTTGAAACACATATTCAAAAATAGAAACTAACATTTTCAAAAAAATTGAGATACCGATACCAGTTACAACAACCAATTCAGTAATTCCACCATCTATATACACATCCACTCATTCACCAACAGTTCTATATAGTCACTCATGCATATACTCACTCATCATATGTAGTGATACACCTATACATCATGTTACACACCGACAGTCATCCAAAAGTTACTCACACACATACTCACACATGCAAATAAACTATTTGAACATCCATTTTTTTGCATATACAACTAAACACACACTACCAGCTTACTCTAAGGAAACGTACACATACTTACTCTCTTAAACAATCACTTATAGAAACACATGCTTATTTAAACAGGAACTCTTACAATCTCTCACTCTCACATTTACTCACTTATATACATCAATACTCACATATACTAGATTAAAACATATGTCGTTACTAATAAAGACAATAGTGAGACAGTCATTCACTCACTAATACACACATATACACACTCATCCACCCATACAGTCCTGCACATATGCTGTCTTCAAAACACATACAAACAGTGAGTCAGTCACCAACCCATGCAACCACTTATACACAAAGTGAAACACTGATACATATATTTCAATATTTAAAAGTTACTCGCTAATATATGTATTCACTAAGATACACTTAATAAGCCAGTTAACCAATCAATTTAAAAAAAAATCCATTTAGACACTTATTTAAACATTTATTCTTCCATCGACCTTTACATATACATAAATAAAACATATTTATTTTTCAGAAAGACACACATTCACTGGATGGTGTCATCAGTGATGTCATGAGTGATGTCACTGACCATGTCATGAGTGATGTAATATGTGATGTCATCAGCAGTGCATTGCAGTCCAACTAACTATAACGTGGGAATTTCAATGGTTTTATGTCAGTAAAATTTCCAGCTAACTATAACTGGTGTGAAACCTATGGTTTTTTCAGTGAATTTAATAGGTTTTTTAAATGCTAATTCCTAATTATAACTGGTGTGAAATCTATGTTTTTTTCAGTGAATATATATATATCTAACAATGTAGCTCCTCCTCGAATCTCTCGGCGTCTCAGGCACAGCCTCGCACACCAGCAAACAAGGGAGACGGAACACAACGAATCAGCATAAGTGAGTTTATTAGTTCACAGAGATCATATATGTTATATATATATATGTTACAGTAATTAAACTATTTGCAGTTATATCCTTATTTTGAATTTTAATAGTTCTAAAATATTTATTTTAAAAGAGAGTCTAAATACTGACTTTTTATGACATTCTGTTCCACAATATTTTTGACTTGAAATGCTGGTAGTTTACTTAGTAAGCATGTAAACTTGATATTTCTGTAAACATTTTTTTACATGCTATACTGGTTTCATGATATTGTTGTTCTCAATATTCTGTCATACTACTGTTTATTTTCTTCTGACATGCATGGTATACACTGTCTTATACACAAGCATGATTTTCTCTCAGGATTACTATGAAAATCAACAGTTGTGGCCCTCCATTGCTATAACAAAAGCAGGCACTGATTTTCAGCCGAGGCCCCTGCAGATGATTCTGGTGAGGATGTGGGGCCTGGTGGCAGGGGGATTTCGACAGACGACGATGAGGGAAAATATATTATTTATTTAAATTTCTCTTGTGGTTGTCTGTCAGATTCCCCCCCCCCCCCCCCCCCCCCTCAACCCTGCCCCACCGCTCTTACCTCATGGGCCGCGGCTATTGATTTTGACCCGCTCATATTTGGGAGTTTAAAATTGTTAACAAATGATAAAGGAGACAAAAACCAACTTCGTAGAAGAGCTTGTCCATTTTCCTTATAAAAAAAACTGCTATATGATGAGACAAGGGGCTCGTGTTACCCAGTATAGAAAATACAATTTGGAATACTGCTCACTCAAAGTGATGTAACTTTCCCTCTACCACCATTTAAATTAGTGCTGTTCAGCATAATTATTCACAAACATTGGTGCAATTGCATTACTACATCTAGCTAGGTTTGTATCGTCTCGTAACTGCAAAGCCTTATTCAATGTCCAGTCGGTCTGGCTGGAGAGAGTCCACAACGGGATTAAGCGGAGAGGCAGAGCATTGTTTAGATAACCATGAATGCAAATAAATGGATTAGCTCCTCGTACCTTACAGACAACATTTGCCAGCATTTCTGGGGCCTGCTTCCTGCCACGTGAGGTATCAGCAATGTCAAAAAGAATTCTCAAAATTACTAATAGTAGATGCCAGGGAATCATTTGCCCTAGGCTATTGATTCCCAATACCGAGAAATGCACACTTTTGTTTAAATTGCACAATTCCCAAGTAATTGGTTCAAGTTTAATAATGCAATAGCAGTGACCTTGTTTGCCAATGGTTAACAATAATACAACAATACACATATTTGTTACATTTACATAAGGACGCTGAAATGCTTCCATTTCCACAAATCCCAAGAAAAGACAGGTTGTACATATGCAGTCACACACAAAGGTTAAAAAGACAGGTTGTACATATGCAGTCACACACAAAGGTTAAAAAGACAGGCTGTACATATGCAGTCACACACAAAGTTTAAAAAGACAGGTTGTACATATGCAGTCACACAGAAAGGTTAAAGACTTATATGCAGAGACACAGAACGAATAAATAAATATTTGAGAGGGAGACATGCACCCAGGCAGGTACACACACACACACATGAACATTGATATGGACATACACACAAACAATAACAACAAATGACACAAATACACACTTAAAAACACACACAACTCTCATTCATTCATACATCAATTAAGCAAAAAACGTATGCGACTTAAAGCCTAGCTCCGACATTCTCCCCAAAGCCTAGATGCATTATTACATGCCTATCAATAACACATAACTATATAATAACTGGAAAGAGGTGTTGTTGCCATTAAAGTCAACTAAGAGCACAGGTTTAATAAGCCCTAACAATTGCAGATGCATACTGCCCATCCTTTACTTTGTGAACATGCTGTAGCTGGCATGATAGCAAAGAAATTCATTTGCGGTATCCTTAATAATAAACAATTGTTATATCCATGGCACGAGGCTATAAACCCTTTGCTGTATTCTCATACCACTCCTAATAAATACTGGAATCTGGAAATCTTCCATTTGCCTTTTCTGTTCTGTATTAATGCCAAGTGATGTCAGTTGTAGCTAAGAGAAATGAGACACAAAGGCACAATGTTCTTTCTCTAAACCCTCTCTTGGGCCCAACAAGAACACATTTCATATATTTAAATGAACATTGTTTAAAATGCTCAATTTTAAATGGCACATTATTTTGAATACTGATGAATGAAGGATGAATTATAGTTGTAAATGCTGAAATAATAACATTACAGTAAAAACTAATTTATTTTGACATTTTGAAACGTGTTTATTAATGTGATTTAGGTGTGCCACATTTTCACGAAGACGCCGTTTTCTTATTGTGGATGTTGTTATGATGTTCTTTTCAACTTGCTCCTGCTCACTCCTCTTCCCACTCTGTATCACCCTGTGCTTCTTCTCTCCCCACAGTCTTTGAAGGCAGAGCACAGGACAATGTGATATAACTAGTTATTTTTCTTAGAGTGAATTTATTGTGAATGAAACTTTCTTTGTGCATTAAATGTTAAACGCCAGGACATTTCCGTCGGAGGTCAGAAGCTGGTTTGGTAGAATACACAAGTGTAAGGGATTAGTGCTATAAAATCACCTATGATGCTTTAACTTCTGATTTGTTCAATATATGTTACCACTAGTCTTACCATCCCGAATTTGCAGGCTTTGCTTATTCAAAAAATGTGTGTAAACCCCCTGGTTCTGGGGATGAGCCAAAGACTTATTATTTTTCTCTTTAGACTCTGTCCAATTTGTTACAGAGATTTAGATGACTTACCTTTTCTGTTAGGGATGCTGTCCATTTTCTTATGATTGTTGCTTTTCACTGAGAGTTAGAATAGTTCTGATTTATTGACTCTGTGCTCTGTATTTGCGCCTTTAATGCATATATGTTGCATTTCTCTCTACTGTTTAGTTGAGGTTTCTTAATTAAACCCTCTAACTATTCTCCCGATTTAGAACTCAGCTATTGAGAGATCCCAGTTATTTATTGTATTGCTTTGCTAAACTAATATTGGTTCTGGTTTCCCAAGATCAAGGGTTCTAAGGTATATTTGGATGATTTAAATTTTGAGGTGTATTTGGGGTTCGGTATTCTGCTCCCACAGTTCTAACATGTAGCACAGGATGGACTCTATGGGTCTGACTTTTGATCTTTTTTTCATCCTTTTTAGGTATCGACTATTTGTCGCTTAAGTGATAAATGGACGAGAGTATTGAGGGCCAAATAAGCTTTGAAACCAACAGCGGATTTGCCATAGTGCATGTGCTCCGTGCGCGTTAACAAACCAGCTACGTCACAAACCACCATCTGTCTCTCAGTGCCTCACACACTTCAAAGGCCCCGCTCCCCGCCCCCGCCTGCACTTCGCACTCTCCGACTTCCCCTCCCACCTCCCACGGCCGCTCTTCCCATTCACACGCTCGCACATCAAAGGCTGCTGCTCCCCGTCAATGCGCTCCCGTCCCTCCCCCCCACAGCAATGCCAAGAGCTTGTTGTGAGTTGGCCGCTGCATCTAAACTCGACTCAGCGCGCACTGCTCCTGGCGGCGCAATGCAGCGCTTAGAAAGCCTATAACACGGAGTTAGGCGCATAACTCCCAGGACGGGTTTTGTCTCACTTCATTTCCGTGGAGCCGTTGCTGACTGACTTAAAAGCTGACTCCAAGGCCGTTTGCGCTCTAGTGTACTTTCCTACACCGGCAGTTCCACAAAGTGCACATGCGTGCATACACACCTGTGTGGGGGTAGTCCTCGCGAGCCCTGGTGTCACGCTCTTCCCCGCACTGCTTCTGTTGAGATGTATAGCTATAATCTCCAGAGTATTGTCAGCTAAGAGCGATGCCGGAGAACTAGTGAACATGGGTCGCACATGCACACACGCACCTTCTTTTCACCACGCTTTCACACGCAGGAGGTGATATTTCCGAATGCGCACAGGTTCAACCGTGACCCCTTCACCAGGGGCTGTCATTTTTGCATCATAGGTGCCTGTTTTGGGGACATGGGGGAGAGGGCAAGGGGCAAAAACTGTTTGCTGACGCGATAAGGACAGCAGAACTAGGCCAGGTAACCACAGCACCGGCTTCTAAGCGCACAATTCCGTTCCTGGGCCCAGGCCCCCCCTGCTATTAAAGACTTATCTCTGTGAGGTGTTACAAATAACACCGTGCATAAGAATAAGAACAGGAATAGACATTTGGTTTTATGTAGATTGAATTAATCGCTTCAAGTTCTACCGTTTCTAAGTGCTGTAAAGCACAGCCTTATTATTACCTAGTGGCCCTCAATTTTGTGAACTTTCAGCGGCGATCATTTAACTCACTGACCTATCGTGACAGGATAGTGGTACTTATTTTAGTAATAACCACAACACAATCTTTGTTTATATTATTGTTATTGTAACTGCTAGCGCCACATGTAGCATTTTTTCAAGGCGCTAGGCAGAGAAGACAACACGGGTGCAGAGGGGGGTGGGGCCACATCAGTACAGACCCGCTTTAGGGGGGTACCGCCGGGTACCCCGCCACCAGCATACTAACATCTTGAGCCCAATGTACTGCGACAGACCCGCACACTGCTCGCACAGTACCTTTAAGAATAAAAGGCCCCAAACATTTGCAATAATTAAAAGCACAAACGCACCTTTAAACACAAGCACCGGCTGCACTTTTAATGTAAAAACATTTCCAAACACAAACAATGCAGGGTTTTCGGTTTAGAAAGTACGCGTCTTTTCAATGACACGCCCTAAACTTTAAATTTAAAAATAAATGGAATTCCAAACACAAACATCCCTGCGATTTCAAATACAAAACGTCTATACTTTCAAATAAAAAAGTACTTTTGTATTTTTAATAGAAATCTAATGAAAAATTGACGTTATTTCAAAGTCTAAATGCCAGAATTTTCTATCAAATCCTACCACCTCTTCCAAACTTGTGAACAGCAGCCGCATTTTCTCACTCAAACATGCGAGTACTTACTAATTCGTGAATGTTTAGATGGTATGAATTTTGAAATGAAAGCTAATTTGCTTTAAAAATGCACGGCCCTCCATTCAAATCCAATGTTATGTAACTCAGCCTGCGCATAAGAGAGGTTTCTTGGCGCTGTGAGCAATGCGCCGTTTAAAGCTGCGGGCCGAAACTCTTCAAACCGCGCACTGCCTCTTCCGCCTGATGGTTGTTTAGTGGTATGACAGGGCCAAGTGCTAGAGGCTGGAAGCTCGGGTATAGCGTGACAACTGATTATAATGCATCTATGGAATGGCAGAGTACGTTTGTGCTAGTGGGAAGCACCAGTGCTCCGGTTAAAAGCTGTGCACCTCTGCTCAGACACTCGAGTACTCTCCCTTTTCAATGAAATAAGTACAGATACTCGGTACGTGCCATTTAGGATCACAGAGTATGACATAAAATATAAATGCCTGGTCACTTCTATGAATCTTAAGAACTTTTATTTAGGTAGTTAAAAGGGTATAGGTGTAGTGCCTAAAAGTAGAAGCAACACACTCTATGGGGTCTAGATAGAGCTTCGTGCTAGTTTTATAATAAGCCTGTGAAACTGTTAGATTATCTCAAGTGCAGGCAAAAATAAGCTGCTCTGTTCACTGCAGAAAATGTGACCACTTTGTACAGCAGAGTGAGAGTGACTGCAGAGTGAGAGACAGCAGAGTGAGAGACAGCAGAGTGAGAGTGACAGCAGAGTGAGAGCGACCGCATGAGTGACAGCAGAGTGAGTGACAGAGTGAGTGATAGCATGAGTGAGAGTGACAGCATGAGTGAGAGTGACAGCATGAGTTACAGCAGAGTGAGAGTGACAGCATGAGTGAGAGTGACAGCATGAGTGAGAGTGAGAGTGATGGCATGAGTGAGAGTGAGAGTGATGGCATGAGTGAGAGTGACAGCATGAGTGACAGCAGAGTGAGAGCAACTGCAGAGTGAGCGTGACTACACTGAGAGTGACAGCATGAGTGACAGCAGAGTGAGAGTGACAGCAGAGTGAGAGTGACTGCAGAGTGAGAGTGACTACAGAGTGAGAGTGACAGCATGACTGACGGCAGAGTGAGAGTGGCAGCATGAGTGACTGCAGAGTGAGAGTGACAGCATGAGTGACAGCAAAGTGAGTGACAGCATGAGTGACAGCAGAGAGAGTGACAGCATGAGTATCTAAAGCGCAGCATGCCACCATTGCTACAATTCCAATCCAACACACATAATTCGACTACACACCACATGCATACACTCCATAACACATGGCTAAAAGACATTGACATTTACAATGCCATTAGCTCTAACCCAAATAAATCCGAGACCTATTGCATTTCCGATGCTTGTTGTATTTTTCACTCATCCCACTTTCACATTCACACTTTCTCTGTCACATTTGTCTTATGCCTCTCATATTGAGCGTTCCCTCTTGCAAGCTTATACTCTTTCTCCTTTGTCTCCCTCACAAGGCTTTCTCAGTCACTCATTGTGTATCCTTTTACATTTACCCTTCCTTTCTTACTCTCTTCTGCACTCTCCTTTGTTACTTAACATGAATTGTTTTCAATCTCTCACAGGTGTCCCTCTAGCTCTTTTAAGCCTTCCCTCTTATAAGGCCTTCTTCCCCCTCAGCAATATACCTTTTACAGTACGATTCACTTCCCTAATCTAACCCTCCTGACACTCTTTTTAACCACGTACAGTTTTTCTTTCTCTTCAACACTTCCTTATCCTCTTTCGGGGATGGAGGGAGAAAGGGCAACTTTTCTAAACCCTAGCAGAATCAATGCACACATGGGTTGAAGGAGATCTGCCGCTGCTGCTTTATTTTGCAGTAGGTGCTAAAGCAGGCACAGAGTAAATGATGTGAAACATTCACTGAACTCTGGAGTCACAATGAACGTGCCTCATATGTAAAAACTGTGGACTTCATAAGTGTTGAGTAAAAGACTAACACACCAGACTGTACACTGCAGATATGTGTCAAACTCGCCCACCATTAATCCAAAAGAATTTCCACAAGTGGGGGGGGTGCCTCAGCACCAGCTGGGTCATGACATGTACACCTAAGACCTCTCTGTGCTGAAGAATCCCAAAACCACCTGTATATATTTCCCTGCTTCTTAACATCCAGCCTGTCTCAGAAGCATGTCTACCATCTGGGAAGATTGTGCAAATACAATGATCTTGTCATGTGTCACAATACATTTTCACATGATCCCTGGGTCTATTTTAAATTTGTAAGTCGGGGCAGTCATATATTTGTTATTTTTAATTTTTTAACAGAAACCATACTTTACATTGATCATTAGTTC
The DNA here is from genome assembly GCF_964263255.1 of Lissotriton vulgaris. Lineage (NCBI taxonomy): Eukaryota > Metazoa > Chordata > Amphibia > Caudata > Salamandridae > Lissotriton > Lissotriton vulgaris. The sequence continues at coordinate 1,855,538,432 of NC_141691.1, forward strand.
TACAGTCACTGGAGCTAAAAGGCACGATCATATCTCCCACTCATTGAAAGACTTCAAATGGCTCCCTATTGAAGCTTGCTGCCAGATCAAAACTGATTGTTTCACCCACAAAGTCCTTCACACTGGTAAACCAGTCTACCTGTCAGCCAAGCTCACCAAGGCAGGCCAGGCAGGAAACCTGAGGAGCACCAACAACCTACTTCTCATTCCCCAAAGAGGCATACACAAAAAGCCCTGGCTTGGTCCTTTTTGGGAAATTCCCCCAAATTCTGGAACTCCATACCAGCAGATCTCAGAACTAACCCCTCCTTTGTGACCTTAAAAAAACAACTAAAGGATCTCCTCCTTGCTCAGCCCCTTAAACCTTCGGATCTATACACCATAGTGCCTTCCAAACGACTCTCCATTTTTTTCTGTCTGTCTGTTCTTTCTTATTACCTGTGTACATGTTGTAAAGCGCTCTGATACCCTCGGATCCTGCCAGCGCTATATAAAACTGTCAAAATAAATAAAAATAAATAAAAGACACAATAGGGAAGTGCATTTAGACACACATTCGTTGAGCTTCGCAGTCTTTTTCCCATTTCCATCCTGGCGTAGATGGTGGCCATCTTGGATTTAGTGGTTGGCCCCATCACAGATGCATCTTATCTCTTTGAACTCAGGATGCCAAAGGGAGTGGCCATGATGATCCCCCTTCTTGAGCAGACACTTGCTGCTTCTTCATCTTCTGTCACTGTGTGTGCTTCTTTAAGGCTAGGTTGGGGCCGCCTTGGAGCCTAATAGGTAATTTTGGTTCCACAGATGACTGGGAAAATTTGCCAATTCTAACTGCTTCTTTAAAGTAACTGACTGACTTTTTGTTTTGACTTACGAAGTAAGAGAGTTAAACCAGTTAAACCAGAAGGGACTGGGTATGAGAGTTACACACAACAAACATCCCCTCTGTGCTTCATTTTACAGAAGTAGTGTCAATCAAATGGCAACCACTGAACCAAAAGCTTCCCTCAAAATAATTGTGTAACAAAAAACATATCTTCAAATCAATATATCACATTAAATTCATATTAAAACATATAACACATTACACATAAACATTTTTTGTTAAAATCCAATGGAGATGGATTCACCTTGTGAAGTGATTTTTAGCATATATTTCAGAATCTCATCACCATGCACATCTCAATACCAGTTACACATATATGTTCTGTATATTGAACAGTATAGCTTTAAAAATAGTTATAAACAATTGTGCATACAATATAAACAATGATCTGTCTTAAATTAAAATAGGTGTCTAATCAATGATTCACTTTACATAAAACAGGTGTCGACGCAGCGTTTCGGAAATTTTATCTCCACCTTCTTCAGGACTTATGAATCATATATTTCTTTGTTGCATTTGAAACCCAATTAATCCATCAATGCCTTTATGGGTCAGGTTAGCTTCTACATGCCTATCATCCAGATTAGGGTGCATGTCCTCTAATTTAAGGCTGTTTTCTTCTAATTGTATCCAACCATTAGGAAAACCGTCCTTCAGTTGTGAAACTTAGGACATTTTTAGCTTTATTTAGAATTTCACAGAGCTCCACTGACAGCCGTCTATTATGTAGATTATCTCCCCTGATTGAATTTTGGATAATATTCAGTTCAATAAGTGCATTCTTTATAATATTATACTTGTCCTTCATCCCAAGATACTTCTGATTATATCCTTTAAATTGTTATGACCCCCGGTTTCTCTGTTTGCCGGTGTTGCGTATGTCTTGGGCTTCAGATCTGAAATACATGCTCAAAATCACTTGATTTTTATTGATTTTTGTATAAAATCATAGAGTACATAAATTTACACTAAGGAAGTTCATCATACCCCCTAACCCTCAACCCACCCCTTAGTCTGGCAGACTTCTATAAGAAAAGAGAAGTTAAAGAAAGAAAAATGTACAATATGGATACCACATTATGCATCGTTTGGCCCCATATAATAACTGTGTGCTGTGCCCTGAAATCAATCACAAAGCTGGCATTTGAAAATAATAAACCAAGCTACATCAAACTAAACACATATATAATAATATCACAGCGTAAAAATCTTCAAATAAGAATACAGAGGCCTTTGCCAATTCAAATTCAAATACAAAAGCAGTTACCAATTCCTCTGTCCAGTTACTACCTGATTTAATAGTTAAACCCCATATTTAGACTTCACTAAGAGTGACACCAATAGGTCTAGGTTAGGTTTGAAGGAGTTGCCTATTGTTATTATTATTATTGCCTTGATTGTCACACCATTCCTGTAGTGGAGCCCAGATTTTCAGACCAGCAGTGCGTTTCCTTCTACCTTTCCCTTTATAGATTGCAATTTCCAGCTTAAATGCGGCTAGTAATCTGGCGAGCCATTGCTGAAATGAGGGTGCCAGTTCATTTAACGAGGCCGATGCAATACACATCCTAAAAACAGCCATTGACATAAATATAAATTCCGCCCCTTGTCGATTCCAGTTAGGGTCAGTCGCTCCTAGAAGCATCATTTCAATAGTCAAAGTGATGGGATTTTTCACAACCGCTGATATAAACCTCCCAATATCGAGTTTCAGCTGGGATAGGCCGTCGCAGGTAGCAAAAATATGTATACAGTCTGCATTCGGAAAGTGGCACCGGGGACAGTATGTTCCTTTACCCGAGCCCCATTTTGCAATTTTGTCAGGAGTATAATATAACATATAGAGGGTTTTATAAAATTGCGTTTTTAGTTTAGTTGATAACAAATAAGTTTGTGACATTGCCATTGTTCTTTCAATTTCAGCCGGGGGTATACCAATTTTGTTTTCGCATTTCAAGGCTATCTTTCCTATATCATCAGGTGCCGAGTTACTTAATAGGATAAATATTTCACTAATGGTGTTAACTTTACTGGATGACAGTGCCTCAAATATCTCACATTTAATGCTGATAATTTCACAAAGATTTCTTTTTGTTATGTAGTCCCGTAATTTTAGGTATTTGAAGAAGTCTCTGTTGTTAATTTGATATTTCATTCTTAGTTCCTCAAATGTGTGAAGCCTCGTAGAAGAACAGAGATTGCCGAAGTGTGTCATTCCGGCTGCTTCCCATTTCTTCATACAGCTATCCCTAAAAATAGCGGGCGGATCTAGATTATCTTTAAAAAGTGTATAGTATGAGACTCGCCCAATATCCATTAGTTTTCTTATTTTTTGCATTATTTTAAAAGAATGTAGAATCGGCTTAAATTTTACTTTTTTGTGATAGCTATCGTGTAGATGACGCCATAAGTATCCAGATTTGTTTTCACCTAACAATAGGTTATAAATAGATGGTTGCACACCCCGTAATGCTACATTTGCTAATTCAATTTGAAAAAGTTCTTGACTGTTAATCAGCGTTGCTGCCCAATAATAGAAGCGCAAATTTGGTAAGCCTAGGCCCCCCCCCGTTCCTTTGGTAAAGTAAGGAACTTTAATGCACGTCTTAGTTGGGAATATATCCAAATAAATTTTGAGAAAGTGTGTTCCATTGATTTTAAACAGGAGTCCGGGAATTCTAGACATATTGCAAATACAGCAAATTTGGAATAAAAAGGCCATTTTAATGGCGTTCACTCTACCAATCAGGGAAAAGTACAGGTTATCTAGTCGGTGGAGAGCTTTTTGCATTGTCCTTAAAACAGGTTTTACATTGATGTCTACCAGATCTTCTAGCTTCGCGGTGATAGAAATCGTCAGATGTGCTGCGTTTGGAGTAACTCTGGGGTCAGAAAAAGCCCAAAAATATTTTTATGTAATGTGTTATATGTTTTATTATGAATTTGTTTTGGACATCAGTAGCAACCTACTAATTATCGGATAAATATTTTTATATTCCTTTTCCTTTTTTTTGCTATGTTTATTTGAGAATGAATTGCATCCATGATGCACCAAGGATATGTAGAACATCTTTTACAGTATAAAGGGAAAAAGGAAAAAGCAAAATAGGACCTGCTCCTGTGTGCATACTACTCTTTTATTACTGTGCATCCACTGACAGACCAACTCATGCACTCACACGCTAATTCACTCACCCATTTCAACACTCAAGCACCCACTCACAGATCCACTCAGACACTCATATTGCCATTCACAGTCCCACTCAGAGACTCAAACATCAACTCACAGCTTCACTCAGAGACTCATGCACTCACTCCCACACCAACTCAGACACTTATGAACCCCCTCACAGTCCTGCTCTGATACTTATACCACAACTCACAGACCCACTCAGACACTCAAATACCCCCTCACTCACCCACTTCGACTCACACATCCACTCACCTACCTATACAGCCTCTCACATACCCACTCTCAAAGGTTACAGATTACAGTTAGGAAATTTAATGTAAAAAGGTTACAGGGATGTTATAGTTAGGAAATAGAATTTAAAAGTCAGAAGGGAACAGAAAGAGGCAGAATAAAGGTGAGAAATGAAAAGAAAGAGGCAAAATAGAGGTCAGAAACAAGCAGAAAGAGGCCAAATAAAGGTGAGAAATGAGCAGATAGAGGCAAAATAAAGGTCATAACTAAGCAGAGATAGGCAAAATAAAGGTCGGTAAAGAGCAGAAAGAGGCAAAATAAAGGTCAGAAACAAGCACAAAAAGGCAAAATAAAGGTGAGAAATTAGAAGAAATATGCAGAAGAAAGGTCAGCAACGAGTAGAAAGAGACAAAATAAAGGCGAGAAACCAGCAGAAAGAGGCAAAATAGAGGTGAGAAACGAGGAGAAAGAGGCAAAATTAAGGTCAGTCATGAGCAGAAAGACACAAAATAAAGAAAAAAGAGGCACAATAATGGACAGAATGAGCAGGAAGAGGCAACATAGAGGGCAGAAGCGAGCAGAGAAGAGGCAGAAGAATTAAGAGAAAACAGGCAGTGTAGGCACATAACAGAAGTCAGCAGGGAGTAACAGACTGCAAGCAGGAGGACCAGTATATGGGCATGGGGAGCTGGCATGAAGACCTGCTCCAGTGTGCCCCCTACTGTTTTTAATGTGTTCCCACTGACATTCCCACTCATATACTCATGCACCCACTCACAGCACCACTCAAAAACTCATTCACCCACTCACAGACACATTCAGACACTATTAACCCACTCACAGACCCACTGAGAGACTCACGCACACACTCCCAGATCCACTTAGAGACTTACATACCCACTCACAGACCCACTCAGACATTCATGCACCCACTCACAGATCCATGCAGGCACTCACACACCCACTCACAGACCCACTCAGACTATCACATGCTCTCATAGACCCGCTCAGACACTCATCCATCCACTCACAGACCCACTCAGACACTCATGTTCCCATTCACAGACCAAATCGGCGACTCATGCACCCACTCACAAATCCATTCAGAACCTAATGCACCCACTCCTAGACCCACTCAGACACTTATGGATCCACTCACAGACCCACTCTGATACTCATGTAATCACTCACAAACCCACTCAGTCAGTCACGCACCCACTCACTCACCCGCCCACTCAGAGACTCACAAACTCACTTAATTACCTATCCAACCACTCACACACCCACTCTCAAAGGTTGCAAGTTACAGTTAGGAAATACAATTTAAAAGTTGTTGAAATTCACTGAAAAAACAAATCTTACAGCCAAGTTATAGTTAGAAAATTGAATTTTTAAAAACGTATAAATTCACTGATAAAACCAAAAGTTACACGGATGTTATAGTTAGGAAATAGAATTGAAAAAACCTTAAAAATTCACTGAAAACAGCCAAAGGGTGCAGGGACATTATAGTTAGAGTCAGATTTCACTTTTACAATACTCAATGAAATTCAGCAGTTATAGTTAGCTAAGCTAACTATAGTTTACGACCGTGCAATGCACTGCTTATTACCTCACATATTACATCACTCATGACATAGTTAGTGCCATCACTGATGGCATCATTGTGGCCAACCCTACTTAGGCACCTAACCCTGGGCTGTGCACGGCCTTCTGCTGTGCTCACTGGGGGGTTGGCCTGTGGCCAAACCCCCACATGCAGGCAACCCCCAAGCCGAATTTGGCCCAGGAACCCCATCCCCTGTGGCCTGGCCAGTCAAGGATAGGTGCCTGGTTGACCCAGGGCAGCCATTGTCTTTTTGTGGAGGCATCCTCGGGTATTCGTGCTTTAAATAAATGCAATTAACATAACATAATGTATGGGGCTGCAGGGCGAGCTCCAGTGGGAGCCAGCATTGCTCCCACACAAAGGAGCAGCAAAAAATACTGCTCCCTGCATGCAGGAGTTTTTTTAATCAATTTCCCTGACCAATTCACAGCAGCCAGGGAAACAGATCAAAAGTTCACTCCCAGTGGGCAGGAGCATTTTTCCTTCTCCCAAACACTTGGAGCAGCCTTACTGTTTGCACTTGCTGAGCTTTAAATTGCTACTGCAAATGAGAGCAAACAAAGGTTTCGGGCAGGTAAACCACAATGTCCCAGGGGTGGGCACCCCAGGACTTAGCAGGAGCCTGGCCCTAGGATATGGGGTTTCCGGGGACATTCTTTACTCCAGGTGGGGGGCCGTGTGGCTGCAATTCCCTTTGCATTACATGGCCAGGCCCCGTGGGATGGGATCCCTGGAGCCAATCGCGCACCAGAAAGCAGTATGGGCACCCCCCCAACCCATTTTGTACATCAGCTGGGCCCCAGGGAAATCAATCAATCAGGGGTTTATAAAGCGCTCTACTCACTCGTGAGAGTCTCTAGCACTGGGCGGGGGGGGGGGGGAGGGGGCAGCGGCTCCAAGTCAGTCGAAGAGCCAGGTCTTGTGGTCTCTCCTGAACATTCAGGAGTTTTTTTTTCATAAGTTTCCCTGACCAATTCACAGCAGCCAGGGAAACAGATCAAAATTTCACTCCCAGCGGGCGGGAGCATTTTTTCTTCTCCCACACACTTGGAGCAGCCTTACTGTTTGCTCTTGCTGAGCTTTAAATTGCTCCCACAAATGAGAGCAAACAGAGGTTTAGCTGCCCACACTAGTTTGGGCAGGAAAACTGCAATGTCCCAGGGGTGGGCACCCCGGGACTTTACAGGAGCCTGGCACTAGGAGATGGGGTCTCCAGGTCCATTCATTTCTCCAGGAGGGGGGTCGTGTGTCTGCAATTCCCTTTGCATTACATGGTCAGGCCCCATGAGGTGGGATCCCTGGAGCCAATCGCGGCCCAGAAAGGAGGATCGGGCCCCCACCCCACCATTTTGTATATCAGCCGGGCCCCAGGGATATAAATCAATCAGGCGTTTATCAAGCGCTCTACTTACCCGTGCGGGTCTCTGGGCACTGAGGGGAGATGAGGGGGAGCGGCTCCAGGTCAGTCCAAGAGCCAGGTCTTGAGGTCTCTCCTGAACATGTGCAGGGTCTGGGACCATCTAATGTTCACAGGGAGCTTGTTCCAGGTTTTTGCTGCGATGTAGGAGAAAGCTCTCCCACCGGTACTATTTCTACGGATGCGGGGGATCTCGGCCAGGGTGAGGTCGGCGGAGGGGTGGTTCCTCTTGGGTATGTGGAAGGATAGTCTCTCAAGGTAGTTGGGTCCAGCGTTGTTGAGGGATTTGTAGGTGTGGGTGAGGAGTTTGAAGGTGATCCTCTTTTCGAGGGAGAGCCAGTGGAGGCCTCCTAGGTGTTCGGTCATGTGCTCGTGGCACAGTGTGCTGAGGACAAGTCTAGCTGCTGCGTTCTGGATGGTTTGATGTTTGTGTAGAAGAGTTTTGTTGATTCCGGCGTAGAGGGTGCTTCCATAGTCCAGTCTGCTAGTTATGACTTCCTGGGTGACGGTCCTTCTGCAGTCGGGGGGATCCATTTGAAGGTCTTACGGAGGATGCGTAGGCAGTTGTAGCTAGTGGAGGTGAAGGCGTTGATCTGGTAGTTCATGGAGAGGGAAGAGTCATGGATAATGTTGAGGTTTAGAGTGTGGTCAGTAGAGGTGGGTGGGCTCCCGAGGGCGGAGGGCCACCAGGTGTTGTCCAAAGCAGAGGTTCAGGGTCCGAGGATGAGGACCTCTGTTTTCTCTGAGTTTAGCTTCAGGGGTCCCCAGGACAGGAATCGGCCTGTGGAGAGGGGCATTGTACGACTCCCTCTACCAAATAAATTAGTAGATATAGCCCCTGGGGCATGGCTCACTCGGGGAGCAAATTAAAAAGCAAGTGCGGAAGAACAGGCTTGTTTTTTATTTTTTTTAAATGTTTGTCATGGGTTCGCAAATCCTCCGTGAATTTGAGGCAAGCTTTTTTTAAAAACTTTTTTGTTCCGGGCGGGGTCGTTGTTGGACCCTATCTCCAGTTCTAGGGGGTCAGGGTATTCCCATCCTTCCCCCTTGTTTTTTTTTTAAACGTTTTTCTTGAGACTCATCTGAGCCTGAAGTCCAAGATGACTGCCAATGCTTCCTGGGTGAAGTATTAACAGCCAATTAGATCTCACCATAAAATCTGTCAGCTCTGCCGACCGTCTGTGTCCGTAAAATTTCCCAAAAGTCCTCCATTATTGAGTAATAATTCCTTATTTACACATCACTTCCTACATTTACTAATAATTTGTATAGCTGTGTGTGCATCCACTGCACAAAAAGATAGGAGTGGTTTAGACAGAGGTGGGATTTTACAGCAGTAGGTTTGTGAATTTCAATTTGTAGTATGCGAGTTGTACTACTGTAGAATCGCTCCAAATAGTCGGGCCCATAGGACCATTTCTTTATCCTAACACCAGTGTGCATGGAGTTTTGGATGACAGCAGCTTCAGGATTTAAATGCGGCTTTGTCTGTTGATGTTAAAAGATTATATGTTAAGCTCTCCATGGCAACACTTTAGGTTGTCCAATAATATGTTCATTCAAGTGAGTATTTTAAATCATCATATAGAGAACACCCCATTACTGTGATTAAATATGGCAAGAAAGTTGGCAGCTCATTTCCTTGGTTTGAGATAACTTGGCAAATTACATTTTGTGAACATAGACCTACAGACTCTCTTAAGGACTGCAGATGCCATGATGCTAAAGCACTGTACAATTGCTTAAATAATTTACTAGCATTGGAGCACTGCAGGAGACTACTTTAAGTAACCACTGTGTTGCCAGGGCCACAGAGCAGACTTTGTGAAAAGCGCTTACGGGACTCTGCTTTGTCTGCCAAGAGACATGTTTCCAGATCTCCCATATATTCACTTTACAATGGGTAGGCAGCATTGTTGAATTGTAAAATAATATTTGTGAGGGACCAAAGCAATCAGTGAAAATGTATCTTTCATATGACAGGGGAAGTGAGGTACCACAATACATGTTAGATTCTCGGAAAATAAACATTGCAGAAGGGAAGTCTAAATAAACAAGCATTGGAAATGCAATAGAGCTCGCATTAGGAAAGTTTGAGCTATTGGTCTTATAAATGTTTTTTTTTTATTTATGTGTTATTTTTACAAATAGTTAAATTAATAGCTTTGTCATTTTCAATGCCAATAGTTATAACTTTCGCAAATGTGACACCTATAGCATTTGTAATGCAACATGTTTTGTATTTACGTGACTTAGATGTATTGATATTACAAATAACAAAGCTTTTAATGTTTTTTAAATAATTAATACTTAAATAATTTATTTAATTTGTAATGGCAATAGCATACATTTTTGTAAATAACTTTTGTGAAGATTATGTTCAGTGTTTTTTATTGTGACGAAAATCCAAGAACAGAAGTGAAATATTAACATCTTTTTGTGATTTGTAATAAAGCATGAAAGCTTGAAAACAGCTTGAAACATTGAAAGAACATATTTGAACCAGTGATGCTGTGGTGGTGCTGAGTGATACTGTTGTTGCGCTGAGTGATGCTGTGGTTGCTCTGAGTGATGCTGTGGTTGCGCTGAGTGATGCTGTGGTTGCGCTGAGTGATGCTGGGGTGGCACTGAGTGATGCTGGGGTGGCACTGAGTGATAATGTGGTGGTGCTGAGTGATAATGTGGTGGTGCTGAGTGATGCTGGAGTAGCGCTGAGTGATGATGTGCTGATGCTGAGTGGTGCTGTGGTGGTGCTGAGTGATGCTGGGGTGATGCTGAGTGATGATGTGGTGATGGTGAGTGGTGCTGAGTGATGCTGGGGTGGTGCTGAGTGATGCTGTGGTGTTGGTGAGTGATGCTGTGGTGGTGTTGAGTGGTACTGTGGTGGTGCTGAGTGGTGCTGTGGTGGTTCAGTGGTGGCGCTGAGTGGTGCTGTGGTGGTGCTGAGTGGTGCTGTGGTGGTGCTGAGTGGTGCTGTGGTGGTGCTGAGTGATGCTGTGGTGGTACAGAGTGATGCTGTTGTGGTGCTGAGTGGGAGATGGGGAGAGGGAGAAAAAGGAGAGGAAGGAGAGGGTAAAGAGAGGGAGAGAGGAGAGAGAGAGGGAGAGAGTAGAGAGAGGGGGAGAGAGGAGAGAGAGAGGAGAGAGAGAGGAGAGAGAGAGGAGAGAGAGGGGGAGAGAGGGGAGAGAGATGGAGACAGGGAGAGGAGAGAGGAGAGGGAAGAGAGGGAAAGGGAGAGAGGGAGAGGGAAGTGAGGGAAAGGGAGAGAGAGAGGGTAAGAAGGGAGGGGGAGGACAAGAGCGAAGGACGGAGGGGAGAGAGAGGGGAGGGAGAGAGAGAGGAGAGCAGGCAGAGGGGGAGATGGGGAGAGGGAGAAAAAGGAGAGCAGGGGGAAGGTAAAGAGAGTGAGAGAGGAGAAAGCAGGGGAGAGAGGAGAGAGGGGAGAGAGGGAGAGGGTGAGAGAGGAGAGAGGAGAGAGTGAGAGGGAAGTGAGGAAAAGGGAGAGAGGTAGACGGAGAGAGGGAGAGAGAGAGTGAGGGGAGGGAGAGAGAGGGAGGACGAGAGGGAAGGAGGGATAGGAGAGGGAGTGGAGTGAGAGAGGGAGAAAGAGAGAGGAGAGCAGGGAGAGGGATAGAGGAGGAGAGAGTGAGAACCATGTTATCGACTCCAGCACCATGAAATACCAGGAAGGCACGTTTGGTTTAGGAGCTTGATGCATAATAAACAAGAAAGAAGAGAATTGAAGGCCACCACTGCTTGCTGGACAGATAGCAGCAAATCACTAGTCAGCCGGCTCGTGTACAGGAGATCGAACTAGTGCCAGGATTGTGAATTATACTGGTGCCCTCTCCAGTGCACAGGCCAAGAAGTGCTTCTATAGGTCAAAACTCACTGTGAAGAAAACCCGAAGGAAACGGGCTACTTAAGCATCTCAGGTCAGTGCAACAATGTTGAAAAGATCTTTAAGGGGCGTCCAAGGTAAGAATTCTACAGAGGGAACAAAAAGCGTGTGCCTCCAATCAGAACACATTAATCCTGTTTAACAGGGCTAAGACATAATAAGCTTCTGTGAACGTACTCCTTTTTACGTTAGCTAAAAAATACTAACCCAAGAAATCCAGAAACCCAGCTGGTGGTTGGTGTTTCACACCTAGATGCACTCTGATTTGCAAACTGGGCACTAGTGCTCTTACATTTGCAAGTAGCGAGAAATTCCGGTCCAATAAGGTATCGAATCTGAAAAATATTTCAGAAACGATATCAAAACTTGGGACATTTTTGTACAAGGGTTTCCCCAATCAACGTTAATAAAAGAATCTCAATGCCTGGAGGTGATCGCAGTTCAAAGGCCAGGTACTGTGCAAGGTTAATTAGAGGAAGTGGGCACGTCCGTAGGTTCTTTTCGCATTAGCTGACTCACCAGAGCCAATGATCACCAAATAAACAAGAATAACTCAGAAAGTTAAAATATAAGGAGACACGGCCTGGCGGCCCTGAAACTGAAAGCACGGCGAGGCGCTCTGGGAAAATAAGTAGGCACCTAGCAGAAAAGCTTCAGAACTGAATGAGCAGAGCGATTTTAATGAAGCCACAAAGAGGAAAAAGCACAGCAATATAAAAAAGCTTCAGAACTGAATGAGCAGAGCGATTTTAATGAAGCCACAAAGAGGAAAAAGCACAGCAATATAAGACAGCAGCACACAGCTTTAAAAATGTACAATGCCCGTAACAAGCAAAAATCTATCAAATCTCTCAGCGGAACAATTGCTATTTTCTTACAATAATGTGCAGAGCTCAACAGACCTCAAATGCTAAAACCGCGACAGGGAAAATACAATCTGCCTTTTTCAAGTGGCAAGAATAACTTGGAAAGTTAAAAGAAAAGGAGACACGGCCGGCCGTGAATGCCTTTGATGCAGCAGGGGGCGGAGCGGGAAGAGCTGCTGGCGGCACCAAGCTGGGGAACAGATGGATGGCTTTGATGTGCACGCGCTTTTTATGTCAATGCGCTTCCGCATTGACCTAAAAAGCGCACGGGCACAGCATCAAATCGCCAGTTTGGCAAGCTCTGTATAAGCCCCTATATGACTAGACCTCTGAATGCGCATTGCAGAGGTCGAGCCCTAAAAAGAGAGTAAAACAGAATGCGCATTTCAAGAGATGCAATTCTCTTAGCAAAAAACGCAAAAGCTTCGACAAAGTGAAGAATCATGCATTACATAATAGGCAAAAAGACTAATGCCAAAATAATTCCCAAGTTAAAAATGAAAAAAATTAAATATGACTTAATTCCAGACACAAATGCACAATCATGGCGTAGTAACGTTTTAGAAAAAATATTCCTAGATGGTTGCACATCAGCTGCATGGATTTACTAGTTACGACCTTGAAATGGTTTAGAAAGAACATTTCTAAAATGGTAGTTGCTCGCAGGGCAGCTTTAGGATGCAGTACATTGCAACCAGCAGTCAGGGCACGATGGAAGTTTTAAAGGAACCACCAGGCACTCTCAAAATTAAAATAAAACATTAAATACCTTTTCGAAAATTGAAAAATATATATATTTTTTTAAAAGGAAATGTTGGGCAAACAGTGTCTGACATTGAAGGTGTTTTTTTAGCAAAAGATTTGCGGTTTGTGCACATGCAGCATGCTGCCCTTGCATTGAGGGAATACAATTACTTAAGTGGGCTGACCGATTGCCCACGATGTAGGCTTCTGGGCAGCCTAACCAGCAAATGTTTCTGGTGACGCTGGGCAGTTTTTTTTCTGTATCTCATGCAGAATAGGGCTTTGGAGGACAGGCGACCGAAGGGAGTTCTGTCCCCCAGGAGTATTGGGGGAATCTGGCACAGTCTAGATGAATGGGCTTGATTAGGGCTACATCCGGTAAAGGATGTCGCCCGAGGGTACATAGTTGTCCATTTTGGGATGCCATCTATTTGTTTTGTGTTATGTATACACGTTCACAGCAGACAGGAGAATTTTGTGGTAATGGTAGTGGTTTATAGAGGCAGGCATAGTTAGTGCACAGGGAAGGAGCATAGTTAGTGATTTTTGCATGCAGGAAGCACCTCTTAGCAGTGCGTATACTTTCCTCGATGTGCAGGACGACTGCATGACAAAAGTGCTCCAGCTGTTTAAGGAGGCCGGGTGCTTGGATCTCCTGGCAGTGGATACTGCGGCCGTGCAGTCGATGCGACCAGTGTGAGCTGCATCCAGTGAGGTGGTGACCGCCTTTCTGGCGTGCTCACCCCGAGAGGCCCAGTGGTGGCACAGGTGAGCAATAGGGGCTGCACGCAAACAGCCCTGTCAATGAGAGGAGGGGGCTAGGGTGCTAGGGTGGGGCCACAGACGATAAGTAGTACTAGAGAGGAGCAGTCTGAGCACGGGGGGCTCATTTTAAACCTTGAGAGTCAAGTGGCGAAGGCCCCTAGGGGCAGGTGCCCGAAGAAAAATCTGGCAGGCAGTGAGCAGTTGGTAGGGGCCTGTTATAGGCCATGAGGTGGAGGTGTTAAGCATGGCCCAGTGCAGGGAGGAGAATGTCAGGATGGGGGCAATGATTTGTCTCAGCACGATGAACTAGGAGGGATGGCTAATGAGGAGCCCATTTTCTGCGGGCCGCCTAATTATTTTGGGGATGAAGGGGAGACTTTTGGGCTTATGATACTAGGTGGGGATGGGAGTGTTGGCTCTCAGTTGTTGTTTGCAGATGAGAGGTGCAAGGACCTGGGTTTTTGGGGGGGCCTATAAACCCAGGTTGGAACTGGAAAGTTTTGGATGCAGACGGTGGGCAGGAGACCAGGCAGTTGTCAGAATTGTGAGCCAGGGTGGGGGAAGGGGTGGTCCAAGTAGTGGTGCACCAAGAGTTTATAGTGGCCTAAGCAGTTGTGGTGGCTATGTTAGAGTGGAGTGATGAGTAAGTGGCAGATGTGGGACTGGGTCTCACCTTGTGTAAGCCTCAAAGGTGTATGCCAAGCTGGGGAAAAATGGTCAGCAAGATAAAAAGGGTATCTGGCAAGCATGTTGCTTTGAGGCAGACAAGGTTGGGGACCAGCAGGAAGTTTTTTTAGGGTGCTGCACACCGGGCCTATTCTCTTCTTTACAGGTGTCAAAATGTTGCCATGTAGCAGACCTGGGAGAGCACAGTGTGACTCGTCTACCCCATGGGGAAGAGAAGGAGTGGCCAAGATTGGATAGCTGGATAGTGTTGTGGGACCCTGCCTTGGATTGCACAAGAAGTTCTTGGGTGATATCACAAGGGAAAACACATGAGCGGTGGGAGGCATCTATATCGTGGGAGCTTCACGGATCCACATGGCCTGCATCAGAGGAACACCTGAGACGGTATGGTACAGCCCATCAGGAGTTGGTGGAAGGTAGCCCTAGAGACAGCAGCAGCAGCCGCACAGCTGTATTGGATTATGAGGACGACAGTGTCGAGGAAGGGGAAATTGTGGATACAGAGGTGCAGAAACAACCGGTGCCGTCAAAATGTCAGAGAAGAACAGTGTGGGTGGGGTCAACGCTAATCCCACATCTAATCCTATTTTCCAGGTTCCCAGATGGAAACAAAGATGCACACAGGACAAGGCAACATCACACACTGGCAAAGCCGCAGGCTTAGGAGCATGGAGTTCTGGACTTTTTGGTTCCGTCCAGAGGTGTCAGGGATAACACCCGAAGACCCCTGAGTTCTACCTGTCTCGGTGCACAAATAAACAGAAACACGGGCTTCTCGATGGTGGCGTCAAAGACCAAAGGTTTATAACTGCACGGACACAGAAGTCACAGAAACTACACACGGGCAGTATCTAGGAGCCTGTTCGATTTGTACAAGAAGGGTTGCTCCTTATATACGAAATATTGGCCTTCAGGCAAATTCTTCACATGTTAGTACATTCCCAAACCTTTGTGTCCTAAACAATAAATATTTGGCGTTGCACAGGAATCGTCGATAATATCTGATGTCAAACATTACGAAGAGGGGTTCCCACTATTCCATCACAATCCCATGTCAACATTTCATTCAAGAGCAGGACCTCCTCATCGTAAATTTCGTTACCTCCCCCTAATAAAGGCCCAGAAAGAAAGGAGCGGAGCCAGGTGCAGAAGATAGAAAAGCATGATAAGAGATGTTTGTGGGTCGTAAATGGGCAAGGCTACCAGCTTCGGCCGCCTAATCATGATCAGGCCAACGAACACAAGAACCAGTATAGCAGGACTGGCCTCAGGCAGAGGAGGCAGCCTTTGTCGAGTCATGCAGCCACAGCGTGTTCTGTTCTAAGGTGCACGTGTCACTAGAGAGGTGAATCTCCGGCTAAGCCTACGTGTCCTTAATCGAAATGAAGTAATCAGAGGTCATTGCGTATCCATTGTCTATGTGAGGGCAAGAAACACAAAATGGCTGCCATGATCTAAGATGGATGCCATGGGTAGATCAGAAATGTGTTTGTTACAGGAGTACTCTTGCTCGTAGCATAGCGAAAACACCAGGATATGCTAAATGGACCATTTGCGGTTCACTGATACCAAAATTATGTATTTACGACAATATTGAAAACACGGGTTCAAATCGTCACGGAACCTCAGGCCCTCCTTTTGCCCTTACATAGGCAATTACTCAGTCTATGTCGGAGTCTAATTCTATGCTCATCAGGTCAGTGACATGCTGTTGTATCATCATCCTCTCTCGTGCCTTTTCTCCAAACGCCGGTGGTTTTCTGAAACATGTTGCAGCACAAAGACTACACAAAGCTGGACCACACTGGATAATCAGGCAGCATGAGAATAGGAACACTAAAATGACACCAATGACCATCAGAACCTTCCATCCCCACGCTGATATCAGAGTCCAAAACCACTCCATAAAGGACCAGTTTCCCTGGTCTACGTGTATAGAGTCGGAAATCTTGTGTAGCTTAGAGATCGCCTCATAGACAGTTGGAGCATTATTGGGAATAAAAACACAGCAGCTCGATTGGATCATTCTGCATACGCCACCTCGATATGCAAGTATCACATCTAGAACCATACGGTTCTGCAACGTCATGAGTCTATCCGCCTGAAGCTCAGCTGTCAAGTTGCTAAGGTCACCAGCAGTTTCGGTAATAGTAGATTCAACTACCCGTGTTAGCTGACGTATGTTTCTACTATTGGCCATAGGCCCCCAGAACGGAAGGAAACCTTTGAAGAAGTCTCCAGCTTCCTGACCAGCGGTATCTTCCTTGCTGAAGACACCTCTTGCTACTCTGGTCTTGTGATAATCAGAAGAAGCAGTGTATGTCGGAGGCAACAATCGAGCAATATAACATGAACCTGAAAAGTCAGCAGGCAGCCATGTATACGCTCTGTCTTGACAGATGAAGTAGGTACCCCTAGCAGTAAGGAAGGCAGGGGAAGAGTTAGACGGAAACACATAAGTCTCAATGCACTCACTCCTCCCTAGCTGAGCTCTCGGATTTCTCCCATTCCCTTGCAAACAGACCTGACCTCGGTGTCAGATATGATCAAGCACTCTTACCTGAGCTGAGCTCCAGCCTTACCTGTAAGGTGCTTGGTCGGTTTTGCAGAGACGCTATGAACCAATCCCCCAAAACCCTACCTTTTCAGCCAGTGATCCTTAACAATACACTAGGATGTTGGGTAGCAGTCAGGGAGAGAGGCCGGATCTGACGCTACTTGTTGATTAGTAGTCGACCTGAAAATACACCAAAGAGTTGCCTTTAACAAATGTCCTTTTTCTTCTAACCTCTTATCCCACTTCTCTAACTCTTTCTAGACTTTACATAAGCAGTCTCCTACCTGCGAACTACTTGATAGGTCTTCGCGTCCAGGAAGTCGTTGTCGTGATGTGTGTTCAAGGGTTGAGATGTTTGTAGTTGAAGGTGGTTGACTTGTCCGCCCCCAGACTTGGTTTTAAAGATTCTATGGAGAAATAACACTCTTATTTGCACTTTTCTTTAAAACACTTTTTCCCTGTAAAATAACCTTGAATTAATCTTACTCACTTCTTATCCCAGCTCGTAGATTAAATCACGACTTCTCCAGTAAGGTTTAACAGTTTTCAGTTCACTACTAAAGCTTTGTTATCCCGGCTGAAACTTTAGAAAATCCAGTGAAGACTAAACATTTTCTACACATCAAACATCAAAATAATACTATTGCAAATATTTCAAAACATTAAACATTCATGTCTGAATTAGTCTTTGACTTGGTTTACAAAGGTTCTCAAGGGTTAACCAGAAATTCCCATCGAATGTCTTTTAACCAAAATGTCCAAAAAAGTCTTGAAGATGCTAGCGATGGGCGCCTTGACGAGCAATGAGGAATTGTACTTAACTTTGAGTTGTCCGATGATAAATACAGATGGCTGGCTCTGTCCGATGATAAATACAGATGGCTGACTCAGTCCGTGGGCCTTGGCGAAGTACGCGAGCTCTTCGAAGAAGGTGCTGCTCCCAGGATGCTCCGAAGACCAAGCGCCTTCTGGAAGCCTGGGCGCGGCTTTTATAATCTAGCCACACCCTAGGACGTCGGATGTCAGTTGCGTGCCACACCCAAATCTGGCGAGCGCTCCGAGAACGGAGCATGCATAATCCGTAACTGCGCACCAAAAAGATGCGTGCTGATTCAAAAGCGCGTCTTTGTTTTCTCTTGCACCAAAAAGATGCGTGCAGATTTCAAAGCGCGTCTTTTCTTTCTGTTTTCAATTGCCTACACAAATACCTTTTAGACAATTCTAACCAATCACCAAACATAAGAACCACACAACAGTTTCAGAACTGGTTATTAAACATGAGATCTTCAGTTTTAAATAAAACAACCATCATTATATTTCACGGTTTTTTACTTACTAATCCTTTTTTCCTTTCTAGGTACAGGAGTGCTGGATGCACGGGACAGGGGTGGGTTTCCTGAAAGGGTGTTCTAAGCTTACCATGGACTTGGGAATCACAGTGTCATGACAGTACCCTCCCCGTAGAATCCCCCCTAAAACCATTGGAATTGGCTTCGGTTTGTCTGGGAATCGATTATGAAATGTTTTCAAGATTTTGGGAGAGTTTTTCAAGTTTTCTAAGGGCTCCCAAGAGCGCTCTTCAGGACCGTAGCCCTTCCAGTCCACCAAGTAATACAATTTGCCTTTTCTTCTTTTGGAGTCTAAAACTGCCTTCACCTCGTATTCCAAATCACCCTCTACCTCAATTGCAGGAGGATGGACAAGATTTCGAGTGTCAGGATCACAAGGTTTCAGTAATGAAACATGAAAGACTGGATGGATACGATATGAACTAGGTAGTTTCAACTTCATACTAACTGGATTGACAATTTTTTCTATTGGGAAAGGACCAATGAATCGAGGACGGAATGTCTTATGATCTTTTAGTCTTAGATTCCTTGTGGCTAACCAAACACTGTCTCCCACTGAATATTCAGGCTGTTTAGTTCGATGTTTATCAGCAAATTTCTTCTGAACTTCTTTTGCATGTACCAGTTGCTGCTGAGCTTCGTGTTGGATAGAAACTAGATTATCTACAAAATCAGTGACTGCTGGTGTATCAGAGATCTTTCTATCTATGCCTAGCATATCTTTTGGGTGGAAACCATGAGCACAGAAAAAGGGTGACATACCGGTTGAAGAATGATTTGAATTGTTATAGGCGAATTCTGCGGCCCAAATGATATCTGACCATTCTTGATCATGAGTGGTCAGTAAACACCGCAGGAACTGTTCCACTGTCTGATTTGTGCGTTCAGTTAGACCATCAGTTTGTGGGTGGTAACTGGATGACATGCGTATTTCCATTTTCAGAGATTTTCCCAGGCCTTGCCAAAAATGTGACACAAACTGTGAACCTCTATCAGATAACACCACAGATGGAATTCCATGTAACCTTACAATGTTTGTGACAAAAATGTGTGCTAATTCCCAAGCAGTAGGAAGCTTCTTTAATGGGATGAAATGAGCATATCTAGAGAAGTGATCTACTACTGTGAGAATGGTGGTAAACCCGGAGGTGGTGCGAGGCAATTCTACAATGAAATCTAATGACACAGTATGCCAAGGCTGGGGAGGAACTGGCAAAGGCATAAGTAATCCAGATGGAGATTTATGAACTGCTTTGTTCCTGCTGCAAACTGCGCATGTTTGTACAAATCTCTGAATGTCCACTAACATGTTCTGCCACCAAAAGTGTCTTTTTATGAGCTGATACATCTTAGTAACCCCTGGGTGGATCGTTAACATAGAATCATGATAATTCTGCATTACTTTTTCCTGTAATGTTTCATTGGGAACAAACACTTGGTCATTCATAAATAGCATATTATTTTTCCATTGCAACAAAGGGTAAAGCTTATTCCATTCTTCCTCAGTGTGAATTTGTAAAGCCTTCTCTATGTCGGGCAGAACATCAGAGTTGACAAGACCAACCAGAAACCTATCCTCAGAAATTATTGGATGTAACTTTTCTTTTTGTATGTTTAGGTCATCACTTACACCTATTCTGGACAAGGCATCAGCCTTGTTATTGTCTTTACCTGGACGATAAGTTATAATGAAATCATAATCATTGAAAAACAATGTCCAACGTAGCTGGCGAGGAGTCAAGGCTTTAGCGGATTTAAGTGTCTGTAGGTTCCTGTGATCTGTATATATGGTCACCGGATGTCGAGCCCCTAGCAAGTAGTGTCGCCATTCTTTGAACACAGCTTTTATGGCCAATAGTTCTCGATCTGCAATTGCATAGTTCTGTTCAGGAGGGGTTAATTTTCTGGAATAGTATGCAATGGGGTGTAACTGCCCAGTTTTTGTATTTCTCTGAGACAGGATTCCTCCTATTGCAAATTGTGAAGCATCAGCTTCTACTATAAATGGCTGGGAAGGGTCAGGATGTTTTAGAACTGGGGCTGTCACAAATTGTTCTTTTAAATCCTGAAAAGCTTGTTCACTTTCTGAGGTCCATTCAAATTTTGTATTCTTGCGTAGTAGTTTTGTGATAGGCGTAACCTTTTGGGAAAAGTCCTTAATAAAACGCCTATAAAAATTCGCAAACCCTAGAAAACTCTGTATCTGCTTTACAGAAGAGGGACTAGGCCATTCGATTATTGCAGTAACCTTTTTTGGATCCATTTCTATTCCAGCCGGACTAAGAATGTACCCCAGGAAGTCCACTGTGGTCACATGGAACAAACTTTTTTCAAGTTTGACAAACAAGGAATTTTGTAAAAGCTGTTGAAGAATGGCTCGTACTTGCTTTACATGCTCAGAAGGATTTTTTGAGTAAATTAGGATGTCGTCAATGTATACAATACAACAAATATCCAAAAAATCTCTCAAGACCTCATTTATAAAAAACTGGAATGCGGCTGGAGCATTGCAGAGTCCGAAGGGCATTACCTGGTATTCATATAAACCGAATTTAGTTCTAAAGGCCGTTTTCCATTCGTCGCCCTCTCGAACTCGCACCAAATGGTATGCTCCTCGTAGGTCCAGTTTAGTATAAATGGTGGCATCTTTGATCTGATCGAGTAAAGTCGGAATCAAAGGTAAGGGATATCGATTCTTAACTGTAACGTTGTTAATGGCACGATAGTCGATGCAGGTTCGCAATTCTCCTCCCTTCTTCGGGATAAAGAAGAGAGGAGAAGAGACCGGAGACTTAGAATGTCGGATGAACCCATTTGCCAAGTATTCATCCAGATAATTGCGTAGATGTTCATTCTCTTTTTCAGTTAAAGCGTAAATTCGACTACAGGGCAAGGAAGCCCCGGGGACTAGATCTATCTGACAATCAAAGTCTCTGTGCGGAGGTAAAGTTTCTGCCTTTTTCTTGTCAAAAACATCCACCAAGTCCTGATATTCTTCTGGGACCCCTGCAACCACTAGAACACTTTTGGATTTTTTAGGAAAGTCATATCCTTGGATTAACAATTCTGAACCTGGGAATTGTTTGAAACACTTAGCATGACAGTAATCAGATTTAAATAAAATGCTCCTGTTTGTCCAATCAATATATGGGTTGTGTAAAACTAACCAGGGTATACCCAAAATCAAACCAAATTGAGGAGCATCAATTATGTCAAAAGTTATTTCTTCTATGTGTTTCTCTACACAAGTCATTTTTAGAACTTCGGTGTGGTACTGTATAAGCCCTGAAGTGAGTTCCTTTCCGTCCACTGCCCTGACTATTTCTGGTGAGTCCTTAACTATTTGTTCTAGACCCAACTTCTGAAATAATTTTGTGTCAATAAAATTTCCAGTAGCCCCGGAATCAATTAAGGCATCTATGGACCAAGATCGTTCTTTATTCAATTGAGACTGAAGAAGAATACGCATACTGAGATGGCAATGAGAAGTAGTTGGAGTTAAGGAGGCCAAAGTGATGGGTGAACTCGATAGATCGACCTCTGTATCTACCGAGAGAGCTAGTTTTCCGACTGTTGCATAGTAGCAACCTCAGAGTTCCTGGTTTTAGGCCTTACAGGACGTGTTGGACAATCTTTTATGAAATGCCCGGTTTTCCCACAGTACATACATTGGTTCAGTTTTCGGCGCTTCTCTCTCTCATCTTTAGTGAGAGGTCCTCTAATCGTGCCTATCTGCATTGGCTCTACTGGATCGAGTTTAGAAGGAGAAGATTCGGTTCTAACATTCCCTTTTTCTTTGAAGACCATCATCCTAAAATCTGATTTCCCCCTCTCCCCCTTTCTTTCTGAAATTCTGTGATTTAATTTTACAACCAGGTCTATGAACTCCTCACAATCTGTAGGTGGATCTAAAATTTGTGTTACCATATCTTTTAAATCATCGCGCAAACCACGATAAAACAATGATACACGTTTCTCCTCAGGCCACTCTGCTTCAATAACCAGCCGGTTAAAGATTGAAATATAATGCAGAAGATCTGAAGACCCTTGCTTTAAATTTAGCAACTCATAATCCGCAGATTGCACAAAAACATGTTTGGCAAACAATTTCTTCATTGCCCTTTTGAATCTCCTAAAATCAGTTAACATTGGGTCATTCCTTTCTACATAGGGTACAGACCATAATGCAGCATCTCCACCCAGATATGACAAGACAAATGCCACTTTAGAAGAGTCATCGGGAAATGCTGTGGGTTTTGCTACAAAATGCAATTGACACTGATTCAAGAAGATAGTGAACTTGTTGCTATCCCCATAAAACCTCTCGGGTGGTGCTAACGGTACTGACACAGGAGTAACCACCTGAATTTGAGCACTACCTGACGTAGCAGAGGGAGAATCTCCACTATACAGCGTATGCATAGTGGGTTGGAAGGTTGGTGGTTTTAAAAAAGATTTTTTATCTGAAGTAAAAGTCCAAGTCTGAGGACTCGGTGCTTGTAACCTATTCTGCACTGCAGTTAAATCCTTCCTTAACTCTGCGTTCTCTGCCCTCATTTCTAATAGTACTGCAGCTAAATCCTGCAACGTGAATTGGTGGGATTCATCCATAGCGTCTGGGCAAAACTTCACCGTGGGCTTGGTCTTCTGTCAGATATGATCAAGCACTCTTACCTGAGCTGAGCTCCAGCCTTACCTGTAAGGTGCTTGGTCGGTTTTGCAGAGACGCTATGAACCAATCCCCCAAAACCCTACCTTTTCAGCCAGTGATCCTTAACAATACACTAGGATGTTGGGTAGCAGTCAGGGAGAGAGGCCGGATCTGACGCTACTTGTTGATTAGTAGTCGACCTGAAAATACACCAAAGAGTTGCCTTTAACAAATGTCCTTTTTCTTCTAACCTCTTATCCCACTTCTCTAACTCTTTCTAGACTTTACATAAGCAGTCTCCTACCTGCGAACTACTTGATAGGTCTTCGCGTCCAGGAAGTCGTTGTCGTGATGTGTGTTCAAGGGTTGAGATGTTTGTAGTTGAAGGTGGTTGACTTGTCCGCCCCCAGACTTGGTTTTAAAGATTCTATGGAGAAATAACACTCTTATTTGCACTTTTCTTTAAAACACTTTTTCCCTGTAAAATAACCTTGAATTAATCTTACTCACTTCTTATCCCAGCTCGTAGATTAAATCACGACTTCTCCAGTAAGGTTTAACAGTTTTCAGTTCACTACTAAAGCTTTGTTATCCCGGCTGAAACTTTAGAAAATCCAGTGAAGACTAAACATTTTCTACACATCAAACATCAAAATAATACTATTGCAAATATTTCAAAACATTAAACATTCATGTCTGAATTAGTCTTTGACTTGGTTTACAAAGGTTCTCAAGGGTTAACCAGAAATTCCCATCGAATGTCTTTTAACCAAAATGTCCAAAAAAGTCTTGAAGATGCTAGCGATGGGCGCCTTGACGAGCAATGAGGAATTGTACTTAACTTTGAGTTGTCCGATGATAAATACAGATGGCTGGCTCTGTCCGATGATAAATACAGATGGCTGACTCAGTCCGTGGGCCTTGGCGAAGTACGCGAGCTCTTCGAAGAAGGTGCTGCTCCCAGGATGCTCCGAAGACCAAGCGCCTTCTGGAAGCCTGGGCGCGGCTTTTATAATCTAGCCACACCCTAGGACGTCGGATGTCAGTTGCGTGCCACACCCAAATCTGGCGAGCGCTCCGAGAACGGAGCATGCATAATCCGTAACTGCGCACCAAAAAGATGCGTGCTGATTCAAAAGCGCGTCTTTGTTTTCTCTTGCACCAAAAAGATGCGTGCAGATTTCAAAGCGCGTCTTTTCTTTCTGTTTTCAATTGCCTACACAAATACCTTTTAGACAATTCTAACCAATCACCAAACATAAGAACCACACAACAGTTTCAGAACTGGTTATTAAACATGAGATCTTCAGTTTTAAATAAAACAACCATCATTATATTTCACGGTTTTTTACTTACTAATCCTTTTTTCCTTTCTAGGTACAGGAGTGCTGGATGCACGGGACAGGGGTGGGTTTCCTGAAAGGGTGTTCTAAGCTTACCATGGACTTGGGAATCACAGTGTCATGACACTCGGTGAGGCACGACCCAGATTGGAGTTGAGCTTTTACGTTTGCTTTCTCCCAAACTAAGGCGATACTCTGTAGAGTTCCAACTCAAATATACTCGTAACTCATCTCTAGGGTAAGATGGAGTATTATTGACGTCCTTGATCATGTCAATAATTCCCTGAACTAAAGCTTTGTTGGCAGAGTTGTACTTAGTGGAACGTGGTGGACCCGGAGGATAGGTTTCAAGGGCATAAGCAAAAATGGTCTGAAGGGCCTGAAATGATCCATTATAGCTAAAAGGCAAAACTAGATAGGGAATGCCTTTATCCATAGTGTGGGGTATCAAGCCACACACCCAGCAGTTTGTAGTGTTAACTACCAGTTGGTGTTGATGCAAGAGCTGTACGAAAGTGTTGTTAATAAATTCTGAGCGTCGAGCTTGCTCATGTTCAGGAAACGAGTGAAAAGAATGCATAGAGGAAACAGTAGAAGTAGCAGGATCAAGGGGAGGTACTGTAGTTACCGGCATAAAAATCAAATGCACACCAAAAACGATTCCACCCACCAACGTTATCAAAACAATAAAAAATGTAATAGCACATTGCATCAGAAAGCATTTGCTGTGTAAAATTCTGTAAAGTCTATTTCTGCGAACATAGATCACATTTTCTCGTTGCAGCGCAGGAAGCTCCATCTTCTACAATCTGCTCGCGACCACTGATGATGTGTACGTAGATGAAAATGCCTCTATCAGCCCTGGGAGTTCCCAGAACTAACAGAAAGATCGACCTTGTGTCTGATCCCCGCAGATTCAACTAGGCACACAGCCACGACCCTACGGCTACCCAGACGGCAAGGCAATTTAAAACAACAAAACAATAGCAAACTTCCTGGCTGGAGGCAAAAGTGTTAAAATTCAAATGTTACAATAGGCAGTTTCCTGCTTTATTTGTCCATATTGCGAGACCGTAAATTGTATCTCAGTTTTGCAGGAGCTGTTTGGTCTGGAAATAGTGTATTTTCAGCAGAGGTTGCAATGTTCAAGTTCGCAGATGGCAAAGTTTCTTCTGATGCAGAGGGCAAATGTTCAGAATTCAAAGGAACAATTTCAGGAGGAGAGCCAGAGTTCGTTGTGTCAGTTATTAGTTCGGCATCGCTGAAAGGGATAAACCTGGGTGTCCGTTCAAACTCAGAGGCACCAATTCCCTTCTTAACCCAGTTATCGTAAGGAAGCGGCAGGGGCACACGTTTGACGTGCGTCGTGTGGATCCAGTTCTTGCGACCAGCCACACGAATAGCAGTTCTCGTCGTCAGCAATACTTGATAGGGGCCGACAAATCTGGGTTGAAGGTTTTTCGTCCTTGCAAAGTTCCTGATGACAACGTTGTCCCCTGGTTTCAGCTGATGACCTGGACTCTCCGGTGGCTTTGGCAATGCATCGAAAACCTGTTGGTGAATAAGACTCAATTTAGCAGTCAAGTCGTAAAGGTAGTCAATCAACATTGGATATTCCAGAGAACAAAATTCCTTTGGCCTAGGCACTCCCCAAACGTTAGCGGGACGTCCAAAGACTATTTCATAAGGACTAAGCCCTACTCTAGAATGTACAGTCGCTCTCGTTGATAACAAAGCCAAGGGTAGTGCATCTGGCCAGGACAAACCCGTACATGCCTGTATTTTAGCAAGTTTTAGTTTGAGGGTGCCATTGTAACCCTCAACTAAACCAGCAGATTGGGGATGGTTTGCACTGTGAAATTTTTGCTTGATCCCTAAACCGGCACACACACTCTGCATAACTTTCCCTACGAACTCACTTCCGTTATCTGACTATACAATCCGTGGCATTCCGTACCTAGCGAAGTATTCTTTGAGAAGAATTTTGGCAGTTGACAAGGCAGTATTGTCCTTCAGTGGATATGCTTCGATCCATCTGGAAAAAGCACAGACTACCACCAGGACGTATTTTAGATTGTTGCAGCGATCCATGTGAATGAAGTCTAACTGAATCACTTCTAAGGGGCAAGAAGGAGGAGCGAAGTGACCAGCAGGTGTGGGGACTCCCTTGCCAGGATTATGCATCAGGCATACCATACAATTCTTCACCACTCTTTCTGCACACTTACTAATCCCATCATTCTTCCAGACTGGAGCCAACATCTTACAAATCCTTTTAGAACTAATGTGTGCTACTCCATGTGTCATCGTAACCACTGCAAGCACATACGCATCAGGCAACATCCAACGCTGTTGTTCCGACAAATCAATCCAACATCCACTCGAGTCCAATTTACCCGTACTCTCTTTCCATGCAAGCTTTTCCTCCTCAGTCGCCTCCTTCTGAATTTCTTTCACACTTTCCACTGTGTCCTCACACATTCCAGATTCAGAAATCCATCTTGCAGACGTAGCAACATACATCCTACTCATCATATTTCTAGCTGTCTGTTTAGCGGTTTCATCAGCAAAAGCATTTCCACGACCAACATCATCCGTGATTGCTTTATGAGCACTACATTTCACAATCGCAACTTCAGTCGGTAAGGTTAGAGATTCCAACAAGTCGTTAACTAGCTGACCATGTTGAATCTTAGTCCCATGGGACGTAATGAAACCTCTTTCTTTCCACAAACGGCCAAAACTATGGGCCACGCCAAACGCGTACTGACTATCTGTGAAAACATTCACTCTCTTTCCCTTAGCTAAAACACACGCTCTCGTTAGAGCGATCAATTCTGCAGCTTGGGCAGAATTCTGACTCACTCTTGCAGTCTCCACAATCGTTCTCAAAGTCGTTACTGCATAGGCAGAAGTCACATCACCATTCTCCAATTTAAAACATGACCCATCAACATACAACGTGCCATCTGGATCTGACAATGGAGTGTCTTTTAAATCAATTCATCCTTTTGTCTCTTCCTCGGTTCTGAAACAGCAATCATGGGGTTCAGAATCACTCGACTCCTGATTAGTCGGCAACAATGTTGCTGGATTCAATACATTGCATCTTTTGATCTGAATATGACTCGCTAACAGTGTCAGCTCATAGCCTGATAATCTAGCACTAGTAAGGTGTTGCGTCTTAGTTCGGTTCATGAGTGTGTCCACAGCATGAGGAACCATGACCACTAGCATGTTGTTCATCACCAAACCAGCAGATTGTCGAATGGAAGCCGCAGCTGCTGCTGTAGCTCTCAAACAACTAGGCAATGCTCTAGCTACTGGATCTAATGTTGATGAAAAATACGCACAAGGGCGTTGTTTATCACCAAATCTCTGTGTCAGAACACTCAACGCGCAACCTTCTCTCTCGTGAACATAGAGCGTGAATGGCTTACTGTAATCGGGTGTACCCAATACAGGAGCTGAACATAGTGCATTTCGTAACTCAGAAAAACTCTCCTGACATTCAGCAGACCATGATACCGGACTCGGAACATTTTTCCCAGTCAAAGCTACCAATGGTTTTGCCAACAAAGAAAAATTTGGGATCCACTGCCTACAGTACGAGGTAATACCTAAAAAGGCACGTACTTCTCTCTGTGTGCGGGGAACACTCATCTGTGTAATTGCTTTTATTCTCTCTGGGGTCAACTTCCTTCCCTCCTTTGACAAGAGATGACCTAGGTAGGTCACTTCTTGGCAGCAGTATTGCATTTTGGAAGGTGACACCTTATGATTCAAATTAGACAAATGATGCAATAACGAAATTGTAGCTGCTTTGCAAGTTTCCTTGTCATCAGCAGCCACCAGAAGATCATCTACATACTGCACTAGGGCCGAACCAGGAGGAAGTACAAAGGAATCTAACTGACTTTTTAATGCCTGACTGTAAATGGATGGGCTCTCACAATAGCCTTGTGGAGCACGTTTAAACCTGAAGCTTCGACCTCCTAGAGAGAAGCCGAAAATATCTCTGCTTTCTTCGGCTATCGGAATGCTGAAAAAGGCATTCTTCAAGTCGATAACTGAAAACCATGTGGCTGTTGCAGGAATCAACGTTAACAATGCAGTAATATCTGGAACCACAGGAAACTGCGGAACCACAATTTTATTAACTTCTCTGAGATCGATAACAAACCTATACACTGGAGGCTTTGAAGGATCAGTACGTTTCAAAATCGGTAATACAGGACTGTTACAGACATTTCCTCTAGTTTCCTCAACCACACCTTTCTTAATCAAATCTTGCACAATCAATAAAAGTGCACGTTCACCTTCACTAGAAATCTTGTATTGAGGAATTCGTGGAAATTTGACATTTGCTTTTAGAGTGACTACATATGGTGGTATTTCCAAAAGGCCTACATCATTAGGACCAGTCGCCCAAAGAGTATCAGGGAGTGAATGCAGCTCGGGCGGGAGTGCATCCATTGATAAGTACATCGGAGAGGTGATTCTTTTACCCAACGTAAGCTGCACTCCTGACGGAGAACAGTACAATGTCGCATATAGGCGTTTTAACAAGTCTAAACCAAGATTTTCATTACAACCTGTCGTCAAAATCAAAGGTGCTTTCAATTGACGGGGTCCAACAGAAATAGACAAAGGACCAGATACGGGGTTGTAAACAGGGGCGCCTGAAAAACCTACAGAAACATTTGTTAAGCCGGACAAAGGTGCGCCAGGGAGTTTCGCATGAATGATAGAACTTTTTGCGGCACCAGTATCCAACAGAAACGGTTCGACTACACCTGATGTTGCTACCGCGACATAAGGCCCACTCTGATCCACTGGAACTGATACCACTCCCTCTCTTTGTCCATGGCTGTCCTAGTATTCAGTTTGTTGAAATCCCTCATCTACTTCACAATAGTCTTCAACATGGTACTGTTGAGATCTATTCTGTTGGGCAGACTGTCCATTTCGCTGATCAAAGTGATTAGAAGGGCGATCATTCGTTTGCGGAGGCATAGCACCTCGTCCTCGACCCCTAGAATTCTGCATGGAACCACCACGACCTCTCTGAGCTGCTGCAGCATTATTTTGCGCTAAGATCGGACATTCATTCTTATAATGACCCTCTTTCTTACAGTAGGCACACTGGTTCCACTGATATTGTGGTCTCAGTGAACTATAATCTGTCCTTTGGTATGACCCTTGCTGTGTATTTGTCTGATTCATACGAGGAGGATATGCCTGCTGCAAAAGAACTTTAGTCTTTAAATCTTTCGTTTTCTTATCTGATTTCTCTTTCTCCTCTTTATCCCTATTTTCATAATACTGTGCAGTGGCAAGTATTTGCGCAGTCGTAGAGACAGCCCACGCACTTTCGGAATCTTTCAATTTATTGCAGAGCTCTGGTAGCAGATTGTGTACAAATTTATCAACGAATAGTCTCTGACCTCCTTCCGTGCTCATATCCTGACCACTATGATCTACGAAAGTCTCTTCGAACCTTGTGAAAAAGTCGGAGACACTTTCGTCTTTCTTTTGCCTGCATGCGGACAACTTGTCCCAGTTAACGCGCAATGCTGGCATCAGAGTCTTCATTAAGTCAATTATTCTACCTGGAAGATTAGCAATTAGAGGTTCGGGTTTGGAACCACCTATTTGCTGACCATCTGCTGCTATGATAGCTGCCCAATCACCACCTAGGGCAACTGGATGATTCTCTTTACGTATTTTGGCCCAAATTGGTTGCGGAACTACATTCCCAAATAACATGTCAATGTCCGCTAGATTCATCACACAAGCTTCAACTGTCTGCGCTAACTCCTTATAATATCCGGCAGGATTTTTACGCGGATCTGGCAAGGCCTGTTTCACTGCTAGCACTTCAGCTCGCTTCCACGGAATGTGTATCCACACTCTCTGGAATTGCGCCGGAGCGGCAGCAATGCCATTGACAGCATCAGCTCGTACAGCTTCGCGCCAAATTGGTGGAACCTCCCTCATTGGATATTGGCGATTCTGCTTAGTACTACTCTTCTCTAACTCCCTTGGTGAGCGAAGTGATGGATCATTCCTATAACTTAAAATTAGCTCCATCGCTTCTTTTATATCTTGGCCAACTATCATACCTGCAGCAAATTCTTTCTGAACATTAATTAATTCTCCTAAATTCGATTCAGAATCATCTTCTTCTAACTCCTCACGTAAAAGGGAGCACATCTCGTCAAACACATACCGTTGTGTTGGTTCTTTCCACTGCATAAATGTATCTAATACATCTCTAGTACTATATTTCCTACTCTTCGAAATCCATCTGAGAGCCGTGGAATCTAATATTCCCCTTTCCTCAGTACTTGGAAGCTGACTACGCCTCTGTACAGAGTCAGAAGTAGGAGTCTTAATTAAAGAATTATAGAAAGGAGACAGAATATTTGAGACAGAATCAGTGATTCTTCGACGGACAGAAAGCGGAGTCATAATACTAGCAGATGTAGAAAACACAGTAGCAGTTGGAACAGATAGACCAGAAACAGTAGGAGTATCAGGCAAGGTAGCTTGTGAAACAGCTGGTATAAGTGATACAGGTATAGGCAAAGAAGCTGGCAACCCAGGAAGAGGGGGTGCCGAAGGAACATTCACATTGACTACTGGAGGTACAGGAGCTTGATTCAAGGGGGCAGGAGCAGGAATACCAGGTTGTCCAGCAACCGGCAATTGAACATTCGGTAAAGGCGGAGCCGTACCACCCTGTGCATACGGTGGAGGTGACTGTAACAAGTAAGACAACAGAGGATCACTTTCGGGGTCCTCTACTATCTTAGCTGTACTCGATGGCAAGACAGGATAGCACTTGTCTATTGCTAAATTACGCTCTCTAGTAGCCACCTCTATTGCCTTCTCAGACTCGTTGACTTGCAGCTGTTTAGCAGCTTGCTCTAAAGTCAACTCTTGCTCTTTCTGTTCTTTCTTTAACCTTTTAATTTCTCTCTGTTTAGATTCTTTTCGCCAGTAACGGAAAGAATCAAACATTGCCGGCCGGGCTTTCTTCTTAAACAATTTCACTTCTAAATTGTCGAGGATCTCAGGTTCAAAACTACCATGCAGTGGCCAACTAAGGACACCGTCTTTTTCCGTGTATCGGACCCACACCTCATTATAAGATATAGGACCCACACCGTGTTTACAATAAAGATCATATAGGGGAGTTCCGATCGGAGGAACCAGACATGAGTCCTCCAACCGGGAATCACTGTTGCAACCAAAACACGACAACATACAATTTTTCCGACTTACCATTTTATAATCCGGAACACAAAACAAACAACAACACGAACAGAAATGTGCACTCGAACCAAGAACTTAGGCCTACCAAAACGAACCAATGTATCGATACCCAAAACTGAACCAATAGATTATCGTAACCAGAATAACCAGTGATAATCTTACGAAACCAAACCAAACCAAGAACCAAAAGGATTTTAACAACCCTTACGAAGTAACCAACTAGCAACCACTAAATACTTAACTGAGGCACTGAAGACGTCACCAAGGAGAAACCCGTCTCGTCTCGCCGTACTAAGGACTGCACCTCGGGTCCAAGACAGGGCGACGGTCAAGGCAACGGACCACTGCAGCCGTCTTGAACGGGAACCCTCGTGGAAGAGAACGTCGGGCCACTTTTGCGATATGCCGAGATCGATGAAGTGGGGCGCCTCCCTCAGGAATCTTCACACGAAGCTTCTCGAATTCTTCAGGCTTTTGGACCGGTACCGAATGACGTCGCCCCACGTTGGGCGCCAATTGGAGTTCTGGACTTTTTGGTTCCGTCCAGAGGTGTCAGGGATAACACCCGAAGACCCCTGAGTTCTACCTGTCTCGGTGCACAAATAAACAGAAACACGGGCTTCTCGATGGTGGCGTCAAAGACCAAAGGTTTATTACTGCAGGGACACAGAAGTCACAGAAGCTACACACGGGCAGTATCTAGGAGCCTGTTCGATTTGTACAAGAAGGGTTGCTCCTTATATACGAAATATTGGCCTTCAGGCAAATTCTTCACATGTTAGTACATTCCCAAACCTTTGTGTCCTAAACAATAAATATTTGGCGTTGCACAGGAATCGTCGATAATATCTGATGTCAAACATTACGAAGAGGGGTTCCCACTATTCCATCACAATCCCATGTCAACATTTCATTCAAGAGCCGGACCTCCTCATCGTAAATTTCATTACCTCCCCCTAATAAAGGCCCAGAAAGAAAGGAGCGGAGCCAGGTGCAGAAGATAGAAAAGCAGGATAAGAGATGTTTGTGGGTCGTAAATGGGCAAGGCTACCAGCTTCGGCCGCCTAATCATGATCAGGCCAACGAACACAAGAACCAGTATAGCAGGACTGGCCTCAGGCAGAGGAGGCAGCCTTTGTCGAGTCATGCAGCCACAGCGTGTTCTGTTCTAAGGTGCACGTGTCACTAGAGAGGTGAATCTCCGGCTAAGCCTACGTGTCCTT
The DNA here is from genome assembly GCF_964263255.1 of Lissotriton vulgaris. NCBI lineage: Eukaryota > Metazoa > Chordata > Amphibia > Caudata > Salamandridae > Lissotriton > Lissotriton vulgaris. Next base: position 1,855,571,135 of record NC_141691.1, read on the forward strand.
AATCGAAATGAAGTAATCAGAGGTCATTGCGTATCCATTGTCTATGTGAGGGCAAGAAACACAAAATAGCTGCCATGATCTAAGATGGATGCCATGGGTAGATCAGAAATGTGTTTGTAACAGGAGTACTCTTGCTCGTAGCATAGCGAAAACACCAGGATATGCTAAATGGACCATTTGCGGTTCACTGATACCAAAATTATGTATTTACGACAATATTGAAAACACAGGTTCAAATCGTCACGGAACCTCAAGCAGGCACCAACCTTACAGCCAGGTACGACAGCGAATGTGGTAAAAGGGGCAGATCCAGTCATGGTGTCCACAGGGGTAGACACTGGTTATGATAGGGGCAGGAAGCGCGACTGCAGAAGGGTAAGTACATCAGGGACACTGGGGAAGGTACAGAGGACATGAAACGAGAGGGGGCGGAGACTTCCAATTAAAGGTGCCACTGGGGCGGATAGACAGGGGCAGAGAAGCCCACAGGGGTAGATACATCTACAGGAGCAGGGGAGGATGACAAACAAGGGGACAAGAGGAAGGAGGAGAAACCTGGCATAAAAGAGAGTGAGGAGCAAAAGATCTGGATAACCCATGAGTTTATGAAGCTTTTAGGAACTCATTTGATGTTGTCAACTAGGGAGAGAATTTGGAAAGGTGAGTAGGTTGAGATGTTCAAGCTTTAGCATACAGAGCTTAGGGCAAAAGAGGGTTCAAAAGAACAAGAGTTTGAGTTGGCTAAATGCATGAGATTGCCCATTACCAATGAGAATTGGATGAAGGCATTCCTGATATATGCCAGTATCTACTGTGAGAAATACACTGAGTGTAGAGTTATTTAAATACATGTACGTTATACGTAAGGCACAAATTTCATTTGGTGGCAACACCTGGGCTCAGTATGACGAGGAATTTAGGGCACGCATGGCGTGGGACCCCGAAGCTATGTGGGTGGAGTTAGAAATAGATCTGAGACAGCAGAAAATCGGCTCCCAGAAGTTTAGCAAGTTATATATACAGTAAGTGGTCTGCTATAGTGTATCAGCCCTTTCAGGCCTATCCCTCCCGGGGAGGAGTTGGAACCCACAATAAGGTACAGGGAGAAACCCAAGGTGCCTGTTCGGATTACAGTGCATAGTTGTGCACCAGGGCACCAGATAAGACAAGGTCTGCTACATTCCTAGGAATTGAGCTGGAGTCAGTGGCTATGATGGCACGCCTACCATTGGACAAAAGAATTGAAGACGGATGTACTGTTAGACACCATGTTGACAAAGCAGAAAGTGACAGTCAGAGAGATTCTAGTGCTTTTAGGTCACCTAACTTCAAGTGCAGGGTGTTACTTACCACACAATCTAAAGAGATCATCTGCAGGGGGAATGCATATCTGCAATGTGGCAACGTTTTTTAGACTCCTTCCATGGCATTCTGATTGGACCTCCACGGATGTTTGACCAGGATGTTCAGATTTTCTCTGATGAATCCCGGTGAGATAGGATTTGGTCTTTACTGGCAGGAACATAAGTGTGCACAACAGTGGCCAGAATGTTGTAAACATTAGAGAAGGAGCATAGCATTTTGAGAGTTCTTTTCACTAGTGGTAGCTGTCACATGGTGGGGATCCTTGCTGCAACACAAGAAAGTCCTCTTCCAGATAGATAACATGGCTTTGGTGCAAGTGGTCAACAGGCAGTTAGCGAAAGATGCACAGGTCTTCAAGTTGCTGAAGGTGTTTGTGCTGGAGTGTTTGAGACAGGACATTTGGTTAAAGCCAAGCACATACTGGGTGTAGACAATGACATTGTGGATGCTTTGGCTCATTCGCAGTGGGAGAGGTTCCATGGGTGGCCATGGAGGCAGGCGGAGGCAGAACTTGAATGCCTCTGGCTTTATGGACAGTGGGAGGCAGAGGATGTTCCAACTGGTAGTCGGGCTATTGGCAGAGTCCATGCATGCAGAATATTGCCAGGCTTGGTGTGAGTTTCTGACTTCAGGAGCCGCACAGAAGAGTGGGACAGAGTTGAAGACGTGGTGCAATTCATCATACCGCTGACAGAGAGGTGTCTGTCCAGAGTTACAAACGCAGGAAAGTTTGTGGGTGTTGCTTTCATGGGAAAAGTTTTTGTGTTGCTATGCTCCATTCACAGGGGAGTTGGGCAGGAGATCATTAGAAGGTTGGGTTAGGGAGCTAGGGAAAGTGGGAAATGAGAGGAAGCCTCTTCTTTGGCCTTTTTTTGCAGGGTTATTCTTAGTTTACTGGAGTTGTGCTTTTCATACTTTGAAGTTGTTCATATCTCCATGCTGATGAAGTGAATGTGTTTTTTGGGGCTTTCAGAGTATCAGAACTCTTCGGTGGTCGGAGTTCCCCTTGTCTGGAATGGGAGGATGTTAGTTTTTGGCACAAAAGCTTGGAAATTCGTTTGAGAAGGTCAAAGATAGACCAGATGTCAATGGGAATCTCAGATGTGTTACGGGCGCAGGAGGAAGGGATTTGACATGGGGTAGGAAACTAAAGGCACAAGTGGGGACAATGGAAGGTGAGGTTTTTAAACACAGCGAAGGGGACCGCTTCACTTCTTTTCAACTGCTAGCAGTCATGAGTAGGGCAATAACAAAGATGGGGTTGGTGCTTATCGACTTTGGCACACATTAATTTAGGATTGGGACAGCAACACAGGCAAGTAAAAGGGGTTAATCTAGGGAACATATAATGGAGGAGCTGGGTAGGTGCTTATCAGATTGTTTTCAGAGATATGTTAGGAGTAGCGTAGGGGAAGGGGGTGATTGTAAGCTGGATGGCATGTTCACACTGTTTTCTTTTTCAGGTTTGGTACCAGGCCCGTTGGCTGCTGGATTGATGGTGTGAATTGATGGACCCTCCTTCGTAAATTGGGCAGCCAGGGCTGCTTGGAGGAGTCCAGTTGGTGGGAATCTAGGTTTTCAACAAAGCTCTTTCAAAGTTCATTGGTTTGGTAAGGCGAGGCATGTGGTGGAAGGACCAAGACATTTGCCTTACAGATTTCATTTTTATGTTATTTATACAGTTGGCATGCTGCACCACCCTCTCAAATGTTGCCCCTTTTTTAAGCAACTGCCTCAAACACAACGTCTTATCTTAAAAACCATGTACAAACCTAGAATAGTACTCTATCAGGCCCATAAAGGACCTCAACAGATCCTTGTTGATAGGAGCTGGGGCCATTTCAATGGTGCTAAGCAAGGTCTTCTTGGGTAGTATCCCTAACACTTATATTTTGTATCCCAAATACTCAATCTGTTCACCAGGAATGAGCATTTTTCTTTGCATAGGGTAAGTCCCACCACTGCAATCCTGTGTAGTACCAACTTCAAAACTTGGTTGTGTTCGAAAACAGTTTTGCCAAAAGCGAGAATGTCATCTTGAAAATAAAAAGCTTTATCAAAGCCCTTGAAAATTTTAGTGACCATGCACTGAAACACACTAGCAGCTGACGGCAAACCGAAACCCAAACGTATGAACTGAAATGTACCTTCTGTGGTGATGAACGCCGTCAGGTGTTTGGAATCCTCGTGCAATTTTATTTGGTGGTACGCACTTTTTAGATCGAGCTTAGAGAAAAACCTGGCATCTTTTAATGTGGAAAAAAAGCTCACCTATATTGGGTAAAGGAAAAGTGTCTGAGACCACGCACTTATTCAGCGCTCTCAGGTCCACACAGAATCAAAGTTTGCCATTGGCCTTCTCGGTGATTACTACCAGAGATACCCAACAAGAACCTTCTACAGGCTCAAACACCCCACCATCCAACATCTCCTTTATGAGGGTCTTCCCCTCCTTCCTCACCACTAGGGGTACTCTCCTCAGTTAGTGCTGGATCAGTATTGTGTCCTTCCTCAACATACCCTTTGAGCTGTCCCAACTCATTCCAAAAAACCACACCAGCCTCTGTGAGAATGTCTTCCAGACACTCATCATCTACCACCATGGCCTGCGAAGGCACCCTTGGGTTCACTACCATGCGAAGGTCATATTGGTGGATCCAACCCAAAATGGGGGTCCCGTCCTCTGTAACATACACCTTGCCTCTAGTGGATCTGTTGGAAAAGAAAATGTAACTTCGAAATAACCTAACAAGTCAATGGACTCCCCCTGATAACGAGCAGGTGAGATATCCTTGGGCAGTAATGGTCTCCCTTCCCACTCATGCTCAAACATCTTCCTTGGTATAATGGTGTACCTCGATCCAGTGTCTACCATTAAGGAAACATATTTGCCATCTACCAGGAACACGGCCCTAGGTCTATTACTTCTCCTATCGTTGTCGGTAAGGTCTTCCTCATCATCAACACTAAGTAGCCTGTCATTTTGTTCACTCTTCCAAGCTACACTGTCATGAACCAGGGCTATTCTGCCACCTGTTCTAGTTTTACACATCCTAGCGAAATGTCCTAAACAACCACACTTAAGGCATACCTTGTTTGTGGCAAAACAAAAATTCAGATGCAGGCCCACTGCTACCACATCTGGAGCAGAACTTTGCCCTCATTTTGATGTTGGTGCTTTTCTTGCTTCTGTAGTTGCTCTTGTTTATAAGTAGTGCTACACAACTAGCTTTGTCAGCCCCCCTTTCACTCCCTTCATAAGCTTAATTCTCCAAAATTTCGGCAATGTCATGGCTGAGGTCGCATTTCTGTAGCTCCTTCATGCCACACTCGGACTGTTCTATAAACTTGACCAAATAAATGGCTACTTTTAACGAGGGGTTTTTGGCCACCCACCACCTTGCTTGAATTTTTTTATTGTTACACTGAACAATTAATTGGTCTCTTATTAATTCATCAGCCATGGCGCTGAATTTGCAGTGGATGGAGAGCTCTCTTAACCTAGCTACAAACTCATCAATAGATTCTTCATTTTTGGTGGTGGGTATAGAATTTGAAGTGATCCATGACTAATTTTTCTTCTTTTGCATAACTAGCTTCAAGTGTACACGCAGCTTCCTTATATTTGTCTGGCACATGTTGCCCATTTGCATGTAAAGTTTGCGGCAGGTATCTAAAAATATGCTGACCCTTCCTACCCAAGGTACTGAGTAATAAGGCTTTTTTCCTCTTAGAAATAAACTCTTGTCCATCTAGGGCATCTAGGTAGTTTTCAAAAATGATGATTTGATCTTCCCAAGGTATGGGAGGAAGACTTGTTTGCTGTAGAAAATGAGGAGGTTGCACAACTGAAACATGTGGTGCAGACATGGCTGAAGGAAGTGCAAAAGGGTTGAGGCCAAAATCGGGGTCTAATTACTCTGCATTGGAGTGAAGCTTATGAGAGGTGTGCACATCACAAGGAGGAACGTGTTGCATAAGGTGAGTGTGTCACCGGAGAGACACTTGAGGATAACCTGAAGGGAAGGATGACACACTGGCATCTGTATAGGTCTGCGTTTCACCTTAAATGCATGCAAGGAAATGCAGAATAATAGTGGAAGAGATCACACACACCACGGATTATCTGTGGTGTGCATGTCACAGTTGGGGCACATGCCGATACCAATGAAACTGGTAGCCGGTGGCTGGACTCACAGATGCAAAGCTTTTGCGTGGTGTGATCGGGAGCTCCGAAGAAGTTGTGCCAAAATGACTGCCAAGCGTGCTACATCACAGCTTTGTGTGTGTGAAAGGCAGAAACGATGAATTTCATGGCATGCAGTTGCCAACTCCTACCACCAATATGGCTGCTGAGCGTCATGTTGCGTTGTGACGTGGGTGGAGGCAGGCTGGCTGAGGAGAAACTAAAAATAGACGCTCTCACCCCGCTTTCCGGCAGGTTCGCAGTCTTCTCTTGACGAGGTCAGAGAGAGGCAGGAACAATGGGACCAAACGCGAAGCTGGGTGTGGACCGAAGTGTCCGCTGCTGGTCTCTGACAATCAGCACTTGAGAGAAACAGGGCATAAAGCTAAAAATGCTCTCTTGGTCAGCTCTCATTTCACCCTTGTCACCAAATCAGTTGTAAATAAAGCATGAAATGCGCTTCAAGCAGGTAAGAAACGTCGTCTTTATTGGGGCCAGCAGCGTAACGGACACTTCACAGCTGACCAAGGAGTAACTGACAAGCCAGGAACATTTGCTTAAGAAATAACACAAGAATGTACATATAACGTTCTAGAGGAGGAGGGAAACAGGGGACCTCAAGAAAGGACTAATAGCACAAGTACAACACAATATATGGTGGAAACAGATATAAAACCTATGGGTGAGTGCAGAAAGCTATTCATTTGTAGATAGTAGACAAAGTTATGAAATCAGCAAGGGCTTGTTTGTGTGGATCCCTTAATGTTTTCCCAAAGAAAAGAATTGTTGAAAAAAATAAATGAGGAAAAGCAATTGCTGACAATGTTTTCATCTATAATTTTTTGTCATGATGACAGATTTACAAAACCAATACATCACTCCGTCTGTCAGACCCTTTTGGTTGCAAAGATATATAGAGTTTATAGGTTTTCCAAAAATATGTTAAACCCAGAGTCAAAAACTGAATTTTATTGTGTTTTGATCATGAAGCAATTCACATGGTAAAATCTAACAACTGAAAACTTGATATGAAATAACCCTGTGTATTTATAAAATGTGCAAAAGGTACTTAGTTTAGGAATGTTAGTTATTTGTACACCTCTGAATTAGAGGGCTTGTCTTAAAATGTGTGGTTTCCTGCACACTGGCTTACTTTTGGGGGGTACAAATTCAGAGACAACCAATCTGTAATGACAACTGTTCCACATGTCTTCCAGTAAAAATGGTAATGGTAATCCACTTCTGTGGGTGGGCCTAATGCCTGCGAGACAAACTGCCCTAAAACTCAACCTAAAAACATATGTGGATAGCTGCATAAGCTGTGCCCTAGCTCAGCCACCACCCAGAAAAACCTACAAAGCACAAACATTTCTGAAAACTAGACATTCTATTGTGGCCTAGATGGCACGGATCCCTCTACCTTTTCCTTTCCACAATTGTAATCATTCCTCAAACATTGGGAAAAGGCACATATTTTTGATGTACTTCTCTGAGAAACAGTTCCAGAAGCTGCGGGAATCCACAAATATCTTACCATCCATGCTTTCCACACTTGTATCAATAAAAATGGTACCCTACGTGTGTGAATGGACCCAGCGCATGCAACAGAAATGGTCCCAAAAACAAAGATGGGTTTTCCATTCAAAACCATCCCTTTTTTGCAATGTGGGTACCTGTTGATTTTGGGGTTGCGCTTGTCAGGCACTAAGAGGAGTGTTACCAAAAACCGGTCCCAGGATGCTTGTTTCCGGTCAGGGAAGACCTTGCTTGGCAGTTTGGGCAGGACTATTCCCATGAGGCACAGGGTTAAGACTGATTTCCATATAGCTAGGACTGAACTGAGGTGGCGAAGTGAGCTATAGAGCGATGATGGATTCAACCCAGATCTGTGACTGGGTGTGAGTGTCTGAAAAGTTTCAGCACTCCGTCCATCATCTTCTTGTGTTTGCTTTGGAAACCTACATTAGCCAGACATTTCTGAAAACAATTCTTTTATACATAAGGGCGAAGGAGAGGAATACTGTACGATTCCACACCAAATGTGCAAAATGGAAAATCTAAACAAGGGTGGTTGCAGTGTAATTCAACTGGGAATTAAGCGGTCGTCCTTTTAAAGGATGGATACCCTCACCCGCCATAAGGTGGCTTGCTTCATCATACAGTACTTTCTCATCCCGATGACCATTGTCACCAGAGTGGGCTAAATCTCCAAGAAGCAGGGAGAGTACATCTCAAAATTACTTGTGGTAATCTTTCTAGGGTGAAATAGTGTGATGTGGGTGGCCTAACACATAGGTTTGTGTATGAAGATGTGGAGACTGTTCATGTTACATAAAATACAGAGATCAATTGACTATTAAAAATACCTCACATAGGACAGGAACCCTTTATTACAGTACCTTTGTGGTATAATTAAAAATGAAAGGGGAATTATTCACCCCTTTGGGTTGTTCAACATGTTTCAGACCTTGAAACGCCCTCCTTATGGATACCAAGGCTTTCTTTAGGACCTTGCAATGTAAGAATCCCTGTATATGTTGACTATATACTTTTGTATTGTGCAACAAGAAAATGGATACTCAGGTTTAGTACTTGACCCTGCAATCCTTACTGGGCATCTCAGTTGCCACGCAGTTTCTCAAGCTGCAGTGGAAAAAAATGAGACAGTAGTTCTCATTATTTCTTACATACTCCTTCTACAAATTTGCATATAGTCATGTGGTGATGAAAGTGTCGCTACACACACACCCAGTGAGGTTTCACTACTATACTATTGTGCACACCATGCACATTTCTGTGCTGTCCCCCATTCAAACTTCATACTCTTTGTACCTTTTCTTGGGATCTTGCTACTAGACTAAGCTCATGGGTCTAACTAAAGGCAACTAGAACAGAAAAAAAATTATGTAAATTATATTGTACCTAACTGTTACAATTATATATCCCATACCTCTTACTAAGTATACAATGGGTAATTCATTCTTCGCTGTTAAAGTGGCTACTCAAGTAGTTGAATTACTCCACTAAATAAAATAAACATGAACGTGCATACCCCTGTACCTATCATTTCTGTTGCTCTCTACCATTGAGGACGGTGTCCACAGTTCCGAGCAATGTTTCCAGTTGCGTTCTCTTTTGTACATGTCATTTACTATACAGAGACTTCAGTATCATGGGAAGTGTAGTTCCAGGCACAATGTGGTCATCACTGTCAGTTAATTTGAGTGAGAACAAATTGTCCATTATTGGTGTCTGAACAATCCATTATTTTGGAACACACGTTTAGTCATTGTGATGTCTTGATTATCCATAAAACTGATGGAAACTGAATATATTGAATAGGTATTTAATTTTTGTTAGACTTGGCCCTTTTTGCAGGGTTATCCCTACACTTGTTACCTTTCTCCTAGCCTTTTTTCTGACCTGGTGTTGGTGGTTTTAGGAATCTGGGCACTTTAGCACTGCTGTTCAGTGTAAAGTGTGTGTGCTCTATGTGTAAACTATGGTAAGATTGGTCTACACCTGTTTGGCCGATTTAATTTACATGTCAGTCTCTTGTAAAGTGGCATCTCAGATACCCAGGGCTGGTAAATGAAATGCTACTGGTGGGCACGCAGCGCTGATTGCACCACCCACCAAAGTAGCCTTTCAAACCTATCTCAGGCCTCTGCCATTGCAGGGCATGTGCGTGCAGTGTCACTGCCGCTGTGGCGTGGCACCTAAAGTGTGTGTCATGTCCGTGACCCCCCTTTTACTACATGTCAGTCACACCTAAGGTAGGCCCCAGCTAGCCCTATGGGCAGGGTGCATTGTAGGTAAAATATAGGACATTTACCTTAAGTGTATAACATGTCCTGGTACTGACAAACAGTCATTTTGGTTTCTCACTACTGTGGGGCTTCCCTCCCATAGGAATGCATTGGGGATTCCCTGATAAATGTTTCAGTGGTAATTCCTGATATGAGAGGGGCAGCGCAGTCAAGTTTGTTATTTTTGAAATAGTAATAAAAAATGATACGCAATGGTGTGCACAGATTTATTATAACTATTTAGAAATACCACTTTTAGGAGTTAACATTTCTATGTGCTATGTGTCTGCCTGGCTGATGTGAATTACATGTCTGGCTTTTGAGTGACAGGGGCTGGTGAGGTGTGTGTGGCTCCAGGAGGGGCAGGGAGAGTCAGCTCTAGGCTGAATGGGACATCTGCATTTGGAGTGGTGGGAGGAGAAATCCCTGGTCCCTGAATAGGACGGTGCCTGCCAAGGTGAATACTGGGTCTACTCCACGGTGGTGTGTCTGATGACAAGCCCCCCCTAACAATAGGGAAGAGGAGCCTGGCAAACAGAGTGCTCCAGAACCAGTTCTAACTGGTTTCCCCAACTCGTGTGCCGAGGCAAACAAAGGAAAACTAAGTGTAAATGTAGGGGCTGTGACCCCATGCGTTTTTAATTGTTCCTGCGCTTACTTGGGCTGGGGTGGACACTGCCAGGATAAATCGCTGAGGGACCCAGCTGCAGTTTCTTGGGGTCCCTGCATGCTGGTCTACTTGACTGCGCCCTACTGGGGTGTCCCCATCCCCCAAGGAAGTTTATTCCTGGCCCAACTTACCCCAGGAACTTGGAGGGGCTTAGTGCTTCGAGAGCGCTATATTCTAATTGCCCAATAGTGAGGAGCTGGCAGTGTGCAGCGTGCTGCCTGCTGCCTGCTGCTGCAGTGATTATAGAGGGAATCCCAACAATTGTCTTCCCCTGAGCAGCCGGTGGGAGCGGGTACCCACCCCTTATTCATGCATAGTATTGACCGGGTGCCCAGCCCGCACTGATGCGGATTTTATATCGGGTGCCAACCCCGCACTGGTGAGGAGAGCGAGAAACGGAGCAGGAGCCAACCCCGCCAGTCCGTGCCCCCACAGTCCAGTGATGCTGCTGCTGAAGAACCCTGAGAGCTGCTGTGCTGCCTTCAGCGACCTGGAAGGTGGGCAAGTTGCCGGGATGTGGTCAAGGTCGAATCCGGAAGTGCTGCGGCGAGCGGGGCATCCGTGAGTGGTGAGAGCCCTGCGCAGGAAGGAGTGACACCGACACATCAATCGTCAAGCGGGAGCCCACCCCGCTGTCTAGAGCCCAGCAGAAGCCGACCTGTAGACTGGAGCCTACCCTGCAGTGAGGAACCTGCAGCCTGGAGAAGGAGGCACCGAGGCAGAAGACAGGAGCCTCGCAGAGTCCCGGTGACTGCAACCCGAAGAGTCATTGTGGATACTTGTGTGTTGGTAGGGCGCAGGGCCCTAAGGTAATGCCCGCAGAGGTGGCACCATGTGGTTAGGCTTATATGGGTGTTTCTTAATGTGTTTATGCCTAATATGATGATTGCATAAGGTGTTTATGCTAATGTGATGCCTACATGAAAATGTTTATGCCCCATGTGATGCCTATGACATAACGTGTTTATGTTTAGGATGTTTATGCATAAAGTGTTTATGCTGGTGAGGCCCAATGCGTAATATGTTTATGCTAATGAGGTTTAGGCCTAATGTGATTTATTGCCTAATGTCATGGTATGATATTTCAGAATGTCGTCTAATGCTACTGTGATAATGCTTAGGTCATTATGGCACCAGTAGTTATTGGTTGTGTTTTACATTTACTTACCTGTTCTGATGGTTCTGACCGTGGCCCGATTGGTCTTGTCCTGTATATAATCCCCCATGAATATTGCCCGTGCCAGTTGGCAAAGTGTAAATGTGTGATTAGGTTCCTAATGTGTTTATGATAATACAAAGGCTATTCTTTATATAACCTTGTGTGGAGTTTCTTTTGTGGTGTGCCTAGTGTGTTGCTGCTGTGTGTGTGTGCAGCACGAACGCTTTACACATTGCCTCTTGGATAAGCCTGACTGTTCGTGCCAAGCTACCAAGGGGTTATCTTCAGGTTGTATCTTCCTTGCCTTGACTAGAGTGGTGGTTTCTGCCTGGCTTTGGCGCAAGCGTTAGCCAAACCTGAAATCCAATTTCTAACAATTTTGAATCCTGATCTAATATCCCCACTTCACTCAGGCTGATTACTATCCTAAAGATTGTTTTACTAGACATTTATCATATAATAATAATATATATAATTGATTAGAACCTAATTACAATTTTGGTATTTATATACAGCGTAGGTGAAGCTGTATACGTGTGACAATGGCCAGGGTTGAGGAAGGAGGACTAGCATTTTAAATATCTGCTACAACAAAAATAAAAGTATGCCATTCATTAGTGTAGGATAGGAACCAACATTAATTTGGTAGTATCATTCACGGGTATCCAAGGAGTGTCATCACTTGGCACAATGATGTGAGTCTGGAGTCTAAAGGTCTATTGCTGATCCTTTAAAATATGGCAGTTTGTCATCTATTAATGACAGGAGTACCCTATGCACACACACAAAATATCAGTACACAGATTATATACCAGTCATGTAACAGTGTACAAATAAACAAAGCAACAGAAAGTAGCAGGGATCTCCTGTGGGAGAGTAGTCCGATGGAATCCTTTATTAAGTTAGACAGCCAGCCGACACGTGTTTCATCGCCTATGCGAATCCTCAGGGCTGAAATAACAAATAGGTAACAATAGAGCATCTTGTATGTAGTTGTGCAGTAATATTAATCACAACACCTCATGGTGTGTGAGAGCATATCATAGCTTCCACTAGAGTGAAACAGTACATTATGATGGCAAATAAATGCACCCACACGTAATCGTGGCGATTGTGTGCATACTGAGCGATTAGCGGTTTGTGCTGGTAGTGTATATGTGACAACGTGAAAGAGAGTCCAAATAAGAAAAGTATAGGGGAAATTTCTTTGGAAATACCATTACGTAATCAGTGTCTCCTCCTAAGATATAGGAGTTAAGTATAGACATATCGTGTAAGCAATCATGCAAACAAGTGTAGCTAAAAGTGATCGGTTCATTCACACATTGTGCAAAACAAACATTAATCAAGGTGACGTGTGGGTGTGACTAATTCGTGGAGATGACACATACCTAAACGTGGCTGTGTCGAACCGGGAGGTCTCTATAAATGATATATGAAAAAAAAGAAGGGAGGAAGAACTAATCAGTAACAAATTCGCTCTGAGAGCTGAGACATATAAGTAAAAATCAAAATTCGTAAAATCATATCTCACCGCTCTGCTGGTGATATTTCCGACCCAGCAGGGCCCGTGACCTTGGTTGTAAGTCTCAGGGAAATGATGTTCACACTGTATAAGGGTCAAACAATGTGGGTAATGAGATAATATGAGGGTAAAAAATCAGAGTCTAGATTAATCTTTGAGTGGAGGATAAGAAAAGGGGTTAAATGATAAAAACAACTAATTGATGTATTACTAAAAGGCACAAATAAACAATGTAACAGTATCTGATAGTAGAATTGTCCATCCCAGTTAGAAACCTAAGTGGTTATTAACAAATTCAGAACAATTGTTATTCTGTTACGTAAAGCACAACCGACTACAGAGGTAACGTGTTGTACTCGTAATTTAAAAACAGGATTAGCACTCAATAAGATTAGCTGGGTGTGTATTAGGTGATTCACAAGTGTTCCGGGAATCAATAAATAAATTACCGATCATAGAGAATATCAAACACCATGTACGGCATTGTAAAGTCCTGAAAAACACTCCTTACCCGTGATTCTGGAGTGGGTGATCACTAAGCAAAGTACCAGTGTAATATGGCTGAGATACCCGCCACCCCCTCTCAACACAATCCCCAAGGATGGGAAACCGGAAACGGTTCTGAACTTTTGGAAGGCGGGAGGGAGTGACCCTCCCGGCCGTATTTATTAAAATATGAAACAAAATCAAAACATTAAAATAACAGTTTCATATTATGTACAATTTTATTTCCACATTACGATGTTTGGCTAACCTTAACAGATCTCTAATACAAAGGTTCTCCTAGCCGAACTAACATCCTACAAAACATTTGACTTGAAATTGTACATCCTAACGTTAAGGGCCAACGGCAAGGTCGTAACCGGTGTCAGATCCCTAAACCAGAAATACCCCCCTCACTTGTGAGGGGAGCGACCGCACAGAGGCGTACCTCAAATGCATCTACCAATTTCCCTTTGACTTGACGGGGGCCCCAATGAACTCGACGCCATTTAACGGTCGTCCGAGGACTCGTGTGAGGTGTCTAAAAGGTAGCGTAAACCCCCTCCCAAACCCCACACAACTTACCCCATCTGCCGTCGCAGATGTCCTGGCCCCGGGAAATTCCCCAGGAGGGCCCGTAGCCCCTCCTATCCAGGAAGGGGCCTTGACCGCCTTTCCTTTCCTTCCGGCGGCCCATCCTTAGAAGGGACCGCCCTCCCGTTGAGGGGCCAGTGGCCACCTCCCCCGAGCGCTCCCATCCGTAATGGGTGACGCCCCCCCATAGGGATCTTCCAATTACTGCTCACCGATCATGACCTTACCGCCCGACCAAAATAAATACGACAATTTACCTAAATTACTAAATTACAAAAACAACCATAACTATTACAAGTATGATTACTGACCAATACTAGTGCAGAATTACTTTATTTGAAAGAACATACAGAAAATGACCATTATTTATTGCATACTCAAAATATCACGACAATCATCACAACCTGCAAGAAATAGAGTTACCACATCAAAACTTTATTAAAAACAACTAGCTGTCCTCAGGGGCTGGTGGGTGGGTCAAAATTGGCTCTTCGTTCCGTCTCGAGCTCACGTGCAGCGGGGAGGTGCAGCTTCAGAGCACAGGAACAAGAGGATGCTTTCTTGGCTTGTTGCTCCTTTTATCCGTCTTCGGGCGGGCGTAAACCCGCCCCCGCCTGCCTCCGAGGGCGTGGCCGGCCGCGTCAGTGTCTAGGACAACCCACTCCAGGGCGAGAAAAGGCGCGCCCCGGCTACGCCGCTTCGGGCATACCAGCCGAGACTCGCCTCCCGCCCAAGATGGCTTCCCGGGGGGATCGGGGTACTCCACCATACGTTCGGGGGGACTGAATGGTCGCCCCTTTCCATATGGCTGAGATACCCGCCACCCCCTCTCAACACAATCCCCAAGGATGGGAAACCGGAAACGGTTCTGAACTTTTGGAAGGCGGGAGGGAGTGACCCTCCCGGCCGTATTTATTAAAATATGAAACAAAATCAAAACATTAAAATAACAGTTTCATATTATGTACAATTTCATTTCCACATTACGATGTTTGGCTAACCTTAACAGATCTCTAATACAAAGGTTCTCCTAGCCGAACTAACATCCTACAAAACATTTGACTTGAAATTGTACATCCTAACGTTAAGGGCCAACGGCAAGGTCGTAACCGGTGTCAGATCCCTAAACCAGAAATACCCCCCTCACTTGTGAGGGGAGCGACCGCACAGAGGCGTACCTCAAATGCATCTACCAATTTCCCTTTGACTTGACGGGGGCCCCAATGAACTCGACGCCATTTAACGGTCGTCCGAGGACTCGTGTGAGGTGTCTAAAAGGTAGCGTAAACCCCCTCCCAAACCCCACACAACTTACCCCATCTGCCGTCGCAGATGTCCTGGCCCCGGGAAATTCCCCAGGAGGGCCCGTAGCCCCTCCTATCCAGGAAGGGGCCTTGACCGCCTTTCCTTTCCTTCCGGCGGCCCATCCTTAGAAGGGACCGCCTCCCCGTTGAGGGGCCAGTGGCCACCTCCCCCGAGCGCTCCCATCCGTAATGGGTGACGCCCCCCCATAGGGATCTTCCAATTACTGCTCACCGATCATGACCTTACCGCCACAGGCCGGATAGTTGACCGGCTATCCGGACCCCCCACAACAAATCCTGCCTAAAGGTCATGGTTTAAACTCTTTAGCCAAGCTACGAGGTCACCTATGAGTAACTCATTGCCCACCCGGGACAAATGAACCCCATCCCCCAAATACATACTGTCCCCTATGATACAACCATGCGGAACAGAATGCAGTGTACTTGAACGGAACAATCTACTCAATTTGTTATTTATTTTCTTTACTGAATGATTCAGAGCGGAAACCGAAATAGCCCCCCGCCACACTTTTCGTGGGATCATATGGGACCATGCAATTGTGCACCCTGGAACTCTTCTTGCCAACCAACTTACTGTGGAAAGCATTGCCTCAAGAAGAAGTCGTCTACCAGTGGCCACCAAATCGTTGCCCCCAAGATGGACTATGATTATAGACAGCGGTGACCTTGTCCGCCCTAACAAACCCTCGAAAAAGGATTGAAACTGGTCAATACAGAGCCCGCCCCTTCCGTAGAAGGTCACCCTGTACCCGTATTCCCCAGCCACGTGAATCATGTCACCTGCTTTGAATACGTCCGCGGCACGCCTCACGTATGAGTGACCCACGACCCACACCTCCTTTTTAGCAGCCGGTGATGTCTGACCGCTGGTCCCCAGGTGTCGGGTCGACTACACAGTCCGCCCCGCCTCGTAAGCTTGCGCAACTGAAAACCAAACAAAACAAGAAGCGTGAATACATTATTACAGCTTCACAACATGTGCAACCGCACATACCTTTTATAACAGTTCGAGGACCAACGCCCCACACGTTTTATTTCTTCTACACTCAGACCCCTGGCTGTAGCCTCAGTAGCAGCCCCTATCCGAAAGGAATGGGTCCCAAACTCGCCGGGGTTCAAGCCCGCGGCCGAAATCGACATCGCAAGCACCCGCTGGAACTGAAACCTCGTCAGTGGGGTGGCGTCAGCGTGTCTCAAAAAGGTTCCCCCCCATGATGCCACCCTCTGCGCTAAATATTCCTCTACGCAAACAACAGGGCACATGGAAGACCCGGGAATCCTCTGAATGATTATGCAGTCCCCAATTGCGCCCTGATCGGTTTTGGACCT
This sequence comes from Lissotriton vulgaris, assembly GCF_964263255.1. NCBI lineage: Eukaryota > Metazoa > Chordata > Amphibia > Caudata > Salamandridae > Lissotriton > Lissotriton vulgaris. The sequence goes on from NC_141691.1 coordinate 1,855,587,580, forward strand.
AACAAACGAGACCGTCATCATCTCCACCTTGACCTGAATGTGCTCCCGGCACAGTCCCCCCATCGTATCCTGCTTGTTCTTTGCCACTAATTCGCTTACCCGCATAGCCCCATGGAATGCTTGCGCAAATGCGGCTCGGAATAACACTGTTTCATACTGGGATGAACACGTTGCAGGGAGTACGGACAATAACAGGGTCAACCTATCCAGACCTATCGGGTGCCTCTCATCTACTCTGCGACCCTCAAGGCATTGCCACCCACGTAGCGCTTTCTGCACAACAAAAGACGCTGTCGGGTCCTGGATCCCATGAGCCCTTGCCATAAAGGAAATGGCGGCCCGATGCCTCTGGGCCGTAGCTACTGATTTGCCTGCCTGATGCAAAAACAGCAAAAATTTTACAACAAGCTCTTCCTGTCCCCAAAGCTCCCCCTCAGCAGAACCCAAAAAGGACAAATAGGAACGGAACGCCCCTTCATACGCCTTCCTTGTCCTGGGTGCTAAACTCTCTCCCACGAGGTTTTGTAGTTCGGGGCACCGAGAGACCAAAGAGCTTTGGGAAAGGGTGCTGCCACCAGGTCCGCTGTGGGCAGAAAACCCCAGAAGGCCTGCATACGGAAACGAGAAAGCGCATCAGCCGCTTGATTCAGTACCCCCGGGACATGTCTTGCCCTAAAGAGCACATTCAACTGCATACACAATAACACAATTTCTTTGAGCAGTCTCAGAATCCATTTGAAACGTGCTGCTTGACTATTGATACACTCAACCACGGTCATGTTATCAGACCAGAACACCACAGAGTGATCCCGAAACCCCTCCGGCCATGTTTTCAAGGCCACCAAAATAGGGAAGAGTTCAAGAAAGGCAATGTTACTCGTCAGCCCGCACTCGTGCCACCATGACGGCCATTTTTGAGCCGACCATTGTGTACCAAATATGGCACCAAAACCTACACTCCCCGCCGAATCTGTCCACAGCCCCAGCTCCTCGGAGGACACCGCCGGTTTGTTCCAGACAATTCGACCATTGAAATCCGCCAGAAATGCCAACCAAATGCGCATGTCCTGGCGAACCTCTGCCGAGAGCCTCGTGCGGTGATGTCCTTCCTTCAGGCCGACCATGGCTTGTGCAATCGAGCGGGAAAAGGGGCGGGCCATTGGCATTACTCTCAGGGCAAAATTCAACTGACCCACCACCTGTTGCAATTGATGCAGGTTTACTTTCGTAGCACGAATACATGTTTCAAGGGATGTCCTGAATTTTAACACTTTTTCCCTGGGTAATCTAAAACAACCTTCTTCCGAATCGAGCTCGATCCCCAGAAACTCAAGCAAAGTTGAGGGACCCACAGTCTTACCTGGCGCCAATGGCACACCAAATTGATTCATTAAGGCACAAAATTCGTGTAGGGCCTGTCCACATTCAGGGTCCCCGGCTGCCCCCAAAAACAGAAAGTCATCGAGATAATGCATAACATGCTGAAAACCCGTCTTCCTTGTGAATACCCATTGCAGAAAACAACTGAACTTTTCAAAATAGGCACAGGATATAGAGCACCCCATTGGCATACATCTATCCATGAAATAGCGACCCTGAAACATAAAACCAAGGAGACGCTGATCGTCTGGGTGCACCGGGAGCAACCGGAACGCTGACTCGATGTCTGATTTTGCCATCAGCGCCCCGGGCCCCAGGCGATTCAACATGGCAACGGCCTCATCGAAAGATGCGTACCGCACCGAACACACTTCCGGGTCTATCGCTTCATTCACGGAAAGACCACGTGGGGCTGACAAGTTATGTATCAGCCGAAACTCACCCGGGTCCTTCTTGGGGACCACCCCTAGAGGGGAACAAACAAAGTTAGCAACCGGTGGCAAATCAAATGGACCGGCGACACGACCTCGAGTCACCTCCTTCCCAATCTTTACCTGTACCACCGCTGTATGCTGCAAGACCGACAGTTGATTCTTACAGTTTGCTACCCCCTGAAAATCCCCCACTGGGATGCGGAAACCATATGAAAACCCGTCACGCAACACCCCAGCGGAGGCATGATCCGGATATTCGTTGAGCCAAGGAATCATTGCCATGGTATCAATCGGAGTAGGTAAAGGCGCCCCTCGGACTATTTCAGACCTGTTTGGCGCTTCCCCTACCACCGTTATCACCCGTTTTGGCTCTGCACATGGACTCAGGATGGGATGGCTGCCCACAACCCCCACATTCATGTCTGAACTTGCATGACCCCTGGGGCCTCGTACATTTTCCCCTGTTAAAATTCCAACAAATCCCCCTTTTACCTGCGTTGCCACTTGACTTCGAGTGGTGCTCGATACCTGCACCCGTCCGAAAGGGTGTCCCAGAGGATTGGCGGGAAGATTCACCCCCGTTACTCCCTGACAATGGCACTTTTAACATTCCTGAACTCTCCATTTTTTGCCATGAAACGGAGTCGTAACAATCCCATGTTAGATCTGGGTCGTGCTCCTTAGCTTTTCTAAAAATATTGTCATAACAGAACCACTGATTGCCCCCGTACGACACTGAATACTCCATGATACGTGACTGATAAATAGGCAATTCGGTCAGCAACTCGGGCCTGCGCTCGCCCACGATGGAGGTAAAAATGCCCCACGCTCTGCCCCAAGTACCTATGTTTTCGTCAACCTTAAAGGCGGCCATTTTTGCGCGCCAAACACTCGGATGCATGAGCTCCTTTTGGCTCTTAACATGCTCCATCTCATAATGGTCGGTAAGCAAAGAAAATATGTTCACATACTTATTTGCCCAAATCTTAATTTCCAGTGGAACATGCTGAGCCACCCTCTCCCTTCGTGAAGGTACAGACCCCTCCCCCGCGATCGGCAATGGCCGCTTACCTGAACAAGATGCTGCATTTGCTGCCGAACTTGGGCCTGCTGCATTTTCCGCCGCCGGAACTGGCGGGGTGACAGAAGATGGTACCTTCGCAGCCTCTCTAGATTCCCGCAGTTGTCTCATTACTGCCCGGGCGTCGTCAGCCGTGGTGCCCTCACTATCTTTTCCCAACCACGCCGCCAATTGTGCCGCTAACTCGGGAGGCATATCTTCCCCGTTCACGGGAGTGACCACCACGGGGATCGGATGCCCCTCCTTCGGAACCAGGGTTGGCTTCTCCAGTGGGGTATCGGGAACCGGGGTTTCCCCCCCAAGTGCCCCCTTTTTGGACCTCTTGCCTCTCCCACCAGGGACTACTCCTGGCAAAGCTGGTCCGATGACTCGCTTCGGTCCTCCCTCCCCGTTCTTAGCCGCCATCTGCTTCTTCAAATCGGCTACCTCCTTTATGAGCATGCGGAGCATCTGATCGGTACTGACCCGCTTTCCGACCTTCTTGCCTGGCATTCTCAAACGAAGATATCTGTAAAACAAAAAGGAAAGATTACAACGCTCAAAATTGGCTCTTCGTTCCGTCTCGAGCTCACGTGCAGCGGGGAGGTGCAGCTTCAGAGCACAGGAACAAGAGGATGCTTTCTTGGCTTGTTGCTCCTTTTATCCGTCTTCGGGCGGGCGTAAACCCGCCCCCGCCTGCCTCCGAGGGCGTGGCCGGCCGCGTCAGTGTCTAGGACAACCCACTCCAGGGCGGGAAAAGGCACGCCCCGGCTACGCCGCTTCGGGCATACCAGCCGAGACTCGCCTCCCGCCCAAGATGGCTTCCCGGGGGGATCGGGGTACTCCACCATACGTTCGGGGGGACCGAATGGTCGCCCCTTTCCATGTGTAGGTAACGAGTAGAAGAATCGTGAAAATCGTGCGATTCTGGAATATTAAATAAGCATAAGATTCAGTGCCCTATAGTTAGGCAGGAGCACGTGTATAAAACGAAAAATAGTATCTTACAGGGATCATATTAGTGATAACCCTGGACACCAGCTCACCATCTTACCTATAGCTGGTGTACAGATGTGTTGTGCCCAGGAGTCGTGTACGATCACGATAAAGATCCCAAATGTCTCCGTGATATCTAGGAACAGCAGAGACAAGGTACTGTCAGTTGTAAGGCTGAGATCGAGAATTCAGCCAGAATGACAAACGAAAAAAAGAATGTAGTAAAGGAACCAGAACCTTACCTGATTCACATGAATGCAGTGAAACAGCGTACTCCCGGGTCGCCGTGTTCCTGTATGGACATGTGACCCGGAAGTTGTGGACGTTAAAATAGGAAACATAACGTAACAGACGTTCATTAGAGACTGGGCCGCTAACCGTAATGGGTGCGACCGGCGTATAGGTGTATGAGTAAGTAAGAGCAGGGTTGCTCATCCTAATCCCGAAGGACTGTTCAGATACTATAATATGAATAATAAAAACCCGAGCTCGAGAGGAGTAATATAGCTAAATGATTCCAAGAAGATCGCTCAATGAGTCAATTCCCTGACGAGTCAATCAGAACAACGGGATGTCCAACTTATTGTGATATAAAGAAAACATGCAGTACTAAGTGTGTGCAAGTATGTCCATGCGTGCAGGTCCCACACATACGTGGCTAGAAACAATACATTTTAATATTGATCAGTAGCTAATTCCCGAGTATATACGCCGTGAACATAAAGAAGACTTAACAACCACAATGTCCTAACATTTCTGGAGGTGTATATTGCCACCGTAAAAGTAAAAATTTAACTAGTAAAAAGGCTCTTATTTAGAGATTAACAGGGATATCACAAGTCATGTGATAACCAGTTGTACAAAAAAATGAGGGATCATCCCTCTACAACCAAACGTCTTAAGTACATTATGCAAATTGAACTTTGTGAAATAGAACGCAGTCATGAAATTTGTGTATATCATCACACTGTACGGACAAAAAGTTCAAAAAATTCAAAAACTTGAAACTCAAGTGGAGTATATGTAAGAGGAGAAAGGAAGGAGAAGTGTGTACAGCTAGATATATGTAAAAAGATCTGTACTTGAGTATTGTTCTACGACAATATGAAAAGAGTTAACCAGCCAAGTTTCAGCCTCATTGACCAGTAAGACATGTATCTAATCACAAGCTCATATTTCTATCAGGAAATTCAATGCAAACATATCAATCACCTAAGAAATATTGAAGCTCGTGGTCATAATTCAATCCTTGCTCGACTGTGCGTAAGCGCATGATCCACATGGCCTCCGCACGTCGTAGCTTAAGTTCCCTATTGCACCCCCTGACACCTTGTGGTACCATGTCAATGCCAAAGAATTGTTCATGTATGTCACTTTCTTCACTTTGGCATGCAGCGACATGTAATGCCACAGGATACTTAGGGTCTCGTTTATGTATAGCTTTAAGATGTTCTGTCATTCTGTCTTTGAGGGGTCTAATTGTGCTGCCCACATAATATCTGCCGCAGGTGCATTCAATGATGTATACTCCGAACTTCGTGGTGCAGTTAATGTTCGTTTTGATGGCAAAATTTTCCCCTATCGGACCAGTGAAATGTGTAGTGCAATGTTTAGCTCATCTGCACATGGTACAGAATCTACATTTATAAAAACCAAGACTGTGTTGCGTCATCCAGGTTGTGAGGTTGGTACCCCGAGGTAGAGTAGGGCTTAATCTAGTCCTGAGTGTGTTACCTTTCCTGAAAGCAATCTGTGGTTTGTCAGAAATGAAGTCTCTAATTGTTCTCTCAGATTTCAAAAGTCCCCAATGTTTAGTCACGCATTTGCGTAATGCACCATGGAGGGAATTAAAATCAGTGATCAATCTCAAAGTGTCTTTGCGTGGTGGTCTTAATGTTTGTGAATGCAATAAGTCAGGTCTATTCACTTTCCTAACTCTTTTCTCAGCCTTGTGGATTACATTCATTGGGTAGCCTCTTGTAGAAAATCTGTCTTCAATACTGTTAAGACATTTTTTGAACTCAAAGTCCTCAGTGCAATGTCTTCTTGCCCTCAGAAATTCTCCATAAGGTATGGAGTTAATTTGGTGCGGAGGATGAGAAATAGAGGCATGCAAGATCGCATTGCATGCAGTGGACTATCTAAAACGCCTGCTCTTTAATGTGTCGTTGGAGACATAAAATTCAACATCAAGAAACTCAATATGTGTCCTGCTGTATTCCATTGTGAATTTGATCTCCCATTCGTTATTATTCAAGTGTTGAAAAAAGCTGGTCAGAAGTTCCTCTGAACCCGACCATAGTAAAATACAATCATCGATTTACCGGCGCCCAAAGATAATGGAGTCGATATATTGAGCGCCTTTAGTACCCCACATTAGATCTGATTCCAGTGTGCCCATGAAGAGGTTCGCAAAAGAGGGTGTAAATTTCGACCCCATGGTGACACCTCTCTTTTGGCGATACCACGTCTGGTCGAACATGAAGAAATTGTTTCTCAGTATAAGTTCCATCATTGTAGATAACATCACTGTGTTCTGCCACAATGAAGCTGGTCTATTGTGCAGTAGTTTATTAACTGCCTGAAGACCCAGGTCTATGTTAATACTGGTGTATAATGACACTACATCCATGGTCATCAGTATTGTGCCCGGTTGCCATTCAATGTCTGCCAAGGTACTCAAGATGTGCTTCGTATCTTGTATATAAGAAGGCAAATTTCTCACCAAAGGGCCAAGGAAGAGATCGACATTATCAGCGATTCTTTTGGTCGGTCCTCCCATACCAGAAACTATTGGCCTCCCTGGTCGGAAAGAAAGGTTCTTTTGAACCTTGGGTTGGGTGTAGAGCCAAGGATAAGAAGGTCTAAAGACCTTCAGGTACAAGTATTCATCATCATTAATGAGTCCTGTCTGTTTCCTGACTAGTAATTTGGAGTTGATCTCAAGTGTTAATGGACCCATGGGGTTGTAAGCCAAGCGCTCATAACAAGCGTTATCACCAAGTTGATCAAGAATCTCTTGTCGGTAGTCAACGCGGTCCATCACCACCACGTTGCCTCCCTTGTCAGCTTCCCTGATAGTGATTGTGTCAGTGTCAATAAGTGTAGTTAGAGCCAACCTTTCTCCATGAGTCAGATTGTCTCTATATTTAAACTTCCTGTCCTTTCGCAGGCAATTTAGATTGTCAATGTCCTCAAGTACACGTTTGTGAAAATTGGCGATAGCATTGCCACCAGGCAAGGTAGGAATCCATCTAGATTTGGATTTTAAACCACTGGCAATGCTGTAATCAGATTCAATGTTCCAGTAGTCTATCCATATCATAAGGCATATTTTCCATATCAGTGAGAGACAACAGGAGATGTGTTGTTTGAAAGTCCTTTATTGATAAAGATTCTGTGTTGGCAAGTGCAGGAATATTTCTAGCCCCTCTGTCACTCTTATCCATCCCCAAAAAATTGTTTCTTAAGCTTAAGATTCCTCACAAATTTAAAGAGGTCTATCTTCAGTTTACAGATATCCCCTGTGGAATTGGGGTTGAAATTAAGACCCTTGCTTAGTAGTGTGATCATGTCTGGTGTGAGATGAAAAGAAGAGAGGTTAATGACTTGTACTTCCCTAGCACTATCTACTTCTTGTTGGTTCCTGACCTCAGTTTCCTCTTTTACGCTTTTATTCTTCTGTGCTTTGACCTCCTGCCCCTCGGGGTTTTGGATCTGATTGGTTTCTTTGTGGAATATACCTGTTGCCTTTCTTGATGCGCAAAACCTCGCGAAAAAAAGCAGAGCCTCTTTGTTCCGCCCCTTCCAAATTGTCAGTATCACCACCATTAGTACTGACAGAGTTGAGTGAGGTGTTGCTGGAGGAGATGGAAACAGGTTCTGTACTGGCCTTGTTATTTTTATTCGCCCTGGAGGTGCTAGGGATCAAAGAGTCACACTTTCTCTCATATGTAAAGATCCTGCCTTGTGTGTAGTCTAACTCGTCTCTCCTGAGTTGTCTCGCTTTCCTATTTTTTAAATCTGACTGATGTTTAAGTAGGATGTCATCCACAATGATATAGTTTTTAACTGTGGCTTCAGGTAAATTAAGGTCCTTAATTTCTTGTTCCAGGACAGAAATTTCCACCTGAAGTTTAGCAACCTTACGTTCTGAGCTTTCTATCAACAAGTCCATGAGAGTCACGGAGCTGTTGATCAGTGCTTCCTCCCATTTGTTCATTAGATCAGTCATAATACGTAGGGAAGATCTGACCTCTTAACCCTCTGGGAATGAGTTTGAGTCGTAAGTACTGTTTCAGTGTGGTTCCATCCCACCACTTAGAGTTCTCTTGTTTCTTCAGTCTCTCGAGTTTAAGAAACTTCTCTTTCAATCCCTCCTTTTGCGGGGGGTTGGTACTAGTGGAAGCTGATTGGGTAGACATACCCGTGGCAAGATTATCGAAAAGTTCTTCTGCCACTTAGTTGGGATCCATATTTAGAAAGTAGTAAGCTATAGGTCTGGGAGTAGACCAGACGGTGATGAATTAATAAATGCGCGGCAGCTACCCTGTACTGACTAGAATATAGACAAATCCTGAAAGGTTTTTAGTGTCAGATTAGCAAAGGGTGCACTACCATCAGTGGACGCATCAATAAATAGCGCGCTGTGTAGTAGTGGTGCAACTGGGTGAGTGGGAAACCCTTGGAACCACTCAGCAGTTAGTAGAAGAAACTACCAACTAAATGAATGACAGGAGTACCCTATGCGCACACACAAAATATCAGTACAAAGATTATATACCAGTCATGTAACAGTGTACAAATAAACAAAGCAAGAGAAAGTAGTAGGGATCTCCTGTGGGAGAGTAGTCCGATGGAATCCTTTATTATGTTAGACAGCCAGCCGACACGTGTTTCATCGCCTATGCGAATCCTCAGGGTTGAAATAACAAATAGGTAACAATGGAGCATCTTGTATGTAGTTGTGCAGTAATATTAATCACAACATCTCATGGTGTGTGAGAGCATATCATAGCTTCCACTACAGTGAAACAGAACATTATGATGGCAAATGAGTGCACCCACACGTAATTGTGGCGATTGTGTGCATACTGAGTGATTAGCGGTTTGTGCTGGTAGTGTATATGTGACAACGTGAAAGAGAGTCCAAATAAGAAAAGTATAGGGGAAATTTTTTGGGAAATACCATTACGTAATCAGTGTCTCCTCCTAAGCTATAGGAGTTAAGTATAGACATATCGTGTAAGCAATCATGCAAACAAGTGTAGCTAAAAGTGATCGGTTCATTCACACATTGTGCAAAACAAACATTAATCAAGGTGACGTGTGGGTGTGACTAATTCGTGGAGATGACACATACCTAAACGTGGCTGTGTCAAATCGGGAGGTCTCTATAAATGAAATATGAAAAAAGAAAAGAAGGGAGGAAGAACTAATAAGTAACCAATTCTCTCTGAGAGCTGAGACATATATGTAAAAATCAAAATTCGTAAAATCATATCTCACCTCTGTGATGGTGATATTTCCGTCCCAGCAGGGCCCCTGACCTTGGCTGTAAGTCTCAGGGAAATGATGTTCACACTGTATAAGGGTCAAACAATGTGGGTAATGAGATAATATGAGGGTAAAAAATCAGAGTCTAGATTAATCTTTGAGTGGAGGATAAGAAAAGTGGTTAAATGATAAAAACAACAAATTGATGTATTACTAAAAGGTACGAAGAAACAATGTAACAGTATCTGATAGTAGAATTGTCCATCCCAGTTAGAAACCTAAGTGGTTATTAACAAATTCAGAACAACTGTTATTCTGTTACGTAAAGCACAACCGACTACAGAGGTAACGTGTTGTACTCGTAATTTAAAAACAAGATTAGCACTCAATAAGATTAGCTGGGTGTGTATTAGGTGATTCACGAGTGTTCCGGGAATCAATAAATAAATTACCGATCATAGAAAATATCAAACACCATGTACGGCATTGTAAAGTCCTGAAAAACACTCCTTACCCGTGATTCTGGAGTGGGTGATCACTAAGCAAAGTCCCAGTGTAATGCGTCGGTAACGAGTAGAAGAATTGTGAAAATCGTGCGATTCTGGAATATTAAATAGCATAAGATTCAGTGCCCTATAGTTAGGCGGGAGCACGTGTATTAAACGAAACATAGTATCTTACAGGGATCATATTAGTGATAACCCTGGACACCAGCTCACCATCTTACCTATAGCTGGTGTACTGATATGTTGTGCCCAGGAGTCGTGTACGATCTCGATAAAGATCCCAAATGTCTCTGTGACATCTAGGAACAGCAGAGACAAGGTACTGTCAGTTGTAAGGATGAGATCGAGAATTCAGCCAGAATGACAAACGAAAAAAAAAAGAATGTAGGAAAGGAAACAGCGTACTCCCGGGCCGCCGTGTTCCTATATGGACATGTGACCCGAAAGTTGTGGACGTTAAAATAGGAAACGTAACAGACGTTCATTAGAGACTGGGCCGCTAACTGTAATGCGTGTGATCCAGCGCTTCTATTGAAAAACTGTCTCATAAACGCTACCTAACACCTCAATACTCACCAAAAATCACAAAGCACATATAAAAGCCCATAATACCAATGAGACAATTTCTGAGCAACTGAATCAGGTGGTCTGATTAATAAATTTACTCACTTATTTTTTACACTATTATATCCAACTGCAGTTTATCATCTTTACCACGGTTTTAAAACATGTATTATTTATTAAACAGATCACTAAGGCGATTGAATCAACTGATGGTAACTAGACCATGAATAAACAAGACCAGCTTGTCTTCTTCAAATCTAATTTTATTAGTTTTATTAATCATAAGGAAAAAGGCATTTATGTTTTGAATCTTTATTTTATAAGCAATTAAGAAAGCAGCATTTTAATAAGGAAATTAATTTAAAACTGACACTTAAATAGCAAACTCAGAAACATGAATTAATTACAGAATAACCGTTTCCATTCCCTAAATCTATTTCCCTGACTAATTCACACTCCGCCTATAAAGGAAAATTCATTTAAAGTCTGCTGTCCTTACATGCGCCAAAGGTCCATCACCATATCACGACACTCAGGAATCGGAAAGTAAGAGTTTTTTCCTTGCTCATAGTGTCAGACTTTATACCTTTCTCTCTAGCTAAACTTTCTACATTTTACATTCTTTTCACAAAATTCAAGCTTCTCATTGGCTGTCCAGGGTCAGTCCATGATTAAGATTTATTATGTCACCACCGACTCTTGACCAAGTCCAGGCTTCATATAAGCCCCATTTTCTTTTATATCCACGTCTTTCAGTTTCCTCAAGAACAATACTTTTCTCGAGCCTCGGACGTTTACTTCCTAACCTTGGCAGACACATCAGGTTCCTGTCCTTGAGCTAACTGTCCACGAGCACATTCAACGTGACCAAAAAAACTGCTTTAATTCATAATGTCAATGCAGTAAAATCTCCACTGCTGCGCATGTGCAATATTCTCCACTCTGGACAAGGTTGCGCGTCTGCAGCTCTGTCAGCCATGTTCTCTGAACCATATTTAGGCCTCACTTTGGAAACTATTATTAAACAAACACAAGACATCAATTAATTAAAGAATTGAGACCCATTCTGTTACCCGCCCCCATGACTAATTAATCCTGTTAACTATGTTACCTAGCTGAAGCACATAAAGGCAGCATTATAATTACTTCTCCTTTTCGAAACGCAGGAACTCCATTGAGCTTTTATCACAGAAAGACATAACATAAGCACATAAAATAAGCACATGCCATTAATTTAACTGCCGCATTTAATACTGACAAAGACAATAGACAAGGTTAGTTTATTATTTTCTTTGCGTATGCAACATAAAGCACATTAGTTTTTCCACACATATAATGATGAATGTATCTTTAAACTAAGTTGATTAATAATTTCACCACAAGCTTGTTAATTGAATTAATCATTATTGAAGATCAATTTCACAAGTTTGAACAAAATCTTGTTCATTACCATGCTCCATCAACTCCCTCATCTGGTGATTTCTAAATCACCAAACAATACCAAAACATTTGGAAAATTTTAACCCTTGAGCATGTTTTGGACTTTCTTAATATTAGTATTTCTAAACTTTAGAGTCCCCTGTTTTTCTGCATTTATCATATTGAGTTCTCCGAAACTTTTCTAATTCTAATTCTAATTCTTTTTCCTTTTTTAGTTTTCAAATTCTTTTCTTTTCTATTACATGTTTTCTTCTCTTATGTATCATGCAACTAATTTTTAACAAAAGTATCACTATAGGTATGATTATTAAAGGAAAAACTATTTTGCCTATGATTGAACTACCAATCTCTTGACACCAGTGTTTAATTGCTGCAAATCTTTTGCTTAAGCGTTCTGAGAAACTCTCATCTTCTAGAGGTTCTATTTCTGTATGTAATTCAGTAATATTCTTTATGTACATTTCTATATTCTGACTTTTGTCAGGTATGTAAGTGCAACAATGTTGGACATGTAAAATTCCACAGACTCCACCCTCTTTTGCCAGCAGAATGTCTAGTGCAAGACGATCCTGCATTACCATGGTTCTCATAGTAACACGTTCTGTGTTCACTAATTGAAATCCACTTGCACTATCTGTTGACAATCTATCAACGATTGTGGACATTTTTCTGATTTTATTTGCATTCAGGGTTATTCCTACCATAGGTATTAATGCTCCAAATATGTCTCCCATAATTTCTGTAAAGCTTTCCCTCCTAAATCTATTCAAGTGATTCCCAATTTCAAATGTACCCTTTGCATTTCTATTTACATGAAAAATCTTTGGAAAAACTAAACCCACATAACACATCCCATACCAGTGGTCTGGGAGATTGTAATAGGCTTTATTCCCACAAATAAAATAAATTCCAGGAAAGATTGGATCCTTGCCTCTTTTAAATCCTCAACCCCCTATAATTTGATAAGTATCTTCACATTGACTTGCACGGACAAAATAATTATCATATAATGTATTAACTCGTCTTATACAAAATTTTCCACTAACAGGTTTATCTATATGTATTGCAACATTTTCATTTCTACCATTAAGCTTCTCTTCTTCAATCTGCCAACATTTTGACTTAGTACTTTTCAACAACTCATTTTGCTTATAAATTGCCCTTCTCTCTTCCACCATATTTAAGAACGTCTTTTCTTATGTTCTCAATTTACTTGTTAAATTATTTCTAAAAGCATAGTCATAAGTAAGTTCACTAGTTGTTAGGAAAAATTCCCTCATCTGTTTAGCAGGTCTCACTTTATTCAAATTATTCTCAACTTTTAAATTTGCAAAAATCTCATCAAAATCAGAGTAATAGTATATGGCCGGGATGCCTGTCACCCCCTCCCAACACAATCCCCAAGGATGGGAAGACGGACGCAGTTCTGAACTTTTGGAAGGCGGGAGGGAGTTACCCTCCCGGCCGTATTTATTAAAATATGAAACAAAAGTAAAACATTAAAATAACAGTTTCATATCATGTACAATTTTCAGTTATTACATTATGATGAAGACATGTTCATTGGCTAACCTTAACAAATCTCTAGTACAAAGGTTTTCCTAGCCGAGTCTAACATCCTGCAAATGCATACTTTCTAAATTAAAATTGTACATCCTAACATTACGGGCCAACGGCAAGGTCACAACCGGTGTCAGATCCCTACTACCAGAACTCCCCCCTCACGGTGTGAGGGCGGGCGCGCAGAGGACTGTACCTCTGTGCCACCTCCAATTTCCCTTGTCTTTGCGGGGGCCCCCTATTTACTTGACGCCAACCTAATGGTCGTCCGAGGACTCGTGTGAGGTGTCTAGAAGGTAGCGTGGACCCCCCTCCCACCCCACACTGTTTATCACATCCGCCGTCGCGGATATCCGGGCCCCGGGAAATTCATAGGAGGGGCATCTAGCCGCCTCCTCCCCTGGAAGGGGCCTATGACCGCCTTCCCTTAGGCGACCCCATACTTAGTGGGTGCCGCCTCCCCGTGTGAGGGGCCAATGGCCGCCTCCCCCCGGGCGCTCCCATCCATAATGGGTGGCGCCCCCCCTCTAGGGACCTTGAAATTACTGCTCACCGATCATGACCTTACCGCCACAGGCCGGAGAGTTGACCGGCTATCCGGCCCCCCCACAAACTCCTATTAAAGGTCATGCTTTCACAAACCCCTTAACCATGCTATGAAGTCTCCTATGAGTAAGACATTCCCCTCCCGAGAGATATGGACCCCATCCTCGAGATACATGTGATCCCCCCGAATACATCCATGCGGAATACAGTGCAACTGCGCCGAGCGAAACAACCTACCTAGTTTGTTATTGACCTTCTTTACTGAATGGTTCAGTGCTGACACAGAGAGGCCCCCCCGCCACACCTTCCTGGGAATCATGTGGGACCATGCTATCGTGCACCCCGGGATCCTTCTCGCCAGCCAGCTAACAGTAGACAGAACTCGCTCGAGTAGTACTCGCCGACCGAGAGTCACCAAGTCATTGCCTCCCAGGTGTACTATGATTACAGACGGCGGTGACCTTGTCCCCCCTAACAGTTCCTCAACAAAACATTGAAACTGGTAAATACAGAGCCCGCCCCTTCCGTGGAAGGTCACCCTGTACCCGTATTCCCCAGCTGCGTGAATCACGTCACCTGCTTTGAATACGTCCCCGGCCCGCCTCACGTATGAGTGGCCCACGACCCACACCACTCCTTCCTCAGCCGGTGATCTCTGACCGCTGATCCCCAGGTGCCGGGTCGACTGCACAGTCCGCCCCGCATAGCATGTTCGCGAAACTGTAAACCAAACAGAAGACAAGAAGCGTGAGTGCATGACATTGGCTTCACAACATGTGCAACCGCACATACCTTTTATAACAGTTCGAGGACCATCGTCCCAATTGTTTCACCTTCTCGACACTCTGACCCCTGGCTGTAGCCTCTGTAGCAGCCCCTATCCTAAAGGAATGGGTCCCGAAATCGCCCGGGTTCAATCCCGCCGCTGCGATTGCCATCGTTAGCACCCGCTGAAACTGAAACCTTGTCAGTGGGGTGGCGGCGATGTGTCTCAGCAAGCTTCCCCCCCATGCATCCGCCCTTTGCGCCAAATATTCCTCCACGCACTTCACCGGGCACATGGGGGATCCTCGCATGCGCTGGACAACAATACTGTCTCCCATAGCACCCTGGTCGGTCTTGGACCTGGCTATTGTGACCACCATTGAATCACCCTTGATCAGAATGTGATCCCGACACAGACCTCCCTCGACATCTTTCTTATTTCTTGCTACCAGCTCGCTCACCCGCATAGCCCCATGGAACGCTAATGCGAAAGCGGCCCGGAACAGCACTGCCTCGAACTGGGAGTAACATGTCGTGGGGAGTATCGACATCAGCAGGGACAACCTTTCTAACCCAATCAGGCGCCTATCGTCTACTCTACGTCCCTCAAGGCGTTGCCAACCACGAAGGGCCTTCTTCACCAAAAAGGACGATGTGGGGTCCTTGATGCCATGCACCTGCGCCATGAATGAAATGGCGGCCCGGTGCCTATTGGCCGTTGCCGCTGATCGGCCTGCACTGTGTAGTGCTACAAGAAACTTCAGGTCATACTCCTCCTGACCCCAATTGACCCCCCCTGCCGGACCCAAAAATGCACAATAGGAACGAAACGCTCCTTCGTATGCCTTCCTTGTCCTGGGGGCTAGGCTTGCTGCCACGAGGTCTTGTAATCCGGGGCACCGAGTAGCCAGAGTGCTTCGGGAAATGGTGCCGCCGCTAGCTCCGCGGAAGGTAGATAACCCCTGAAAGCCTGCATGTGTGAACGAGAGAGTGCATCAGCCCGCCTGGTTCAGTACACCTGGCACATGCTTCGCCCTGAATTGTATGTTCAGTCTCATGCAAAGTAGTACAATTTCCTTCAGTAATCTCAATATCCACTTGCAGCGTGCTGCCTGATTATTTATACATTCAACAACAGTCATATTGTCGGACCAAAACACCACAGAGCGATCTCTGAACTCATCCGGCCATGCCATCAGAGCCACAAAAATGGGGAACAACTCGAGAAACCCAATGTTACCTGTGAGACCGCTGGTGTGCCACCACGCCGGCCATGTTTGCGCCGACCATCGATTACCAAAGATGGCGCCAAATCCCACGCTCCCCGCCGAGTCGGTCCACAAACCCAGCTCGTCCGAGGACGCTGGCGGTTTGTTCCACACCACTCGACCGTTGAAATCCGCCAGAAATGCCAACCATATGCGCATGTCCTGGCGAACCTCTGCAGACAGTCTCGTGCGAGGGTGTCCTTCCTTGAGACCTACCATGGCTTGTGCAATAGAGCGGGAAAAGGGGCGGGCCATTGATATCACTCTGAGGGCAAAGTTAAGCTGACCCACTGCCTGTTTTAACTGATGGAGCGTGACTTTCTCTTTGCTAATGCACAATTCCAGGGAAGCCCTGAACTTCGCTACTTTCTCCACAGGCAAACAGAAACATCCCTCCACAGAATCGAGTTCAATTCCCAGAAACTCGAGTGAAGTAGATGGTCCAACCGTCTTACCTGGTGCCAATGGCACCCCGAACTCATTCATGAGAGTGCAAAATTCCTGTAACGCCTGCGCACATTGTGTGTCGCCGGCTGCCCCCAAGAACAAAAAATCATGTAGGTAATGCATAACCTGGCTATGGCCAGAGGCTTTGTTAAATGCCCATTCCAGAAAACAGCTGAATTTCTCAAAGTAAGCACAAGAGATGGAGCAACCCATTGGCATACATCTATCTATGTAGTAACAGCCCTGGAACACAAAGCCTAACAGACGCTGATCCCGTGGGTGTACCGGGAGCAACCGGAACGCTGACTCGATATCTGACTTCGCCATCAGTGCTCCGGGCCCCAGGCGATTCAACATGGCGACGGCATCATCGAAGGATGCGTACCGCACCGAACAAACTCCCGGGTCAATCGCATCGTTCACTGAAAGACCCCTCGGAGCTGACAAGTTATGGATCAGCCTAAATTCCCCCGGGTCCTTCTTGGGGACTACTCCCAACGGGGAACAGATGAAATTAGTTACTGGCGGGTGTCTAAATGGGCCAGCAACCTGGCCAAGGGCAACCTCCTTTGCAATCTTTCTCTCAACCACCGCTGGATTATGCTGAGCCGACAGTTGGTTTTTACAAAGTGATTCCCCTCGAAAATCCCCCGCCGGGATGTGGAAACCATATAAGAAGCCGTTCCTCAACACCCCAGCGGAGACATGATCAGGGTATTCGTTTAGCCAGGGGATCATAGCCATGATATCTACGGGGGTGGGTAGCGGTACACAAGGGTCCCCCTCAGACCTGTTTGGCCCCTCCTCTACCCCCCGTATCACCATTCTTGGCTCTGCACGAACTCTCGGGGTGTGAAGAGTTTCCGCAACCTGCACACTCATGCCTGAACTTACATGTCCCTTGTGGCCTTGTGCACTTGCCCCTGTTAAAATTCCAACAGACCCCTTTCTTACCCCCATTCCCACTATTCCGTGGTTGTTGGTCGCCAGCGGGGCCCGCTCGAAAGGGCGCCACAGGCTGATGGTGGGAAGACCCCGACCCATTCCTGCCGAGCGAGGACGACTTCGTCGCGCCCGGCAGGAGCTGCTTCTGCCAAGAGATCGAGTCGAGACAATCCCACGTCAGAGATGAATCGTACTCCTCGGCCTTACGAAATTTCATATCGTAACCCATCCATTCGTCGCCCTCATATGTTTCATAAAAATCCATTATTCGTGCCTGATAGCAAGGCAATTCGGTCAAAACATCGCAAAGGCCTTGGCCCAATTTGAGATTGTCTCATCAACCCTGAATCCCGCCATTTTTGCTCGCCATACACTCGGGTGCCACAAATCCTTTTGTGTCTTAACATACTCCATCTCGCGATGGTCAGTTAGCAGGGAAAACATATTCACGTACTTATCAGCCCATATCAATTCTTTCGTGGCCAACGGTATATGCTGGACCACCTTCTCCCGTCTTGAGGGCAAAGACCCCTCCCTTGCCATTGGCAATGCTTGCTTACCCGGCTCCGTTGCTATTCCTGCCGTTTTTTCGACACCAGCTGCCGGTCCTTCCGAGGTCACCTGTGGGGGGACAAGAGGGAGATTCGACTTCGCGGCATCTCGTGACTGCCGCAACTGCTGCATTAGTAACTTGGCCTCTTCGGCCGTGTCTCCCGGAGTCGTAGCACCCCCTGTCTTTCTGCCAAGCCATGCGGCTACCTGGGCGGCTAATTCGGGAGGCATGTCCTCCTCACTGGCGGGCGTAACAACAACCAGAATCGGTTGACCCGCGTCTGGGATCGGTACCGGGGCCTCGACTGGGATGACCGGGCTTGCCGGGGGTAACTCGGGAACCAGGACCTCCTCCCCTGCCGTCCTATTCCTGGCCCTTTTACCCCTCCCCGTGGGGACAACTCCCGGCAATGCCGGGCCTATAACCTTTTTCGGTTTACCCGTATTGTTCATCGCTGCCATCTGCTTTTTCATACTCGCCATATCCTTTATCAGCATGCAAAGCATCTGATCAGTCCCAGACTTCTTTCCCGCCTTCTTGCCAGACATATTCGATCCCTGTTGCTCAACACGGTCCTGACCCTAAGGCTCGAAGTCCTGAAAGAGAAACACAAAAATTACAAGTTCTCAAAATTGCTCCTTGTTCCGTCGAGGGCTCACGTGCAACGAGAGGGTGCAGCTTCCAAGCACAGGAACAAGAGGATGCTTGTTCGGATTGCTGCTCCTTTTATTCCTCTTCGGGAGGGCGTGTACCCTCCTCCGGTACGCCTACGGGGCGTGGCCAACGGTGTAGGTGTCTAGGACAACCCTTCTTGGGCGGGAAAAGGCGCGCCCCGGCTACGCCGCTTCGGGCATACCAGCCTTGACACGCCCCCCGCCCAAAATGGCTTCCCGGGGGGATCCGGGCCCCCTACCATACGTTCGGGGGGACTGAGTGGTCGCCCCTTTCCATTCTAAACGTCCAGTTTTATAAAACAAACTAGCTATTACACTACAGGTTATGCCGTAAGTAAGAGGAAGCATATTATATGTAACACCTTCAGACACAGAAGTAGGTCATTTCACACAGATGTAGCAATCTTTTGCATCCATCACCTTAACATATTCAGATAAAAGTCTTGAAAATGTATTGCTAGAAAAATCTCCCACAGATCTATCTTTATGAATCTCTGGTTTATGTACAATAATTTTATTAGTCTTAACATCTTTTTCTTGCTTAACTTCAACTTTGCTAGTCATATTAGCTTTATACATTTCTTTATCTATTCCAAAAGGAAAAATGACAGCTAAAATTAACCATACTAAAATTATCATAATTACACATATTGAAGACAATTTGCAACATCTTTTGAGAATTGGGCATCTCAAATTATTATTAGTATAAGGCATCTTTACTTTCAAACAAAAGCCCTAAAAATAAAAATTAAAATGGAAAAATTCCTAAATATACTCCCCTCTTTTTTTTTTCTTTACAACTTTACTGATAACTTTATTTTCTAACAGCTTTTCTTCGACCTTATGTCATACATCAATGTGTTTTCCAGCTAACACAATTTCTTCGACCTTGTGTCTTCTAACACAATTTCTTCAACCTTGTGTCACCTAATGAATAAATTCAATCATTATCACTTGCATCATCAACATTTTCTTGACTACTATTTACTTCTACTACTGGTGGAATAATTATGTAGGTCCACTCAGGTGACTTGTACTTCTGATTTGGCCTTATTATTGTCTTTGCTCTGCTGTTTATCACTTCTATTTTCTTTCCTGCTTGTTTTTTCCTATTTAAGTCTTCTTCTTTTTGACTTGTGATCTCATTCACCTGCTCTTTTGCTTTTTTCACCAATTTAAATTTTAGGCCTTCAGTTTTTTTTGGCCAATTATCTCCTTTTCTTGTTAGCTTTCTTTTTGGTTCCGCTAAATTATATTCCACTCTCCAAGCTCTTTTCCTTGATCTTTTTACTTTTGATTCATCTCCACTTTCATCTGTTTCACTTTCTGTGTTATCAGCTAATTCATCAATATTCAATTTTATTGTGTCAGAGTCTTCTTCTTCAGATTCAGGTACTTCTTTACTTGGCAGCTTCACTTTGTTAGGAACAACATCCTTATAGCTGGTACTTGGAATTTCTTCTTCTTCTTCTTCTTCAATTACTTCCAATTCACCAGTTTCAGAAGTTTTGTTCCTTCTTCCAAAGCTTCCAATCTGCTTTTCAATACTCTCCTGATCTTGATCTTGAATCACTTCTTGTTCAGTTTCTTCTTCTGCTATTTGGTCTAGCATATTTTTATCATTTTCTTCTTCAGAGTCTTGTATTACAATCTCTTCATTTTCTTCATTCAGTGCTTCATTCTCATTTGCATTTTCCAGATGCCAACTTTCTTGTCGATCTTCAGGATCTGGATTTCTTTCAGGTTCTTCTTCTGAATCAGAATCGGCTGTTGTCTCACCTTCGTCAGGATTCTCAGGTGCTGGCACAAGTATGGTATGGCTAGCATGAATCCATCTTTTCAATCCTCTACACTTTACTGCATTTGTCGTAACTAATATCACCTGTCTTGCCTTCTGCCACCTTGTTACTAGGAAATTTCTTCTTCGATGCACTTTTGTCCTTACCCAGTCTCCTGGTAACAGATCATGAGCTTGTTCTTTTTCTTTTGAAAATACTTCAGTTCCTACTTGATGGAACACAGAAGTCACCACGTCAGATAGGTTTTTGCAGTAATCCGTAATGACGCTATCATTTATGCTCAACAGTTTGTCAACTGGAACAAATGCTTGCCTCTTGACCCTACCCATTAGAATCTTGTGGGGGCTCAATCCTGTTTTTCTATCTGGAATGCTTCTCAAAGACATCAAAACAAGTGGAAGTGCACCTGTCCACTTCATTCCTGTTGCTAAACACATTTTAGCTATCCTGTTTTTTATTGTACCATTCACTTGTTCAACAACACCTGATGCTTCTGGTCTGAATGCACAATGTAATTTTTGTTTTATATCAAATGCTTCACAAATCAATTTTAACAATCTGTTTTCAAAATGTGTGCCGCAATCTGTTTTAACCGTCACTGGGAAACCATACCTTGGTATAATTTCTCTCAAAAGCAATTTTGCCACAGTAACTGAATCATTGTGACGTGTTGGAAACGCTTCAACACATCTTGAAAACAAACGGATTATCACCAAGACATATCTGTGTTTTTGTTATGAGGTGGCATGTCAATGAAATCAAGCTGTATTCTGGTAAATGGACCACCCTTCCGTCCTATGGTTCCCTGCTCACAACAGTTTTTCTATTTGGATTGATCTGCTGGCAGATCAGACATCTCTGACAAAGGGACTCTGCAATTATTCTGAATTTTGGATTGTACAATATTTGCCTAAATAATCTGATCATAGAATCTCTTCCAATATGTCCTGGACCATGATACATGTGTGCCATGTCATAAATCATACTGTCTGGCATTACTGCTCTGTCATCTTTGTAAACCCAAACCTCATCTTCTTCTCTTTGTCTGCATCCTGCTTTTAACCAAGTGTCTTTCTCCTCATCACTCGCTTCATCTTGCAACAGTTTTACTCCCTGCCAAGTCTCAAATACGGATATTAGCATAAGTGAGTTCAAAACATGTTCATTTTCTTTTTTCCGTTTAACTGATACGTTTGTTTTGCACAGAATTTTGCTATTGAGTCAGCATATGAGTTTCTTTTTGTTATGTAATCTTCTCCTCTCTTATGTGCTGTGCATTTAACTACTGCAATTTTTTCTGATAGCTGAATTCCATCAATCATTCTTTTGATCAATTGAGCATTTCTTATTGGTGATCCCGCAGAAGTTAAGTAACCTCTTTGATACCAAAGCTGGCCATAGTCATGGACTACACCATAACCATATTGACTATCAGTCACTTTGGTAATCTTTTGCCCTTTTCCCAATTCACATGCACGAATTAAAGCAATCAATTCTGCTACTTGAGGTGAACGAATTCCTTGAAGAGAGGAAGTTTCAATCACATCTGCAACTGTGCACACTGAATATGCTGCACTCAGAACACCTTCAACTGTTCTCAAACATGAACCATCGACAAACAAAACATAATCTGATTCAGGTAACGGGACATCTTTAATGTCCTGCCTTGGTTTTGTGCAATATTCTAATACATCCAGGCATTCATGATCAATCTCATCCCTGATCTCTGTTTCAGATGTGTCAGGAAGTAATGTAGACAGATTTAAATTCACACATCTTGCAATAGAAACATTGTCTGATCCAAGTATAACCTTTTCATATTTTGTCAGTCTATTGCTTGTCAAATGCTGTATTTTGCTTCTAGTGAGAAACATTTCAACTGAGTGGGGTACATATACTTTTACAGGAAATCACATTATTATTCCTTCACTTTGTTCCAGACTCACACTTGTTGCAGATACTGCTTTTAAGCAACCTGGTAGTACTTTTGCAACAGGATCAAGAACAGCAGAGATATATGCTATTGGCTTTCCCAGTCTTCCATGTCTTTGAATCAGAACTGATAATGCACATCCTTCTAGTATAGAAATTCTTTATTTAGATATAACACAGATATCTTTAAAAGAGGATTACATAGTTCACGTTGTATACAACTCATTAAAAATAAAAACAGCAAGACAGTCAATTAGCCAGCCATGATAAAAATAGGGGTCTTCCGCATCCTCAGCCTCCTAGGTCCATAAAAAACTTTTTTTTTCTTTTTTTTAAAGGATAAAAACCAGAAGAAAAAATAGTACAAAAGTTAAAATCTAATATACAGGGAACTTCACCCCATTTTCTTTACTCTCACTGAATTGGATATCAAACAACTAAAAAACGACCCAATTCTCCTAGGGGTACTACTCATATTCTTTTCATTTCATCCCCCTAGAAATTTGGGATGTATCGTAAGGATCATTAAGTAATAAAAAGGAAAAAGGAAATAAGAGGGAGGATTTAGCAGGATCTCTTTAACTTAAAATTGCGATATGCTTGCTGGATGAACTTTGTAAGTCTGATATTTAAGTCAGTGTTTTCAGGGTTCAGAGCCACAATGATGACATGCCTGCAGGTTCGGGCGCCCAACCTATTCCATTCGGCTTTTAGTTTGCACCTGCGTTGGAGGTTAAAGGCTGGGCAGAGGCAAACCACGTGTAGCAATGTTTCGGCTGTTTTACCGCACCCTCTGCAGGTTAGATCTTCCGCTGTCCGTCTCCAGGGAGGTAAATCTTGCAGAAAACGCCAATCACCCATTCTAATGGCTATAAGGGTGCGTTTTAGATACAGTGAATATGTGCAGGAAAAGTAAGCGGTGGGGAGTAGCCGACTGTAAGAATTTACAAGGGCCCAAGAATGGCTGCGTTTTGAGAAGAGCGCTTTGTCTGTGATAAGTGATCTCATTCTTACACATTTTTTGATGGCCATTTTAAACGCTGTCTGACTGGGGTTAAGAGCCCATAGGTCACCTGCTGACATTTGTTGAATGTAGTCCTTAAAAAGGCGACCAAACGTTCCACCTGGATTTTTCTGGGAGATTTCTAGCCAGACTATAGATTCTAGTGAGCCTGGGTTAGCCTGCCTCATCTTGTGACACAAGTTTAGGTATGCACCAATATTGAAAACCTCATAGTTTGGTAGCCCCATCTCCAGTCTTATCTGTGCAGCAGATGCAGAAGTTGGCAACTGGAGGACCTTCTTATAGATTTTGGTGGTATGTTGGTTTAGGGCCGTATTCAATTTACCCTTGAATGACTCTATCCCATATGATAGGGTGGGGCTGATTTTCGCTCTCAGGACTTCAAGGAGGGGCGAAAGAGTTGGACCTGAGAGGTTTTTCGAAAGCTTGGTTAAAGATACGCAAGAGTCGTGGCTTTAACTGCAATCTCATGGCGCTGTTTTAAAAGGTTGCCCCTTGAATCCAGGTGGACACCAAGATATTTATACGATTGACCTATCGCAAGGCTTATGTTGTTAAAAGTTCACCCACCGCAGACATGTCGTTTCTTCCCAAAGGGGACTACTTGGGTTTTCTTTAGGTTGACTTCTGATTGATTCGCTATTGTGTAGCGAAGCAGTGTGTCAAGGAGCCTTTGCAGCCCGACCTTGGTAAGGCTGAAAAGAACAAGGTCAT
The DNA here is from genome assembly GCF_964263255.1 of Lissotriton vulgaris. Taxonomy (NCBI): domain Eukaryota; kingdom Metazoa; phylum Chordata; class Amphibia; order Caudata; family Salamandridae; genus Lissotriton; species Lissotriton vulgaris. The sequence continues at coordinate 1,855,611,683 of NC_141691.1, forward strand.
CGGCATATAACAGATTATTGAGTGCCGTGCGGCCCACCTTTGGAGGATGACTATTAGTTTCATCCAGGGTCTGTGACAGATCTGCTATAAACAGGTTAAAGAGAAGGGGGGCCAGCACGCATCCCTGTTTTACACCTCTCGTTGTCATAATTTTCCGCGAGAGATGCGTGCCGGACCCTAACTTCACTCGTACCCAGGTGCGGAGTGAAGGTGAATCATGGCCTCCAGTAGTTTGTCAGGGATCCCCCACTTCCTTAGCTTTTCCCATAGAGCCGCCCTAGGAACCCTATCAAATGCTGCTTTGAAATCGACATCCTTCTCTTTCACTGCAATACAGCTCAAATTCTTTTTCATAGTCAGGCATTCCCAATGCTGGAACTTCACACAAACTTTTCTTTAACTGTTCAAAAGCTTCTAATTCAGTTTCTGTTAGACTAATTGGGTCTTTTATGTCTGCTTTTGTCAATCTCTGCAGAGGTTTAGCGATTACTGAAAATCCACTAATCCATTGGCGACAATAACCTACCATTCCTAGAAACATTCTAACTTGTCTCTGTGTTTTTGGAGGTTGCATTGCTTGAATCATTTTTATTCTTTCTGTTGTCACTTGTCTTATTCCTTTTGCAATTCTGAGACCAAGATATTTCACTTCTTGTTTGCAAAACTGTAATTTTGCAGGTGATACTTTATGTCCCTCATCTGCCAGATGATTTAAAAGAGTAATGGTATCTGTTACACAATTATCTCTGGTTTTTGCAGCTACAAGGAGATCATCAATATACTGTACTAATGTAGATTTTCCAGGTAAATCCAGATTTTCCAATGATTTCTTTAGCAACTGATTAAAAATAGATGGACTTTCGGTGTACCCTTGAGGGATTCTACACCATGCTAAAATACATTCTTTGAACCCAAAGGAAACGTTTGTTGGCTTTCTGGATGCAATGGAACAGTAAAGAATGCATTACAGAAATCAATAACTGTATACCATTCTGCATCATGCGGAATCTGATATAGAATTACCGCTGGGTTTGGTACAACCGGACAACATGGGACTACAATTTTATTAACCTTTCTCAGGTCCTGAACTATTCTGAAAGTTCCGTTTGGCTTTTTGATCCCCATAATTGGTGAATTACATGGGCTACTCTCAATTTCTTTTAAAACACCTTGTTTTATGAATTTGTCTATCACAGGAATTACTCCTTCAATCACTTCTGCTTTCATTTTATACTGAGGAATGTTTGGATAATCTGCTCCTTGTTTTACTTTTATTTGTACTGGATCTATATTTTTCATCAGGCCCATTTCATCTCCAGTGAAATCCTAGATTTTTACATTCACTGTGTCTTTTAATTCTTCAGGTAAATTATTTTTATCAAACACAGGAAATAATTTGCTTTCCTCTGCCTTAACCATTGACATTGTTAATTTGTAAAGGCCAACTTCTTCTGGAGTTTGAAGCTCTATACCATCCGGTGAGCAATATATTGTGCAGGTCATTTTACAAAGAATATCACTACCTAATAGATTTACAGGACTGCTATCACAAACTACAAATCTATGCATGTCTTTAAATTCACCTATTTCAACTTCCACTGGCTCAGTTAAATCTGTTTTTATTTGCTGAAACCTACTACTTGGATTTTGTCACTAGAGAGAGGAAGGTTTTCTATTTCCACTGATCTAAAAGTAGAACGGGCAGCACCTGTATCCACTAGGAAAGTAATTTCTACATCATTCACTTTACCATTTACAAATGGACCAGATTGATCTACCTCAAGAGTGGCTCAAAGCACACACTCTTCCTCCTCTCTCAGGCACCGTCAGAAGTAATCTTCAGATTCACTCCCTCCATCTTCTTTCAACCAATATTGTTGAGACACATTCGACACATTCACTCTCGGTGATCTGTTTACCTGTTCACCTCCGCTGAATCCTGATTCTGCACTGTATCTCTGCAGCTGTTGTTGCCCATTTATCTCATTCTGCATCTGTGGATTTAATAATGTATTTTTTTAATGAATTCTGGGCGGATTCCTACACTCACGCTTCCAGTGTCCAATTTAGCCGCAATTAAAACATTGGAGTTTCTGTTTTAAATCTTCTATATTTCCCATCAATTTTGGGTTATTATAATTACCTTTAAATTTCCCTTGATTTTGTTAAACATTCCTATTTCCTAAAGTTGCTATTTGTTGTTCAGCCACTTTTACCTGTGCCCGCATAGCTTTTTCTTTCAGCTTCTTTTGTTTGTTTGGCTTCTCAAAATATCATCTACCGTATGTGATTGCCAACCAACTATTTCAGTTCTTACCATTTCACTAATTTCAGGTATCAAGCCAAATACAAACCTGTATATAAAATGGCACATGTCCTTTTCACTCAGATACTCATAACCACTGTATTGTTTAAATACCAGCAGTAATCTTTCATAAAATGAATGTACTGATTCTTTTGACTCTTGGATTGTTCTGTCAATTTTAACCCAATCTATCTCTTTTGGATGAATCTTGTTTTTCAAAAACATAATTACCTGTTCATACTTTCTCATTACTTCTGGAGAAGGAGCACCTGGTACTTTATCTCTTTCATATTCCTCTCTAGGCCAATCTATAGCAGTTTTACATTCTGTCCAATGATCTGATGGAACAACTATGTCAAAAAATCCATCTAAATCAACCCACTAAACTTTTGAAACTTTCACAAATCTTTCTACCTGTCGATATCATTCTACAGGTTTTTCTCTTAATCGAGGGAAATCATTTGTGAACAGCAAAATGTCCTGTCTTGTCCATGGAACATGTACATATCCTCCTCCTGCTATTTCTCTCATTGGAAACTCATTCCCTAGCTTTTCCTTTTCTGTGACAGGAAAAACTAAGCTTGTTTTGTCTGCATCTCTTTTCTTTGTCCATTTCGCTCTCCATTTACTTAATTCACCCCATTTTCTCAAAATCACAATTAAATCTTTTATATGAGTGATTCTTCCTGAAGTATTCATGTTTTCAATGTCTTTTTCAGAAAAGTCCACCCTATAATTTTTCTGCAAAATCTTCTGCTTGCTTAAATCCACTTCTAATTCAGAAGCCATATCCTCCAATTGATCATATCTGTTTTTCGTTTTCCATGTCATGCTTTTACAAATAAATAATAATTCATCATCCTGATATGCTTTTAAACTGTCAGTTCCAATTGTACCAATTATTAATTCCTCTAAATCTGCTTTCAATTTACCAACATCAACTAACTTACATTCTGGGGTTTGTGTTAAATCTATTTTACTCGGACTCTTTTCTGGAGTTCCAGAATCAGAATCTGCACCAGTTGGAGTTTTACATGACAAACTTTGATTAAAAGTTAAATCAGGCATCATCATTTTCTCTCGATGTATTTCAGACAAGTCTGAATAAAAATTTTTGGCACTTTCTGTATTTCTGAATTTAATGGAACAGATAAAGCTGAATGTCTAATTTCTTTTTGATCAAATACTGGAAGAACAGGTCCAATTGTTACAGGTACTGTTACTGCGTCCATGCTTTTAGTTAACTGTTGTATTAATTCATTCGCAGAACGAATATATTCTGAGGTTTCTGGTAAACCCTCATACCTTTCTGTTCTAATTCCACTTTTTGGAGTTTCATTTCTTTGAACTGGAGTTTCAGTAAAATTACTATTTTCTCCTGATATATTTGAACTATGTCCTGTGTCTACTCTTTCAGGTGTTTTCCTAATATTCGGATTTGTTTCAGGGGATGTCTCATTAATAATTTCTCTTTGTGGGGCACTTGGAGAAGTCCATGAACAAACTGGTTGATAAGGTGGCGGTTTTTTAGTATAAATTTCTTCTAATACCGCATCCTCTGAATCACTTTCTTCACTAATTCTATTTGTCTTTTGGGTACTTTTTCGTCCAATTACTTAATCAATTAGTCTCACTGGATACAAGCCTTCACACATGTCGGTGCTTCTCCATCGACGCATTCTATCCTGATGTGTTTCTCTATCAAAACCTACTCTTGTTCCCCTTGATACTCCTCTGCTCTCTCGTTCTAATTCATGCATTTCATCTTCCCATTCAACTGAGGCTTCAAATTGAGTAGGTCTAGGCCTTGGTATAAGCTTCATCATTCTTTCTCTTAAGTTTTTCAAAAATGCTATGTTAAAAGATCCATCTTCTGGCCACGCTAATACACCATCATTTTCAGTATACTTCATCCAATTCTCAATCCAGAGACAGGTATGATAACCATATTCACCCAACATATAAGCTGCAGGTGTTTTGTACTTATGAATTAATCTTCCGCCTCGCGTTGACATTTCTTTATCAGGTTTAAATTTCTTTTTCAATTTCTGAAACCATGAAAGCTTCTTTTTCTCTTTCATCAAATAGTAATCCATGTTTTTAAACTCTTTCCCTTATTTCGGAAAAGATCGTAATAACTTCCTTGTTAATCCGTACCACCAACCAATCCGTGCGCGAAACTCACCAACAAACCAATCAGGTTAAGCTCCGTCACTATTTTGCTCAACCAATAGAATTACTGTTTTTCTGGATGAGCCAATCAGCTGCGCGAATTCTGTGACGTATGTTAGCCAATCACAGCGCGACACTAGTGACGTATGCTACCGCTGCAGCTTCTCTGTCTCTCAACTCACTCCATAAACTGACCCCCTTTACAAAAAATGTTCACAGCGCAATATTTACAAAACTAACAATTAAATTCAGTTAATAACTTCACAAAAACAAACCATTTGTCTGTTTTGCTAAAATAAAGAGATAGTTTTCTCAAACATTCAAGTATTCTTTTCGAGTGAAATAGACAACGCTATTTTCACGGAATATATAAATTTGTCGATAAAGTAAGGCTACTTTACCCTTCTAACAGGTAATAACAAACTTGTTTCTCTCTAAATGCACGTACAGAGATATTTTATACCTCCTTAGGGACAATTCAGAGTTTCACTCGATCGTATATTACAAATTCATTTACACACATTCATATGGAAAAATCCCTAACAATACATACATAAATCTTTAGTAGGACTTTAACCCTCGAATAGAAATCCTCACTCGCCAGTAAGATAAACAACGCTTCCTTACCCTTCACTCAAGTTTAGATAAATTCTATTACTCTTTTCACAGTGAGTTTTAAAACAGGACAGAAGTCCCTATACTCGAAAGCTACGATTTCATAGACAATCCCCACTATACATTCTACCTTACACACCTAAAATCCCTAAACTTGTGCTGTACGACCACAACACTAGTGATATACGGCGATGCCACTATTTTGAAACAGAACAAATGCACTGTGTAACTTCACCTGCCACACTTCTCATGCCGGCACAAAAACTAGGAATTTTCACACTGCTGGAACAAACCTTTCTACTACATATAACAACTAAACAAACTTAACATGTTTTAGACATCAATCCTATGCAATTACCATGTAGCATGCTAGTTACCTTAGTAACCGTAACTCTGCTACCAAGTAATTGATCCGCGCTCCTACTGAAAAACTGTCTCATAAACGCTACCTAACACCTCAATACTCACCATAAATCACAAAACACATATAAAGCCCCATAATACCAATGCGACAATTTCTGAGCAATTGAATCAGGTGGTCTGATTAATAAATGTAATCACTTATTTTTTACACTATTATATACAACTGCAGTTTATCATCTTTACCATGGTTTTAAAACATTTATTATTTATTAAACAGATCACTAAGGCGATTAAATCAACTGATGGTAACTAGACCATGAATAAACAAGACCAGCTTGTCTTCTTCAAATCTAACTTTATTAATTTTATTAATCATAAGGAAAAAGGCATTCACGTTGTGAATCTTTATTTCATAAGCAATTAAGAAAGCAGCATTTTAATAAGGAAATTAATTTAAAACAGACACTTAAATAGCAAACTCAGAAACATGAATTAATTACAGAATAACAGTTTCCATTCCCTGAATATATTTCCCTGACTAATTCACACTCCGCCTTTAAAGGAAAATTCATTTAAAGTCTGCTGTCCTTACATGCGCCAAAGGTCCATCAGCATATCACGACACTCAGGAATCGGAAAGTAAGAGTTCTTTCTTTGCTCAATGTGTCAGACTTTATACCTTTCTCTCTAGCTAAACTTTCTACATTTTACATTCTTTTCACAAAATCCAAGCTTCTCATTGGCTGTCCAGTGTCAGTCCATGATTAAGATTTATTATGTAACCACCGACTCTTGACCAAGTCAAGGCTTCATATAAGACCCATTGTCTTTTATTTCCACGTCTTTCAGTTTCCTCAAGAACGATACTTTTCTCGAGCCTCGGACGTTTACTTCCTAACCTTGGCAGACACATCAGGTTCCTGTCCTTGAGCTAACTATCCACGAGCACATTCAACGCGACCAAAAAAACTGCTTTAATTCATAATGTCAATGCAGTAACATCTCCACTGCTGCGCATGTGCAATATTCTCCACTCTGGACAAGGTTTCGCGTCTGCAGCTCTGTCAGCCATGTTCTCTGAACCATATTTAGGCCTCACTTTGGAAACTATTATTAAACAAACACAAGACATCAATTAATTAAAGAATTGAGACCCATTCTGTTACCCTCCCCCTTGACTAATTAATCCTGTTAACTATGTTACCTAGCAGAAGCACATAAAGGCAGCATCATAATTACTTCTCCTTTTCAAACCGCAGGAACTCCATTGAGCTTTTATCACAGAAAGACATAACATAAGCACATAAAATAAGCACATGCCATTAATTTAACTGCCGCATTTAATACTGACAAAGACAATAGACAAGGTTAGTTTATTATTTTCTTTGTGTTTGCAACATAAAGCACATTAGTTTTTCCCACATATAATGATGATTGTATCTTTAAACTAAGTTGATTAATAATTTCACCACAAGCTTGGTAATTGAATTAATCGTTATGGAAGATCAATTTCACAAGTTTGAACAAAATCTTGTTCTTTACCTTGCTCCATCACTTGCGACCGGCGTATAGGTGTATGAGGAAGTTAGAGCAGGGATGCTCATCCTAATCCCGAAGGACTGTTCGGATACCATATTATGAATAATAAAAACCCGAGCTCGAGCTCCCTTCTTTTCTTTTTTCATATTTCATTTATACAGACCTCCCGGTTTGACACAGCCACGTTTAGGTATGGGTCATCTCCACGAATTAGTTGCACCCACATGTCACCTTGATTAATGTTTGTTTTGCACAATGTGTGAATGAACCAATCACTTCTAGCTACACTCGTTTGCATGATTGCTTACACAATATGTCTATACTTAACTCCTATATCTTAGGAGGAGACACTGATTACGTAATGGTATTTCCAAAGAAATTTCCCCTATACTTTTCTTATTTGGACTCTCCTTCACATTGTCACATATACACATGGGCGTCTGCAGGGGGGTTCGGGGGGAAGCGCTTGCCCCTCCCCTGGAGCGACCCTCCTTGCCCCCCTGCAGACGCCCATGAAAACCGTGACTTCAAGACGGGGTTCTCACTCTCTTTCCTCTCCTTTCTTTTATTTGCTTCCCTGTGAAATGGATCCAAAAAAGAAAGACGCTTTTACTGGAAATGTCGTATTTTTCTGACAATTTAATTACAAAGTGCAGCATTGGGAATAAAAGGCTAAAAATATGAAAAATAGATAAATAACGAAATAAAGTAAGACAGAGTGGAAGCAAACTGGCCAAACTGATTTTATTCACACTGAACCACATTAGTGCTACTTTTAAAGAGTTTGCCAGTGAAGCATTATTTTTGTTTTGTTTTCTTTGTTTTACCTGGACTTGGAACTAGTGCACCAATCCTGGAGGTACCAAAAGTGTGGATTGGAAAACAAAATGTGTGCTGCGGCTCTGCGTCCAGGGATGTTGTCTTTTTACCATACTGCTTACGTTTTGTAAGGATATAAGCAATGGCCATTGAAATGGGTCCATTCAGGGCCCTGTAGTCGTGCGCATTAGGGTAACCATGTTGTTCCTGCTTACATTTCCCATGGTTTGCTAAATTTTGCATTCCCTATAAGTGTTTGCTTCTTCCAGGATGTTGTTCCATTTTTTTTTTGTTGGCCGCATATTGATCTTGTCTAGTGCGTAATTTAAATTGCGCATCCAGGTGTTTATTGCGGGCAACAATTGGGTTGTAGTTCAAAATAGTGGGAGTTTTTCTCCGTGGGGCAGTACGGTGTTCAGTGGGGGAGAGGATGTGGCACTATGGTCAGAGCTGCTGAATTTGAAACTGGGAACCAGGTTTAGCCTTAATAACCATCCCACCAGACCACTCTCCTGCGAGAGCACAACCACATGCCAGACCGTAGAAGGCTTTGCAACACCTTAGAAGTCCTGGTGTCTTCGTACCAGCAGGTGGACCCTAGCATGACAAGTGTAGGTTAACCTTCAAGGCTTGTCCACCACTATCCATACTGAAGTTCACCTCCAGTCTTGTGGGCAGGCCTATGCAGCAGCACACCCTAGAACAACAGTCACTGAGGTCACAGGACCCTTGAGAAGGACCAGCTCTAGGGCGGTGCAACCAGTGTGACCGCTCCGGGTGCTGACTTTAGGTGAAGGCATCATGTTTGCAAGTATTTTATGGTTTTAAAAAGGCTTGCTGCCTCCTTCCTGGCTTCCAGCAATTTTCAGCAACAATAAAAATGTCTTGATGACTCTGGTGATTAATGTTCTTCCTAGAGAGAGATCAGAATTTTGTCTAGTGGAAGTTTTGACTCGTGGAAAGGTAGCTCAGATGGTTAATGTACCAGCTGCAAAGAACATGCGCCATGCAGATCACAAAGTGCACATATTGTAAATAGGTCAGCGGGCTACTGCTTTTGTCAGAGATCCTTTTGTTACTTGCAGTTTATAAGTTAAAATCCTAACTTAGAACAGTGAGGTATTAACTGTCATCTAAGAGCTGCATACAAACTGCAAGGTATAAATTTGAGCGTTATGTCCCCAACTCCCCCCCTCCCGTCCCCCAGTCTTTGATTATCCTAATGTCCCAAAAAGTGTTATTTTGGACAGAAATCAATTCTGATTATTAAGGAGAAACCCCAACCATGGAATTACGTTTTAAATTCCGGGTAGTGTGTTTCTCCAGACCAATCACTATAAAACTTTACGGGCTACTAGTATGGATGTCATATGACTCCAACACCTTGTAGTCCTTAGTCTTATATAACATTTTCTATACAGTGATTTACACACATATTGATTTTCTCTGTGTAATGTGTGTGATGTAAAGTGCTCTGACACCCTACAGTGGTATGAGTGGCACTGTATATCAAAATCAATGCATCTGAGATCGAGTGGTTATGGAGACTTGGGGGGGCACAGTTAAAGGGTGGTAGTGAGGGAATCCATGGCATAGGTGGTCATTCGGGGCACTAACAAACATTAATGCACAGGACACCACCAGTGCTATGGCTGGCCCTGCCCTTGAGGCCAGTCTGCCTCACCCAAAGGTACCTCCATTCGCCTTGTTTCAGCAGCAGTAGCTGCAATTCACCAGGGATTGGCAATGCAGGATTTTCAAACTAAGTTTACAAACTTCACAGTCTCCCTGCTTCATTCACAAGCACTTTTAACATGTGCTGCCTGCTGTGGGGCCACTGGAATTAATTATGCAGCAAAGGATGACAACATTATGCCGTTGTGTTGACTAAATTATGCATTTAAAAAAAGGCTGCAGCGTAATGCAGTATATTTTCAGATATTTTATTATTTTGACGTGTGTACATATGCTAACAGTCTCTGGAAAGATGTTGCCGCCTTATTAGTACCAGTGTAACATACAAATGCAGCAGTGAGAAAGATGACCAGTCAACCTTTACAATAGGCATCCACTCCGCAGCAACACAAGTCACATTTGATATTAACTTTTGATATGTTTGAGCTACAAACAATTTATTAGTTTAAATGGTCAGATCATGCAGCAGATCTTGCATTATGAGGCAAATATGGCAGAGCCATAATTTTCACCCTCACCTTTATCTTACACTTAGTTAGGCAAATTGATCGTAAACCACATGTGCATGCGATCAGGTAGGTAACTTCTGGGTTATTGCCATTGGTCAAATCTGGAAAAATCCACTGTGTCTGAGGACCCAAGTCCAGCATTTGACTTTTACAGTTTCTACATGGGTGATGTCCATTTATCTTCAATCCAGTGAATAGTGCATTAGTTGTTATAGCATCTATGGTTGAATTGACAAGTCAAGGATGAACTAATTGATCACGGAGACTCCTATTGCGCTTGAATGTAAATAAGGAGGTTATGGAAGCAGAAGTTGGTGAAACTGAATCTACCCAGAAGACAATAGGATCATCTAACAGTAATGTTATGAATGTATACTTTCATGTACAGTGCACTCAACATTGAAATATCAGCACCTGTGCATTGAACAAAAGATGAAATCCTTAAAACTATATAGAACTGGATGGCACTGTTGCTAATGTAATGACAATAACTACTGCCTCTTGTGTCACTAAGATGCTGAACTAAGTCTTGTCTACTGGCACAGTTTCAGCTATCTTTAGGAAATCTCGCCAGCCTACCACCTGGTGGACTATGATAAATTGATCTGTTGTGTCAGGTCAGAAGTTGCTGAGTCAGCAGACACTTTACGTCAAACCATTTCCATTATTTCTTCTGACCCTTAGCTATTTGACAGGTTAGCATCCCCCTGACCAAAAGGCTCAAATACTCAAAACATATAATTATATTGGAGTGGACCAAGTCAGAAACCGAATTTAATAGCAAGGTGATCATTGATTGTAAAAAGCTAGAGCATGCCTGAAGATTGCCATGGTCAATGTATATTAAGAAGACATGTGGGTCCTCAGCCATACCAGATTTCTACACCAGCCCTGAATAGCTATCATCAACCAATAAACAAAGATTAAAGGATAGCTTGTGGAGATGAAAGAAACAATGGATATAGTATAGAATCCACTAAATGTTCTGTCTCTTTCTTCACTCATATAGCCTCTGTACAAGGCATGAAACAGTACTTTATATGACTAAATTTCAATTACTCGTAGGCCTTGTTGATTAGGTTGAGGTTAAGCACATTGCACTTTATGGTTGCTTATCTTGAACCAGTCAGATATGAATCTTGTTTGAAACTTGGAAGTTGGTCCTTGTTTTGTCTTATCTGCACAATCCACCTTGTACGTTATGCTGTTTCACACATTTCATCATGATATAAGGAAAATAACATTATTACTGTTATTTGAGACACTAAAATAAAAATTAATAAGCAAGGTCTGTTTTATTTACAGGCATTGCCCTCTATGAGAACTTGCTTAACAGTAATGCATTTTATTCAATGTACAATTAACGTCTTAAATAGTCATATTAATTGATGGTTTTTCTTCTTTTTATAATCCTGGAGCTGCAATGATGTTTTTAATCTGCTTAACTCATTTTGCGTATTGTATTTCATGATAGTAGCAACTTGATCACGTTTTTATTTGGCTTTTATTGCCTTATGCGTGGGAAATGTAATTGATTGCTTGTGTTGATAACAGATCAAAAGGGAATTTACATTTTAATGACTTATATGATCTACTTATTGTTTTCTCATAATATTCTGTTAACATAGGGGACCCATACCTAATGTTTTTGTTGACAGGTTTAATGGTGAGAGAGTCCATTGTTGCTTAATTGTTACCATACCATTATCTAATTGTCTGTGGAAATTGTTGTTCGCCCATGTTATTAACACATGTTTTATATTATGTGATGTTTTTTTATATTTAAATTTAGTGACCTTCTTGTTGTTTTATTTAGATATTTGTATATACTTTTATGGGTGATTTAAGCCGAATAAAGTAAATGAAGATAATTGTGTGTAATGTGATTTGCCACTAAACAAAATTTGAAAAACATTCTTACATTGGTCAACTCTATGTACACAAGAAGGTAACAAAGCAACAAGAAACATGTATGTCCATTTTATCCTATTTGCAACTGAGCCCACATAACACGAGATGGAGGGACAACTTATATGGTATTACCTTGCTCACTTTATGTTAATACATTAATTTAAATGGCCAGGAGATTCAATTGCATCTGAACAGCATCTCCATTGTTTTAGATGTAGTGCCTTATTGCCATCTTCAAGACATAATAACACAGGACCTGTGAGATCACCAAGGTGCATAAAACGGTACAGATTAACCCATGGGTCATGGACCTGATGCTGAAAGTGCAACAACCATTGCAGACATGCCCAACAATTAAGTGCCTTGGGATGATGGTTTCCCTGTGGAATATTACAGAATAAACAAACAGATGATGGTGCCCTCGTTGCAGAAAGACTTTAAGGAGGCCAATACCATTGGCAAACTACATCCAACATTTACTAGGGTGATTATCAGCCTTATTTTAAAACTGGAAAAGGACCCCATTCAATGTTCGAGTTACCACCCTATATGACCCATGAATAAGTCCATGAAAACACCTTAGCGATTGGGTTAAAAAGGTAATCCTGAGATAGGTCAATGCTTCACAGGTGGTTATTGTACCAAGCAGATAATCTAGAATATCACATGTACCCATTGGCAAATATTGTATGGCAGGTGAGACATAACCATGGTGATAAGAATCAGCTGTCGATAGACATGGAAATGGCATTAGATCAGGTGGAATAGAGGAACTTATTCCATACCCTAAGTAGAGATGGGATAGGTCCAAACTTTTTATCAAAAATGAAACAGTTGTTCACAGACCTAATGCAACAAATTGCTTGGGGAAGTCACATGCCATAGACCTTTGCTATACACAGTGGGACGAGTCAGGGATGCCCACTACCCCCTCCTTATTTTCTTGTGGGCCTTGGAGCCCCTGGTGCTGCCATAAATCAGAACATCCAAATCTGTTGCATTGGGATGCCAGTGGGATGCAACTAAATCATGACTTGTGCTGATGACATCCTGCTGACCGTTACTGACTCTAATCATTCGATGCAGAATCAAATCTCTCGACTGATGCCTTCTCTGGCTATAAAATTACCTAGAATAACAGTGAGGTACTTCCCTTAACCAACTGAAAACTCGACCTGCCGGCAGTTGCTTCGGCTGTACCTGGAAGACACCCAGGGTGAAATACCTGGGCATCTTAGTCAACAAAGGACTTGAGCACATGGTTGCGGACAATTTCCAGCCCTTGATGACAAAAATGGAATGTGATTTTCTTTGGTGGTCAGCTATGTAAGTTTTATTTTGAGGCAGGGCACAGATAGTGAATGTGATGGCGATGCCCAGGTTTAATTATGTGCAGGCAATACTACCACATCGGTCTCCAAAAGCATGCTCTACGCCTTGAATAAATGCATTCAAATGTGTTTTTGGGGCAGACAGAAAGCTCAGATTAAACTTTCAACATTTGACACAGACACTAGAGCCGAAGGGCTGAGCCTGTCAGACATGTATTTTTGCTAGTTTGTGCATCATTTAATGCAGCTGATCTACATATTGATTGATAATGACAAGCTGTGGGATTGGGTGCATTTTTTGAATGCAATGCAGTAAATTCGCCATCTGGTCTGGGCATACTCTATGATACCAGTGCATTAACATCTAATACCTGCTCACCAACTTTAAAAGAGATGTGTGCCAACAATGAAAGACTCCGATAAATTAATGGGTTTGGACAGCTGCATCTACAAAGCTACACCAATTGAGTCCAAAGAGGCTAAAATAATAGGTTGCAGAATGGTCAGGTGGTCACAGTAGGTTGATGACCTCCTTGACAGGGACACCTTCCTGTCCTTTGAGGCACTCAGAATGGATTTTGCATTAGCACAGTAGGAATATTGGAAGTCTTGGCATTGTTTGAGGAGAAGACTGTGCTGAGACTCTATCCTCCTTCCCCAGTTGCCTCTTATGAAGCATGTGAAGACTTGGGGAACTTCTAAGGGGACCATTTCCAATTTGTACCAGATTCTTATAGATAAATTGTACTCAGACAGTACATGACTAGTGCTTTAAACTTGCTGGCAGATGTGGCTGGATCTTAACTACTCAAATTAGGATTGAAGTGATCTCATGACCGTACTCTACAGGAAGCCAGGTTGAAGTCCTTCTACTTTAAGGTTTTAAATAGCTGGTTCTGGTTCCCATGCAAGGGAGGGATGTGACCGTCATCGTATACTTTTGTCTTGTACACTCATGGCCCCCTACTAGCATGAACTATGGCACATATTACATGACCCTAGCCTCATTCACTATATGGACTCAGCTAAAACTTGCTACTTTGCATCATTTTTCGGATATAGACGGGACCATCTCCCATTGGTGGAAATGGATGTGGATGCCCATTATGGTAGGAAAGATACATACTCTGTGACACATGCAAGCTCAAATGACATTGGCGTTCCTAAGATTTCTGACGGAACTTTTTAGATTGGCAAATGTTTTTCTTCTACCACGTCTGAGGCCCCTTTATGCAACTCCGGGATCCTTAGAGTATGGACTGGATTTATTGCTTCTCTCCCCACTCCCCTCTCCATTCTAGGCACAGATATAGTTGATGGATATCAAACAGGACAGGCAGGAAAGGCATATCACATGGGATCGGGTAACCACTGACACATGTGCAGAACTGCTACCACATTTGACAAAGAGGGAGAACATGGGAGAAGTGTTCTAGGCATATATATTATAACTGGGAATGTTGTACATGCTTTACCTTCACCCTTATATAGTGGAAGGAGTCGAAAGGGATGTTCTTGGTGATAGGAGAGTTGAGTAGGTTACTGGTGATGCTGTTTATAGATCTTAGTACAGCTGATATGTTTTTGTCATCATAGAATTAACATCAATTGGGTGGCTTATACTATCACCTACAATGTGGAGGCGGTCACCCATCTAGCATTAAGGAAATCTAAATTGTTAGTTCTAGGAGATCTCAATGCTCATTTCGAAGATCATTTAGATAAAGACGCAGCTGATATTCGAATGGAACTGCAATCGGTTCAATTTGACCTAAAAAATAAAGAACCTTCACACCAACTAGGACATTTGCTAGACCCCGTCTTTGGAAACTGGCTGGGAATGCATACTTCTGATCCTATACCCATACCCTGGTCGGATCATTATATTATTCCCATTTCAGTCCAACTTGACAAAGCGGAGCTCTTTCGTCATCAATCCCTGCGATACAAACGCAGAAAATGGAAGAATTTTACTTTAGATTCTTTCATTCAAATTGTTCAAGACGAAGGCCCTCCTAAAGGGGCTGACTGTGAGGTAGCTAATGAAAATCTAAACAATATCGTCACTAAGGCCCTGGACATCACAGCCCCTAACCGCACCATGTCCAATGTTAGGAGGCCTAAGAAAACTGCTCCATGGTTCAGCCAAGAACTACAGACCTTGAAAACGGCTTGTAAGAAACTTGAGAGAGCCTGGCGCCATAACTTCTGTGTAGATTCTAAAATACAATATAAAACAGCACAGAGAGAATATTACAAATCTGTTCACCTGGCCAAAGCTGAGCATTATCACACTCGTATTACGGAAGCAGGCAACACCTCTAGGGAACTGTTTCAAATATATAAAGAGATATCCATAGTGGAGATGTCCTCCTCCACCCAAAATGATTCTGTGGAATCGTGCAATAGTATTGCTCAGTATTTTGCTGGCAAAATTAGTAAAATCTACACTAGTTTCTCTAAACAGGGAACCCCGGCCACGGACTTTACTGAAAATGATCAAATTGTAAGTACTCCTGTGTGCCTCAAATCTTTTGTAGTTCCCTCCCATGAGATTTTGTCCAAAATGTGCAATAAAATTAAATCAGGATCGCCCCGGGACCCGGCACCACCAAAAATTTTAGCTGAAGCCTTTTCAGTATTGGAACCTCATCTGAGGCACCTACTACAAACCTCCTTTTCAACCTCTTGTCTCCCGGAGGAATGGAAACAGGCAATAGTGCTACCCATTAAGAAAAAACCCAACATCAGTTTGGACATAATGGATAATTTACGACCTATATCCCTGCTACCTTATGTGGCCAAGTTAGCAGAGAAAATCGCTAACACTCAACTGATGGAACATCTTGAGACCCATAATGTTTTCCATAAATCTCAGTCGGGTTTCAGATCTGGTTTCTCTACGGAGACAGCTCTCCTGAGGGCCACAGAAACCCTACGTGAGGGAGCAGATGAGGGAAAGACAATGGCCCTCATCATGCTTGATCTCAGTGCCGCTTTTGACACTGTAGCACACTCCATCTTGCTACAGTGTCTAAACAAAGCGGGAGTCACCAAGAAGGCACTGGGATGGCTGAAAGCTTTCTTGCTTAACAGGAGCTTCCAAGTCCAAAGGGGGACTTCTCTCTCCGACAGGGTGATGCTTGAGCAGGGGGTTCCTCAGGGCTCCGCCCTGAGTCCCACCCTGTTTAATCTATACATGGCCCCATTGGCAGAGGTAGTGCAGTCGTTCGACGTGGAGCTTGTCTCCTACGCCGACGACACGCAACTTCTTATATCTCTGACCCAAGCCCCTTCTAAGGAAGCTGATAACTTCAATGCCTGCATGACCAAACTTGCCACATGGATGAATGACCATTGTCTGAAACTTAATGGGACAAAGACAGAGGTCCTCATTATTGGTGGCAATGAGGTCAAATGGACGACAGAGTGGTGGCCCAGCTGCCTTGGTCCTTTGCTCTCCCCCTCTCGAGAGGCGAAGAATTTGGGTGTGTGGGTGGATAATAAACTGTCCTTTGATAGCCACATAAGAAAAACTGTAGGCAAATGCTTTGGGGTGATGAAAACTCTGAACCGCACCCTTGACCTGTTACCCATCAATTCCAGGCATACCATGACGCAAGCACTGATAACGTCCCGTATTGATTACGGAAACGTGCTGCTCATGGGGACATCAGAGAAAAACATCAAAAAGCTACAGGTTTTACAAAATTCGGCAGCTCGCCGGGTCTTAAGGCTTCCCTTAAGAGGATTGATTTTAAAGCTATGCTATGGTGCCATAAAATAATTCATCACAAAGCACCGGCTTATATGTCGGATTTGGCATCTGTTTATGAACCTAGCAGGTCGCTTAGATCTAAAGGAATGGGTCTGCTCAGAACTACCTGCCCCAAAAAAGCTAGAATGGAAGGCAGATCATTCCGTACTTTAGCTGCTAGGAAATGGAACCTTCTTCCTTTGGATATCAGGATGGAGAATAATGAAATTATGTTTAGGAAGAAGTTGAAAACCTGCCTCTTTACCTTGTGATTGGTTTCCTCTTCACTATTTCACACTCTCTCCACAGCGCGGGGACACGCCGGGAGGCGTCACCAGGCGCTCTACAAACTCCTTTAAATTAAATTAAATTAAATGTCCGGAAATACAGTGGGTGCCAAGATTGTTCATTATGCTTATATATTTTTTCTTTTTGCAGCCTTTTCTCATACCTTCCATGTAACGCATGTTTGATCCCTTCCTACACCTCAATTTCAAAATACTTTATTCGGTTTTAAAAGCAAAAAAACATAAAAGTTACAAGTCTCCTATAGAAATTTTAAAAACGCACATATATACATTTCTTGATCACAGTACATGGATATCCATGCTTATAAGTATTAAGGAGTATATATACATCAGGATCAGTAGTAAAAGTGATGGCAGAAGAATCAAACACCAGTAAAAAAACATGTAAACTCATGGGGGAAAGCTAGTAAGATACCAGCTGTAATATGGGGATATATTAGTTCTCCATACAGATTCTAGACCTCAGTGAAGATTTCAGAAAACCAACCACAAATGGGATACATTCTAGCTTCAGCATTTGTAGAAAGCAAAGGGCTGGGCTGACCTGGATAAAATTCAGCTTTTTTAAAAGTGGTTTTAAAAAGAACCTCCGGGGAGCTTTGTAGAGGTTACAGAAAAACATAAAGTGGAGCAAGTCCTGTGGAGACACTCTGTCACAGCCACAGGGTGCTAGCACCCGGCCTCCATGGCTCCCCTTCGGAACAGCAAGTAAAAGATGGAAATAATCCATACAAAACCTGGTCAATAGAAACTGCTTGTGGGCCGACAAAGGCCACAAAAGACTTGACTCAGTGGAAGGAGTAGTTTTGAGCATCACAAATTTACGGACGCTAGGTTTACATAAATCTACCCCATCTCTATTAAGTTTTTTGAGTGAGATAAAAGACTTCTTTACAAACTCCACGTCCACTGCGGTAATAAGATCAAGCCTTAAAAAAAGGTCCGGGCGCCCCAGCTCACCAAAACAGCCCTTGATATATTTTAGCCACGGGATATGAATCAATTGAGCCAAAAGAGCAAAGGGCGCATGGCCAGAATGTCACAGATGAATGGTAACCCTGCTTCTTCATGTACTATTAAGTTAGATGTTCCTCTAGGTACTCCCAGGAGCTGTTTTACAAAGGTGTTCTCTGCCACCTGGATACCCTCAGATGCTGCATGTCCCCATAGTTCACTACCATAACTGACAATAGCAACACTTTTTGCCTGGTATATTTTCAACATTGCTGCGATAGGGTGCTTACCCATTTTTGGGGCAAAGTTGAAAATGGCACCTGTATGGGTTGCCATGGCCTGTACAGCGATATTGATTGTAACGATCTGCATTACCAATAAAGAAATATTTTTTACAAAAAATATAATGCAGCAGCAGAGAGCAATAATTTTAAAAAGGTGCATGAAGCCAATGTAGAGATGTGTGAAAAGCATTTTTGTCAGAGGATCATGAAGGATAAAAGAATATAATGATGTCTCTTGTTCATTAAAGGCCAGAAGGTTGTTCATAGACACATATTTATATTCTTTCAGCTTGTACATTGCTTAGAAAGTTTTGCTTCTGAAAGTGTGTCAGATCTCAGCCTTATGCTACCCTGCCAAATATTGTCCTGTTAAGCAGAACCGATGAAGACTTTTGTGTATTCTTCAGATATCTAGACTGAATGCTTAAAATTTTTTATGTTTTTATTTCAGATTCTTTTTGTATTTAACTATGTTTGAATATTGTTTCAAATTGTGTCAGGATGGTATTGTAAATACATCAAAAAGTTGATCCTTAATGGTGTTGGAATACTACTTACTGTTTTGAGACATGGCCCAGCTATGTGACTCAAGACATCTGGAGAAGCACAACCAAAATACCTTGTCTTGAACTGCCATGCGGTCCATACCTACGGGCAATCTGTGGACTGCTTCTGGATAGAAAACCTTGTTGCATGATTTCTGGCCCAAATACTCCTGCCAAAGACTGATGGAAGCTGTTGCCATAAAAACTCTTTCTCAGAATGAGACAAATTCAAAGACTCTGCTACTACTGCTCTGGCTTTGAACTTGGTCTCTCCATGTGCGAAATAGGACTACATCAGTAATAAATATGCAAAATACAATAAATGTTGTGCAAAATAAACTTATGGCAGAAGAGAAAACAAACTTAATTTCTCACTTTCAAATGGCATAGGCCAACTACTATGATTGAGGGTACAACATTGCAACTCTCAACAGAGAGACGAGAGGTGGCGGTGTCGCAGTGATTTTTAAATCCTGCTACACCTGCACCTTTGCAAAAGAGGTCTTGGTTGGTTGTGAATGAGCGCATTTTTGGATCTCTTTTAACACCAGTTATACTATGTCCGGGTTACTGGTCTACCACCCGCTGGGGCCATCTAAAGTGTTAAGGGCAGCACTCACTGATGTAGTTAGCTCTTCTGCTATGAGATCTGCCAATTTTAGCATTATTGGTGATCTGAACATGCATTTGGATAGTCCACTTGATGCGGAAATGGGCAGTTTCTTAGCAGATCTTGTTGCTTGTCAGCTGACTCAACTGGTTCTAGGTCGCACCTATTCTACAGGCTACTTGCTCGACCCAGTTTTTTCTAATCTTTCTGCCCTTACAGGTAATACTCTTATCCCGAAGAGTTGGTCTGATCATTATTTGATACCCATGACACTCTCGGGATAGAGCCCTCTCAGAGGGTGGTTAAGAAGTCATCTTTCAAATGTCCTTGGCACAAACTAAACATTGATCAATTCCATGTCCTCCTCTCTATGCACACCCTCAGCATGCCGGATGAGCTTGATGCAGCTGATAAAGATCTATCTGACTGGATTTGGCGACCTCTTGATGCACGTATCTCTACTAAGTGGTTTAAGAGTCGCAATAGTAAATCCAGTCCATGGTATAACAATAAGCTCACTACCATGCAGAAAGCATGCAAAAGGTTTGAACGGGCATGGAGACGGGATTACGACCCGGTCCTGAAGGGGCATTATCGGCTGCCATCAAGAACTATCACAGGGGGGGGGCAAGATGGCCGCTGCAGCTCTGTAGGGAGTAGTCGCACTCTCACTCTCTCCCATCCAAAAAGATGCTGAAGTTCTGCTGAACCAGGGATGTGGGGTCTGATCACCCAGCTTCAACGTGCTCTGCCAGATACACTCAACCCAGGGTGGTGGCAGAGTTTTGCACCAAAGAAAATACCAAAAAAGGCGTTGAAGTGGCTGACTCGGTGGAGAGAGGCGCTAAGCTTTGTGAAGGTGGCCGCTAGCATGTCTCAAAGACTCAAGGCAGATAGAGAGAAGCCAAATGCGGGACCGACTAAAGCCTCAGCTGCAGCGGTAAGAGAGGGAGCGGTCCCGAAGGTTACCTCGCAGAAGAAGACAGCGGAAGTCCTTAGCCGACCTTCGAAGAATACAGCAGCAAAAAAGAGTGAGAAACAAGAGAAGAAATCCGAGGCTGGTCCAGAGACCCGCTCGGGAATAACTAAAACGGCGAGGGAGATTACATTGGAGGGGAAAGCACAGCGCACGCAAGCAGCGCAAGTAGCACAAACAGCACTCACGAAAGATCAGAAACGGCAAGCAACTCTACCTGAGTCCTTTATGCCGAGAATTTCTTTGGCGGTACCACGGATTGAAATTCAGGGAATCGATCCCGGTCAGGAGAAACCGCTGGTCAAGGTAGCGCTGCCGGTGTCGACTGACGGCGTCCATGGAGACGCACTGGAGGAGAATGCGGAAGCAGGAGCAGGTTCGGTGGACCGCGAGGATGCAAGCGTCAGAGACGGCTTGGTTGCTGGGCAACCATCGAGTGGTGCAGAAGTCGGATCATTGCGAGCGGCGGAGGAGGACGCAGAAGCCACTGAAGCGGCAGTAGGCAGAGAGGTGAACAAGGAGGCTGGTAAGAACAGCAGCCTCGAGGATACTGTGCCGAACCTGATTGACCCGATTGAGAGTCAAAATAATAAGTTGATGCTGGATGCTCTACTGGCTGTTGAGTCAGAATCACACAGCAATCGTGTGCAGGGTGCAGGATCAAGCTGGGGCAGCACCCAGAGTTTAACGGAGCAGAAAGGGCTGTATTTGAGTGATGACATTGGCAGGAATGTGAAAAATATAGACATAAGTATGAGAGGAGGCTCGCCTGAGTTTTTTTCGGTTTATGAGGAGTCAGACTCCTCAAACGCAAACGCTAGTGAGCAGGAGCCATTGGAATCTGAGGATGAGGAAAGTACTGAACGCACCTCTGATTCAGATACTAGTAGGGGCTCTAATGATCTTGCAACGAAAAAGAGGAAAGGATTTGGCAGTGGCATAAGAAGAAGTGGTAGAGGTTCAAGGAGCAGTATGACTAAGAAATTGTCGTGGGATTATGCTGCTACTTCAGAGACTTACAATGAAGGCGAGCAGGAAGGAGAGAAAAAGGAGGGGAGGCAAAATACGCAGAATGTAACCCTCGAAATGCTGTTTGGAACTTTAAAACAGATGCAGAAAGAGGCAAGGACTGAGAGCAGAAGGGCAAAAAGAGACACTAAAAAGCTTCAAGCGACATTAAGGAAAGTAAGCAGAAAACAGGAGGAGGTTGAAGGGAGAGTCTCACAAGTTGAGGAAAGGACAAGCAGGGTTGAAGATGAAGTGACAGACTGGCAATCTTTCAAAACGGATCAAGTGAAGGTGATTGAAGATCTCCAATGGAAGCTAGAAAGCTTTGAGAACCGCCAAAGGAGAAACAATGTGAGACTTTTGGGCCTTGAGGAGGGAAAGGAGGGGCAGGACCCCAGAGGGTATGTGATTAAGATTCTGGAAGAGGCCTTCCCCGAGTCAAAATGGCATTGGGATGTGGAAGTGCAGAGAGCACATAGGTTCCCACTGTTCAAGAAAAAATCAGGGAGGGGATGAGAAGGGGTTCCCAAGAGCAATGTTGGTTTTCTTAGGCAACTTTCTAGCAAGGCAGGAAATAATAGACAAAGCTAGGCCCGATTCAAGGAAGATAGCCGATGGGAACACCTTTTTTTCCAGGCCAGACTTCTGCCACGTTACTGTGGAAAGGAGGTGGAAGTTAAGGCAGCTGATAGGGCCTTTCCAAAAGCAAGGGGCAGAAGCGTATCTATTGTTCCCGTCCAGGCTGAAAGTGATTAGGAAAGGCTACACCAGAATGTTTACCTCAGAAGTAAAAGCAGCAGAATACCTAGCAGAAATATCGGAAGCTGGCAGGGGTAAGGAGAGTAGAACCAGATCAAGAACCCCACCAAGGTCTCCCACGAGAACTCCACCAAAGACCCCGTAAGAAATCTTAGGTGAGGCTAAACAGTAAGGAATCAGGATGGGAGAGAGTAGCGACTCTACAGACTACAGGAGGCTACACATAGGCCAGGATTGGCCTATTTGCCTGTAGCAAGGGGGGGGGGCTCCGAAGGGGTGGGGGGCAAGGGGGGGTGAGGGGTGGATGGCGAGGGGGGGAGATAAACAGGTTGGTTTTGAGCACAAACACGGTGAGGGAGTAAGAAGTAGGAAGATACGCAAAACACACCAAAAGATTCATGGGCTAAAATTTTTAAGCAAACCCAAAGGAAAAAATGTGGGAGAAATGTTAAAAATATTCTTTAAAGCTTGTTGGTACGAACGGAAATATGGATTAGGAAAATCTGTGAAACATAATGACCTGTAGAATAGTTTCAATAAATATATGTGGTCTTAATGAGTTGAAGAAGAGGTTAAAATCTGCTGCTTTGTTAAAGTCATTAAAACCAGACCTGGTGTGTCTTCAGGAAACACACATCGAGGGTACTAAGGCCTACTTATTAGATCAACTGGGTTTTCATGTTTTAGCAAAAACCAACCAGAATACTAAAACAAGAGGGGTGGCAATACTGGGCAACAGGCAGGATACTCTAATCAAGAGGAAGTTGGAGGATCAATGGGGAAGATGGGTGATAGCAGAATTAACATTCAGGGGAGAAACTTTTACGCTAGTCTCAGTGTATGGATCCACTGGTGATGATCCTGACATCTTTCAATTTCTGGATGTAGAACTTGCACAGTGGCCAGAGCCTATTATTCTGTGTGGAGACTTGAATTTGCATGATGCAGATAGTAGTTTTTTAGACTCCAATAGGATATACAAGGGGAGGAAAAAGAGAACTTATAGGGCTCTAGCTGACATGGCAAGAAATAATTCCTTAGAGGATCCATGGATAATTTGTCATCCGAATCTGGACGGGAGTACTTTTTTCTCAGCTCCCCATCAGAGTTTAGTTAGGCTGGATTATTTTCTGATTACACGCGACGTAATAGTTGGGGTAAAGATAGAAAGAGAACCTAGGATTATCTCTGATCACAGCCCTCTAGTGCTAAATATAAACCTGGGACAAAAGAGAAATAAGGTGCAGACACAATGGACATTTGATAGAATGCTGCTTCAGGATCAAACATATAGGGAAGAAATGTCTGAATGGATTAAGGAATATTGGGAAATCAACAGAGGCACCTCAACACCAGGGATGGTATGGGATGCTTGCAAAGCTGGAATAAGAGGAATGACCCTGAGCTACGCTATCTCCGCACAGAAAAGGGAGAGGGAAAAATTAGAGAGAGACAACGCACTAATTAGAGAGGTAGAAGAAGAGCTTAGGATGGCTATAAATATGCATTTATCACTTGAACAGATCTTATTGAAACTGGTTGCTCTTAGAGCGGAAGCTATGGAGGCGATGGCAAAAAAAACAGTGGAGAAGTACACGGCTAATAAAGAGAAGGCGTATGAACTTAGTGAGAGAGTTGGTCATATATTAGCGGTAAGAGCTAGACAAAGAGACGGGATGGCAGACATTAAAGAGATTATAAATAATCAAGGAGTCAAAGTTAAGGGAGTAGAACAGATTAGAGAGGTTTTTAGGCAGTTTTACACGGCATTATATCAATCAGAAGGAGATGGAGGTGGAGAGGATATAAGGGCTTACTTGAGGGAAATAGAGCCGTCAAAATTAGAGGAGGCAGATAGGGAAGAGCTGGAAGAGAAATTTAAAGTGGAGGAACTGATTGAGGCCCTGAGAGAGCTGCCATCTGGGAAGGCCGCTGGCCCGGACCAGATCCCAGTTGAATTTTATAAAATTTTTCAATCTTCTCTGTTACCAGAGATGTTCAATATGATGCTGTTAGCACAAGCGGGCGAGGCTGTCCCGCACTCTTGGGGAGGTGCTGACATCATTGTTATTCCGAAGAAAGGCAAACCAGCGGATGTTCCGGGCTCCTACAGACCTATTACGTTAATGAACGCCGATGTTAAGGTGTTTTCCAAAATGCTAGCAAAAAGACTATCCAGAAAAATTGAATCGTTGGTTACTCCCTCTCAGCACGGGTTTATCCCAGGTAAGGGTACAACCCACCATACTAGGTTAGTAATCACGGCATTCGATGTTGCAGATATTCTAGAAGTCCCAATGGCAGCTGTATTTCTCGATGCTGAAAAAGCCTTTGACAGGGTCTCATGGAGATATTTATGGGAGGTTTGGAGGTGGCACGGTATAGGTCCAGGATTTATTAAGGCTCTACAGTCACTGTACATTGATCCGACAGCCAAGATAAGAGTCAACAGAGGTTCTTCGGCTGCAGTTAGCATTCAAAGAGGCACAAGGCAGGGCTGCCCCTCTTCTCCGCTGCTTTTTGCTCTATATCTTGACCCCTATATAAGAAAATTGGAAATTAGTCAAGAGATATCACCATTAGTACTAAATGGTCGTAGGATTAAATCGCTAGCCTATGCGGATGACGTCGCTATCTTAACTCCAGATCCCTCAGCTGCCATTAGGGTAATTGAAGCAGAAGCTAAGAGGTTTGGTCAGTTCTCAGGCTATAGCTTGAATACCACAAAAACACAGATAGTTAAAAATCAATGGGCTATCTGTAACGATGATAGAGTAACGAATATAGCAACCTACCTAGGGGTGCAAATGACAGCGGAAGTAAGTAGAATTGTGGAAAAAAATATGGACCCTTTGATTGTTCAAACAAAAAAAGATCTGGAAAGAATGAATAATTTACACTTGTCGCTGGTTGGATGTACAAATATAATCAAAATGATGATTTTACCTAAGTTTTTGTATGTATTCAGGGCTGTACCTCTGTTGATTGAAGCCAGCTGGTTCAACAGTATAGAGGCAATATGTAATAGATTTATATGGGCCCAAGGTAAGACCAGGAGGGCTTATAGGTACATGACGCTTCCTAGAGAAAAAGGAGGGTGGGGGGCGCCAGATTTTCGTTTATATTACATGGCTACGGTTCTCCAATATATTCAAGGCCTTATTGGTGGAAACACTCATGATGTAAGACTACAGCAGATGTCCACAGAGGTTTATGCTGTCGCGCTTGGGGTAAACGCTGAGAACTGCTTTTTAAAATGTATTGACTATAGTTATTTTAAGAGGACTAAGTTTAAAACTGTAAGAGCAGCAGTGACGGTCTGGAATGCATTCTTAAAGAAAGTTAAGATTGGAAGGTACAACAGGTATGTCCAATTATTTAATAATAGATCACTCCCTAAGGAAATTTTTGCCGATCATGTTATGGCAGACTGGGCTACAAGGGGGGTCAAGCAAATTGGTGATTTAGTATCACAGGACGGTTTTAGGCAATTCTCAGAGCTGAGAGACGCATATGGCTTAGATAACAGGGGATTTTTCAAATATCTACAGGTCAGGAGCTTTCTTAATAACAAAGTTGGAGGGCCAGCAGGTTTTAATAAAATAGGGATTATGGAGAAAATAAAATTGATGGGGGATTGCTCTATTAAATCTTTTTATGCAGCTTTGGTGGAAAATAAGCAAGATGATCTAGTTAAATTTAGTAAGAAATGGGAGGATAAATTGGGAATTGATGGTAGTTTGTTTTATGACTCTCTAAACTTGGGCTGTACGATAATTTGTGCTGCCCCGCTGCAATCTCAGCATTATAAAACATTGTATTTCTTGTACTTTACGCCTGCAAAGATTGCAAAATGGGGGGGGAATCAAGGTATCAACTGCCCCAGATGTAATGAGCTGGAAGCAGATAGTGTACATATCTTTGCAACTTGCCCCAAGCTGCGATCATTGATTAGCGAGATCGAGGGGTTTTTGGTAACTTCATTGGGTATTGAGATATCTCTTACGCCGACGTGGATTATGTTAGGTGTGAATAATGTGGAGCAGGTTCAATATGCTGAATTTATGTTTCTAATAATGGCGGTTTATAGGCTCACAATAGCCAGGGCCTGGTTAGATAAAAACCCTCCGAGCTTGCAATGCTGGCTGGCAAACACTCTGTATGCATATAATATAGAGGAAAAAATGTATGCTCGAAAGGGGAGAAATGGAAGACGATTGGGGAGTAGAATTTGGGAGCCAATATGTAACTGGAAAGAGAGACAAAGAAGGAGTAACTAGGGGAGGGGGAAGGAGCATGTTGAAGGTATCGTTATCACTACTCTCTGTGGCTTTCAACTTATTTATTTTTTGTGTTTATTTTGGAGTTTGCTTGATTTTTATAGCTGAATTTTAGTATGTGTAAGTTTTCTTTAGGTAGCTGTATTGTATAAGTGGCACGTTAGTATTTAATGCTGGTGTTTAAATCTCTATATTATAAATTAATAATACAGTAATGTATAAAAGTATGTTATATGTAATGCTCATAATAATATGTTGTAATGAAGGAAAATAAAAACTAATAAAAAATAAAAAAATTAAAAAAAAGAACTATCACAGGGCCATCCAGAAGGAAAGGGCGGCCTACTTTGCGGACAAAATCAGGAGTAGCAGCAATCCCGCTAAAAGTATTTTTTCTATACCTAAGGATCTTAAAGCAGCAGAGTCATCTACAGCGCCTTTGATTTCATCTGACCAGCAATGTGAGGATCTTGCCACCTTCTTTATCAAGAAGGTAGAGAACATCTACAGGACCTTCCCCCTCACCTCAATGAGTTTAGGTCCGGTTCATAGACCCCTCTCCACCTGCATTCTCTCTGTCTTCCAATTGATCTCCCAGGATGAGTTGCATACGTTCTGTAGTAGGGTTAAATCTGGTTCTCCAGCAGATCCGCAGAACCCTGAGCAATTTTTAAAATCTTTGCCTTTGCTCCTTACACCTCCGTGTCAGTTGATTAACATGTCCCTGTCCATGGCAATTATTCCTACGGCTTGGAAGCAGGCCAGGGTGGTCCCTCTGTTAACAAAACCTACATTGAATACCGCCAAACCGGAGAACTCTTCCCCCATTTCTCTCCTGCCGTAGGTGTCCAAGATTGCTGAGGCTTACATCAATTCCATTCTGACAGGATTCCGGGAAAACAACAGCACACTGGACACTTCTCAGAATGTTGTCCACCCGGGTTACAGCACGGAGTCTGCTCTCCTAGCTGTGACCGAACATCTGAGGGTAGCCTTAGATGCCGGACCCGCTTCGGCGCTGATCTTATTAGATCTCAGTGCTGCTTTCGACACGGTATCCCATCAGATCCTGCTGCAATGGTTGGAGGAGGCAGGCATCGAGGGCCCACCCCTGGGATGGTTTGCCTCTTTTCTTTCTTACAGAACCTTCCAGGTGACGGACCCCATTTCGCCTCCCTGATAAATATTGTCAAGCAAGGGGTTCTAAAGGGCTCAGCATTGAGCCCTAGTCCATTCAATCTATATGTCCAACCATTAGTGGCTGTGGTCAGGAGCAGAGGACTAATGGTTGTATTGATGATACTCAGTTGGTAGTAGCACTCTCTGACGACTCCACGCAGGATGCCCTCAAGTTTCGGACAGATCTTGCAGTTGGCGCAAAATAGATGACTGCCAACTGTCTCCAGCTTAGCGCCAGCAAATCTGAAGGTTTTGCTGGTAGGGAAAGACTCTATGAGCTGTGGTGCCAGCGCTGGTGGCCTGCGACCTCGGGATGTGCACCCGCTCCCAAACAGGTGGTTAAAAATCTGGGTGTATGAGTAGACGCGGACCTCAGTTTTTAGGTCCAGACCAAAAAAGTTGCGGGACCTGCTTTGGACTTCTGGCTGGGCTTAGACCCCTGTTGGGTTTCTTTGATCCTTCCATTTGTCAAGTCATCATCCAGGCCGCCACCATGTCTAAGTTAGATTATGCCAGTTCTCTCTACCCAGAGGTTAATAAGGCCGCAATTCCACATCTGCAGAGGGTTCAAAATGCAGCTGGTAGAAAACTCCTTTGCCTTCCTAGAACTTGTTCCATGACTAAGGCCATCCACCGACTACATTGGTAGCCGGTGGTTAGGCACGTCAAGTTAAATTCTCTCTGCATCGTCTTCAAAATTATTAATCTTTCCTCTCCAGGTATCCTGGCTAACCTGCTCCTACCCTATACACCCACTCCCCAACAGCGATTTATGGGCCATTATCTGGTGGTTGTTCCCCGGGTAAGGAGGGTGCGTGCAGAAGGTTGTTCCTTCCGCACCGTGGCTGCTAAACTTTGGAACTCTCGTCTTGTGCACATCCGCAGTATGGACACCTACCTGGTATTCCACAAGGCCATTAAAAAATTCACCTTTTCCCTTTGATTTAGGCTCTGCCTTCACTCAGTAGCCTCCCAATTCTTGCCGGTCAGCGCTGGGACGCCCCTTTGCTGGGGTAGCTGTGTACTATACAAAACTCAGAACATAACATAACAAATGGTGAGGGACCATCCTGTTCATGAGTAAAGCTAGGACACTATTCATAAAAAATGGTTTCACAGGACCAATGGATCGTCCATTGATGGTCCGTCCTCAACGCTCCATTAATGTACATCTAGTGAAATGGACTACTCCCTTCAGCTAACCGTTCATCAACTACAGCCAAAAATGTCCCTACAGCATAGCACAATATTATATAAATGCATTTTAAAATTTCTGTCATTAGGTCATAGGTACGATGATCATGTAACATTCTAAAAATGGGTGGCAGCAAACTTCTACTTATATCAAAGCATGTGCAAAGTTCAATTATTTCTTGAAAGGACAAATGAGCTTTTTGGCTGAAGGGACACATATCACTTACTGCCCCAACCAGTAAGCCCAACTTCCACTTTATAAAGGCTGAGACCTGCCCCTGCCTGACCCATAGGGCCACCTTATTACCTCATTGTATGTCCTGAAAGTAAGTCTGGGCATGCCCATCATAGTATGATCCATTAAGAAATGCTGATTATCTCTATTGCACACGTCCTCATTGTTGGCCTTCCTGGAGCCCTCATTTACTAAGTGTTTTATTATTTGTTTCTGCTGGATTACAGACATATTTTGAAATTCGAACCCTGCTGGAATATCCAGATAGGCCTTGATATCTAGGAGATTAACTGCCAATTGGCCAACATACTTTTCCTTTAGGTAAAGTTTTATTATTTGCATTAGGGAGCCCTCCACCTTAAGGAGAGAAGACCAATAGTTAAAGATCCGCTATTTATATTTCAATAATATGTTAGTGAGGCTCAGTTCTAATATCAGGGCACTGTTGATAAATTCTCTGGGCAAGCTTAGCCATTTTTTCTGGGTTTTCATTTCAATAGTCTGCAACTGCTTAAGATATTTTGCTGGCATGGCCTCACAATGGTACAGTAATAGATTTACAATTTTAGCATTATAGGTCTCTCTTAAAACTTCAACAAACTTGTGACCCAGAGAAAGGCCCAACCAATGTAATGCACCTGCAATAGCCTTGGAACGGTCTTACTGAACATCTATACTGGATTTAAAATTGAGGTTTTATTTAAAAAGAAGGCCTAAAGATCTGAATTAATTTACCCCATCTATTATGTCCCAGTAGGTGTCAGCTTATATTTCTGGTCCTTTAGTACATTGCAACCTATTAGTAATACTTGCCCTCCTGTGGGTAGATGGTGTCATGATCCGAAGTATGGGAAAAGGTGGAAATTTTCTATAGCTATTGACTTAACTGATTATCAAATGGTATTTTAGAACAAGGATACACATGAACTTCTAGAACTTTCTATGATTTCTGGATGACAGCCGAGGCTTCTGTTCAAGGACTTGACACTGCTTGATATGTCCACATTCTGTGAAGACAGTGACAAGGAAGAGGAATTACTTACTTACTTATGCCTACTACCCCTCCAGATATACAGGCCATCAACCTGGACTCTCCAGTCCTAGTGTAACCCATCTAGGTGCAGTCAGCCTCAAGGCCTTCCTCTTTTCTTTTTCTCTTGAGAGTTCCAGAACACAGCTTGCCTGGTGGTGTTTGATGTGGGATTGCAGAAAGTGTGACTTATCCAGCCCGGGTGTCTTTTCATGATTTATTCATGAGCAGGTAGTTGAAAAGTCTGCTGCCACATGCTGTTGTTGCTGATGGTGTTTAGCTAGCTGTTTGGAGGTTTTTCCTCAGACAGGTGTTGATGAAGGTTGGACTTGGTTGGTGGTGGTCACTGTTGCCCTCCAAGTTTCTGATCCATTCAGAAGGACCGATTTTACATTGGTGCTAAAAATGCAGGCCTTGCTTTGTCAATTTTTGATTGAGGTCTGCGCCTGTGCGGCCCTGCTGCTTTATGACACTGCCCAGGTAGGTGAAGGCCTCAACGTATTCCAGTGCATCACCTGTCAGAGTAAATGTAGTTGTACTGGCGATGTTAGCATTCAGGATCTTGGTTTTCCCCCTGTGGATGGCAAGGCCAAGTTGTGCTGGTGTGACTGCCAGATTGCCAGTATTCTCTTGCATCTGCAGATGGGTCTGTAAGAGTATGGCAAGGTAGTTTGCAAAGTCCAGGTTGACGAGCTGTGTCTAAGGTGTCCACTAGATCTCATTTCCTCTCTTTGCTGTGGATGTCTTCATGATCTAGTCTATGACCAACAGGAAGAGAAAATTCGAGAGCAAACAACCCTAGTGGATTCCGGTCCTCATTTGTAATGTTTCCAAGAGTTGTCCTCCATTGACTGCCTTTCAGGTCCTTCCCTCGTTGGAGTCCCTGGTGATTCTTACAAGCATATCTAGCACACCATAGTGGTGGAGGAGTTTCCAAAGGGTCTCTATCTACCCTTTCAAATGCCTTCTCATAGACAATGACTTTGACATAAAAGGGGAGTTCCATTCCATCAATCGCTCAATGATGATGTTCAGTGCTGCGATCTGGTCATGTAGGATCTATGTTTGCGGAAACCAGCTTGCTGATCTCTCAACTGAGTGTCAACATGTTCCTTTATTCTGTTCAGGATGACTCTGTTGAGCACTTTGCCTGAGCGTGATAGAAGAGCTATCTCTCTGTGTTTGTACAGTTACTCAGGTCACCTTTCTTGCGGTTCTTGATGAGATATTCTCCTTCCAGTCTGATGGCACTTTTCCTCTTTCCAGATCCTTCCAACATGAGTTAGAGCATGGCTAATAATGTTTCAATGCCTGCCTTCAGTGCCTCTGCAGGAATATTGTCAAGCCCTGTTGACTTCCCATTTCACAGATGTTTGATGGCTTCTGCAGTTGATTGGCAAATTTTGTCAGATGGTTGTATGTCTGATGGAGACTGCAGCACGGACTGGTTCAGCAGTTCTTCACAATGCTACACAAATATTTGTTGTAGGCCATTGTTACTCCTGATTGTCTTCTTAACTTTGTCTTTAACAGGTCTTTCCGGCTTGCTGTATCTGCCGGAGAGTTTCATCGATATGCTGTAAAGTTCTTTCAAGTTTCCACGGCTAGCTACTTCCTGGGCTTCTGTGGCAAGACCACTGATAAATCTTCACATGTCTGCTCTTAAGCTTTTGGTGTATTCTCCTTGAGCTCTCACTTTTTCTGCTATTGTTTGGCTGGTGTAGACTGAAGCTTTCTTTTCCTTTCTCTCTTGGATTTTGCAGCGAGTATCAGCGGAGATCCATTCTTCATGCTGATGTATCTTGGGACCCAGTACCTCCTAGTAGGTTGATGTCACTTTTTCTTTGATCTCCTCTCACTAACTTTCGACTGGATCTCTGTCATCCTCTAGTTCTTGTAGGAGTTGAAAATTGTTACTGAGGGTGATTGAATATTACCTCCATTTCTGTGCATCTTTGAAGAGGGTGGTGTTTTATTCCTTGTGCTGGTTTGTAGGTTTCATCAATGCTTTCTTCAGCTTTAGCTTTAGCCTGTCAATGACAAGATGATGATATGATGCCACGTCCTCTCCTCTGATCACTCTCACATCTTTCTGGCACCTCTGAAACTTTTTGGCAATGCAGACATAATTTTTTTTTTGTTTGTTTAAAACTTTTTTATTGAGAGTTTTATGTTCCGTGGGATATCATTGTATATTTGCCAGTAACACATTATGTCAGGTGTACACAGGCACTCATGCAATTTAAACACATTGTGGAGCATCCAACATATTATGCATCCTATAATTCAAGTAAGAAACAACAACTTGTGCATAGATACTATCCCTCTGATGATCTGGCATGAGATATGGTAGACTGACTAATGCCAAGTGCCTGCATAGGTGGGTTTCCGCAAGGTACGGGTTGATATGACGTCCCCCACGCTATTATGGTGTACCTCTTTGGTTAATGCCCTTGTTTGTGCTACTAATATATAGGAGCCTGCTCTCTGGTGTCGGAGGGTAAACATGAAACTATGAACTGAAGGGGGGTGGGGGGTGATTTTAATCAGTAGTATCAAAGATTTTGAATTTTAAAGTTGTTAGTAAAAATAGTGACAAGAAGCAGAAAGGGACAGCCTTGGTCATTATTATTATTATAATTAAATTAAATTTATAGGGCGCGCAGCTACCTGGAGGTTTCCCGGCGCCAAGGACAAATACAAAGGAAAGACAAGATTTACTGTTTAAAGAACCAGGTCTTAAGGTTTTTACGAAAGCTTTTGTGGTTGGTTTCATGCCAAAGCGGGCATGGGAGTGAATTCCATAGCACAGTTGCCAGATAAGAAAAGGGAAAAACCAAAGGGGATGATGGATGGAGTGTTGAGAATACAAACACTTACCCCCAGTCAACTGATCTGGGTTTAATCCATCACCGTTCTTTAGCTCACTCCGCCACCCAAGTTCAGACATGGCCATATGCAAATCAGTCTGACCCTGTGCCTCATGGGAACAGTCCAGCCCGAACTGCCAAGCCATGTCTTCCCACTGGGGTGGCAGAGTGGGCTAAAGAACGGTGATGGATTAAACCCAGATCTTTTGACTGGGTGTGAGTATTTGATTGATTCAGATGCTCCGTCCATCACCACCCCCTTTTGTACAGATAGGAAAAGGAGCGTCCTCTCGTGCGTGCTAATTTGAATCTGGGGACTGAAAATTTGGCTTAGGAAGAGGATCTAAGCAGACGAGTTGGATGGTATGTCTGGACCAAAGAACATAAGTAATGGGGAGCAGTGCCTGATTTAATTTTATGCATGTAGCATAATGCCTTTAATTTAGTCAGAGTCTTTATTCTTAGCCAGTGGAAGTCCCGCAAAAAGCCTGAAATGGAGGATGTTTAAGGTACGCAACATAACAATCTTGCAGCTGAATTCTGCACTACTTGTAATCTGCGTATCACATCCTTGTTTGCTCCTAGATACAGGATGTTGCCGTAATCCAATCTAGACATTATCAGGGCCTGGATTGCAGTTCTTTACATAGGAACTGGCAACATCCATAGTATCTTCCGGATCCATCGCAGAATGGTAAAGCAGATAGAAGCTGTCTTGGTTACTTGTTGCTTCATGGACAGTTGATCATCGATCACTATCCCCAAGTTTCGAGCAGATTGGACTGGCTGGGGAAGTGTACATATTTCTCGAGGTGGTTTTGTGGGTCTCTGCATCATTGCCTACTGGATCTGATGGAACCTTCATTTAGGGAGGGAGGGTAGAATGCTCTCTGATGCCAACAAAGTCTCCAGGAACTGAGGGGCATCCCTTGAGAATCAGGAATCTGTCTAGCAGAGGTCACCAGAAGGGCTCATTCAGGTCTAGTTGGTGTTGATCAGCTGTGCAGTTGCATGGGAGGCCACTGGAAGCTAGTTATGTCCCTGTGACTCAAACAGGAGGTCAACTAACTGACCTTTGGAGTGTCTCAGAGTAGCCTAGAATCAAGGCAAGCAGGTCAAATCTTACTTTTTCAGACAGCAAGGCAGTCCTTCAAGGAGCAGGGCAGTCCTTCTTGCAGCTTGTAGTGTGTTAGGTTATCACTCACCTGAACACCAGGTTGTTCTTTTGGGGAGGTGATAAGCTGGATCCCAACACCCCGACGACCCTACCTCCGCAAGGGCGAGTAAGCACTCTCTGCAAAGGGAACATCCCAGGGGAAGGGGGAAAATGAGATGAGAAGCAAGAGAGATACGAAACACTGTGGCATCTGAGTTGTAGTAGCTTTGATGGCCTTATATTGATGGCCTTATAAACTCTCCATCTAGTATAAATGGATACTGGTCACCGATGATAGATGTTCTATTGAAATAAATAAATAACAACATATAGATCAGAAGAATAGACTAATAATTTGCAGCAGTTAGTACTTTTCGTATGAACAGTGTTTTAATTATTGTGGAATAACAATACCTCTCTATAAATTCTGGGACTCCTATAAGGCTTTTTCAATTCTTCACATAATAGCTGGAGCAATTCAACATAAAACGATATGTGTCTTTTAAAACTGTGCGCAAGGAAGAGAAACAGAAAATAATTAACAGTCACACATGCAGCCTGTTCTTCCTTGAGAATCAAATAATTACATCTTTTTGCTTATTGCCTTAAATAAAGTCTCAATTCCAAAATAAGTCCCTGCTTTAGAGTGGTATTCATTTGTGCCAAGGAAATAAATTATTTCTTTAGACCTTGTCCATTTTTATTAATCTTTGTCCATTATTCAAATGTTCATCGATCGATTTGTAAACTCAAAGAAATAATTTAAACTTTGTCCATTATTCAAATGTTCGTCGATCACTTTGTAAAATCAAAGAAATAAAAGGAAATACCTGAGGAGTGCTTTTATTAACATCCGCAGGCTACGAATGCTGAGAAATACCTTACATAACTGTTACATTCTGTATAGTTCAATTCAATATGCTTTATCACCATGTATCTTTAAGTGCATGAGCCATGTTATGTTTCCTAAGGTGTTCCATATTCTTAACAGAGTTTTCCTCATGCAGCATTCTGCTGCTATGGTCAGTTGTAACCTGGACATCCATGTACCTGGACCAGATGCTGTGCTGTTAATAAATCTACTTTAAAGATCAACCTTTCCTTGGATTATTACAAATTTTGGCGACAAGGATAACCTACTCCAGCCATCTTCAGCACAGGAGCGGAGTTTGAACCCATTTTCTTCAATTTTTGATACTTTGGTAACTATTTGCATTTCGTTTATTTCAAGAAAACCCTGAACACTCTCCATCTCATCTACCATATTGGATTTATCTCTGCCTTTATTCCGTTTTTCTGGAAACATTTGAAACTATTACTTTTATGTACTTTCTTCATTTGCATCTTTTGGATTTACTCTACCTTCGTTGATGAATTTGCTCGCGCGTTGGCATTGGCGCTGTTCCCTAGCAACCTCCTGTTGTGTTCTACGTTGCCTGTCATCGTTTTGACGAATCGTCCTACGTGTTGTTTCTGCCTCGTGTTCTTCAAACACGTCACTGCTTTTGTTTCGCGCACTACGTGGACAGACACTGCTACGGTATTTGCATTGCGTAGACAGACACTGCCACGTCAACGCCGGAATAAAAATAAACAGTGCAGAAGCCATTGGACGTCACCACGCAACGTATTGCGTCATCGCGCAACTATAAAAACGTCATTGCGCTACTACTCACGCAACGTGACTCCATTTTGAATGTTTGTGTTTCCAGTTACTTAGCAACCATCACACGCGAAGCCGTCCTGAGCCTTCGTTTGGCAATAATTTTCACAGCGCTTCATTTTCTCAACAATATTTCTCGTTTTAGTAAAACTTTCTCAGCGCTTGGATTATTAACAATTTCCTACATCCTGAGGATCTGTACATCGGCCAACCAACAATTTTTCAACCATTTCCTGCTACTGCAGATGTACATTTTCAGTCACTCTCCATTTCAAGTACTGTGATTGGATTTTCATTTATTAACATTTGTTTTATTTTTAACTTATTCATTTATTCTTTTATTTTATTGTATATTTTACATTTTAAGAGCACTCAATTCCAACATTATCATTGATTGCCATCCCTTACCTAATATCAATGAACTGGTGTCTCTTTTTGATGGTGCGCAGATTTTTTCCACTCTAGACCTGAGATCTGCGTACCATCAAATTGAACTTACTGAGGACTCTAAAAAGTACACTGCATTTATCACTCCCATGGGCCTATTTCAATACAGAAGAATGCCTTTTGGCTTAGCGTCGGCAGCTTCTGTTTTTCAACGTGTCATGTTTCAAATTTTCAGGGATCTTGACGTATTCGTGAAGTGTTTTCAAGATGATATATTAATCTTTTCCAAAAATGAAGTTGAACATTCTACACATTTGAACGAAGTATGTTGCAGGTTAGAAAAATATGGTCTTACACTAAAGGCACACAAATGCAAACTTTTCAGGAAATCTGTAGAATACTTGGGACATACATTATCTGGAGAGGGTTTAGTTCCCAAAAAGTCAAAAGTTGAAGCTATTCTTAATGCCCCTGCCCCGAGTAATAAGGAACAATTATTATCTTTCTCGGGCATGTGTGAATACTACAGTAAGTTTGTGGTTAATTTTGCCACCAAAATGGAACCTTTGAGGAGGTTATTGAGACAGAGTAATGAGTTTGTTTGGGAAGCTGAACAAGAAAAAGCTTTTGCTGATATTAAGTGTGATATTGTCAATTCACCTACTCTTAAACCCTTTAGAATTGGGAAAAAATGTATTATTACCACTGATGCTAGCTTGTATGGTCTTGGTTGTGTATTATCTCAAACTGATGGTGCTATAGAATGGAATGTGGCTTTCTCATCTAGAACATTAAATGAGACAGAACGTAGATATGCCGTGATTGAACGGGAACTACTTTCCTGTGTGTGGGCAATTGAGCACTACAGAATTTACATTTGGGGCAGTGAGTTTGTATTGAGAACCGACCACAAGCCTTTAGTACACATCTTATCGGTTGGTGGAGGTTGGAACTCTACTGCTAGGATTGCGCGTTTGGCATCCAAGTTACAAGAATACCATTTTACTGTGGAGTACATTCCGGGAAAAAAAAATGTCACGGCTGACTGTCTTTCACGTCTTCCTTGCAAAGATCACGAAGACAAAGTTAATAAGGTCAGTGAGGTGGATTTTGTTTTAAATTTGTCTGATGTTGTTACTCCCCAATATCAGGACATCACAGAACAGTTGTGGTTAAAGTGTCAAGAGGAAGATGAGAAATTTGGCATTCTTAAGGATTATATTTTTAAGGGCTGGCCCAATAAGACAAAAGTCAGAGATGATTCACTCCCGTTCTATAATGTTTCTGAGGAGCTGTTTTGTGAAGGGGACTTGGTTTTTAAATCTGGAAAGTGCATTCCACCTGTAGGTATTCAGGAGATCATTCTCAAACTGGCACATAAAACACATCCTGGGATTTCGGCCATGAAGCGTCTAATAAGGTTAAATTTTTGGTGGCCAGGGATGGACAGGTATATTGATCGCACTGTCAGGGAATGTAGTGAATGTTGTACTAAGGACAAAATGTTAAAGTTGCATGTTCCCCCACTTAAACCCGTCAAGTGGCCTGAACTTCCTTGGAGTAAAATAGCTTTTGACATCTCAGGTCCGTTTCAGATATTACCTGAAACCTCACGTTATGCGCTGGTCATGATTGACTACCACTCTAAATGGCCTGAAGTGAAATTTGTAGCCAGAGTTACTTCTGAGGTAGTTATTACATTTTTTTAAGGAAGTTTTTGCAAGAGAAGGTTGCCCATCTGTATTAGTGTCTGATAATGGGGTACAGTTGGTGTCCTCGGAGATGCAATCCTTCTTGCAAAGTTGTAACATCAAGCACTTACGTACATCGCTTTATGAACCACATGAGAATGGGCAGGTTGAACGCTTCAACCGAGTTTTGAAGAGTTTTGTTGTTGATGCTATTAAAGAAAGGAGTAATTGGTTGAATGTTATTAGGGAAAAACTGTGGACCTATCGTATAACTCCTCATACCACGACAGAAGTTAGTCCTTTTAAACTGCTCAAAGGCAGGAATCCTGCGTCCAACATTTGTCCTTGGTGGTTTAAGGAGAAATGTAAAGAGTTAGGAGAAGATGAGGTAGATATCCAGAGTGTGGCAAATAGGGTTGATTGTAAACAGAGTAAGTCTGCTCTGTGGTATAATAAAAAATGGAAGGCAATAAAGTCTAATTTCTGTGTTGGGGATTGGGTTATTAGGATTCTGAAACCTTTCATGGTCAACAAAGGTTCCAGCAAGTATAGTAGACCCATTCAAATTAAAAGAGTTTTTGATAATTCAGTAATCACTCAAGATGGCAAAGTTTGGAACTTAAGTAAAGTTGCCAAATGCCCCACACATTCTGTTTTCCAACCAGACCAACGTGAT
This sequence comes from Lissotriton vulgaris, assembly GCF_964263255.1. Classification (NCBI taxonomy): domain Eukaryota; kingdom Metazoa; phylum Chordata; class Amphibia; order Caudata; family Salamandridae; genus Lissotriton; species Lissotriton vulgaris. The sequence goes on from NC_141691.1 coordinate 1,855,650,504, forward strand.
AATTCTGACAGCTGTTCCCTTCCTGGTCCTTCTCCTGATTCTGTGGCTTTTAGAGTCAAGGATGATGTGCGTATCAGAAGAAAGCCTACTTCGTTACATGATTATGTTTAAACATATTTCTTTTCTTTCTTTTAATAGGGGAGATGTGTTACATTCTGTATAGTTCAATTCAATATGCTTTATCACCATGTATCTTTAAGTGCATGAGCCATGTTATGTTTCCTAAGGTGTTCCATATTCTTAACAGAGTTTTCCTCATGCAGCATTCTGCTGCTATGGTCAGTTGTAACCTGGACATCCATGTACCTGGACCAGATGCTGTGCTGTTAATAAATCTACTTTAAAGATCAACCTTTCCTTGGATTATTACAATAACCTTATCCTGTTTTTCTCTTTTTCAGTGCCTGGAGGAATCCGTATATGAGGCAGGATTCCGGAAGCTTGCCCGGGTAACTGGAGCTGAAGACAGGAAGTACGTAGAGGCAGCTTGGACGGGGAAGGAATGGCCAAGGACCGGAGCCAAACAAAATCGAAGACGAAGGCTTGAACACATTAGATTCCAGGTAATCGAGAGGAAATAACAAGGCCAATCGCTTAAGTTCCTTAAACACACTTATTTATCATCCAGGAATGGGTGGGGTTATACGTGGAGGGTGTATCCGGTTAACTGTCAACCGGCAAAAGGAAACACATGGTTAAAGGGGGAAAACAGTACACCTGGGAACAATGCTGAATGCTTCGTCATGGATACTAATAAATTGTCTCCACGTGCACTTGAATTTTAACTGTGTTTTCTTCATAATGTCTTTTTTGTTTTACAATACATAAATGATTGAGCACAATCTATATTTGTGAAAAACAATTAAACAGACATCTCATAACATTATTCTTTACTGCCATAATACTATAGTTTAAGAGTTGGCCAAAAGCGCACAGTTCCTAACAGAGGGTCCCTGTAGCTCAAACAGGAGGTCAGCCAACTGACCATTGAAGTCTCTCTGAATAGCCTGGAATCAAGGCAAGCAGGTCCAATCTTCCTTTTTCAGGCAACAAGGTAGTCCTTCAAGGAGCAGGCCAGTCCTTCATGGAGCATAGCAGCCCTTCTTCAGAATCTTCCACAGGTCCAGGAGTGTTCTAATTATTGCTTCTGTGGGTCCTGTTTTATACCTGGTGCCAACATTTGAGTGGGGGAATTCCCTGGCATACCCCCAAACCCGTTGTAGTCAGTACTTCCCATGGGTTTGGCTTCAAACTGTCTAGGGTGACAAAAGGTGGGGCAAGCCTGGTATCAGGTTGCTTTGTGAGTGCTGTGGGCAAGGTCCTTTGAAATGTTTTTATGGCAGGGTGCAGCTCCTCTCCAGTCGTCCTGCAAGGATAGCACTGCCCAGCTACACCCAGGTCCTATTGTTCATCTGCAGGCCCAATACACGTCCTGATGGGCGAACCATTAGCAGGCTCAGCAGTTGGAACACCCTTCGAAAGGCCCAAGAGATTTTCGGCAGGAAAATACCAACTTTCTAAAAGTGTCATTTTCAATATTGTTATCTAGAATACGACTTTAGCATTAAGGAGATTTTTTAATTGCAATTGATTTGAGTGTAAATATCATTTCTCTATCTGCTCTAAGTCTTAAGTCAGCACTTCTTTATCTAATAAAGAAACCCAGTGTTAATCTATGGGGGAGATATGTCTTACAACAGTGAAAAAAACACCTCTAGGAGTTTTTTTCACTTTCAGAACATGTAAAACTCAACCGCACAAGTCCTACCTTCTAAATAGTGTGCACCCTGCCCTGTGAGCCTTAACGGCCTACCTTGGGGGTGGTGTACAAGTAGTACAGAGGAAGATTTAGGCCTGACAAATTGTTTGCTTTGACAGGTCGAAATGGAAGTTTTAAACTGCACAAGAGGTTGCAGTGGCAGGCCTTAGACATGTTTTAGAAGGCCACTATAGTGTGTGGCAAAATGAGTGTTGATGTCAACTAGTAGCATTTATTTAAACACCCTGGGTACATGTAGTGAATTTTACTAGGGGCTTACAAGTAAATTAAATGTGCCAATTAGGTGTAGTCCAAATTTTACCATGTTTGAAAGATGAGAGAGCAAGCACTTTAGCACTGTTTAAGTCCACAGAGCTCTAAAGCCAACAAAAAACCAGTTCAGCAAAAATCAGAGGGTAAAGGCAAAAGGTTTGGGGGAAAACCACACCCAGGATATCAGGCTAACACCCACCCCCCCTAACCATCCTGTTCCATAGTCTCTTTTCTACCATTGTAGCTTGGCATTAGAAATCAAAATTTGAGGTTAAAGATCAGGTGTTTGTAATAGGATATCTGTTGAATTTTCCTGTTAAAATGCCATTGACTCAAAGTTATAATGTAAAGATTCTGGTGAGGAAAAAGTAGCAGTCAGTGTAATGGATTCTACCCGCAAGTAATGAGAGTGATAAAAAACTCTTCAGTCTATTGCCACTATACCAAAATATAAAAGATGGATTTCACAATAACTGACCTAAATGAGCACCAGACATCAAGTTTGAGGCCAGTCCTAGGAAGCATAATTCAATGCTAGATGTTTCATTCATTTGACAAGGAGGCGAAAGAGAGCGTGTTCCCAGAGGAGAGTTCTACTGAGCTTATTTTCCACATTTCCCTGCATCTGGATAAGGATAATGAGGAAAGACTGCTGTTGGTCAAATAGTCTGCGTGTGCATCGTCTAGTGAGAGTGTAATACGAAATATTGTGTTGTCAAATAATGAGCCCAGAAGAAGTCTGTGGTCAGTTTGTGAGTGTGACTAGGCCAAAAATGCATTCAGCAGATTTGTGCTGCATCCCAGAAGCAATCAAAGAGAACACATTTAATGGTATGACCATATTCCAATACTGGTCGCCATGGGTTGCATCAACCTAGTGGAAGAATGTATAACCGCGGGCCCACTGCCGAATGTGAAGAGGGTCCTCTTAGTCTCTCAGATCTCACAGGTATTCGTTGGTCTTGAGCTAGATTGGGCCCCATGAATGGTGAGGGGCCCATGAATGTCACCTCAGGGGCAGCAGGAGCCTGGTTACACCCCTGCGCCAACCACTGTGTTTACCTCCACATCTCAACAACACCCTGATATCTAGGGAACCTACTTAACATTAATTACCTAGCCACGCAATACCATCTCTCACTCTCCTTTTCGTATAAGTATATTAAACTGAAGAAATCTACTTTATTTCTGTGCTCATGGCTCTTAACATTCCCTTTGATTGTGTTACTTGGTCAGAGATCTGGCAAGGGTTATTTATTGAAAGAACAGAAGCTACTAGAAACCAGCAGATTACATTTTGGCAACATGGTAGCACTGTCAGGATCTTTCTGGGAAGTATACAAAGTAACCGGCTGAAGAGGAATAATTATAGTAGGGGTGTGGAAATGTGCGAAATTTGCCTTTGCAGAATTACGTAAAATTACCAAACAATGACACAAATTACTGCATAATTATGCAAAATGCATCTCCAGCATATCAGGTTAGAAAATGATACCGGAGCAGCATTTCGCGCTCAAAATGGAGCACAAATCGATGGTCACATTGCACAAGTGTGAAGCCATTTTTTCACTTTTGCCTGTTGCTGGCCTACCTTTTCCTTGTCTCCAAGGACCATCCACCTCCATGAACCCATCCACCTTCATGAACCCATCACTTCATGAACTCATCCACTTCCATGAACCCATCACCTATTTATCCATCCACCCCAAGAACCCATCCACTTCCATGAACCCATCACCCCATGATCCATCCACCCCATTAACCCATCACCCCATTAACCCATCACCCCATGAACCCATCTACCTCCATGAACCAATCCACCTCCATGAACCCATCACCCCATGAACCCATCCGCATCCATGAACCCATCCACCCCATGAACCCATCCGCCTCCATGAACCCATCTACCCCATGAACCCATCCTCCTCCATGAACCCATCCACTTCCGTGAACCCATCACCCCATGAACCCATCCATTTCCATGAACCCATCCATCCCAGAACCCATCCACTTCCATGAACCCATCACCCCTATGTACCCATCCACTTTCATGAACCCATGCACCCCATGAACCCATCCACCTCCAAGAACACATCACCCCATGAGCCCATCCACACCCATGAACCCATCCACATCCATGAACCCATCACCCATGAACCCATACACCCCATGAACCCATCTACCCCATGAACCCATCCTCCTCCATGAACCCATCCACCCCATGAACGCATCCTCCTCCATGAACCCATCACCCCACGAACCCATCCATCTCCATGAACCCATCCACCTCATGAACCCATCCACCTCCATGAACCCATCCACCTCCATGAGCACATCACCCCATGAACCCATCCACCTCCATCAACCCATCCATCCCATGAACCCATCCATCTCCACAAACCCATCCAGCTCCATGAACCCATCACTCCATGACCCGATCCACCTCCATGAACCCATCACTCCATAAACCCATCCACCTCCATGAACCTATCCACCTCCATGAACCCATCACTCGGTGAACCCATCCACCTCCATGAACGCATTCACCCCATGAACCCACCCACCTCCATGACCCCATCACCCCATAAATCCATCCAACTCCATAAACCCATCTACCCCCATAAACCCATCCACCTCTATGAACCCATCACTCTATGAACCCATCCACTTCCAAGAACCCTTCACTCCATAAACCATCCACCTCCCAAACCCATCAACTTCCATGAACCCATCCAGCCCATGAACCCATCCACCTCCATGAACCTATCACTCCATGTAACCATCCACCCCCATGAACCCATCACTCAATGTAACCATCCACCTACAAGAACCCACCCATCCCATGAACCCATCCGCCTCCATGAACCCATCCACCTCCATGAACCCATCACTCCATGAACACATCCACCTCCATGAACCCTTCACTCCATGAACTCATCCACCCCATGAACCCATCCATCAAATTCTTGTTCAACTCCCCCTTTTTTTGAAGTTTAATTTCAATTTTTTTCTCCGTTAGACTGCCGCTACATGTTTATTATTCATTTGTGGAAACCCTGTCTGTTTGTTTTTGTTCCTTTTTTTTCATTCCCACACATTCAGTGTTATGGCAGAGGAAGGCAGCGCTTCCACCATGCCATCAAGCCCCCCCCCCTGTTGTCCGTGGGTTACTCATTTGCAGTGCGCAATAGGTGCCGAGGGAAACAAAGTCGAGGTTGCATGCACCAACAGTTAACTGACGCTTAAACTGTATTAATGTAACATGTATTACTTTGCAGGAAGCATTATATATGATATTATTTTAAATGCATCTATATATTTAAACCACTCCTTTGCAACAAAGATGATGGATGAAGGTACCGTATCTTAGTGCAAAACGTACCTGCCCTCGTCCACCATATCTGTTGCACAGGAGTTACTTTTGAAAGTCATACTTTCGCTATAAATAATTTCACAATCATTAGGCGTTGTTGTTAACTTGTGCAAATGCTGTGGTTGCTTGTGGGATATTACTAAGTAAGTGTCCTCTGTTTTGTTATAGCACCTACCCAGGAAGAGGCCAGGACCACCATCTTTTAGATGGGCCAATGATGGGTGAAAGGTCAGCTAGAAGGAGTGGTAGTGGTGGTAAGTTGGTTTCCATTCGCAAGAACAACTGTTGTATTTGTTAAGGTATTCCTTACTTACTTAAGCCTGATCCCTAATCCCTTTTCAATGAGCCTCCTTCTGATATTTCATTCTCTGTCTTGCCACCGATTATATAAATGGGTAGCAGAATTGTGTCGCCAAGTGCACATTGCCTAGTGCCCACTCATAGCAAGACCGTCTTCCAGCCCATCCTATCCTAGCACCTATCACAATTTGCTGATGGCTTCTCCCTAAATTTATTTTTCTCTTATGCCATCTCTTACACTGATCATTCTCTTACCTCTCATTTACCACGTGGTGCATATGTGTAACATCACATGATATTCTATGCCAATAGTAGTCCAAAAAACATTCCACCACACCAGGTTAGCTCAGTTTATGTTGCATAATAGATCTAGTCAAATATTGTGTGCTACAAAAATAAGTTTAAATCAGTGTATATTCCTGCCGGAATATATATATAAACTACAGTTTAGCCATTTCTTTAAGGTCACATTAAGAATCTTTTGAAAGTGTCCCCCCTTCAATGTAACTAATTTATTTACACCTTTCATTGATTTCCACCTTTTTTAAAATATGCATGTGATCCTCCGAGATTATTTAGTGCCACATGATGCTAATAGTAGAGTACTTTGTTAATGAACAGCTTTTCTTTTCGCCCAAAACCTTATGTAGTAAAATGCATGAAACTGCGTCTTACGCACTCTTTAGTAGTTTGTTTCTTCGGACTTTGTAAGTAGGAAATGCCTGTGAACAAGTACCTAGTCCAGAGAGACTAGTCCTGCAAACCAGGACTGGCCTGGAGTGGACTCATGAGAACTTGGAGTAGATGTCAAGTGAGACACACTGCCCGGTTTTGGGATGTTTTGATGTTCCATCGTGAATGGTCATTTAGGAATAGATTGGGAGGCAGGTATTTTTTGACTTAGCTTGATGGGCAGGAATGGAAGAGGACAGTCAGACTGCAAAGCTAGTGGCTATTCTTTTCTCTCTTTTATTGCTGCAAGTCTCTCCCTATTTGTGAAGTGCAGAGCAAAATTGATGTATATTAGTTTAGTTTTATTGTGACAATGTGCAAAATGTATGTAACAAGTGGAGGATAAATATCGATTGCAGTTAAAAAGATGTAGGACACAAAACTATTTAGGATAATACTAATAATTTAAAAAAATGTTTAATATACTTCTACTTATCAGTGTCTTTTCTTCCCTCCTTTCAGTACAGCTAAAGAAGAGGAAAAGGGTAGGATAGCCCTCATGAGTCCATGGTGTCCCTGGCACTGTGGCCACTACTTCCGAAGGGACTCCCTCTGGTGTTGGTAAATCTTGTTTATTCCTTAAATCTTAGATTGAACAACCACTCTCAGCTAATATTCATCATGGCTTTCAGTATTTTGTTGTTGTTGTACTTTTCATAATTTTCTTTTAACATCCCTTTAATCTTCCTAAGAATCCATTAGCTTCACACATCTCCTGGTATTTCCTTTAATTACCTTCTGTTTCTGAAGCCTTCTTTCCTTTCTTCTCCCCCTTTTTCCTGGCTCTAACAGCAAGATCTCCCTTATTCCTTTTTACATTTCCTCTCTTCATAGTCTTCTCCATCCATCGATCATTGTTTTTCTGATCTTTTTCTTTTCTCCACCATATGTTTTATACAATTGAATGGTTGACTATTTAATTTTGCAGGTAAACTTTTGAAAGTCATACTTTCGCTATAAATAATTTCACAAACATTAGGTGTTGTTGTTAACTTGTGCAAATGTTGTGGTTGCTTGTGGGATATTACTAAGTAAGTGTCCTCTGTTTTGTTATAGCACCTACCCAGGAAGAGGTCAGGACCACCATCTTTTAGATGGGCCAATGATGGGTGAAAAGTCAGCTAGAAGGAGTGGTAGTGTTGGTAAGTTGATTTCCATTCGCAAGAACAACTGTTGTATTTGTTAAGGTATTCCTTACTTACTTAACCCTGATCCCTAATCCCTTTTCAATGATCCCCCTTCTGTTATTTCATTCTCTGTCTTGCCACCGATTATATAAATGGGTAGCAGAATTGTGTCGCCTAGTGCACATTGCTTAGTGCCCACTCATAGCAAGACCGTATTCCAGCCTATCCTATGCTAGCACCTGCCACATTTCGCTGATGGCTCCTCCCTAAATTTATTTTTCTCTTATGTTATCTTTTACACTGATCGTTCTCTTACCTCTCATTTACTACGTGGTGCATATGAGTAACATCACATGATATTCTATGCCAATTGTAGTCCAATAGTAGTCCAAAAAACATTCCACCACACCAAGTTAGCTCAGTTTATATTGCATAATAGATCTAGTCAAATATTGTGTGCTGCAAAAATAAGTTTAAATCAATGTATATTCCTGCCGGAATATATATATATAACCTACAGTTTAGCCATTTCTTTAAGGTCACATTAAGAATCTTTTGAAAGTGTCCCCCCTTCAATGTAACTAATTTATTTACACCTTTCATTGATTTCCAGCTTTTTTTAAATATGCATGTGATCCTCCTAGATTATTTAGTGCCACATGATGCTAATAGTAGAGTACTTTGTTAATTTGGTGTAAAAGAAAAGCCCCAGGCACACAGAATCACAAACAAGAAATCCAGTGAACCCAGACAAACAGCAACAATATGTGACTGTCTGAATATACATTCCATGTTCTTGAAGTGGAACTACACTTTTTTTTTATTGTTTGGTGGACCAGAGGGCCTGCCACAGAATTCTGGGGTATGACAGACCATCCCTATTGGGAGAGAGCAGCTAGACTCTGCCTTCAAAAGTGGAGGCCATTGCTGGGTAATATTATTGAGGGAGGAGGATACAGTGGCAGCAGGCGTCTCAAGTGCTACTCAGACAGTGGAACCACAGAGACCACCACAGCTTCACTGGCGCCAACGCAGGTGACCATGTCTTCTACCATCACAGCCATTACCTAGACCAGCACACCCCTCTACCCCCTCAAGGAGCCTAGAGGTCATCCTCCAAGATGTGATGGAAGATCTCTCACAAGAGAGGGATATCCAGAGGGAGATCCTTGACGGACTTGACATAATTAAGGGACTGTTAGAAAATGTATTAAGGAGAGGGCAGGGTCTGTTGTGGGTGGAATCAATTATGGGGAGGGATTAGATTAGTTTAGGTGTTTTTTAGGGTTATATTCTTTATAGAAGGGTTTATGTGCTTGGTAACAGTTGGGTTACGGGTAGAATTCTTTAGGTATAATGTAGGGTTTCAGTAGGGCGTGGGCCAGATGCAGGTGGTGGTGAGGGTAGATTTGTTTTGCAATTAAAATGTTTATTCAAAATTAGTTTTGATTTCTTTTCATTGATGTTTTAATCCATGCATTACTGTTTAAATTAAATTTAGCATCCCTTGTAGATCAAAACAGGAAGCTCCATCACATAAAACATACCTACCCAAGGCTGAAGCCTGACTTGTCCCATCATAAAGAAGTTGTTCAACCGTATACATCCCCATTGTCTTCTCATTAGTCTGTCTGTTCCTGAACTCCCTTAAAAGGCTACAGGGCCACTTCCAGTCCAGTGCACACTCTTACTATCGGTGCTGGAAAATTGAAGAGGCTCAACCCTCACTCGCCTTTAATGGCTTTATGTTACTTAAGAAGCAACTGTTTCCCATTAGGAATAGTTGTTTGTACACCACCCTACTCTCTGCATTGACGGCTAAGTAGAGTACTTACTTCAGTAGTACATAGATGTGTCACAATATTTGTAGTGTCAATGCCAACCCTGACACAAACCTACTCCCTCCTTCAAGTTCAAGAGACGTCTTAGCTTAGTGGAAAAAGTGTTGTGTGCTACCTACCCCATATGATTCAATATTACATTGAAAATTGGGTTTTTTCAAAGAGTAGTACTGCTCGTGATGGAGCTAATAGGCAAGATGACACAGGATAAATTAGTTTATTCTTATTGTGAATGAAAGTGGAGAAACAACCAAAAGGATTCACGTTTTGCAACAGTTAACTCAGCTGAAAGAAAACACAGATTGGCAAATCCATCCCAGAGGCCATCACAAATCACATTAGCTTGCTACCAAGCATAATAGACCATCACACCTCATGACTGAGGTGAAGGTTACGTTGATGGAAGCCAGGGAGCATAGATTTTGGAAAAAAGTGCACACTACCTATTCTTGCCCAACCATTGTTGAAATTTATCCTCTGCACTATGATCTCCCTTTCTTCCCTGGGTAGGCGGGGGTGTGTGCTCAAATGTGCAGTTTTTTTACTTCATTCTATAACATTTGGTGTAGCTTTGACCATTTCCCCCACCAAGTGTGAGATTCGTTGATGGTGGAAAGTTTCAGTCCAACAAAAGGCACAACTTGAGGTAAGAGGTTTAGATATTTTATGAATCGATGGATAGGGGAGAATAAGGAAAGGTGAGAGATAGACAAACATAACATGCATCAAGTTCATCAGAATATTGAATACATTGTGAAAGAAAGGTGATAGTTCAGTTAACAAATTCAAACTGTCTTTCAGCTCCCAGACTCCCAAGACTCCATAGTTAGCTGATAGTTATCTAAGGCTGAGAAATTCAAAATAGGGAGGACACACACACAGTACAAAAATAGTTATAGTAAAAGAAAAATGATACTGTATGCAAATGGACGGTGCAACTGCATTCTTCTTGCAATGTCGGTCATAAGTGCAGGACTAAATCAAGTAGCAGGAGCAATATGAAGCTTTGTTGCAGAAGAGAAGGCCAGTAGAATGCAAAAAGAAAATGGCAATATTGGAGAGTCAGAGTAAGCATGGGCATTAGGAACAATTGAATGAATCATAGCCTGACTCAGTGATGTGCCATTGAGTAATAACCAGTCTCTCAACACACCTCTCTTCAGTTTTCACGGGTTGGCCTCTTTGAGTACTCTGGTTTCCCATAGTAGTAGGTAGGCATTGGTCTTCTTCTGGCTGTTGTCAAGGGTTCTTGCTGATTTTATTTCATCCAGAAACAGACAGACTTGTTCAACAACAAAATGAAAAGAAAATAAGTCTTAGGGCTGGATTAATTTTTTGGCAGACGGTCTGCTTCTCCGTAAGGGACATGGAGTAAATTACTCCATAAACCTGATGGAGGTGCCCCGGACAAATTTAGAAATGACCACCAAGCTGGTGTCACAACCACTCACCCGGAGTACTTGTCTGCTGGGATGATGCTAGATCTCTGCGCACCTCTACAGCAAATTCCGACCGAGCTTGGAATCCATAGCCAGCTGGCGCTCGAGAAGGGTATGGTGATTGGGAAGAGAAAAAAGGCAGAGATCCTTAATCTCTGGACCTGATGAGGAAATCCTCTGGGAGATTGCCTCCTACCCTAATCTCCTGGTTTTCAATCAGACTACTGCTCATCTCAGTAGAAAGAGGTATAATGATCTGTAATGGGTGAAAAACAAGAAGAGCTGAATGACCCTAAAATACAAGTGCATTTGCATTCATGAACTGTTTAACAAGCAATCAACTACTGTGTGTACTTACAGGCAACTATTGTAGTACATTCAAACAAGAGATCCCTACTTCAGGAATGTTCTAGCTTTTTAATCAATACTCATTGATTCCCATAATAGTATTATTGATTTATCAACAGAATGTACATTCCAGTCAGAGATCGATGATCCTATCCAGTCATTGTTGCCTTGAGTAAAGCGCACCCTGATCTGTTTGACAAATACTGTCACGTTACTGGACATAGTTAATGCCCTAACCTTCGTAATGTGTTGGACCTTGTCCATGAAGTAACACTGTTTATTATTCTTTTATTCTTTTCCAGGTGCAGAGTTCGACAGCCAGAGCGAGCTGCCGCAGGTGCAGACGTGAGGATTCAGGTAAGGATGAACTGAACTCTGGATTCAGGGCGAGGTTCCTCAGAAGGGGGCTGGACTCTGACCAGAAGAAGCCAAGCATTGTCTAGTGGTTTCGGCCACGTTTCCAAAATCTCACAAGATTTCAGGTGGCACATGTTTTCTAGGGAGCAGGACAGATCTTCAGGAGATGGCCTCAGGCAATTAATATGGTTCAATACTATCACGAAAATACAGGGCATAAATAATGGCTTCAAAAAGTAACACTTCAGCACAAATGCCCCAGGAGATTACAATCATAAGGAAAATAATGACACCACAATTAAGGCTCATACACAAAGTGTCCCAGAGGGAACCACTCTCTGGGCTCCCAAAGAAAATTGGCCCCGGGAGATTACACTCAATGGTCTCCCAAGGAAAATGGGCCCTTGGGATAGCAACATGGGCAAGCAAGGTGAATCCCATTGCACTGATAATTCAAGAAGGAGCAAATGGCACCCACATTCATGACATCTGGTGGCAATTTCTGAAGAATTGGCAGAAACCGCTGTCACAGCGGATCTTGTAAATGCTGTTTCTAGTTTGAAGCACATTTCCATCAACATGACAGAGCCATGCACCAAAGTGGGATTTTCTTTCTGAAAAAAAAAAAAATTGCTCACATAGGCATGGGTGTAGTTTTTAGAGCCCATCACCACCATGCTTTTCCCGGTGGTGACTGGCTGTGACAACTGACTTTTAATTTTGACTATCTAAATTAGGTGGGTAGAAATGGAGGCCTCCCTCCGACAGCCCTGACTCCACAGGGACTTGGATGGGCTTAATCATGGAGGAGCTGGAGTAATCTCTGCCGTGAATAAACCAAAGGTCTGCCCGCATGTAAATATTGGGGGCGGATCATAGTCTTGACAGTATAGATATGCTATTGCAATGGAGAATACATACTGTTAAGATTTAAATCAGGTTTTAAGTTACTAAAAAGACAATCAAGTAAAGTTGCTATCATAGTAACATGCTGAATGCAACTGTTGAACTAGAATGACCTCGCAAGACCTAGGTAGACTTATCCTCCTGAATGCGCCAACTACCCCAGCCACACTGAACACATGCTATAAAGGCACACTGGCCACCGGACAAGTTAGGTACTTTATTGGCCGACTGTTGAGTTCTGGCCACTTTTCCTTCTTTCCATGACAATAGGTCAATCAGATTTGATCCATGTACACCTCTGCTGGGTCACCTAGATAGTCTTGGACTATCTTCTGAATTGTTATTAGAGCACCTATTTGCTGTATCTGCATTGTATCCACCTGCACACTTAACTTAAGTCTTGCAATGTGGAGACAGCCAACTGCAGAGGTTGGGAGTGAACTTGAGGCTGTTGTTGCTGTGGGTTTGGTAGCAGGCAATGGTGTTGTTTGCAGATGCAGATATTGTTAGCCAACAGCACAGCCATTTCTGGAGACTCAAAGCTGCACTTCAGTTCTGCCCTGGTCAAAAACTTGCAGTCATTCTGTTTTTTGACAATCCAAGTCTTGTATATTGAGACACCCTGCATTGAGAAAGAAACACAAGTGACCAGCACTTCTTTGTTATGTGGATCCAGTATCATGGTACAGATGTAGGGGCAGATTTACTACATCTGCTCCTACACCTTACCCTGGGTTTGCAACCCAAAAGTAGTGCAAACTTGTGCAAAATAATTATTTTGTATTTACTTTTTTCTCAAAATCTGTTCTGCAATGGAAAGTAGCCTGAAAGTAACACAAAGCAGCACATTATACGACTTTGCATCAAGGGAGCATTTCATGGGTGGGAAATGGATGTTCCTATGCACTCATCCATGGCTTTTGACAAAAAGTCACGCCTACTAACAATAGTAGAAAGGGCTTTTCAGTACAAAATATTGTCTCTTTGTAGCTGAAGAAATGGAGAATTTTTTTTTCCTTTTAACTTGTTCCACTGTGCATGTGTGCTGCACTGTTAAGTATACATTAAAAGTGAGAAAAAGTTAAAGTTAGCCTAAGTATAGTATTTTGTACTGGAAGGGTCCCCTTCTAGTATAAAACCTTTACTAGACATGATGCAGACGCCTTTTCACTATGGCGCATAGGTTTATGCATTGCACTAGGCAACTTGATTGTGCACCAGCACTAGGGAAGAGCAAGATAGTGCCTTATCTTATTAGACATGGCAAGTTTCTGCTCTCTTCCTCTGATGCACTGCAGTGAAGCAAATTTGGGTTTGTAAATTTGCTCCACAATCCTTGGTGGCCACAATCTCTTTTTGGAGTCTTTGATTATTAAGTGAAGGATTAAAATGTTGACCAAATTAAACATTTTTTCAATGGTATTAAGAACTATTTGTTCCACCTTTTGCAAATGGTCATGAAGCAGGTGCAACAACAGGATTACTTGGCTCATTACTCTCGCCTCTTTACTGATTTCCCATGTCATAACTCAAAAGATAGTAGCAGTTAGATCAGGCACTTCACTTACCCCTGTTTTCCACCTCTATTGTCAGGGTTTGGGCAGTTGCATCCCCTGCCCTTTGAAATGCATAAACATAAATAAATCTGTGCAGCTCAAACAGGCACTACAGCCTTTAGATGGCTCAGTTTCAACCTGTCACCTCCTGTATGAGAGCTTTTACAGGTACTTAATTTACATGCTGAATGATTCTCAACTGCTTCCGGGCTTTAAATAAATTATGAAAATGATTGCACATTTTTTGACGTGTAGCCGGTACGTTGCTGAATTAGGTTTATGAAATGTGCTATACACAGGACTCTGGTGTGTGTACACCATAAATATATAATTGCCATTCTCTGTGGCAACAGACATTTGTAGACACTAGTATTAAAGTCATCAAAGAAGTTGGCAGCTGTACGCAATGTCGCTGAATGCCCCGAAAAGCATCATCAGGGGTGATAGTAGCTGATGCTTTGCTATCTGAAGGAGGTCCATTGTACAGTGATGTGCATTTAATCTGTTACATGACAACTGGATTACATGTTCGTAGTGAGGTCGATGGACTAAACAGAGCTCTCCTTCATAGCGTTATCAATTGCAGTGCTTCAAGGTGCAGTTCTGGCACACCAATATTGGAAAAATAGATCTGGCTTGGAGCCTTCCATTTCGGGCAGGGGTCGCCACAAAAACAAATTTAATTATGCTTTTCATAAAAGTTATTTGTACATTAATTTTAAAATGCAAATAGCTTATTAAAATATTTTATAATTAGACTACAAATATGTACTATGTTTTATATATTTTTAACATTAAATTATATTGATTTATATTTTAAACTAAGTGAATTCATTTATTTTAATTTAACATTATTTCCTAATGGGTTTTATTGTAAGTCCCTAACTATATTGATTCTATTGAAGTATGTTGCAATAACAGTGCTTGGCCATGTCTAGTGCTGGACTAATTCACCTTTGAGGTGCAGTACTTTACAAACATTTGTAGGTCCCTTTGTGGCTGTAGTAACTTTAGAAGGACCATTGTGAATAGGAATGGGCTTACTCTTTAATAGGTGGGTAGATGTCCCTCCTAACCCCTTCCATGATTCTCCACTACACCTTCTGTATATCTCCCTAGCTAGTGTAAATATTCCCCATTTTCTAGCTATTATGTCCTTCCCACATTTACTAGTAACACATATACTTAAGTGAGCAGTGACTTCACACTAGGGGAGGAGATATCCAAACAGAAAAATATAGGAAAGACAGATGGGTCAATTTCCCCTTGTAGGTTTGTGAATAGCATTTTATAGTACATTATGTAGTACTACAAAATGTATGGCAAAATCCAGTTTGTGAATAGATTCTGGTAATTCTAACTTTTCTTAAGGCCAACAATTTGTCTGCTTTCCCTTACATTGAAATGGAATAATAAATGTTGCCACTCCAAAGTCCAACACTCTTCCTACTGTTGCTCAGATTTGAAATGGGGATAATAAACATAACCCCTCAAAGCCCAACACTTTTCCTATTATTAGGTATACAGTTGGTGGGCAGCAAAAGGCAAAATGGCGCTCTAAGGTCTATCACAAGTACAAATCAGTTATGGCAAGTAATCTGCTGATTTGCACGGCAAACATGCCAGGGCCTGAAGATCCAGGGGCTTCTACCTAATACTGCCGGATGGGGCAGTTCTTCTAAAAGAAACTACCTTACACCTGGAAGCACATTAAGATATTTGGAAACAAGACTAAATAGTCTACCTCTCCAGGTGCCGAAATTATAGGAACCGGGTTGGAACTATCACTGGAACTAAAAGACTACTTAAAACTGACCTCAGCCCTGAAGAAGTCGCTGGGTTATCCCCTGTAACAGCGACAAAACACGTGCTGGCTAAGAAGGCTTAAGATCTTGAATTAAAGACAACTGAAAACACAAAGACAAGCATCATTGTGATTTGTAAAATTAGGTTTCGTATATGTTTATGCTATAAATATGTTTATTAATTTTTACTTTTAAGTTATTGTTAATATTTTAATGTAATGGGTGTTTAAATTGTTTAATTGCCCTTATACTTTTTTATAGACTTTGTATATATTTATATATTTAATGTACATTACCAATTGAAACCATTTTTAATTGTTTTATTTAGAATTTTAATATTTGACATAAATTACACACAATAGTATACATATGTGAATATTCCGATAAACTTGTCTTTTTCTGATGATATTCTGTCCCACTATATATTTTTGTAGACAATATTTTGACCCACACTACGTGCGAAAAACACAGGGCTGCTTCAGAAGAGGCTGTCACCCTCTTCTTCTTCCTCACTACCACCTCTTTCGATCAGTTGAACTGTATTTTTCTTTTCTCTCACTACCAATAGCTATGTTTTTGAGGTACTCTGCCCACATGATTACATGCTGATTTTCAGATGGGCCACTTGGTGACTGGTATCATAATATCCAACTTGCTTATGAAAAGACAATTTTGCTTGCAAATTGAGCATTCAGTGGTGTGCTTCTCATGTGGCCTGAGTCTAAGGAAGTCCCAAAACTGGTGAGGAGAGTGTTCTTATGATGCCAAATCCTGAAGAACGTATTTAGATGAAACTAGGTGGTTATGGTGACTTTTCTCTAGGTGGGAAGTGACTGCGCTAGGGGTGATGGTTACTGCAGGTTTGTGGCGTCTTGGAAATATGGAAGCAGGTGGTGTTGGTGAACCTACATGACTAAGGGCAGGGTGAATAGAAGTGCGTTGTACTTCCTTTGTGCCACTCCCCACACTAACAATCACTGACTGATCATCACCTCCCTCACTGCCAAGGATTTCAGCCAGGAACCTTCCTTTACCCTCATCTCGCATGGCAGGCCTTGGTTGGGTTCCAATCCATTTGGAGAAGTTGGAGGAGTGGTTTTTGTTCATTGATATTGTAAAGCTGATGTGTCCAGTGGAAGAGCAGTCTCCTACTTCAGTACTTCAGATGTTTCAGACTATGATCCCTGTTGTTGACTTTCCTGTGAAGATTCAGGGTGCTGCTGGCATACGTCACTGCAGTGCTGAGGAACATGGGCTTTCGTTTTGGGGATGATTTTGTTGATTCAGGTGTGATCCTCCCAGCCTTCTTGTGCTAATTGGAGGGTGCAGCAAGAACAAGCTATTTTCAGCCCTTTTGTGATGGGGCGTACTGCCATTACCACAATCCCCTAAGGCCCAGAGGCAGGGGGAAAGAAGACCCTAAATCCATGCTCAAGGCCCGCAGCGCAGGATGATCTATCTTCAGCCGTGTCATAACTGCTAAGGCTACTGATTCTATGGTGGAGTATTTCGCTTAGACTGGAGTTAGTACAAGAAATTTGTTGAGGACTGTTTGAGTCTCAACTATACCCACCAGATCCTTTAGCGTGGAGACGTCATGAAAAGCTGTACGCCATGCCCTATTTACCAATCCGTAGGAGATTGTTAAGGCAGACTTATATTTGGTAGAGGAGGCCTTCCTTGGTCACCAACGGGACAAGAGGGAGTCTAATGTCTTGATAAAATCCTCTGTCAGATCTTATGTGCTGTTAAGGACTACTTAATCAGTGGAGCCATATCCAATTACTTAAGCTGTTCATTTAACCGAAGACCTATTTGTGGTACGGCAAATCACAAATGGTGCAAAAGTTTTTCTTTTTAGGCAATATGATTCATTCATAAGCACAGTTTGAAGTTTTCGGACTGCATATGTGTGACATTTCCATGGTTTCAGTGTGCATATAAGTGACATTGTGTGACACTTTATGTGAGCTACTCAAAGCTCTAAAATCGTCTAAAAACTGCTGTAAACCCACTGAGATAGATGGTCCCCAACCCACTTCTTTTATCTAAGATGATCATACTGTAGAAATTGTGGCTGGTATACTTGACAAACCCTCTGCAAAGGTACTAAGTGAGCGAGAAAGAGGTGACACACTATCCAGTGACTACTGATTGCCAGACACATCCTGCTCAACCATGCATTGAATATTAGAGTAAAGCATTAAGCTGCCCTGGCTTCCCCTGCTGAGGTGGGCAGGTAAGTTGACCAAGAAAAACTAGACTTGCACTCCCTTGTACAACACCCTCACCACTGAACACAGCTTAGAACTGGACCAAGAGGAGTCAACTAGTGTGCTACTTGGCCTGTATTCTTCTACCCTGGCTGGTAGTTGATGCACATGCCACTAAATAAATTGCAAACCGCAGTGAATCTGGCATTTTTTCCCCTTTCAAAATATAATCCTAAAACAGCAAACACAATGAATATGTACACTGGTTGTACCCTTGCATATTACATCACTTATACCATGTGAAATTGTTGCATTGATCACAACACTAATGACCGCAAATGACATAATTTGTGTGAAAAGACAGTGCATCGTAGAGTGGCGAGTTATAGTTAATGTAGTAAGGTGAGTGAGAGGTCAACAGTGTGTATGGAGATGCGTGACTTATAATAATTTGAAGGTGTTGCATGAGTTATAAATAGAAGTTATGAGTCTGAGTTTTGAATTTGGAGAATTCTGTACTTTAAATTCTGTTTGTAGAAAAAGAATAAATAAAGTTAAAGTAATTGAATGGAGGCGTGTGAATTGTAAATTCAATGTAGAACTCAAAAATTACCAATGCCTTGCTTTTCCATTGAAATATGTATATACACACACACACCCACACACATATATATATAGAGAGAGAGTGAGAGAGAGATAGATAGATAGTATGATAGATAGATAGATAGATAGATAGATAGATAGATAGATAGATAGATAGATAGATAGATAGATAGATAGATAGATAGATAGATAGATAGATAGATAGATAGATAGACATATAGATGGACATATAGATAGACAGACAGATAGATAGATAGATAGATAGATAGATAGATAGATAGATAGATAGATAGATAGATAGATAGATAGATAGATAGATAGATAGATAGATAGATAGATAGATAGATAGATAGATAGATAGATAGATAGATAGATAGATTGCCATAGGCCCTCAAAAGTGTTGCTTTTGTAGCTTCAAAATGCAATATAGCACTTTTTACTGGCATTACCCCACTTCATGGGTATGCTGTTCTGAGCCCAACTTAAACACAGCTAATGATAAACAAAGCATTGTCAAAGCTAATTGATCTGTTTATTTTGAAGCAGGATATGATTGGTAATAGTTGTGCAACTTTGCGTGTGAAGCCACAATCTGTCTTAGAAAAAAAAACAAATAATGAAGCAATATCTTGGGCAGTAATGGCTGAGAGCAATTGCCTCAAAGCTCACTCTCTCTAATTCTTATTGGACTTTGTTGAAGAACTGATGACATGAGGTCTATCAGAAAGCTACACCTGTCTACAGCCATACTTAATCATACAATTGTGCCACATTTAAGATAGTCCCTATCCAACATTGAGCAGCAGTCTAAGGTATCACCCACAAAAGGTTTCCATGAGCTACAATGCTCAATATATGTATTATGTCATTTAATTACTTACCATACGTCATCACAACAGCCCTCGATACCATTTCTCAAACACTGGTCATCTTGGGTGGTAAAATGCTGGGTTAGGAGTAAGAAAACCTCCTAACTACCTTTTCTTGCATAATACACCCGTGATATGTAATAGTCTGCCACTATGCCACTACAACTCAGACTGGCCCCACTGTTGCAATCCTTACAGGCTGGCCAAAAAAATACAAATGATTCATAATCAACTTGAAGCTTGGCAAATAAATAATCTGCAAGTCTACACACAAGATTACCTCAATTATATATGGTGGTTTCGATGAGCATTCAAAAAGATTTTTAGCTCACATCCATCCAAGACAACCTCTGATGGTTCCACTTGATTCATATACTATTGTACATTTCTTCCCATGACCTACCTGCCATGTACAGCACTCCAATGATTTCCAAAGCTATCTTTGCACGTTGGTAATATATAAAAAAAGAATACTATGTCAAAAATAAACGTTGTCAGCAAGATAAAGATATCGAATGCTATCCCACAGCTTTTGACCAAGTAAAATAGCTGCTGATTAATGACAATCTGATTAAGGCAATAAGACACAGCTTTAATCGTGGAGGCTCAGACCTTGCAGGCCAATAAAGGTGATTGACATGGGGGACCATTGAAATACTCATAATATGGGATTGAGGAAGACCTACTCATGTTACACAGGTCTGTGGGAAACTTGCCTTAGGATACAAACAACTTAAGGTTTAGGTTGGGGTAAACCATAACATGCAAAGCTTCACTCAGGAGTGAGCTCTCGTCAGAACTATAGCTTCCTGCCCTTGTGACAACATGTCCCCAAACTTGCAATCATTTTATGTTGTTTCATTTAATTATAAATGAATAAGGCCTCTCCTTGGATCTATGGATTTCCAAATCTACCTGTTTGAGGTCTCCATTATATCTTGTACTGCACATCAGTCAGATTAAGAACTGCTATGACGAGTTCTGTTTATGGAATGTTGTGTTTCATTTGCATATAATGACGGGATTCCTTCTTGTGTGTGAATTATTGAGTGAAGCGTTTAGCCAAATACATTTGGTTTCATATCTTCATCAAATAATCACCTGAAGTACACTCCAGTCCGCAGTTTGCACACTATTGCACTTTAGGTTGAAATCTGTCATACGAAGGGAATCCCCTGGACATAAAGACGTGGAGCTCACTAGGCTTCTCACACCCAGCACACCTAGAAGAGGAAGGCAAACCACTCTCCTACAGCACCATAAAGGGTAGGTTCGGCCTCCCAGAGGTGGAACTATATAACTTCCTGACCATCAAAATAGCGATCACAAAAGCGAACCTAAGTAGCCTCACCCCTTCTATCTTTCAACTCATAGAAGACCTAAACAAAATTGGCCACCACATATCACAGCTATACAAACTTCTCTGCCCAAAGACCTCAAAACTCAATGAAAAACATAAACTCTACTGGGAAAACCAGATAGGCCGTATCCTCACAGAGAAGGAACTGTCGACCATCTGGGCCTCCCCCACACAGAACTAGCGCAAACCAAATTTTGGCTGATACACCAAATACACTGGACCCCAGCAAAACTAGCAAAACTGAGCCTAAGAGAGAATAGTCAGTGCTGGAACTGGAACAAAGCAACAGGGGACTGGGCCTATCTAATCTTCTACTGCTGCAAGGTCAGAAAATTCTGGGACAAAGTGTTTGAATTCACCAACCAGACACTAGGCTGCACCCTCAAGCGGGAGTTCTGCACCCTAACAACAGCACACATCAACACAGACATCAACACACAACAAGACAGAAACCTTCTAGATTTCCTCCGAACAAGTGCCACACAAATCATACTAGCCAAATGGAAAAACACCTCCAAAGCCACCTTTAAGGGATGGATAAATTGGGTTACATTCCTAAGAGGCGCTGACAAAACAGTTCTAAAATACACTCCCTGGAAGAAGCCCAATAGACAGATGTGGTCAGCGTTAGACAGTGCACTTGACCCTTTCAAACCACCGTAGCCAAATAAACCACGGTTCTGTAGAATACGGTGGGACGACGATCTTTAACCACCTGCCAACAGCTATATGTTATATGTTGCATGTTACATGTTCACGAACAAGCTAAGAGCCAACAAGAAGTCAACCGATATATGGAATAGAACTATTAGCCCAAATGGACAGAGAAGTGACCGCCCAACATAGTAAAACAACGCATAGATCACCCATTTGTCGAGGATGTAAAATGTAAGGGCGAGGTGATCGACGTGTCAGTAAGAGCATTGTACCCGTGTATGTCTATGTATATCCTGTCTATGTAAAAAAATACAATAAAAATATATTTAAAAAATAAATGAATAAAAAAAATAAAGCACCACAGTCGTGTTCTGAAAAGAACAGTCCTAGTAGAATTACGAGAACAAGCCATCTCCAGACAGAAAAATAAGCAGCCAGAGACCAATAGCAGCTTTTTTGGACATCTTGAGCTCAGTGGCACAGTGAGCACAGGACCCACCTGTGAGTCCAAGGGCACGCCCATTGCATTTGGGGAGAATCGCTCGAAAATCAAAAACGTTATGCATTAACCATATGAATTAATTTCGGTGACAAGTTGCATTTCGGTCCAGGCTTTTTGGTCGTTAAGCCACTTTAGACAGAACCCAGGTATATGCAAAATTATAGTTGGTCCTGCTTCAATAGAATGTGAACTCTTGCAGTGGTCATTCAAATTAATCTTTTGTATGCAGTTTAGCAAAACCTACTGCTTTGATTATACAAGAGATAAAGTATCTTTATGCCCTATATTATAAGGATATTGCAAGTGATCAAGAAGTTTCAAGGAAAGAGGCTGAAGGACATGTTTTTTATACGGTTATGGAACTCCGAGGGGACTTGGAAAATCCTTATCATATATGGCAGGGGGTACTTTATCCTATATAACACATGGTCACACCATCACCTTTCCCACAAACCACTTAAAACCTTTGTACGTAGCTCTTTTATATTAAAGAGAGAGCATGTTTGCAAACATGAAGAATACAAATAAAACTTCTAGTACAAAATTAAACACATCACAAACCTGTTAGTTTGCTCCTGCAAACAGGTATTAGAAACAGTTTATTTGTTAAAAAAGCTAAGCTAGCTCTGAATGTGTACAAACATGTAGAATGATTCTAGCAATTCTCTATCTATGGAGTGCAAAATATATATATGTTCTCTGTGATTGTTATAGTAAGCTAAAAAATAGAACAGATGAAAAATCGGCGACTGGGTGCGTCACAGTTAAAAAGTAATGAAGAACAGTGGTGGCTCCTAATTTGAGTGGAAAGACTGTCGCCCTACAAAGAAAAACCGCAGGCCAGAGTTGAAAAATAAAATAGTAATAAAGATTATTTTTTATCATTTTATTTTTCAGCAACTGACCTGTCCCGAATTGAGTCACATGACGGTAGGGGGCCAGTACTGCCGAGTGGCAGCAGGGAGCTGTGTGCATTAAAATTGCGAGGGTCAGCCAGACATGCACATTTTATACTTCTCTATCCTAGAGAAAGCGCAGGGCCCGAGTGCTCTTCAGAGCACTGAGCGAGGCCGCTCCCTCCAATCTTGGGGCTGCTCTCATGCTGGTGAGAGCAGCGGCAGGATTGGTTAGGGGAGTTGGCTGGGTTCTGCTTGGACCCTGCCGTCAGAGTAGACCGATCGTGCAGGAAGGTAAGGGTAATTTTTCTATGTGTCCCTGCTCCAACACCCTCGGTACATGTCATCCGCCACTAATGAAGAAATTAGAAATTGCCCATTTACAGGGATTACATAATCTCATGTATTACAAGGAAAATTAAATACTGGTGTTTATGCACGGATTACACTACTAGCATGAATTATATAAGTATTATATGTTATGTAGACATATTAATCATTATCTCTACTCTTAATCTAAATGTGTACGATGAAATTAGAGTTATTAGGAGGGGAAAGGAGAATGTGAATTTTCAAGGTAAGGCTGTAAGGCTTTCTCTGTGTTGTCACTGTAGCTATTACACACAATAGTCTACAGGAATCCCGCTGTTTAAAACATAAAACGCTTCCACCTCGTTTAGTTTGATTAACTAGTTGCTGTTGTGGACCGGTTTACCATCCACTTTGTGAAAACACCCTGAAACTCTCTCACCAGGGGAAAACCATTAATAATATGCCTTTTCTTGTAAAATAATTCATGATAATTCACTGCAAAAATGTTATGTCTAAGAGTTTAAATTAAAAGCACGTGGCATGGAAAACGCTTATGCCAAAAGACCTAACACTGCGAGAAAAATGTAGTGAGCCAGATACTAAAGTACCACGGAATACCACTAGGGGGTATATGGTCACACTAATTTCAATTAGATGTCCTGTCAAGTTGCTAGCGCCAAGGAAACGAATCCTTCAGAAGCGTAAAGTGTAATTTTTTTTCTAGGAATCACTATGGAAACTTACCAAAACAAATGATAAATATGCTGACAATAGCAAAGACGATAAAAGTGTTCCGCCTAGTAAAACGCTACAAGCATTTAATACACAGAGCTGTAATCAGATAGTCACTCTGCAGAGCAGTGTTGTGAGTTGGTCTATAAATGCTGCCGAGTACAAGCCCTTCTTTATTGCTCACGTAGATTGACGCAGACACTGTGCCGCATTGTGAGGAGGTCTGACTTCAGGGACTGCAGTACAGTCCTCTCTTTTCCCCTTACAGCACTCGATTTACACCTCTCTCTTTCAAGAGGATGCTGCGTCCTCTAAATGCAAATAGCCGATCTCTGGCCTTTAGAGACACTGAGAGGTCAGAGATAAAAAAACAGAAATCAAGAGATTGAGAGAGAAAGAAAGAAGGAATGAAAAATGAAAGAAGAAAAGAAAACTGCCAACAAACAAACGAAACAAGCCTTTGCAATGCAATAGGTCACACATTTGTCAGAGTTAGAGCTGTTGGCGTTGTAAATGATAATGTCTTTTATCTATGTGTTTTGGTTTGCAGTGTAGTGGATGTATGAACACAAATACAGTACGAACAGGAAAAAATAATCTGTTTTATAATGTAATCGCTGTGGTTTTGAGTTAGAAAGAAAATTAATACATATTTAAACTTTGTGCAAGGTCAACCAGGAACCGGAGAGGAATGATTAAGCGGCTCAGCTGTGAGAAACTCGCCATTAGCATTAGAAGCTTGAAGGCAGGCCAGACATCGATGTGCACGACACAAAATGGTGCTTTTGAAGCTGTTTTCCTCGCTAATATCATGTCAATAAGGTGAGCAATGTTTATCCTTTCAGGATATGTAATGGTAGCATCAGGAAGGAGGCACTCTCATTGCCGGCCTGCTATATTTAAAGAATCCTTACATAATACTATCTAGTCATGCCATGCAGAGCAGCTTCGGCACTGGCAGTGCTCTGAGGCAGCGTGGGCTAACCTGGAGGAGAGCGGGAAGCGGCGTCCTCAGGTGCGTTTTGAGGACTCTTCTTTAAGCTCTGGTGATGGACTAGTCCACGGGTGTAACACAGGCCCCCGCAGCCCACGCGGTGCGGGGGGTCCTCTAGCTCCAAGGGGCCCCCTCTGCACTGCAATCCCACCCCATTGCTTACCACAAGGAAAATTAAAGCACGCGGCCACTATTGTTAAAGTGTGCAAAAAAAAAAAAAAACATTTGTCACGAAACATCAGGTTTCAAGAGAGGTGCAAGTGGGGCAAGGCGCAAATTTTGAAAAGAAGAGTGTGCGGCCGCCATTGCCTGCTTACCCTGATGAAAAGAAAGGCACCCGATCACTATTGATAGAGCCTGCTGTGTTGCCAGAAAAACACCATGGGGCATATTCTTAATAACGTGTGCTAATCATCTTAAAATTAGCTTAACGCAACTCTTCACATCGCAGTCTATCGCGGGAAAATAACGCGGTTTTACTGTTGTACTCTCAACACGGCGGTACCATGCGATAGGCTCATGAAGACCATGTTAAAATCAACGCGCCGCCGCAAAAATGCAAAACACAAACGCAAAGAAAGTTGCAATGAGGCGAATCGCGCTACAAAAATCAGCGATCACCAGCGCATGATAGTACCAATATATGACTATATCATTCCACAGGAACCGCTGTTTCTTGTATTGCAATTTCCATGCGTCATTCAGGAAAATGCACCATAAAAGCAGAACAAAAACAAAGGGAAAAAAAAACTACGGAGCACCATGGATGCACCCAGACCGAGTGCACAGGCCAACGCGAACCCTACAATCCCCACAGACCACCAGCAAGGAACCTCGGGGAAGGCCAAGGAGAAGAGGAAGAGGAAGACGGGGTTCAGTCCGCATGAAAACCGGATCAGCGTCACAGAGGTGACAGAACACTACCAACAAGTGTTCATCACCTGCACTACTGTGTCATTGGCAACACAAATGGAATTATAGTGGCCACAGTCATCAGTGCAGACACAGCCGGATAGGACCTGACAACATCAACAGGGTGAGTAACGACCAGGGACTGGGGGTATGGAGAAGATGGGCACAATGGTGCACATGCGCAACGATTTGTAGCACACTACACACCCACAGTGACCCTGGATCATGTCCCTGATCCCCGTGGCACACTGCAGCACACATACAAACACCAAGTAGACCCCCATCCACCATGTACCCAAAGGGGTCCTACCCCACATATCAACAATCCCACAAGCAACACATGCACACGTGTGAAAGCCTGCAAGGATGCACATTTCTGAGCCACACTGACAATGCAAGTGACATTATATGACGATCAGCATAACAGCAGTACTGTCATCATGACATTGTGCACGCCATGACACTGAGGTGGCTGAGTGTGGAGCACATCCGGAAAGGAGCAGGTCACACCCTGACACATCCACGTGCACAAACAACCCCTGCCGTCAACAATACATCTGCAGACAAACAATGCACAATAGTACAAAAACCGTTCAAGAACACAAATGACCCAAGTCGCCAACATCTCAGCACCGTAAAAGCACAAAAATCAAAGGTACACTGCCTCAAAGGGATAAGGGGCAGCAAAATCAGAGCTGCAGGGGTGACTCTCCCACAATACAGCATACACAAAGCAATAACAGCACATCCACATTGATGACAATGTGGTTCAAAGTACAACACTAACACTGCAGAACAGAGGACACAACTGGGTCCGCTTGTGCATAGAAACTCGCCACATCTGACATAGCAGGAAATTGTGAGATGAAAATGTATGTGTACAGCCTCACAACCTTCATGTAGTCCAAATATCCACTCTCCCGCATCAAATAGTCAGCTCCTCCCAAACACTCACAATGTACATTGTCATACAGTCTACGTGTAAACTTGAAGAATGCGCCAACATACATGTCAACACAATGTCAAAATGCATCTCCCCTTCACATTGCAGAGGGACAAACAACACCTCCAGCAGAGCAGACCAGGCAACTCATCAGTGAGGCTGAAGAGGACCTCCACACCTTCGACACTGAGGCCCTACAACATCTCATGGACATCTTAAGCAACCCACCTCCTGGAGCAGGGCAGCCCAGCTGCATCGAGGAGACCTCACCCCCTGCACAGACCACACAGCAAAAAGCACCCGCTGCCACGGCTGACACCCAGCACCTCACCGAAGCACACATCGCATTCCAAGGCCAGGTGTTAGTCTGCCAGAAGGAGGTGGCCGAACAGGTGCGGTGGGGTTCGACCTCATGGAAGCCGAACCAGATCACATACGTGGGTGTCTAAGTCCCATCAGGGTCCACCTACACTCCCCAATGGAGACCCACACTGCGATAGAGAAACAGGCTTGTGCACATTTCCTGTACTGAACCACGCCCAGAGCCCTGGAATAATCACTCACACCCCCACGCTGGCCCTTCGAACGCCGGCCCAGTCCACACCTCGTACATACTGAGTAGGGGACGACAAAGCTACATGTCCAAGGCCTCACCCGCTGCCTGCGGTGACATGGTTGTGTTCGCTGTACACAGCACAATGTAATGTTGTAGGGCCCGGGCCTTCATACATACATTATGACCACACCAACGCACTCAGATAGTTTGTGGAACTGGCTATGGCCACGTGCGCCCAGAACCTTTATTGCCAGGGTCACATGTACAGTGACGCCTGTGCTGGATGTGTGTAGGGTGAGTGTAAGCCAGCCCTCATGGAGTTGTCAGTGCTGGCAACAACTTGAACAGTGATCATTATTAAAACGGAAACAGAAAACACCAGCATTACAGAAACAACTGTGAAGCATCATAGTGGTAGCCGGAGCAAGTACAGAATTCACTAAGGGTGGGCGTAAAATCCGTGTCGCGGGCGAATTTGCGGATTTTCCACGATTTCGCGATCCGCGAATCTCGCGAAATCGCGGTAAAATCCGCAAATCGGCGGGGACGAATTTTCAGCCAAGCAAGGGTTACAGCAGCAGGTGCAAAAGTTGAACCTAATTTCTTTGTAGTCTTTTACAAAAGGGTTACAAACAAATTAACTTCAACTTGGACACCTGCTGCTAATTGCTTCCTGACGCCTCGTTGCCTACTTGCAACTATTCTCTGACCCTGCTCTGACCCTTGAAGCAGGGTCAGAGAATAGTTACAAGTAGGCAACGAGGCACCTATCCAAGGAATTAAACCTCATCAGGAAGCACTTACAGATATAAAAAACAGGAAGAAGGGAGAGGATGGCAAAAACACCCATTTTGAGTTGTCAGGAGGGGTTAAACTAAAAGAGACCTTTACAGCACAATTTTCATATGCATTTTGCTAAAAATAAAAAAGCTGTATGTTCTGTAGGGGCAACTCAGGAATCTGGCCCTTCAGAGATCTGGCCTCTCTTTCTTTCTCTCGTTCTCTCTCTCCCTCCCTCTTTCCCTCTCTTTCTCTCTCTTTCTATCTATCTATCTATCTATCTATCTATCTATCTATCTATCTATCTATCTATCTATCTATCTATCTATCTCTCTCTCCCTCTCCCATAAACGACTGCATGGGTAACTTCGCTATGCAAGCGGCTCGCGAAGACGCAAAAATCCCCGCGAACATGCAAAAAACCCTGCGAACACGCAAAAAATCCCACGAACACGCAAAAAACAAAAACCCGCAAATTCGCACAAATTCGCGAATTTTGCGGATCGCGAATTTGCAAATCCGCAAATTCGCGGATCGCGACTTCGCAAAATTCGCCCATGCTTAGAGGTCACCCAATATGGAAATAGAAATGTCCGTGAGTTGCAGTTCACTGAGGTTGGGCACTAGAACTGAGAGTGCTCATGTGAATAAATTGTCTAGGATTGTGTCCCTGCGGGATATTCCTGATGCAGCTGTAGTGGGGTGTGTTACACCTGCATCATCTTCCTCATCATCGTCCCAGGTCTCCCACACTGACTGAGGTGATATTGCTGCGTGAGCTCTCCACAGCACAAAACTCCATTAGAAATGGTCCATGAATTGTGGTGCACTGAGTTAGTAGCACCTGAAGAGCTGAGCAGGGTATCAAGCAGATCATGGCATCCACGACAGGTGTGAGCAACTCTGATAGTCTGGCAATAAGACTCTTTCGACTCCGGCAGTTGTTGGTTGGAAGGTACCAGAGGCCAACAGATGCAGCACAGCCAGCAGCTTTGTCTGAGGTGGGATGTTGGTTGTCCACTGTGTTGGTTAGGCCTGGGCGGTAAATTCCATTCCGCTTGCGAAATTTGGGTACCTTTGCGTTCCTCGGAGAACGCAAAACTGCCCAAAGTTCTGCGTTCGGCAACTTCAGGAATTTTTTGCTTTTTCGCGTTCTCAAATTGCGTGTTCACAAGATATTTCCCCCCCGAGCATGCAAACAACGATTGCAAACAGTAAAAAAGCATCGCGAACAAGCAATTCCGCGTGTTTGCAGAATTTCTGCGTGTTCACAGAGATTTTTTACAGTTTCGCAGAGATTTGCGTAACGCGATTCCACAAATTCCTCCCACCCCTAGTGTTGGTACCATCAGCCTGTGGGCTATGATGTTCAGGATGCGAAGGATGGTTGTCCTTTTGAGCCTGTAGTGGGCAATGACTTCTTCTGGTGTTAGGTCTGTGAGGCTGGTGCATTTTCTGAAGGTCCGCTATCTTTGTCAGCGCTACCTCTGTTGTAGTTCGGAGGGAAGGGGCATCCGGGGGGCTGGGTGTGGTGGCGGTGGGTGTTGTGGCCCTCTTGGGGCTCCGGGCTGCATGATCAGTAGCTCCATGGCATCTGTTGTTCTTCTGGTGTGGTTCTGGGCTGGTCTCCATTTTAAGGTGCAGGTTGTCGTCCGACTTTACACCTGGTCAGAGCAGGTGTTAAATTCCTGCTGCTAACGCACCTTATCGCCTGTTTTGGGATCTTATCGCTGATCCTGCTGGACGTTGAGAATGTTGCGGAATGGTTTAGTTGCGGCTTTTTGCACGGGAACGCCTACTCTGCATCTCATTCGCATTAGTTGCTGGGGTCATCTGTGGCAATGTTTTTTGTGGATGCTATCGCAGGTAAACTGGTGATATGGGCTGTTAGCACCAGCTTGTGAATAGGGTGATTAATTTATTGCCACTTTGGCTGCAATAAAGTGATGATAACTCAGTGATAAGTCCTTGAGAATATACCCCCATGTTTTCTAAATCAAAAGGTGCAAGTCCGGCGAGACGAGCATTTTGAAAATATAATGTGAGGCCACTATTGCTAATAAAAACAAGTTGGGCGAGCTGCGCATTTTGAAAATATCATGCAAGGTCTGCCATTGCTAATATAAAAACATAAAGCGCTGGGAAAAAAGAAACATACAATGTTACAAAAATGGAGCCGCACACAGCAAAATAAAAGGGGCGGGCCGCCATTGTTAAAGTCCAAGCACTACATGCTGCGCTGCAAAACAAAAAAGTCATAACGTTGCAGGAGAACGTGTCGTGCATGCAACAGCAGGGAGGAGAATGTCATGTAAAAAAAATAGTGTTCACAGACTGCTAAGAAAAATTCTGGCCTGATTCACAGAACTAACTTAAGACAAAATCTTAAACTTACTACCATTTTGGTATTCACAGAATGCACTTACTCATTTTTGTATTCACAGAAGGCATTTACTCATTTAAGTATTCACAGAAGTTAGGACTCCAAACTTTAGGACTCCTAAATGCCTTCTGTGAATACCGAAAGCCTTAAAGTTACAATTTTTCTCAGTTTAGGAGTACTAAAGTTAGGACTCCTAACTTTAGGATTCCTAAACTGAGAAAAACCCTAACATTAAGACTTTCGGTATTCACAGAAGGCATTTAGGAGTCCTAAAGTCACATGGCCTATGATCGTGCAAATTATGCGGTTGGCCACTGGGCCTTACCTCCGGTGGGCGGCCAATCCTCCGCCACACAAGAGTCTCATGGGACTCCCGCAGGGTCCTAATAAACCTCCCAATTTTTTTCTAATTTTATACCTTGGGGTTGAGGGACTCCCCCTGGGACCCCACACTGGGCTGGGGTCAAACTATCCTTTCTCCGCCCCCTTCTATATGCTATTAAAAATATTTTTAGGACTCGTGGACCAAATCGTCAAGTCCTATAGTTGCAGCTTAAACATTTTTCTTCATGGTGCAGCTGCTAATCTATATTGTTGCCTCATTTTCCCATTACAAATTGCATGTTAAGAAGCAGAGGTGGATGTCATTTTTCTCCGAAAGTTTTGTGAAGAGTTGTCAAACAGCACCAAAGTCAAACTTATTAGCAAAACAAAAAACGATCTATCTATCTATCTATCTATCTATCTATCTATCTATCTATCTATCTATCTATCTATCTATCTATCTATCTATCTATCTATCTATCTATCTATCTATCTATCTATCTGTCCATTAGAAAGGGGTCTCCAGTTGGCAGTGGTTTTGACCCTGTCCAAGAAGGAACCCTCACTCTAGTCAGGGTAAGGGAATCACACAGTTAAGATGCCCCGTGGGCACCGCTTTGGTAGCCTGGCATGAACAGTCAGGCTTATCTCAGATACAATGTGTACAGCATTTGCACACACACACACAACCCCACCCACACACACTCTCTCACACACACACTGAATAACCCAGTGAAAACAATACAAGAGGACTTCACACCAGTTTAGAAAACAGTCAATATTTATCTGAAAAAAAAACAAGACCAAAACGACAAACATCCAGCATACATCAGTCAAAATATCGCTTTTAAAAGGTAAGTGAGTTTAGTCCATATAAATCAATGGATGCCTTCTTTTTAGCACAAAGTACCTTAGATGCATCAAAACTGAAAGATGCAAGATGCGGGGGAGGTGAGGTGCTGTAAAAGTAAAGCGGTGTGTTGGTTCCTTACTAGACAGGGTAGATGAAGCATTGGTTCCTTACTGCCAGGGAAGGTGATGCGTCAGTTCCTTACTGCCTTGGTTCTTTAACTGTGGTGCAGTGTCAACAAGGTATCGGCGTCAAGAGATGATGCATAGAAAATCCAGTTGCACAGCGTTCATGTGACAGTGGCAAAGCAGGCACTTCACTGATTTTCCAGCTTCAAAGCAGGCACTGTGTCAATTCCACAGCCCGCAACCAGGTGCTGTGCTGGAGTCAGAGGGGGTGCCACGGACAGTGAACACCCAGAATGTCGAATCCAAAATATAGAGAGCCCAGAATATCGAATTACCAAAATATAGTTGGATAGAATATCGAAATTGAGATAAGAAATATCGATTTCCATAATATCGAATTTAAAATATAGTTTTCTATAATATCGATTGTTTTTACTGTTATGTATGCTAGTATATTTGTTAAAAATAGATATTATTTTTGTAATGTATGTTTAATTTTTTTAAACTAATGAATTAGTTTTTATGAATTTTTTATCATTTTTAATTTAATTTTTTGTTTTAGTTCTGCGGCGGGTTGTGGGTTTATAGGGGAATAGGGTGGGAAGTAATTTAATTGTAATTAAGTAAATATGTATTTTTATTTATATGTATTGATTATTAATTGTTAATTAATTATTAATTGGTAATTGTTATTAATTGGTAATCAATTTGTATTATTTGTTTAATTGATAATTATGTTAATTGTTTTAATTTATTATTTGGAGTGGGTTGTGGGTTATAGGGGAATAGGGTGGGAAGTAATGTAATTGTAATTAAATAATTATTTAAAATATTTTTGTGTATTGATGAATAATTTATTGTTAATTAATTATTAATTGGCAATTTATTTATTACTTATTACATTTTTGGTATTGAAAAGTATGTGGTTAATTAATTACAAATATG
Source organism: Lissotriton vulgaris (assembly GCF_964263255.1). Taxonomy (NCBI): domain Eukaryota; kingdom Metazoa; phylum Chordata; class Amphibia; order Caudata; family Salamandridae; genus Lissotriton; species Lissotriton vulgaris. The sequence continues at coordinate 1,855,683,279 of NC_141691.1, forward strand.
TAATTAATTTTTTATAAATAACATTTATTGATATTTATAATGAATTAATTATTACATATTTTGTAATTGGTAATTTTAATTAATTTTAAATTGGTTTTGAAAATTAATGTATTTGTATTTAAATATTAAATCATTACTTTCCCTACTGTTGCACTCTCTGGAGTGAGAATAGTAATTGATACCCTCCTGCTATCCAACGCTTTCCCTACTGTTGCACTCTCTGGAGTGGGAATAGTAATTTTTACCCCTACGCTATCCAATGCTTTCCCTACTGCTGCACTCTCTGGAGTGGGAATAGTAATTTTTACCTCTCGCTATCCAACGCTTTCTCTACTGTAGCACTCTCTGGAGTGGGAATAGTAATTTTTACCCCTACGCTATCCAATGCTTTCCTTACTGTTGCACTTTCTGGAGTGGAAGTAGTAATTTTTACACTCCCGCTGTCCAACGCTTTCCCTACTGTTGCACTCACTGGAGTTGGAATAGTAATTTTTACCCACCCACTATCCAACATATTCTCTAATTTTGTCCTTGTTCGAGTGTGAATATTAATTGTATTCCCTTAGCCTTGTAATGTTTTTAATTTTGTACATTTCGTACATGTCCGTCCAAATCGCGTAGTACGATCCGTATCTCGTCAATCCGTCCGAATCATCGTGAACCGTACCAATTGTAAGGGTGAAACTGTGGCTACAGACCCTCACAGTGAACCGTACGATTCGTAAAGATGCTGTACGACCCGACGAATACGATCTGGACCAGGGTATGAGGACGCGATTCGTACGGTCCACGTCAGGTAAGGGCGTTTCGTACGGACAACCACACAATCACATACACACCATACAGTGCGTACACCCCATGATCGCAGGGGTACGGTGCGTACCCTTGCGATCATGGAATGTACGAACCGTACCCCATGATCGCAGGGTGTATGCACTGTACACCCTGCGATCATGGGGTACGGTGCGCACACCCCATGATTGCAGGGGTACGCACCATACCCCTGTGATCATGGGGTGTACCCACTGTAACCGGGTGTTCATTCCGTACCTGTTTCGAGGCGAATTCTGCCTCTCCGGACGTTTTGGGCTCCCGTAAAAAAAGCGTTGTACGGTGCGTACCTGACACGATTCGTACTTGCTGGGTCGAGAAAACCTGTTTCGAACCATACGGATGTCGCGTACAGCGGGTTCCGAGGGAGAATCGTGCGGAGATTAGAGTGGTACAGTCTTTGTACGAATTGTATGGAGTCCTGCTCCTGGTACGAATCGTACTTCATCGTACATACAGGGACGTTGCAGGGTACGATTCGTATGGGAAAAACACTCCGTACGGCTATTCGGAGTGGTTTTTCCCGAATCAGAATCGGACCCTTAATGTAGTGTAAATTATTAATTAACATTAAAATTATTACTTTAATTAATTGAATTATTATACATTATTTATTTTTATATTTAGATAATATATGTATTTATATATACGTAAATATATTTTGTATAATGTTCTAAATATTTTATAATTAAGATTAATAATTATTGTATAATAATATTAAGTAAATATATATGTTAAAAAAGATTTTATTTACATTACATTTATTATTTTTACATTTTAAGCTTTTTTACATTATTTCAACTATGTTTTATTTAATTGTGTTTATTATTTACTTTTATATTATTTTTAATACATTTAAAAAATGTGATATTTTAGTTAACTATATTTTAACTTTCTATATTTTGGAATCAATATTTTAGTACTTACCTGTTTGTAGATAGGCATTCTATATTCTGTCCATCGATATTTTGGAGTCGATATTTTGGCCAGTCTATATTTGGTCCTTCGATATTTAGTCAATGAACCGTCACGGACGTTAGTGACACAGTGCTCAGGCCTCACGCTGTGATGAGTTATCGGAACTGCTGCAATGACCAGCTGGGGCCTTTTGTGAAAGTCAATCGGGAACAACGCTTCATGTCAGGCAGCGGTGATGTGGCAATCTTTTGAGGTGGTGCATTAAGAAAGCAGGTGCTGGGAGTTGATGCACAGATTTTCTCCTTAAAATCACCAGATTATATTTCCAAGGGCCCAGGAACAGCATCTGGTACCACTTGGCAAGTCAGGACTCTCAGCAGAAGGGCCCACTTCTTAACAGGAGGCAAGCAAGCACAAGCCCTTGGACAACCTTGGAAGCAGGATGTAGAAAGAAAGTTCCAGTCCTTTCACTCCCAGGATAGAAGCAGCAAGCATCAGGCCAGCACAACAAAGCAACAGTGACAATCCCTCTTACAGCATCAATATTTTTTTCTGGCACAATGTCCTCAGTCCAGAAGTGCTCTGATATTGGGATGTCAGAGGTTCAATACTTCTACCCCTGTCTGCATTTGAAGTAGGCAAACTTCAAAAGAAAGTCTTTATAGTGCACAAGACCCTGCCACTCCCTGGCCTGACCCCAGACACCCTACAGGGGGTGGGAGACAGCTTTGTGTGAGGACAGGCACAGCCCTATTCAGGTGTCAGTGACAACTCCTCCCACCTCTTTAGCTCAGGAATGCCCATCAGCCTGGTGATGGGCCATTAGGATATATAAGGCACACCTCAGCTCCTTTGAATGACTGTCTAGAGTGAATGCACAAGAGCCCAACCTGTCAGCCAACCTAGACATGTATTCTATAGATAGACAGAGGCACAGAATGGTTAAGCAAGAAAATGGCCACTTTCTGTAAGTGGCATTTTCAAACACGGAACTTAAAAACCAACTTTACTATAAGAGGCCCCAAACTCCAAATTACTATCTGCTCTCAATGGGAAATTACACTTAAAAGACATTTCAAGACAATCCCCATGTTACCCCACGAGAGAGAGAGCTCTTGCAATATTAAAAAACGAAATTAGCAGTATTTCACTATTAGGACATGTAAAACACCAGTACATGCCTTACCTTTTAAATACACTGCACCATGCTCATGGGGCTACCCTAGGCCTACCCCAGGGTTCATTTACATGTAGTAAAACGGAAGGTTTGAGCCTTGCCGGTGGGTGCACTTGTCAGGTCAAAATGATAGTTTAAAAATGCTCACACAGACACTGCAATGGCAGGTCTGATACATGTTTGTAGACTACTCAGGTGGGTGTCGCAATTGGTTCTGCAGGCCAACTAGTAGCATTTAATTTTCATGCCCTGGGCACATCTGGTGCACTTTACTAGGTACTTACTAGTACATCAAATGCAATCATGGATGAACCAATCACCAATATAATTTAGATAGCAAGCATATGCACTGTAGCACTGATCAGCAGTGTTGAAGTGCCCACACTTCCGAAACCAACAAAAAACAGGTCAGAATAAATTGGAGGCAGAAGGCAACACGTTTGGGGATAACAAAATGGGCCACTTCCAATACTATCTATCATCTATCTATCTATCTATCTATCTATCTATCTATCTATCTATCTATCTATCTATCTATCTATCTATCTATCTATCTATCTTTCTATCTATCTAAAAATACATTGTTTAACTGCAGATATGTCTATCAATGTTCTTAGAAATGTGTGCATTTGTTTTGGGGAATAGATATTAAATTGAAAATGTAAAGAAGCATTGTAAGAAAATTAAAAACGTATCCTAAAATGTGTTTTTCATTTTTATTACATTGACACTATTGAGACTGTTTAACAAGGTGGTGATAATTCATTAGTAGATGCTTGCATCAAGATGTGCAAAGCTGAGCATGCCAGGTCTGCTGATTAATGCTCTGAGAGCAGCATTGTTAGTGTGAATATACTTTTTAACAGCACTCAAAGACAACAAAGGAATTCTGTGATAACCAGATAACCATCCATGTAACTTTTTATATTGGTTTAAGGAAGCTAAAATGTCTTCAAATTAGCTCAGTCCTGTCACATTGAAGACCTTTTTCTTGTGAACCATGACCTTCAAACGCACTGGAAAACATTGAATAGGAAGAGTTACCCATGTACTATACAGTGGTGCTCATACTAAAAGCGACTGTAGAAGTTTCCTCTGTTTGCATGCATTTCTCCCATCACATTTTGTCTACTTCATATAAAATGCCTTAAGGGTCCAGGGACAAGCACAGGCATGGATGGGTTCCTTGCTTGCTGTGCGACATGGTCCAAGCAATATCTCGCTGACAAGGCCTAGCAAGGTTGAAACCAGTGTGGGGTTGCTTGTGTTCCTTTCTGGAGGGGACCTTGCCTGGCATTTTGGAATGAACAGTTCTTATGAGGAGCAGAGTCAGTACTGATAAGCATATGCTTGGCATTGTCTAGAGGGGCACAGGGAGCAAAAAACAATAGGTTGGAACAGCGGCGGCTGGCATGGCTTGCGGGTCGCGCGGGAGTAGGACATTAAAAAAAAAAATTATAAAAATAAAATAAATGTATTTGCGCCGGGTTTCGCCTCTCCGTTCCTGCTCCTCTTTCTCTCAGATGGAAGCACAACCAGGCCCCACTGACCAATCACAACGCTGCAATGCAGCTCTGTGATTAGTAGGCACCCAGGCTCCCTTGACCAATCACAATGCTGCAATGCAGCGTTTCGATTACTTTTGAGCATCCTGGTTGGATGCTCAGCCAGGAAATGGAAGCTTGGGCTTGCTCTGCATGTAGGCTGTAATGCAGCCTGCTTGGAGAACATGGAAAGTGTGTATGACTGGTTTGGGCGGCTCGAGAGTGCTGACCAAACAGTCACCGGGCACTTAGGAGTGGGCAAACCACTCCTCCTCTCCCAAGAGCAGAGCAGAAGCATTAAATGATAGTAACTTAAAGTTATTATTATATAATGCTTCTTCTTTGCACTGCTTAAAAGCAGTGGGGTGACTCTCCTCCGCCATAGCGGAGGAGCCGCCACTGGGTTTGGAATGCTACCCAGAGCAACTGCCAATGACTTAGGCTATTTGCTAGCATTCCTCCCATTATCTTCTGTGTACCTGAGCTTAAACTCAGTCATGGAGATGGACAAACTCATCTCCAGGTTTCGAATTGGAAGAGAACATCCCTAAAGTTGGTGAGGGTGGAGAGGAAGTTATTTTTCCACCAAGGACAATATTTCCCCATGAAGAAAATATTATACAGGTCAAATGCAATTTAGGCATATCTATCTATGGGTGAGATAGTTCCTCTTCCATTTCTGCACATACAACTCAGTATTAATGGAAAGTCTGAGTGGGGCTGCTTACCACGTGTGTTGTAATCCCTTAATGTTTTCAAGCTTATTAACATTTTGCTTTAGTTACTTTCAGTGTAATTGAATTTACTTTACATCAATTCAATTAAGGGTTGTATGTACAGGTTATTTGTTTGTAAGTATTGCCAAATGTTTAATAGGTTCATAGATATTCAATATATCTTCTGCTTCTTCTGCCACATTTGATTATTTTCTAAGGAAAAAACAGGTAATCTACTTATTCTTCAGCTCTATGATGCTATTTATTCTGCAGGAGAAATATTAGTGATCATTTCTTGTTTCCTTTTATTTGAAGGGGAGTATAAAGAAATGCATGTTCCATGTCACATGACATATTAATATATTTATGTATGTATTAATGTATTTTTTTTGTATTGTACTGGATCGACACAAATCACCCACCACATAGTGCATAGATGTTTGGTGAAAGCAATATGAGTATCCCGAAACCTTACTGATCCCTGACACATTTTGCAGGATGAGAGCTTAGCCCCGTGGCATAGATATGGGATATGAATACCGTTGAAAGCACTGCTGCTAGACCGCATGCACAACACAGAAGGTGCATTCACATGCACCTCCTGCAAATTCTCATTCTCTCTCCCACACCCTATAACCACTTTTCATGCAACAATAGCACCCAGCACCACACTCACACACATAAACCAGTCACCCTCATACAGAATAAACAACACCCATATAACACACCACATTGCATGCATACTTCTCAGCACCTCCTCACTCACCAAACATGCCACAAATATATGGGATCCACTCGATGGACATGCTTCGGACCTCCTCTTCCTAATGGAAACATGGCTAAACCCAACCTCTGCATCGCACATTGCTACAGCCATTCATTCTGGCTACAAGATTGCCAGGCAAAGCCGTCAGCACAAACTCCGAGTCACCATGATATTCAAAAATACCATTAGCTGCACCACCTGTACAGGTACCCAAAACCAACTACATAACCACCTCATGTTCAAGATACTCTTCACAGCCATTTATCCCTGTGTGAAAATCTCGTATACCGACCATCAGGACCCAGTACCAATTTTACTGATTTTGGCAGCAACATCACGGTCATCGTCATCTCCAGCACCTTCATCCTCCTCAGAGATGACCGCACTGATCCAAACTCTACGGTCCTTCTAGATAATCTCAGAAACCTTGTCCTCACCATGTTATCGAACCCCCCAATGCCACTGGAAACCTTTTGGACCAGGTTTTGCCCTTAATCATCAACATCATAATCAATAAGCCAACAAGTATGATCTGGATAGAGGACACCCTCGTCAGTTTCAGCATATGCATCCCACACTACTATAGACCGACCACCACTGAAACCATCCGTTGCAGCTGGAAAATCATCACAATAGGGGAGTGGGCTTCCGTCCACTCTGTACAAAGTCATGAGCACACCAGCAACTTTCCAAAAGACATCAACATCCTCAACAGCTGAATCACAGCATGGACTCCCCTCAAGCCCAATGGAAAGAGCCCGACCAGTGGGCAGCCTGTACACAGAGGAAATCAAGCTGATGAAACACCACTGCAAGCAACTGGAGCACAAAGGAGAACAAGTAAAGGCATCACAGATAAAGACATCTTCAAATCAACCCTAAGACGGTACCACCAGAAGAAATGTAACACCAAGAGCACAACATGCAGATCATGTTAACACCAGCACCAACACGACCAGCAACAAGGAAAACTTTGCCATCAAAGATTTCATTGCGCTATTCTTGTGATTAAAATGCTCCGCAAATACAGATGAAACCATATAAGTTTTACCTGAATGAAACAGCCTCATGCTGTCCTTCCTCATATTATTGAGCAGTTATGAACCTACCCCAATTGAAGATATAACAAATCTCCCTAAATGACATAGAAGACACAAAACATTTATAAAATTAAAACTAACATGCACAGAAATACAAGGCAAAAAAATGAATTGAATTAAAACCCCAAAGGTTCCGAGTAAAGTACCTTAGGAACCCAAGGTTTCTTCATGAGTCCTTATTTGGCAAATACTCTAACATATTCAGAAGCCCCGTGGAACCTATGTGTTCTTCTTGGTTTCTACACATCCTTTACAGGTATCATTACGATTCTCTCCAATCGGCCTGCACGTCCCATATTCTCTCCTCCACCCACATTCATAGGAACCTTCCTGACATGCTTGTCCAAGATCTCATCATCATAAATTAAAATGAAACTACTACACCCATCCTCCTCATTGAAATTCACATGACTTGCTTCACCATATTGTGGCACCTTTCTTCAGTTCCACCATTCTCCATTTCTAGTAGCCCATAATAACAATGCACCCCTTTAACCTTAAATGGCCCTCGAAGTTTTTTCAAACTACCCGCCACCCTGCTTGATCTCATGTTGATGTAATCTCCCCCCCTTTTTATTTTTACCTCTCCTCTGGGAAAATGGGCTTTAGTTTCATTACACAACAAAGAAGAATGGTCTTCAGCCACATTGCTCCACAAAGATTTCATCCATGCCAGGAGCTTCTTAGTACCAGCTTTTCTGCCCCTTGTGAATTTGAGGGGAAGTTCTCCTGGAACACCATTCTTACTTGGCATCTTTTCTGTTAGCCACTGCCATTTGAATAGTTTATTTCACCATCTGGTTAGCTCTCTGTACAATACCATTGGCTTGTGGGTTGTATAGGCTTGATACGGCACCATCCCAAAACATTCCTCATCTCCTCCGAAAGCAGTTGTGTGCCATTATCAGTAATCAACTTACAGGGATATCCTTCTGCCCTAAAGATTTCCTCCATAGTTCTTATGGTAGCTTTAGTAGTGCTTTCTCTAAGAAACCTGACTATGATCCTATTAGAATAAACAACAACCATTACCATGGCAAACTTTAGTTCTCCTGCCAAACTTCCCATTGGTTTTAAGAAATCCATGCAAACACTGCCACACCATTCCAAAAGCATTGATCCGTCCTCCACGTGCTTCACTATGAGGAGTAGGACATATTAAAAAAAAGATCATTTAAAAAATAAAATACATTTATTTGCGCTGGGTTTCGCCTCTCCGTTCCTGCTCCTCTTTGTCTCGGATGGAAGCACAGCCAGTCCCCACTGACCAATCACAACGCTGCAATGCAGCTCTGTGATTAGTAGGCACCCAGGCTCCCTTGACCAAGCACAACGCTGCAATTCAGCGTTTCGATTAGTTTTGAGCATCCTTGTTGGATGCTCAACCAGGAAATGGAAGCTTGGGCTTGCTCTCCATGTAGGCTGTAATGCAGCCTGCTTGGAGAACATGGAAAGTGTGCATGACTGGTTTGGGCGGCTTGAGAGTGCTGACCAAACAGTCACTGGGCACTTAGGAGTGGGCAAACCCCCCTCCTCTCCCAAGAGCAGAGCAGAAGCATTAAATGATAGTAACTTAAAGTTATTATTATATAATGCTTCTTCTTTGCAATGCTTAAAAGCAATGGGGTGACTCTCCTCCGCTATTACGTAGGAGCCGCCACTGGGTTGGGAATGCTACCCAGAGCAACTGCCAATGGCTTAGGCTATTTGCTAGCATTCCTCCCATCATCTTCTGTGTACCTGAGCTTAAACTCAGTCATGGAGATGGACAAACTCTTCTCCAGGTTTCGAATTGGAAGAGAACATCCCTAAAGTTGGTGAGGGTGGAGAGGAAAGTTATTTTTCCACCAAGGACAATATTTCCCCATGAAGACAAAATTATAAAGGTCAAATGCAATTTAGGCATATCTATCTATGGGTGAGATAGTTCCTCTACCATTTCGGCACATATAACTATGTCAGTATTAATGGAAAGTCTGAGTGGGGCTGCTTACCACGTGTGTTGTAATTAAGCATGAGCGAATTTTGCGGATCTCGCGTTCGCGAATTTTGCGGATTTGCGGATTCGCAATCCGCAAAATCCGCGAATTCCCGCGAATTTGCGGATTTTTTTTTTTTTGTGTTCGCCCGTGTTTCTGCCAGTTCGCGAGGGTTTTGTACACTTTCGCAAATTGCGAACTTACCTGTCGGGTCGCAAGTTTCGCGAACTTGTTGTTTCTACGTGTCCAGCCTGTTTGGGACACTCTTCTTCATCACTGCCACTCTCTGTCACCACTGCCACTCTCTGACTACTCATGCCACCCTCTGGCCCACCCATGCCACCCTCTGTTTCATCACCACACCCTCTGGTTGTCCAGTGTACATTATTTTCGGCAAAGCAAAGCACACCTTCCCTGCCTCAAGTGACCTGAATTAATTTGGGGCTGATTCATGTGTCACAGAATATTTTTTTAGCTGGCACCTGCTTCCTTAGTGCGCCCTGATTAGTGATCTTTTGCACTTGCTAAGTGCTTTCATTGTTGCAAAATTAGTTACAACACCTGCCCTGCCCCAACTGACAATAATGAATTAGGGGCTGATTAATGGATTTTAACTTCCAGCCTGGCTCCTGCTTGTCTCCCTTAGCTGTAATTCAGGACCTTTGTGGCATATGTGTAACTATTCTGAGGTTCAGAGCAGGGTCACATACTAGTTTCAACTGGCAACTGAACTCTGGAGGGGCCCCTCAGGAAGCACTCCAGGAAATGGCTACTAATGATGAGCCTGAACTTTTGAACCTGGTAAGTAGTTACTTTCAGTTTTGCTAAGATCGTATTTCTGCAATTTTGCACTTATTCGCGGGGCGCGAACTCACGCGAACAGTGCGAGCAGTGCGAGCAAAATCCGCTGCTCGCGGATTTGCGGATTTTGCGGGAAATTCGCAAATCTCGCGGATTGCGGATTTCCCGAAAATCCGCAAAATCCGCGAGCGGAACGGATTTTCCGCCCACGCCTAGTTGTAATTCCTTAATGTTTTCAAGCTTATTAACATTTTGCTTTAGTTCCTTTCAGTGTAATTGAATTTACTTTACATCAATTCAATTAAGGGTTGTATGTACAGGTTATTTGTTTGTAAGTATTGCCAAACGTTTAATAGGTTCATAGATATTCAATATATCTTCAGCTTCTTCTGCCACATTTGATTATTTTCTATGGAAAAAACAGGTACTCTATTTATTCTTCAGCTCTATGATGCTATTTATTCTGCAGGAGAAATATTAGTGATCATTTCTTGTTAAAGTATAAAGAAATGCATGTTCCATGCACATGACATATTAATATATTTATGTATGTATTAATGTATTTGTTTTGTATTGTACTGGATCAACACAAATCACCCACCACATAGTGCAGAGATGTTTGGTGAAAGCAATATGAGTATCCTGAAACCTTACTGATCCCTGACACATTTTGCAAGATGAGAGCTTAGCCCCGTGGCATACATATGGGATAAGAATACAGTTGAAAGCACTGCTGCTAAACCGCATGCACAACACAGAAAGTGCATTCACATGCACCTCCTGCAAGTTCTCATGCACTCTCCCACGCCCTATAACCACTTTTCATGCAGCAATAGCACCCACCACCACACTCACACACACAAACCAGTCACCCTCATACAGAATAAACAACACCCATATAACACACCACATTGCATGCATACTTCTCAGCACCTACTCACTCACCAAACATGCCACAAATATATGGGATCCACTCGATGGACATGCTTCGGACCTCCTCTTCCTCATGGAAACATGGCTAAACCCAACCTCTGCATCGGACATTGCTACAGCCATTCATTCTGGCTACAAGATTGCCAGGCAAAGCCGTCAGCACAAACTCCGAGTCACCATGATATTAAAAAATACCATTAGCTGCACCACCTGCACAGGTACCCAAAACCAACTACATAACCACCTTATGTTCAAGATACTCTTCACAGCCATTTATTCCTGTGTGGAAACCTCGTATACCGACCACCAGGACCCAGTACCAATTTTACTGATTTCGGAAGCAACATCACAGTATTCGTCTTCTCCAGCACCTTCATCCTCCTCAGAGATCTTAACTTTCACCTAGAAGACGCACTGATCCAAACTCTACGGTCCTTCTAGATAAACTCAGAAACCTTGTCCTCACCATGTTACCGAACCCCCCAATGCCACTGGAAACCTTTTGGATCAGGTTTCACCCTTAATCATCAATGTCATAATCAATAAGCCAACAAGTATGATCTGGATAGAGGACACCCTCGTCAGTTTCAGCATATGCATCCCACACTATCATAGACCGACCACCACTGAAACCATCCGTTGCAGCTGGAAAATCATCACAGAAGGGGAGTGGGCTTCCGTCCTCTCTGTACAAAGGCATGAGCACACCAGCAACTTGCCAAAAGCCATCAACATCCTCAACAGCTGAATCACAGCATGGGCTCCCGTCAAGCCCAATGGAAAGAGCCTGACCAGTGGGCAGCCTGTACACAGAGGAAATCAAGGTGATGAAACAACACTGCAAGCAACTGGAGCACAAAGGAGAACAAGCAAAGGCATCACAGATAAAGACATCTTCAAATCAGCTCTAAGACGGTACCAACAGAAGAAATGGAACACCAAGAGCACAACATGCAGATCATGTTAATACCAGCACCAACACGAACAGCAGCAAGGAAAACTTTGCCATCATCAAAGATTTCATTGCGCTACTCGTGATTAAAATGCTCCGCAAATGCAGATGAAACCATATAAGTTTTATCTGAATGAAACAGCATCATGCTGTCCTTCCTCACTAGACTCCCAAAGCAAATATTATTGAGCTGTTATGAACCTACCCCAATTGAAGATATAACAAATCTCCTCCCTAAATGAAGTAGAAGACACAAAACATTTATAAAATTAAAACTAACATGCACAGAAATACAAGGAGAAAAAATGAATTCAACTGAAACCCCAAAAGTTCCGAGTAAAGTACCGGAGGATCCCAAGGTTTCTTCATGAGTCCTTATTTGGCAAATACTCTAACATATTCAGGAACCCTGTGGAACGTATGTGTTCTTCTTGGTTTCTATACATCCTTTACAGGTATCATCACAATTCTCTCCAATCGGCCTGCACTTCCCATATTCTCTCCTCCGCCCACATTCATAGGAACCTTCCTGACATGCCGGTCCAAGATCTCATCATCATAAATTAAAATGAAACTACTACACCCATCCTCCTCATTGAAATTCACATGACTTGCTTCACCATATTGTGGCACCTTTCTTCAGTTCCCCCATTTTCCATTTTCTAGTAGCACATAATAACGATGCACCCTTTTAACCTTAAATGGCCCTCGAACTTTTTTCAAACTACCCGCCACCCTGCTTGATTTCATCTTGATGTAATCTCCCCCCACCTTTTTTTTTACCTCTCCTCTGGGAAAATGGGATTCAGTCTCATTACGCAACAAAGAAGAATGGTCTTCAGCCACATTGCTCCACAAAGATTTCATCCATGCCAGGAGCTTCTTAGTATCAGCTTTTCTGCCCCTCGTGAATTTGAGGGGAAGTTCTCCTGGAACACCATTCTTACTTGGCATCTTTTCTGTTAGCCACTGCCATTTGAATAGTTTATTTCACCATCTGGTTAGCTCTCTGTACAATACCATTGGCTTGTTTGTTGTATAGACTTGATACGGCACCATCCCAAAACATTCCTCATCTCCTCCGAAAGCAGTTGTGTGTCATTATCAGTATTCAACTTACAGGGATATCCTTCTGCCCTAAAGATTTCCTCCATAGTTCTTATGGTAGCTTTAGTAGTGCTTTCTCTAAGAAACCTGACTATGATCCTATTAGAATGAACAACAACCATTACCATGGCAAACTTGAGTTCTCCTGCCAAACTTCCCATTGGTTTTAAGAAATCCATGCAAACACTGCCACACCATTCCAAAATCATTGATCCTTCCTCCACGCGCTTCACTATCAGATTTTAGGATAGGATAGGATGAGGATTTATAAAGCGCAATAATACCCGAAGGTGCCTAGGCACTGGGCGGTAGAGAAGAAGAGAGGAGAATGATGTGCTGCTGACTAAACTGAAAAAAACAAGTCTTCAGCAGTTTTTTGAACATCAGAAGCGATTCTACCTGAGACATCAAGGAAGGTAAGGTATTCCAAAATTTTGCGGTTGCCAACGAGAAAGAACAGATGCCCCATCTGGCTTTGCGGACTCTTGGGGTGATCAATTTTTTCTTGGAGGAAGATCTCAGAGCCCTCCCAGGCATACACCATATAAACATGGTTTTCCGTTGCTACTTACCTTTATTATTCAGGGCCTTGTGAACCGTGCACAAGGTTTTGGAAGAGATTTGCTTCCTGGTAGGGAGCCAGTGCAGAGTGCAAAGCCCTCTCCTGTGCTAAGTGCGGTTTAGGGATATTAAGGATCAGCCTGGCAGCCGCGTTTTGTACAACCTGAAGCCTGTTCAGGGAGGAAGTGCTAATATTCAGAAAAAAAGCATTACAGTACTCAAGCCGGGCGGTAATTAGTGCAATGATTGTGGGCGGATGGAATATATTTAAGCACCTTTCTGAGAGTTTTCAAAATGTAAGAGCAAGTGCTGACAGTGCGGCAGACCTGGGACTCGAAGGTCACGCCCACATCAAAAATAACCCCTTGGTTTTTAACTGTCTTGGTGGGAACAGGAAGCAACTGCAATCTCCAGCCCACCAGGCATTCGACCAGATTGAAGCATGAGGATCAAAAACTAGGACCTCAGTTTTTTTCTGCATTGATCTTAAGGGAGTTATTCTGCATCCATCTGTTAATGCTGGCCATGCACTGGTTAAATTTCCCAGCGATCAACTGCAGATCATGAGAGATGGCAACGATGGTCTGCGTGTCGTCAGTGTAGGAAATCACCTGGAACCCAAAAGATCTGACCAGCTTGGCCAATGGGGCCACATACACATTAAAGAGGGTGGGGCTCCGGGATGAGCCCTGGGGAACGCCACAGGGTAGGCTGAATACCTTACATCTAAAACCCCCACAGCTAACTGCATTAGTACTCTCTGTCAGGAAGGAGTAGAGGACCTGCAAGGCCTTACCTGAGATTCCCACCTCTTTCAGACGTTGAACCATCTGAGTGGGAGAGACGGTGTCACAAGCAGCAGACAGATCGAGCATAATCAGCACTACCGAACCACCCTGGTTGAACTGCATGCGAAAGTGATCAGTGGCAGCAATAAGGGCAGACTATGTGCTATAGTCAGCACGGAAACCATTTTGGAACTGATGTAAGATCTCATGGGAATCCAAGTGATTCATCAGCTCAATGTTGATGAACTTCTCTAGGATTTTTGTGAGGGCAGGAAGAAGAGAGTTACGGCGAAGCTTTTTCAGTTCAGAGGGGTTTCTTGAGCAGGGGCGTAACAATTGCCTCTTTCCAAGCCTCCGGATAGCAGCCGGGAACAGAGGATGTTGTTAAACACCTTGCAAAGAAAGTCTGCAATCGGGTTGGGAACCAACTTGAGAGTGAGGGGCATGCAAGGGTCAGAGCCGGACTTGAGGCCCATAAGAAGAGCCAATGTTTGTTGAACAGTGATCTGGGGAAAAGTTGCAAGAGTAGCAGGGGGGCTCCCCATCACTTGATCCTGCGTGGCCTCCAATTCTGCCATTTTCAAATGGTTGAGCTACCTAAAGTTTTTAAGGACCTTGTCCTCCAAGTAGGTAGTTATTCTATCACGGAGATCTTGAGAGGGGGGCAACACTTGCGTCCCAGAAGGTGCAGTGCTCTCCATGATCACACCTTGAAGAACATGCTAGAGGAATTGTCTGCAGCGAGGATCTTATTAGTGAAGAAGCGAGCTTTAGTGTGAAAGATGGCTATACTTCTAGAGCAGAACTTTCTGCTTGGTTTTCTCCCTAATACAAGGGTCTAGCTGCCATCTACGCTCCGGTCTGTGACACTTCCTTCTGAGTAATCTATGTTTGTTCGAAAACCAGAGTGAAGTTGGTTTGGCTCTCTTAAAAATGCAGTCTTTAAAAGGAGAGGCAATATCTAAGGCTTGAGTAATCCAGTTGTGAAAGCCCTCTGCCATAGGGGGAAGGGACTGTGCCTTACAGCCCCAGCAGAGGCCAGAGCTGCCTCCAATTCAGGAGCAGAAAGCTTGGTTAATCCCCTGTGGTGGATGTGCCTTGGGGTGATGCTGTCCTGCACAAAAGTGGGGGGATTCTGACAGACCTTAAACAAAATCAGCGAGTAGTCGAGACAGCTTAGTGGCTGTACATCTTCAATCATTAAATTGCAATGATTGGTGAAAATGCAGTCTAAGATATGGCCAGCATTATGGGTGGGGGATTGAACAAGTTGCTTAAAGCCCAAAGATGACATAAGGTCCAGGAGGTGCCGTGAGTCAGTGTCCTGTTCCTTCTCAAGGTGGTAGTTGAAATCTCTGAGAATGGTGGTATGGGAAATAGTGACAAGTGGGTCCAAAAACCCGGGTCTAGGGCCCGCAGGATGATACACTAGTATGCCGGAGAAAGTGTGATTTTTGGACAACAAAATTCTGAAAGAGGCAGCTTCCACAGGAGAGGAAAAGTCCCTTTCCACCATGGACAGCGTGCATTTAAGAGAGTCTCGGGCCACAAGGGCGAGACAGCCCCCCCCCCTTTGCTCAGTGTGGTCACATCTGAGGATAGTATGTCCAGGGGAACTGCATCCACCAGGTCCGGGCACGATTTGTCATTGGCCCATGTCTCCGTAATAAAGAGACAATCCAGAGTCTGGATACTCAGTGCAATTTCTGCCTGTGTTTAATCATGGATAGGCATTCAGCAGTGCCCCTTTAACAGCCCTAGGTTTATGACCAGGGTGAATGTTAGTCCTGATGCTAGACTTGTCACTCCCTGTTACCCGGGGCACTGTATAGGGGCTGGACCCAGGAACCAGTTCATTGGTAAGTCTGAAGTTGCAATGTTGACAGTGCGCTGGACCTCCCAAAGTGGGGGCCTGTATGACAGCACATTTTCTGAGATGGCATTTGAGGTGTGGCTCCAGGAGCTCTGCCCTGGAGTAGGTACTGACCTGGTTGCCCCTGTTACCTGGGGAGAAACAGACAGGGTGCCTGGCCCCTGGCGTCGTCCAGGCGCGAACAGGCTCAGACAGGCTTGCCCCAGCGGCACGTCCGAGGTTTGGCTGGCATTTAATGCCCTGAACCGGAAGCGTATGGGAGGCTGGACTGCCAACCTCCGAAAATGGTGGCCAGCCAGGAGCAAGTTCCAATGCAGGGGGCTCTCTCCGCGCAATCAGGAAAACCCATGGCAGACCGGAGAGCCCCTGAGGGAACTGAAGGTAGAAGTAGGCCCCAGAGATGCCTACTAGAATGCCCCCGAAAAACAACTGAGGCTACTGAAGATGCACACACACAGTAAGTAGAAGGAACAAGGGTCCCTGAATGTCCCAAGTAGTAGAACAGTGTAAAAACAAAAGATTAAGGAAACACAAGCTAAAACGGTTTAAAGCAGCGAGCACGCTGAAGTAGGATTAAAATTGAGTCAGATTTGAGAAAATTAGCAGCATGCGTCAGAAGGGATTCACCTGACTGCTTCCTCATCCACCTCTTCTTATGTCTCTAAAATAATCGAATTGTTCTAACCATGCCTCAACATCACCATCAATCCCTAGCCACCAAATATTCTCATGCAACCTTTTTTTAGTTAAAGTCCGTCCCAAATTCCCCTCATGAGCTAGGTTAAACTATTTAAATTCGAGGCTCACCTGGTGAATAAAAGTATCCCCTCTCATTACCACATCAACCAGTCAACCGATAATTCATCCAATTTTTGGTATATGGATGCACCTGCACATTCATCAAACTCTACCATCTGCTTCCCGTCTTAATCATCAACACAACTTATGTTAAATTGGCATCATCCACCAGCCCAAGGTGCCACTCCTCCTTTGATCCTTTGCAGACCCTTTACTTGCCCTCCTGGCCAAAGTACTTTAACCATTGGTTTATGATATGTTTGAAGTGTAACTTGGATACCAAATATATACCTATTGAAATATTCAATTTCTCTTGCTGCAACCAAGGCCTCCCTCTCAATCACAGACTTTCTCCTTTCACTGAGAGTGAGTTACCTTGAAGCAAAAGCCACTGTTCTTTTGCCACTGGCATGTGCTTAGGAAAATGCAGCCCAAAGTCCTTCAGCACTGGCATCCACTGTAAGAACCGTTTTCAGCCCAATATCAGTTGGAGCTAACACATTAGTCTTGCACATGTCATCATTAATAACCTCAAAAGCTACTTGAAGATTTATTTCCCAAACAAAGGTGCAACCTTTTCTCAGAAGCTTCCTCAAGTCTTCAGTTTTATCAGAAAAGATTTTAATAAGCTTGGAGTAGTATTGTATTAGACCTGAAAATGATCCAAGCTGATCATTAATGCATGGAGCTGGCGCATCCTTGATGGCCTTCAACAGATCTTTTTTTGGTTTCACCACACCTTTAGAAAGAGTGCCACCAAGATATTCAACTTCTTCCACTAGAAATTTACATTTCTCTTTTTTGAGAGTTAACCCTGCTTCAGTAAGCCTATCTAACACTTGTTTGAGTGTGATGTTGTGACTTTCGATAGTCTCTCCGGAAACCAAGATATCGTCCTTATAAAATATTACATTACTCATACACTTGAACACTTCATCCATCATTCTTTGAAAGACACTTGCACCCAAATTTAGCTCAAAATGCATCCTTGTGGACTGAAAAATGCCTACCATAGTTATAAAGGTTGTAATTCATTTGGAATCTTTGTGCAATTTGATCTAGTGGTATGCACTTTACAGATCAAACTTGCGGAAAAAAAACCTCCACTTTTAACACCAATTCATTTATATTTGGCAGAGGAAATTTGTCAGTCACAATGTTGTGATGAACACTGCATAGATCAACACTGAATCTTAAGCCATCATCATCCTTTTCACTAATTACAACTGCAGAAACCTCCTCAGAGATCTCAACTGATTCAGTGATTCCCTCATACACTCACACACTATGTCATTAAAAAAAATTTGACCCCACCCCTTATCACAAGAGATACACTCCTTAATTTATGTTTTAGCTCCTATCCCTTTAGACCACTGCGATATAAATCAATGTAACCTGGTCCTAATGATGACCTAACCTTCCGACAGGCCGAAACGCCGTCAACTTCACAGCGAAATTCCCGGCGCTCCCCTCATGGATACCTACACAAATTACTTGTATATTACACTTCAATTGACTGTTTGGATATCCTGAATTTGTACAATTTTAAGTTCACTTGTTCGCCATTGCGCCCTCTACAGTCGCTGTACATACCACCTCACGTTGTCACTTGCGCCGTCACAATTCTTCATGAGCACTTGTGCACAGTATCCAACAGGTTACATGCCATTTAATGTAACACGGCACAACTTTTCTGTTTGACCATATGGAATTGAATATGTCAAATATGTGAATATAACATTTTTGTTTGCAAAACATTTGGTTTCTTCCCTTTTTTTCCCCTTTCTGGATTTATCCTTCAGTAACTAGTGTTACTAATTTTAGGACTCCTAAATGCCTTCTCTGAATACCGAAAGTAGTAGTAAAGTTAGGACTCCTAACTTTACTACTACTAAATTGAGAAAAATCCTAATTTTAAGACTTTCGGTATTCACAGAAGGCATTTAGGAGTCCTAAAGTTAGGAGTCCTAACTTCTGTGAATACCGAAATTAGTAAGTTCATTCTGTGAATACCAAAAGTAGTAAGTGCATTCTGTGAATGCCAAAAGTAGTAAGTTCATTCTGTGAATACCAAAAGTAGTAAGTGTAATCTGTGAATACCAAAACAGTAGTAAGTTTAGGATTGAGTCTTAAGTTCATTCTGTGAATCGGGCCCTATGTGTATATGCCACAAAAATGCTAGGTACCAATTTCCTATGACTGGAAGTAAACCTAATATTTCTGCTATGTGCACAAATTTAAGTTAGAAGCTTGACCTTAATGTGACATGCTTAGAAATGTTAATCATAAATACTGAATGTTCTGGTATAATAGATTTACTATATTAAGAAGCAACATATTATTTGTAATGATTAACTTCTGATTTTCACTGTATTTCACTTAATGCCTGAATAGAATAGTTGCACATTTCAAACAATATTCTAGACTGTATTAATGAAATGAGTGTGGTCTCGGTGCTATGGTTGGCTGGGAAACCTGATTGTGATGCGCTGAGTAGGTGGTTTTGTTCTAGGTTGTCGGTAAGCTGTTGGTTGATGTCCTTCTAGAGTACTTTAGCTGGGTATGGAAGCAAGGAGATCGGATTGTAGTTTTTTAAGTCACTGGGATCCGCTGTGGGCTTCTTTAAGAGGGGTCTGGTGTCTGCGTGCTTCCATCCATCTGGAAGGATGTTGTGGAGATGGAAGCTTTGAGGAGGTTGGTGAGTTCAGGACTGTTGGATCTGTGGATGGTGGGGCAGGGGTCGGTGGTTTCCCGGGAGTGGATGGAGGGCATGATGGTTGTGGTGGTCTGGGCGTCGAGTGGAGACCAGGTAGCTATGGCTAGGGTTCACTGGTTAAATGAGGTTGTCGGGGCTGAATGAGGTGGGTTGGGGGTTTAAGTTATTGTAGAGGGTGGCAATCTTGCTGTGGAAGTACTTGGATAGTGAGTAGCAGAGTTGTTGAGAGGGACGTACTGCATTTTCTGTGTCAGTTGGGTTGGAGAATTCCTTGATTAATTTTGAAAAGTTCCTTAGTGTGGTTGGCTGCGGACAGCGATGTCTGCTGTTTTGACCTCCTTGATGTGCCAGCGGTTGTAGTTGAGTTCTGTATTGTGTGCAGCTTTGTCAGAGGGGTCCTTGGTAATGTGCCATCGCTTCTCAAGTAGAAGACAGTTGCTCTTGGTGGTTCTGAGCTCTGGGGTGTACCAGTTGGCTTGTCTTGGCGATCTGTTGGTTTTTGCCGGGTTCAGAGGGGCAACTTTATCGGAGCATTTGCTGATCCCGTCAGAGAAGTTGTGCACAGCCTGGTTGAGGTTGGCCGATATGTTGGATGGTGTGGTGCTGAGAGTCTGCATCTATTGGCTCTCGGTTTCTTTTCCCCAGTTGTGGTGCTTAGTGCTTTGGTGCTTGATGGTGGTGTCCTGGGCCTTCGAGATAGTAAAATGGACATTTCTGTGTTTGTTGAGTGAGTTGTTCTCTAGTAAGGATGTGGTTTTGGTGTCCTTCGGGCCCTTGATGTGGAAGTTGAGATTGCCTAGCAGGACATAGTGGAAGGAGGCAATAGCGAGGGGGCAATGATGTTGCTAATCGCAGAATGGTGGCCAGGGTCCCGGTGGTCTGTATGCGAGGGTGCCTCTTATAGTTGTCATAGTTTCGATGTATAGTAGGAAGTTGAGGTGCTCCATGAAAGGCATTGAGTCATTGTTTGTGGTGGAGCATTGGATGGTTTCCTTGAATTTTATGGTGATTCCTCCGCCAAGTTTGGTGGGGCAGTCCCGGTGTATCATTTTGTATCCGTTGGGGATGGTGCGGTTGGAGGTTGGGTTGAGCCAAGTTTCAGTGATGAAGGTGGCATCTGAGATGAGATTGGGGATGGTTACCCAGATTTCGTTGGTATGTTTGCTGAGGGAGCGGGTGCTGGGCAGGATGCAGTGTAGCGGTTCTGGGATGTTGGTGGTCTTCTGGGAGGCAGTGGTGTTGTGTCCTGTGTGGGTAGGCGATCCTGTGAGGCAGGAGAAGCAGCAGTGGTGACAGGCGAACGATCTTCAGAGGAGCGTGGAGAGGACATGCAGCAGCGGGAGTCCTGACATGCTGCAGCCTTCATTAACTAGGCCTCAAGGAGCCAGGAGCAGGGCAGAGCGTAAAAGGGCAATGTGGGAGGTGGGAAGAGGAGAGTGTGGGGAGAGGGGCCTGCGTGCAGGAAGCCTGGGGGTATGTGTGCCGGTAGCAGGTACAGGGGCCAGCTATCAGAGGACTGCTGGCATGAGGTCTGCTGGCTGGTGGCAATGGACAGGCTCCTAGGACAGGAGCGACCCAGGGCAGTGGTAGCAGCAGGGAGAGCAGGAGGCCTTTAGATTACTGAGACTCGGCTGAGTTTCATGTACTACTCCTTATGGGACTTTCTGTTGCTTTAATTTGGCTTTGAGCTTTATGCTCCTTTGATCTCACTACTTTGAACTTGAACTCTTCATGAGTTCTACTAATTTTGACATTCTGGTCCTGTCCATTAGAATTTTTTTTTTTTCCTTTATGGAATGCTCTTGATGCATTATTTGATTATTTGTTCTTACCAGAGCTTTTTATGAGATTTCTGTAAACTTACTAAAGATTTTGTTGACTAATTTGAATAAAAAGAACAGAACGACACTTACTAATCTCTTAATGAGAATGAAAGCTTTTAAAACGTTTTGAAACTTTCATCAATGACTGAACTTGGAATTGTATTTGGAATGTAGCTTGTGATGCCAAAATAGCTCCCTGAATCAAAATACGGTGGTACAGATCTGTCATTTGAGGTAAGGAGAAACCAGCATGGGAACTGAGCATGACCCTGTGTGTGACGGTACTTCAGAGGGTGAACCATATTATTCATTTTTGGCCTCATTCAGCACTACCACTGGACACCTGGAAACATGCCACTAACATGCCCTTGCTTAAGACATCATCCACTGATCCAGCCATACTTTCCAACTACAGACCCATTTCCCTCCTACCGCTCCCAGCAAAGAAGGTCTTAGAGGAACTAACCAACTGGCACCACACTTCCCACCTCAGCAAACAGCAGCTCTTCAACTCCATGCAGTCTGTATTTAGGCCCAAATAGAGTACAGAAACATCACTCACTGCTGCCACAGACGACATCCACATGGTCCTTAACAGGGGAGACATGGCAGCCCTCTTTTTTTTTTTTGCGTGTTTATAAAGCGCTTGAATAAACTCCCAAAGGTGTATCTCCGCGCTCAGGGACAGCAAAGCAAAAACCAGGGCAGTAGTAATACAGGACAAAGAATGATATTTGTCGACCTCTTAACCTAACTAGTTAGACCTGAAACATAAACGTTTTCAGGTTTTTTCTAAAGGCAAGGTGATCTCAGTTGGAGGGGAAGACTGTTCCACAAAATAGGGCCCATCACTGACAGCGCCTTGCCACCCTGTCTAGTCCTGCTAATCTTAGGGACCCTTAGAAGCCACTGATCACTTGACCTGAGGGTACATGTGGGAACATATGGAACACATTTTTTGCCAAATAGGAAGGTCCTAGGTCATGCAGTCCTTTATGTACTATACAGCGTGTCTTGAAGTTCACTCTTTGGCGAACAAATAACCAATTAAGTTTTTCCAGCAGAGGTTTGGATGGGGACCTGGGGGGACAGTTGAGGACCAACCTGGCTGCGATGTTCTGTATCACCTCTAATCGGTCCAGCACCTCTTCGTTAGCAGACACCAGGAGACCATTACAGTAATCAAGTCGGCTGATCACTAAAGCCTGAACCAAAGTCTTTCTAATGGAGTCCGGAAGGAGCAGGAATACCTTACGGAGGAGTCCTATCACATGAAAACAGGACCCCACCGTATTATTTCCGTGTTGTTTCAGAGTCAGCTCTGGCTCCAGGCGAATCCCAAGGTTCTTAATTACTTGTTTTGGTTCAGGAACTGGCCCCATATCTGAAGGCCACCAATCAGGGGACCATGATATCTCGGCCTCACCGAAAAGCATCACCTCAGTCTTACCAACATTACACTGAAGAAAGTTGAAAGACATCCACTGGGATACTGCTTTCATCCCCGCGGAGAAAGATTGTTTAACCTCCGGGGTCAAAGATTTAAATGGGAAAAGCAGCTGGGTATCATCAGCATAAGACACTGGACAGAAACCAAAGGCTCTCGTTATATTTGCCAGGGGGGCCACATAGGTGTTAAAGAGAGTTGGGCTCAAACATAAGCCCTGTGGCACCCCCTTGATGATCTTAACCTCATCCGACCGGAATTCACACATGGTTACACATTGAGCGCAGTCGGAGAGAAAGCTCTTTACCAATCCAGTGCCCTGCCACCCAATCCATTCACAGTCAGTCGTTCAATCAAGATCTTATGAGAAATTATATCGACCGCTGCAGATACATCCAGTAGTACCAGGACAACAGAAACGCTCTTTCCTTGTACATACGGAGATCATCAGTTATCGACAGCAATGCCGTTTCAGTACTATATTTCGGCCTGTAACCAGACTGTGAGGGATCGAGGCTTCCAGATTGTTCCAGGAAGTTAGACAAATGCTTATTAATATGCTTTTCGATGATTTTACCCAAGAAGGGCAGCAGGGAAATGTTCTTCCGGATGGGTCTAACTAGAACCTTCTGTGGTAAATAAAATTACCTGGACATTTTTCCATGCATTAATAACAATAAGGATAGCTCATAAAATGAGAGGCAGAGTCCGTGGTGTCCGAGTTCAAAAGGGCTTTATTTCAATGGCTCGAGCCAGGGGAGAATCGGGTTCCATCACCACTAAGGTTCAGGAAGGGATATCTAACGTTTTATTAACATCACACATTATATATAGTAAAACCACATAATTGCAATGAATACAGTAGGCGGAACACTCCAGGCGGAGCAAGTGAAAAGAGAGAGAGATAAGAACACATGGGCGTAAAAGAAGGCGTGTAAGGAGGCGTACACGAGGGCGTGCACTTGATGAGTCATAGGTGTGTCATAGGTGGGTGGATGCATAGAGGAGGTCTGCAGGGTCAGCAGAAACCTTTACCCTGCATGTGCGCGCAACTGATCATGACGTGAAATTGACGTATAACTGGGGAGAGCTGGGGGTTGACTTTAGCACTAGTAGAGGAGTCTGGAGTCTGGGATGTCAGAACGACCTGCACCTTTGGCATATCTGATATCTTGTGTTTGGAGGATGTATTGTCTGAAGTAAAGGCCTCTCGAGTAAAGGCTGTACATCACTAAATGCCAGTGTGTGCATATATTTCTTCGTGCATTGCGAGGGGCCATGGGCCTACTATGGCAACGTGTTCAGTAAATCACTTGCATGGAGACAGGAAGGCTAGGCCCTATGCTCTGCAGGCGGGAAATGTTTACCTATTTCACTAGACTGGAATGTGTTTTTGCGGAGGCTGAACAGATAACTGTAGGCAAAATACCGTCTTGGCAGGCAGGCCAGGCCGGGCACCTCTCGGCTGGGCATGGAGTGAGGGAGAGGTCAGGGATGCATACCTAAACTGCAGTTTTCAGAGACAGAAGAGGCTCGGAGCCTGAATTCAGGGCCTGGCTCGGCTGGGCCACGAAAACGTGTGCTTCTCGATATTTAAACGTGTACCATGTACATGCATTGGCAACGTAGGCCTCAGTGCAGAATTAACGTGTCATTCATGGAAGGCCTACTAACTGACGTGTTAACGTTAGACGGAAATGCAGGGGCATTATTATGACAGGCACGGGAAGGGAATTACATGATAACATGGACATACATGGAGCATGGGTACGTGGATAGGGTGCGAGGGGGGGACACACTGACCACATACTATTTTTGTTTCCTCACTTCTTCCAATCCCGTGGGACACGTCCCGTGTTTAGTGAGAGGTTCACAAGGTTCTGAATTTCCGGACCCAACACTCTACCCACCACTCCCATTGTTCTTGCTGGTAATTGATCTGAAGGGCTCCCACTTTTGATGTTATCGATCAACATCTCTACCTCTAACAAGGTGATATTCGGAAATTTAAGAAACATGTCAGGTTTAGCACCTACTATTGGCATGTGAATACCATGATTACCCATAGGTACCATAGATGCCTCCATTTTTCCATAGATAACGTCAATCTTATCAGTGAAAAAACCTGAGATGTCGTCACATAGTTGTTGAGACGACATATCCGCGCTTTCACACGCCACCTGTTTTAGAAGGGTGTTTAGAATATGATATAGCACTTTAGGAGCATTGCCTGCCGCCTCCAGTAGTGAGGTAACATAGCTCTTACGTGCAGCTCGGATGGCTTTATGGTAGGTACTTATTGCCATCTGGTAGCTAGATTTATCCACCTCCAAGTGCGACTTTCTCCAGATTTTCTCATATTTCCTGGCGGTTTGCTTAAGACACCGCAACTCTTCAGAATACCAGACTTCCTGTTTTTTCGCAGGGCGGCTCTTAAATATTTTTAGTGGGGCAATCTGCTCTACTGCGGTATTGTATTGTATATTCATAATTAAGTAGAGCAGTATCGATGTCTTTAGTAGGCTGGATTTTCGGGGCAGTAAATACGTCCTTGAAGGTTTCATAGGATATTTTATATGCCATTGCCTCCGCCGCACCGGAATCTGCAAAGGGCGGCTGGGAGGCACACCAATTTTGGGCATTGAAAACTCCAAAATAAAATGATCAGTCCAGTTTGTCTGTCTGGGCGCATAGCACTCAATATCCGGAAAATTGGAGAAAATCAAGTCCAAAGTATGTCCCGCCAAGTGAGTGGGCCCACTATTACACTGTTTTAACCCTAACAGGGAGATATCATTCAGGAAAGATTGAGCCTCCATATTATCTTTTATCTCGCTGTGCAAATTGAAATCTCCAAGCAATAAAAAGTCTTTGTCAGTTTCGATATAATGGGCCAGTGCTTCCACCAGAGAACTAGAGACTTTTTTTATAGGGCCTGGAGGGCGATACACAAACGCTCCCTTCCTGCTATATTTAGCAGACGTGCCAATTTAAAAAAACATCATTTCAAAAGCGGAATTGCAACATTGATCTACAATAGAGACAGCTATGCTACATTTATGCACAATCCCTATGCCCCCTCCTGCTTTCTTCGGTCGATCCAATCTAATGATCTTATACCCTTCGGGGATCCCAAGTGTAATGACAGGGATCGAGTGGGGTTTGAGCCATGTCTCTGTGAGGAAACAGAGATCAGATTTGTGCGTAGAGATAAGGTCCCAAACCACAATATAGTGATTGGGAAGAGACCTTATATTGCATAGCACACTCTTGCCACCCTGAGTGGTTTCAGTGGTTTCAGTGACCATATGTGTGATCTTACATTGGGATGGATTTGTAGCCCGGGGGGTTGGGTTACATGCAGCCTGAAAATGGCATTGCCTAAATGAGAATGGTCCTTCAGGAGGGGTATGTTCTACTAACCCACAAGTTATCTGTGGGTTCACCCTTCAATACTTCAAAGCCTGAGAAGAATAGCTCACCCTAACCTTAGTTGGGTCGCTTACTCCAGTAGATGTTAAAGCCATGGTCCCTGGCCCCTTCCAGTCGCGGACGGGCGCAGACGGGCTTCTCTCTGGCTTGTCTCAGGTGCGTCCTCAGGCGCCGCTGCGCGTTCAGAGTGACGAGAGGGCTAAGTAGCCCCTCCTTGTGAACAACTAGACCGCTACCCGCTGCGTGTAAGCGGAAATGGAGTGAGTGTCTCGCTCTTACCTGTCCTCCCTCCGCTCTATGGCGCTAATTGCCGAGTCGGACCGGGGCGGGCAGGCTACAACATCCAGCAGACTTCCTTCAATATAAGCAAGTATGAGCAAGTATTATTTATCCTACTGACACCCAGTAACGCGAGAGATCGTTATTAAAAACGGCGCTACAAATTTGTTATTAAAACCTTTTGAATTGTGCAATATTTAAAACATCAGATCCCAATTGCAAACATAAATGCTTAGTCCAGTTAAAATTACCCTTGTGGTCGCTAGCTGCCGCCAAGCGGATCGGGGAGACACTGCCACTGTCCTCCGAAGCTGCGGTCAGCCGTCAGCTCCTCGCTGCCTAAGTAGCTCCTCCTTGTGAACAACTAGATCGCTACCCACTGCCACTGTCCTCCCAAGACGCATCCCCTGGACCTTTGACACAGTCTCACACTCCATCCTCATCCTTGGTTTGGCATCCAAGGACCCACTCTCCCGGGTTCTGCTCCTTCTTAATGGCTTAAAGCCAATTTGTCAGCCAGGCATCTTACTCCTCGGAAGCCTGCAATCTCATCTACGGAGTGCAACGTCAAAATGTCTTGTGTGCTGGCACTATGCCACTCATTCTCTCCCTCTTGGACAACACCCCCCAACACAAGAAACAAGTTCCCCACCTGCATGATCAAAGTTGCTAACTGGATGAAAGTCAGCTATCTCAAGCTCAACACAGAGAAGCCAGAAGTAGTGATCTTCGGTAAGAACACCGCACCATGGGTCTGCAACTGGTGGCTGGCCAAAAACGACCCAACACCCAGCACCAATCCCAGGAAAATAAAAGTAATCATCCAAAGCAAACTGGACATGGCCACACAAGTCAATGCCATCACTGCATCTTGCTTCCACACCATGAAGATGCTAAGGAAGATCTTCAAATCACTCCCAAGCAACACTAGAAAAGATGTCACAAACGCACTAGACACCAGCAAGTTGGACTACAGCAACACTCTCTCTGCCGGGATTACCAAGCAACTCACTAGAAAACTACAAACCATGCAGAACTCAGCAGCCAGACTCATTCACAACCTCTCACACAGAACCTGCATCACCCCACACCTCAGTGAGCTCCACTGGCTGCCGATATGCAATCGCACCCATTTCAAACTCCTTACATACTCATTCAAGGCACTTCGCAAATTAGCCTAGCCCCGCTTAGCTGAACAATTGCATCTCCGTCCACCAACCATCCAGACACCTCTGCTTGGCAGGACTCATATTCACACATGCATTCACAGAACCGTATTGTCAGGCCATTAGTAGCATAAGATCTGGAAGGACACTAACCTCAAAAGTTGACCAGCAGAGACAATGTCGTGAAGAAAGCTCCCTTCCTCCCCAGGGAACAACCCCATCCAGAGGACCACAAATACCACTGTGTAAGGAAGCACCCCAGGGAAGAAAGGGGAGTGGAGAAAACAACAAATACTGCGGCTTTGATATAGCGTCTGGTAGAGCAGTCCAGCACTAGTCAAGACCCCTCATGGGAGAGCTGCAGAGGGAAGAAACAACAAGGACATACATGTGAGGCGGAAGGACGGTAACAACACCAGTCATACAATGATCTTTCTTCTAATAATATATGTCCAAAAGACCCCTCCTTACTATAACAAGCCACAATGACTACAAAGAACAGGGAATCCCAGGTCTCTAAAAATAGTACCGGGTAACTGGTGGTAATCATGATAAGAAGTATCCAACTTCAATGTCAGTAGCAGAAAGGAAAGGCTTTTAGTCACAGCGCCTTAAATGTAGATCAAGTGAGGGGGAAATGTCACAGTGAAGACAGACCTGCACTTCTTCCGGTATCCATACTCGCTGTTACGCCACTGCGAGCACGGAAGCCCCAGGGAATCCTTAAGCCGGTAGTCCCCTCCGAGTCCGGGAGGTAGGAAAGTGAAAGCAATAATGAAATTGCGGGAGGAGCGGGAATAGTAACTGCAACCGCGCAAGAACCTAAATACCAGAAATGGCTTCTGCGCCCTTGAATCCTCAGGGAAACAAAACTTGATGTCCGTGGAACACGCGGATCGGGAATTTCAGCAAGAAGAGGATCGGAAGCTTCAGTAGATTTCCAGAGCTCAAATTCCTGCGGGGAACACCATCCGCTGATTCTGCATACACAGGAGTAATCAAGAAGTTTGTCAAGCCCCGTTTGTAAGGAAAGGTGGGGCTTTATAGCAGACTAATAAACATGCAGCTCCTGCTGTGATGCGCAGGTCGCTGTTCCCTGGCGTTCTTGGCCTTGTAGTTTTTTGTTATCTGCGCTCCAATCTGTGGCTCCCTGTTCTCCCTGGGCCTTCCTGTGTCTGCGCTACAAGGGGAGGAGTGAGCAGACAACCCCGGCTCCCCTCTCTTACTCAGGATCACGACATAGAGGAAGGGTGTTCTCTTACATCTCTTCTAACGCATGTAACACCCTTCCACTCCACATCACAGCCTCCTCCTCTCTTCTTGAATTCTACAAGAAATTGAAGACCTGGTGTAGGAAAGGGCCCTTTTTGTGTGGTGCCCCCAATGTTTTGCTCCAACGCTGGGGACTCTGAAAGTGCACTTGAGCCTGCTGCCAGGCCCCAGTCTCAGCGCTCTCTCCATAAAACGTTTATGTGTAAATTGGCATCTCCAATTGACAAGGACTTTACCCCCTTATAAGTATCTAGCATATGGGGCCAGTCATTCCCAGGGCATGGGTGCAAAAGAGGTCCCCAGCACTGTCTGTGCTGTCTTGAGTGGCCCAAGTAAGGTACTGACAGCAGGCCTGCTATTGCAGACTGCAGGAACAGTGTAAACTGCCCCGATTTCACTTTGCCCTCACCATATGTGGAAGGGTCAATGAACTGATTTGTGCCTGTGGCAGAGGACTGGACATGGTGTATGCAGTAAAGGTTTCTGGCTCATGGAGCTGTGCCAAGTTACAATTTTCAGCCTTACCCGGATGGAGCATTTTGACCTCCAAAAAAGTTTTTAATTCTGAATGTAAAATCTTAGACCTGGGCAAGAAGGCAAATATATCTGACCTGTGAGCTATTGCCTCCAAATCCGAAAGGTTTCAGAGGAGGCTTGACGATGATGTGTCTCCAAGGAACCATCGCGCACTGCAGCTTGGGACCCTGCTCCTCTGGAAGGTTTTTATTTCCATTTCAGAGAAAAATTTGAAGACAAAATCTTTGACTAGAAGGACGCACATGATGTACCTGATCTCGGCTCTATTTTAATAGGCCTGAAATCATGACTAGGTCCCAGTAAAATGCAAACTCCTAATTGACATTTTGCTTTTTCTTGTAGCTTTTGGCCTTAAAGCCTTAACCACTTCTAAGATCCCCTTTAACCTGTTTTCATGATTGTGCATTATATTTTTCCATATTTTTGTAAATGATTTTTGTTTGCGAATTTTATAGTGCTGTCCTTTTTACTTTAAAATAGTAGGCACAGCTTGAACTTAATCCACACTTCTCTAGGGATTGCTTCCTGGATGTTGCCATAGCTGCCAGGAATTAGGCAACGATTCTTTCACAACTGAGTTTTGACATACCACAGTGGATTCAAGTTGGCTGGGGTAGCACTCTCTCAAATTACCAACCCCATTCTTTACATTGGTTGGTGTGCAGCAGCTTGAATAACACTTTGTTCAGCAGTTGCCATTAAGGTTTACATTTCAATTACTAAAAGCGTAATTCCAGATTTATAGGCAAAATTATGTTTTTTAATTTTAATTAGCCCAGGAATTTTTGTGGAACAACAAAAGGAAGTTTCTCAATAGCATACATTTGGAGGGGGGAGGAAAACAGCAAGAGCGAGTTGTCTAAAGGGCCCTTAAGGACCAGTAAGATGGATCCCAGTTTTCTTCTGAACAGTAGGGTGTGGGCTTGAAGGGAAGAGATCTCTGGTCCTCCCTATCAGAGGTCAGTACTATGATTCTCTGCAGGCAGAGCCACGAGGTGGGGCTCAGCTTGTTCTTAGAAGCCCACCCACTGGTGGGCAGTCCACAGTGATTGCTAGTGTTAGCCTGGATAGGAAAGTCAACCCAGTGGGGACACAAGGATGGACCAAGTAATCATAATGTGCAAGGGTGAATTAGAGATGGTTCCACGGCACACATGCCTGCTAATACTAAGAAGTACAGGGAATGGGAAGAGAGTTGAAACTCTGCTAGACACAGAAGCCAGTATGACTGCTGAATGTCAGCTAGTGTCATCACAGCAGATCACCCCCAATGTGTGCTACCTTGTGGTGCATGCTGACAACCTATTCAGCTACCAAGCAGTGGCTATGGTTACTCTGAAATGGGGAGGGGTCTCTGGTCCTCTGAAACTAGCTGTTAGCCATGATATACATTTTGACTTTTTGTGGTGATTACCTTGAGCATTCCATCTAGAAAGAAGTAGAGCTCAAGGCTCATGCTCAAATTAGGACCACAAAGGACAGGGTAGCCCTTCTGAGGAGTCAGGGGGACCCAGAACCTAAACGAATGGACCAGGTTCCCACCAAGAAGGCACAGGGTAAGGAGAATGCGGAAGCAGACCCCAAAATTCTCATAGTACGGGAGGAGTCAACCCCTGAGGGGAGGGAGACACAGAGCATACAGGAGAAGAGTTGGTTGTGCAGGGTGAGCTGCCTGAGTTGACCCGGTAGGCAAGCTGCAGGAAGATAATTCCGGGCAAAATTCTGCAAGGCGTAGAGGGAATTCCATACTCATATGTCCTTCGGCAACAGACTGAGCTCCAGAAAATGCAGATATCACTGGAGATCACTTGATCTATTGGGATGATGGCTTCCTTTACAGTGAGCCTAAGGTTCCAATGCCTGTGACAGCCAGAGTGCTGCTGGTCACCCAAAGTCATTCAATTTCCTACTTGAGTTGGCTCATGACACACCTTTGACAGGACACCTGGGGAATGCCACAACCTATAACAGGCTAGTCAAACACGTTTACAGGCTTCAATGAGGCATGAGGGAGATTCCTTCTTCCAATCTACTAATCAGGCCAGTGCAAGCCTAGAGGAAAAAGCAAGGCCCCCTTCCAGACTTTTATGTGGTAGGGACACCTTTTGAGAGGGGAGGTATTAGATCTCTCAGCCTTAGGGTGGTGTTCCCATAGACATTTTGTCTTACTCTTTCATGCTTACTAATCATGTTTTTGTTGCCATTAGGACGCTGTGCACTTTCTCTCTCTCTAAAAGAAACTCTCTCGCTCTAACACATGGTAACATTGGTATACGCTCAATTGGCACACTTAATTTATTTATACGTTCCTAGTAATGTGGAATTGCAGATACCAAGAGCCTGTATATTAAATACTACTGGTGGGACTGCAGCACTCATTGTACAAACCAGTTAGGTAGCCCATTAAACATCTCATGCCTTACATTTCACCCTTTATTAAACTGTAGATCGACTTGTCAAAATAAACCTTTTGCCAGGCCTAAACCTTCATTTTCAATACCACTAGGGTAGGCCCTATGCAGCACAGAGGGCAGGTTTCTGTGTATTTAAAAAGTTGGACAGGTACTTTTAAGTTTTACATTTCCTGGAAGTGAAAACTCTTAAATTCATTTTTCTCGCTTCTGCAAGGCCTGCCTCTCCCATTAGATAATATTGGGTCAACTTATTACATTTAATAAGGGATTCTGATTCTGAAAATGCACCTTTTAGAAATTTGGCATTTTCTTTTCCCAACCATTTGGTGCCTGAAGCCTGTACCCTGGGTTACATGACTAGGTGTGGCTGGTAGTTGCTATTTGTGTATTGCTCCTAGAGAGTGAGACTAAGGAGCATAGGTGTTGGCAGGGTGGGCTATCTTTGAGTTAATGAGGGGGAGAAGCTGTCACCTAACAGACTTGCACAGCATAAAGGCTCTGTCTGAGCACACTCACAAAGTATTTGACACTAGTCTATTGAGACCCCAGACAAGCAGGGGCAGGGAGGCAAGAAATTCAGACACCCCTTGGGGTCGAAACCTCCAGAATATTCAGGGCACCAGGTATATATTGGACTCATAGACCTAACTCTCAGTACACCTCTGAACGCACGGAGGACTCAGAAGGACTACTGTGATGCTCAGCAAGGACTACTCTGTTGCCCTGCTGCCCTGCTGCCCTGCTGCCGGAGTAAACGGATTGTACTTGCATATTGATCCCAGGACCACTAGAGCAACTCCAAAGGCTACTTGGCCTGTTCAGGGGCTATGGGACAGAAAAGGCTCCTACCACCTTGAACCTAGCTCCTGAACTTAGTCTGCCACGGGTCTTGCCCCCCGAGTGGTGCCACGCCAGTTCTGGACCCTTGAAAGTGGACCTGAAGGATCTCTGCCAGCCCACCTGTGATTATGCGGGCAGAAGGGATTCAGCGCAACGTATTTCCTTGCAACTGCGCTTCAGAATCACTGCCACGTGACAAATCCTTGATGCAGGCCTTCTCATGTAAAAAAAATGTAAATCCAGTATTTGTAAAGCGCACAGCTACCAGGAGGCATCCCGGCGCTGGGGGAAGATTAAGCGAGCTATTGCCCAGAGTCACATGGTGCTGGGCAGACCCCTGGAGCCGGAGCCGGGGATCGAACCGTGAGCCCCAGCATCCGGTGTCAGTCGCCCTGGTCGGGGCGCCATACCTCTTCCCACGCCACACCTCTTCCTCATCACAAGCCCTTCACTGACGGTATCCTCGACGATGATGCACAACTTTGCAATGTAGCCTCGCAGCTCCTTGGAATCAACGCTGCAAGGATGCAATGCTGTAACAATCTCACAATGCTCCGCAGCTAGGATTTAAGGTACTATGTTCAGCAGGCCTAGCTTGGTCCCTGTATCCATCCTCCATCAATTGTGGTCGGCATGAACATGGGACATTTTCCCTGTCTGGCGCGACCAGATTACCACAGTTGGCGCTTTGTGCTTCTAGGCAGTATTCTTGCTTTAAACTTTAAAATTACATATCTCCGGTTCTACTGATTGGATTTCTGTTTTGTTCTCAAATAATTAATTTTATTTTTCTAAATTGCTGTGGGTTTTTTCTTGTGTTGTGCTAGACTTGGCAGCTTTGTTGTGGTTTACCCTGACTTTTTGCCTCTACATCTGGTATTTTTGATGCTGTGCTGGATTTCGTTTTCGCTGGCTTAGATGATTTGGGCACTTTGCCACTGCTGATCAGTGTCAAAGTGCAAGTGCTCCCTGTGTACATTTTTTTTAAATTGGTTCTCCCTGACTGGCATATTTGATTTACTGGTAAGTCCCTAGTAAAGGGCACTGAGTGTGCCAGGGCCTGTAAATCAAATACTACTAATGGACCTGTAGCAGTGATTGCGCCACCCACATGAGTAGCCTTGAAAAGATATCTCATACCTGTCACTGCAGTGTCTGTGTGCAGTTTGTTCACTGCCATGTCGACCTGGTAAGTGCACTCACTTGCCAGGCCCTAACCTTTGCTTTTCTTGCATGTAAGGTATCCCTGTGTTAGGCCCAAGGTATTCCTCTGGGCAGGGTGCACAGTATGTGAAAGGTAGGACATGTACTGGGGTGTGTGTGACATGTCCTGATGGTGAAATGCTGTCAATTTCATTTTTCACTGTTGAAAGGCTATTTTGCTCTAGAGGATAGAATGGGAAATGCTTTGTAACATCATACAAGTATAACTTCCCATTAGGACAAGATAGTAAAAAAAGTTTTGGCTCTATGACCTCAGAATTAAATAACACATATTTTAGTAAAGATGGTTTGTAAATTGTGTGTTTGAAATTGCCACTTTTAGAAAGTAGCCATTTTCTTGTTGAACCATTCTGTGTGCCTCTGCCTGTTTGTGAATTGACCGTCTGGTTTTGGAGTGACAGGGGCTGGGAATCTACATTCACTGTAGACAGCCACTGGGGGGTGTTGAAGTGTACCTGGCCCTTCCCGAGCTGAATAGATCTTGGTTGAATTTAGAGTAGTGGGAGCAGATTTTTTTGCACCTAAATAGGGCCTGTCTCCCTTGCAAAATGCTGTCTCCACCCCCTATGGTCATACTACACCAATGAGGAACGAATTGGTTTGGACTGGGCTCAGAGATCCTTGCACCAAGAGATCAAAGACATGTTGGGGTATTAGGTATTAGACCTAAAATCCCACAACTTAGACTACTTCTGGAATCACGAGGAACCTTTGCAAGAAGAAAAGCTAGAGAAACTGGAGGAGCACTACTGCCCCTTTGACGTGTGCAGAGTGGGGTTGTCCTGCAGTAGCTGTTTCTGGCAAGAAAAGGACAAGGACTTTGCTGTGTGCTGTGTCCTACTGCTTGAGGGATGTCTCCAAGGGCTTGGGTAGATCTTGCCTTCTGTTCTGATGCCTCAGCGACACAAAGACTTCACCCCAAGCTACCCTGAATGTCCTTGCTGGGAGTTCTAGCCTGCCAAGATGTGCCTGTGATTGTGTTGGGCCTCTGGAGGTTGTTCCTGCTGTTGGGAGCTGGAAAAGCAACGCAACTACACGAAAATCGATGCATCGCTCTTCTTGCAGCACCTTTTCTGATGCAGCACCGCTGTTCAAGAAATATCTCCATGCGTCACTGCATTGCTGCAGAAACCGACACATCGCCTGTCTTCGCTGCAAGAACCGATGCATTGAGGGATCGCGGCTGAAGAAACTGACGCAGCTCCGCTCGATGCCACTGCATCGTTCGCCAGCACATGACCGATTTCCATGCATAGTACCTGTGCATCAAGTTTTTCCGACGCATCGCCGGTGGACGAGAACCGTTTCGGAATCGACGCACCACTTCCCCCTACAGACGGGATGTATCACTTTTCCTGTGTTCAGCAGAACTGTCGCATCGCCTCCCCATGGTCTCAGATACTGACGCATCTCTTTGTTTTTGGACACTTTCTATCTCTGCGGCTGTATGACCTTGTGAATTTTGTCACAACTACAGGTACTTTGAGAGAAATCACGCATGCATAGCTTTCTATGGGCCAATTTGTTTGAAACCTTTTTAAAGTCATATTCATATTACATTTATGTTGGATTTTTGTTGTTTTGGTATTGTTGGGTTTAGATAGAGATACCTTAATTTTCTAAACTGGCGTGGTGTCCATTTGTGGTGTTATTACTGTATTACTGTGTGTTTTGAGTACAAATACTTTACACATTGCCTTTGGGATAAGTCTGTCCGCTTGTGCCAAGCTACGCAGGGGGTGAGCAGGGGTTATCTAAAGTTTGTATCGTCCTTACCCTGGCTAGATGCAAGTGTCACCAGGCCCGGACTGGCCATAGCGGGCACCGGGCAATCCCCCGGTGCGCCGCAAGAGTGGGGGCCGGTTTTGAGCCCCTGGGGGCCGATTTTGTTACATGGCCCTGCAACAAAATCGGCTGAAAACCGGCCCTAGCAAAGCGCTCGGCGGCAATTCCCCCCCCCCCCCTGAGTGGGGAGAGGGGGCCAGCCGAGCACTTTGTCAGTGCCGGTTTTGGTTCCCAGTCCCAGTCCAGTCAGTGTCACTGTTTGGACAAAGGTACCTACCTCTGCCAACTAGAGACCCCCATTTCTAGCATTTTGTGTTTTCACTTTATTACTGCTTGAGATCCTTCATAAATACTTTACACCTTGTCTCTAAGTTAGGCCTGACTGCTTGTGCCAGGCTAGGAGAGGGTTAAGCACATGTTATTTGGGGTTTGCGTGTGCCTTCAGCCTGACTGGAATTGTGGTTGCTGCTGAGAAGAGTTTACCCCCTCAACCAGAAAACCAATTTCCAACAGTAGGGATGGACATTGTTAGGCCCATGGGTCTTAAGACTGGTTCATCGTTGTGGTGGTAGGTCTGACACAAGGTATCCTCAGGCTAAAACAGTGAGGACAGCAACTGAAGCTTGTGGAGTATCTTTACTTGAATAGGGTTTCCCAAAGAGGTAATTTGAAGTCAGGGGGAAAACTTCATATCTGCATACTTGAAGTTCAGGTGGAATTTACAAATCAATGGGCTTGTGAAAAGATTGAATAAGACCCTTTGTGTGTGTGTGAGTGGTCTCTGTTTGAAGAACCTTTAGTCTTGTGAAAGACAGGTTGAAGAACCCTCCCAAGAAACCTGCAGAAGATATGGTGGACTATGTGCAAAGATCCATGATTTCCCAGTTCATGAGGCAAGCCAATAAATATTTGAAAATCAGTCACAAAATTATCCAACAATTGTATGAGTAAAGTGTGACTCTAGGAGAGTACCAATCTGCCCAAAATGTCAGGGTCAAGGATTCAGAACAGTCCCAGACACTCGAGGATGGGTGCACTTGGCCGTACTGAAGTGACAAATCTTGTTGATTTGAAGGCCACTAGGGAACCTTTGATGAATGAAACTCTGCGTTGACAGGTCAGAAACGATCAAGCTCATTCTTACTGACAGTGGAGAAGTGAAGGATAGTGAACACTCCCAAATCACATTACATGCAATGAGAAAGCCAGCTCTGCAAAAGGGAGTTGTACTCCCTCCGAGTCTGACTTACGAGCAGCAGATTATCTAGTATCACCACTCATTCCTGTGCTCAACAGTTGGTGTACCGATGATATTGTCATAGAGTCCTGAAGAAGGCTGCTAACTCAATCAGGGTGCAAGACATGTTTCTTTTGACCAGATGGCTTCATCCTGGACTCCTCCCTCTCCATGACCAGACAAGTCAACGCGGTCTCATCGTCGTGCTTCAACATCCTGCGCATGCTACGTAAGATCTTCCGGTGGATCCCCACCGAGACCAGGAAGACGGTCACCCAGGCCCTCGTCACCAGCCGTCTGGACTACGGCAACACCCTCTAGGCCGGAACCACCGCCAAACTCCAGAAGAGACTCCAGCGGATCCAGAACGCCTCAGCACGACTCATCCTGGACATCCCCCGTCGCAGCCACGTCTCGGGACACCTGAGGGATCTGCATTGGCTCCCAGTCAACAAGAGAATCCCCTTCCGTCTCCACACCGACGCACACAAAGCCCTACACAGCCAAGGCCCAGGATACCTCAACAGCCGCCTCAACTTCTACGCTCCCAAACGCCAGCTTCGATCGACCAGCCAAGCCATCGCTGCTGTCCCCCGCATCCGAAGAGCCACCACAGGAGGACGGTCCTTCTCCTACCTGGCCGCCAAGACTTGGAACTCCCTCCCGACCCACCTCCGCCTGACCCAGGACCACCTCGCCTTCAGGAAGCAACTCAAGACCTGGTTATTCGAGCAGTAGCAGACCCCCCCCCAAGCGCCTTGAGACCCTCTGGGTAAGTAGTGCGCTATATAAATGCAATGATTGATTGATTGATTGATTGATGGTACAGCAATAATACCATGGGTCCATTGCCCTTCTGTTTTCTTTTAAAGGCAACCCAAAAATAAATCTAATTAGGTTGGTGTTTCCCAATTGACCGTTTTATTGCTGGTTTTGTGATCGTTAAGTATATATATATATCCAGAACTCCAGTGATTGAGCTGAGCTCCACCGATATGTATTATCAGCGTTTGTGGCTCATAAAGTATGCCATATGATGAAGTACACCAGGAAATGTGGGTAGGGGAATTAACTTCTCAGTGAGCAAGATCCAGAGATGGTGACAATCGATTTTTCCACCATCACTGGTGTGCAACATAAGATAGTTTGGGAGGAGGGATTCATGTTTTTTTCCTCTCTGCCCTCTGAGGGGTTTAGGAAAGTTTATGCATGTGACATCCATTTCCCACACACATGGGCGAAGCAAAGAGATTGGGAGACACATTGAAAAAGATGGGAGATGCCAGAATGCTCTTGCCCTCATAAGGGACAGGTAATAAACTCTGCCCTGCTTACTAAAATTGGTATTGGCGGCACCTCTGTCAGTCCTTTACAATCCTGCAACGTGAGTAGAGTCAGACTTGTTTAAGGGAGGGTGCACATGGTGTGCCCCTGTGGGCTCATGATTCAGAAAAGGGGGTGGTGATGAAGAATGTCTGAATTAAGCAGACCACTCTTACCCAGTCCAAAGATCAGGGCTTGATCCATCACCGTTATTTATCTCACTGCACCATCCCAGCTCAGAACCTGGCTATATGCAAATCAGTCTGTCCCTGGCCCAGTGCATCATGGGAACAGGGCAGACTAAACTACCAAGCCAATTCTTCACCAGAAAGGAGACAAGCTACCGGGGCCGGTTTCTGGCATTTCAGCCTTCTTCGGCCCGGCTTGCTTGAATCCTGATGGTGCAGTGAGAAAGGGACTCACAGCACAGCTCTATGTCTCACTTTTGATCTAAAGTTCTCAGCACATATGCATGATCATTATCTGTTCTGAGGTGGGGGCTAAACCGTATATCCTGGTGAAATTGAGGAAGGTGAGAATACCCTCCAGAGTCATGAAGGGTGAACTTTGTCCATCCCAACGGTTCTGAACAAGACTGCCTCAGCCTGTGATAGAATTTGCGGAATCCTGAAAGCAAAAGATCCTTGTGGAACTAAGGGGCATAATTAAAATTATTGCTGGTTTAGCGGTAGAAAACTGCAGCTAAAGCGGTGATAATGGGCATGATAATATGCCCTGGAGAATTCACACCAGAACATGGACTTCTATTGGAATTCTCAAGGGCATATTATCAAGCCCATTATCACCGCTTTAGTGGCAGTTTTCTGCCGCTAAACCGGCTATAATTTTAACGCAATTCTTGATAATATGCCCCTCAGTACTTGTTGATGTCCTGTGTAGTATACAAGGCTACCACATGTACAGGATGCCTATCTTTAATTCATTTAATCTTTTCAGGTTTCCTGATGCTCAGCAGAAAACATCAGATAATGCCAGAACAACACATCCAATCTGAAGTCCACAAGTTTGAATTTTAGCCATTGGCACGCTCACTAAACATGTTTGAGGGCTTATTCTGTTTTCTGGCTAAAACAAGGGTGTTTTCCTATTCAGGTAGTTGGTGTGTTTTTCGTGTGTGCTACTGAATCCCCTCCATCCTCTGATCAAGCTTTTGCAACAGATGAAGTAGCTTATTTTTAGTTTGACGTGTGGTCCACCGACCCACCAGATGAATGGAAGGATCTCCTCCACACCACTGTTGGAAGATTGACCACCATGCTTAGAGGACCCCGTCAGGCAGGCAGGTGATGGTTTCTGTGTTTTCAGCTGAGCCATAACAGCCACATCTCCACTGAAGCTGTGCCTAATGCTATGTAAAGTGGGGGGTTGGTTATTGAAGAAAACTAAACCCAAACAGCCTTGATCGGCTGGAAGTTTTATCCCAGTACATCGGAGTCATTTATTTGGTATCCTGGTAGGGACTGTTTGGCTTTTCCCAGCAGTTTGGAACAGGAAAAACGTATGTTGGAATGGGATATTACAAGTGCATTATGCGGTGGATGGGACGTCCACCACTTTTTGACAAAGTATTCCATCTGCCACACTACAAATATGACCCTAAATTCCTTTGATGTGTGGGTGGTAGCAGTAGCACTAAATTTTCAGGAACTTTACAGCAAGTGTTCTAACTAAGAGAGTCAATTGCCAGAATTCCAATGGATCTAGAAGTACTTCCAAATTCAGACATGTAAGGGCATCATGGATGCTCTCCTGGGAGCCACAGTGTTCTCTGACTCCAGAACAATACAGCTAGCAGGAAGAGGTTGTAGTTGAGGTATATTATGTGTTATGTTTTATGTTATGTTATGAAGTATGTTAATTTATGAGCCCACTGGTAGCCCAAAAATAGACTAGCAAAATATTGGCTTGACTGATGCTAAAAGGCAAGTTTGGGATTGCTTGTCACATACTCATTGGGCAAACATAAATTAAAGTAATTATCAACAAATGTAACACTTAACATGCTGATCTGCCAGCAATATTGCTTTTAAATTATGCACTGCCAGCCAGTTGAAAATTATCTGATGAATATACTTAGTTAATTCATACATTAACGAGCATCATGATCATTGGAAGGGCTCTATTGAAAATGCTTTTATAATTGAAACGGGGGCAGAGGTACATAACGCTCAACTGAGACATTTTAAAAACTGTGAGGTGAGGAGGGAGTGCATGCACTGTTTCAGCACAGCAGGTGTCAAAGCCATGGGGAGTTAGAAGGAAAGATATACATTGTGGGAACTTTTTCAGGAGTCACAAGGCAATCAGAGATTACTCTGCTGACTTTGTGTCAATCCAAGATGTTCACCACTGGTTTCCAGTTGCTTAACCTTAATTTTGAATCCAAAACTTGGCACCAATTACACTCCTTTAGCAAGGCACGACCAAGGTAAGACTATCAAGCTTCCCAGGACTTACTCAGGGAGGTGGCGCAGTGTTAGAAACTCAGGGCTCAATCCATTAACTTAACTGGTACCAGTAAATGAACCAGTACTTAGCCTTGTAAAAAGAAGTACTTTGTTTAGGATTCATAACACAGCACAATACTGCACATACATGATTTAGAGACAAGACATTAAAATCAGATAGTACAGTTACTCTTTGCAGATTACTGTTTGGAAGCAGTAGAAACTACTCTAGTGGGATAACCTTGTACAATACATTTGTGTCACTGTCATCTGTTATTTCTGGTGTCCCAGTGGAAGTCTCTGTGAAATATAGAGGTCCCTGGGGCGATTACCTACATCAGGAACATGGTCCTGTTATTACCCTCTTGCTAGAAAACACAACTCTGGATTCCCTGCTTTGCTCAGGCTCTCCTGAAATGTACAAGATCTTTCTTAGTGTCTGTTTGCTGAAGACCTGGGTTGTGTCTATGCAGGTCAGGTGTTCTGATGGGACTGGACTGCTTACACAGTGTGCCCCATACTAGCACCGGCATCAAAATAGCAGCAGTATTGCCCAGGCACAGTTTGTTGGTGGATGGCCAGCATTCAATGCGTTAACATGGCCCTCTATGGAGTGCAGGCAAACCCAGCTCAAGTTGCAGAGCCTGTCAGCAGGCTGCAGGGTTCATGTCTTGGGATGCTTGTGGGTGTTAATAAAAAATGCAAACCTAGGAATCAGGATAATATATTACGTGAGTACATCTTTCCCTTGCGATCTACTGGTGTGTGTAGAGTACATGGGTACCTATAGTAGTGTATCACTAGCATAACCAGAACAGAAGCAACAAATCTGAAATATAGTTTAACAATCTGTACCACATTTTTTTAAACAAAACATATAAATCTATATGAACAAAATATATTCACAAAAATATCAATAATTTTTGTTTTCAAAACAAGATTTACACTACTGTAATGAACCATAGGCCAAACATTTTGGTTAGCTTGGTTAGCAATTTCCAAATTATGATTTAATAGGAACCACTATTTGGAAATCGCATAATGATATTTATGAAGGAGAATATTCCACTATAAGCGATTTAGTCAAATTGGCAATCGCAATTTGGAGACTTTGGGCCATATGTATCAACATATTTTCCCATAGACACAGAATGGGTAAAACCCTTTGATACATCTGGCCCTTTCTATTTGGAAATTGCACTGTTGCAATTTCCAAATAGGAAATCACAATTGAAAAAGTTGCATTTGAATGCAGAATGATGATGTAAGATCCAGGAAATTTAGGAATACAAGGTGTGGCCACAACTGAGAAGCATAGGAAGGTGCTGGAAGAAAGGTGTGCTCCTGTGTGACAACTGGTGGTGAGAATGACTTTTTCCTACAACACCATCTCTAAGGATGACGGGGATGAGGACCTTGGAAGCAGGAAGAGTAAAATACAGCTGAAGCTGTTGACTGAGGAATGCATGGCACACACAGACTAGCTGTTTGGCAAATCATCCTTTTCTTTTCCGTGCGGCCCAGAAAACAAAAATAAGGAACAATATCCTTGAAAAAGTGAACTCTCTTGGTGTCGCCTAAAGAACTATACCAGAAATAAGAAAACACTTGTATGACCTAAGATCCCGTACAATGGAGATGGCGGCCAGAAGGATGGCTGACAATGGTGGCCAGCAGCATGGCTGATGGCTGAGGCTCATGGCATAGGTAGTGGTCCCTCCAAACATCCTCCTTCCACTCCAATGGAATCACTTATTGAAGGGACACTTGAAACTGAAAATGTGGTGGGAGGGTCAGACATTGACATCTCCAATCCTACGGGCTCCAGTCAAGGTACATTTTTATATTGAATTACATTTTCCATAACATATTGTTTGTTAGTCTTCAAGTATAACATATTAGCTACGAAAACTTCATTTAGATGTTTGTTCTAATTTGGCAAT
The DNA here is from genome assembly GCF_964263255.1 of Lissotriton vulgaris. Lineage (NCBI taxonomy): Eukaryota > Metazoa > Chordata > Amphibia > Caudata > Salamandridae > Lissotriton > Lissotriton vulgaris. The sequence goes on from NC_141691.1 coordinate 1,855,726,029, forward strand.
GCATTTTCGGAGTTGCAGTAGATCTCAGTTATATGGTGTATCAACGTATAAACACATATCTGCATATAAGCTGCATGTCAAAAACACATAACTCACATTATCAACAATATTTCACAAACTTAGAACTTATTTATTTACAATAACCATATATATACATTTTCACAGATCACACTCAGGATGTGTCTCAAACCATTAAGGACGATGAAGTAATTGACAAACAAGTGGAAATTGAGGACAGCACAATTGCTACTCCCAAGCCCAAAACTCCAACTCCAACTACTAGAAGCGCAAAAGTGGCACCACTACCAGACTTTGAGGAAGGTAATGAGGAGTAAACACAATGCAGGAGCACAGCTTCTTCAGTGTGCAGGACTCACAGACAATGTAGAGTCCAACAACGAACAGTTCATATTGCTGATTTCTCTGATGACTTGTCAGACAGTTCTCAACTGTTTTGTGGCATTGAGAAATCAATCATAAGTCATAACAGTACAGCGCCTGCAAGCCAAACAGATAAAAAATAGTGAATAGGCATCTGCAAACATGTCACGTTTATGCTGTAATTGCAGAAAGGTCAAGAGCGTTGGATTGCTGCCTTGGAGAAGCAGTAATGTATGCAAAGCTGCAGGCAAAAACAGCACATGCCACGCTATGATGCATTTAAAAAAATCAATAACTCAATTGGCCGTAGCCACCACCACTCTTGCCAGGAGAACTAGCAACAGATCTCTAGTCTGTAGAGTAGAGTTCCCCCAGCCTTATTCAGGCACCTGAAATGGGATGTCAGTATTATAAAGGTCAGTTCAATGATTGATCTTGTTGTTTTATATGCCCTGCTGTTTAGGCTTTCACTTCTGGTTCTTGGATTCAAGTATGGTTTCAGTATCCGAGGGCACAAGGCATATGCACTGCCTCCTTAAATAGTGTGAGAAGGAGAAGCAATTAGAATATTTAACAAACATCCTATTGATCACTGCATGAATTGAGGTTATAATCCTCTAACCAAGTAAAAAACAATCGCCAAATTTATTTTGAGACAGACGGTTATTAATTCCACTGTGGTGGGATATAAAGGAGTTGTGTGTGCTGTCTGAGAATCTGGCTACTAGGTCAGTTATGAACCATGACGCATCACATGCTACCTGAACATTGAGTAAATGAGTGCTCTTCCTGTTTTGTATACATGAATTCATTTGCAGAGGGGGAACATACAGCAATATGTGTGGCATTAACACAACCAATAACGTTTGGAAACTGCGCTACCCAATAAAACATTAGTTTAGTGTTTTGTATATCTTGGGCAGTGTTTGGAAATAAAACACATTGATTGAATTTGCCAACCATGGTGTCCAAAAACCTATGTAAAAACCCAGAAAATGCACATTGTGACACTCTCTCTGTCACTGCAATAACTCCCTGGTAACTGCCAGAAGCTAAAAGGTGAAGACCTGCACATGTGGTGGTGTTCCATTGTTTCTGACTGTTGCCGTTTGTAGCTGAAGAAATAACTCAGCAATCAAATCCAAAATGACCACACTACTCATTCTATACTTCTCATAAATCTCTTCTCAGGTTGTTCAAACATGTGATCCTCACCCTAAATATCCTCTCCTCTGCCCTCCACCTTCTATGCCAGGCATCCAAAATCCTCCTCCTCCTCCTCACCAAGACATACAGAGCTGCCATCCTGAAAGAGCAAAATGCATTTTGGGGGACTTTGTATAGTTTGAACCTTGTTACCACCCGAAAAAGATTGATGGTATTTTAATTTCCTAAATGGTCATTTTGTTGCTAATCGCAATTATGAAATCCTTTGTACATACTGTACTGTGTGATCTAAGTGCAGCATTTGACACGGTCAGTCATGACACCCTACTGGACCGTCTGTCCTGTGCTGGGATTAAGGACAAAGCCTGGGCCTGGTTTAAATCTTTTTTGGAGAACAGATCTTTCAGGGTTTTCGATGGCGAGTCCGTGTCTTCTAGCAGACCTCTGAAGTGCGGAGTTCCTCAGGGCTGCTCGCTAAGCCCCGCGATCTTCAATCTGTATATGAGACCACTGGCTGACGTTGTTCGCCCATTTGGAGTTAAGATCATCTCCTACGCGGACGACACGCAGCTGGTGGTCTCACTGGCGCAGGAGGCAAACCGGCCTGCGCCAGGCGGGCTTAGAGAATGCCTGGAGGAAGTGAGGACCTGGATGTCCTCATCATCCCTTAAGTTGAACGGGGACAAAACAGAGCTGATGCTCCTAGGCCTTTCAGATCTTGGCCTCCCCCCCTCTCTGTGGCCCCTCTGTCTAGCCCCCCCCCCCCCACCTCCCAAAAATAACATCAAGAGCCTCGGAGTGTGGCTGGACAGATCTCTGTCCTTTAACGTTCAAGCCACTAAACTTTCAGCCACCTGTTTTGGCATCATGAGGATGCTAAATAAAATATTCCCCCTCCTTCCCATGGAAGCCAAACAAGTGGCCATACAAGGTCTCATACATTCACGCCTTGATTTTAACAACGTGCTCTACCTCGGCTCCCCAGAAAACACCCTACGCAGACTGCAGATTGTGCAGAACTGCGCAGCGCGCTTATTGCTTAAAATCCCCCGTAGACAATCAGTGAGGGTCGGACTGACTAGCCTTCACTGGCTACCGGTTCGGCAGAGAGTTCTGTTTAAGGCATTGTGCATAGCCCATCAGGCCTTCTGGGACACAGGCCCCAGCATTACCCGCGACTTAGTCACCCATTATACTCCCAACCGAAGTCTTCGCTCCAGCCAGACCTTTTTGGCAGTGGTGCCAAGAATAAAAAGATCTAGATCTGGCGGAAGGACGTTCGCCTACAATGCGTCCAAGACCTGGAACACTCTGCCACTCCATCTCAAAGCCAACCCTAACCTCACTGTATTTCGTAAACAATTAAAGACCTACCTGTTCACTTCCCCCCACTAACTGCCAGTCTCCCTTCCTCTGCTCATCAGTAGACTCTGGTTATTATAGCGCTTGGACGCCTCCGGGCAGCAACCGCGCTCTAGAAATTTACAAGTTTACAAGTTTACTGTTAGCGATTCACTATTTGATAATAACAATTTGCGATTTCCAATTTCGAAATGTAAACAATGCGATTTCTACTTATGGAGATCGCTAACTTCACCATCGCAAATGCTTTTCGTGCATACCGAAACACCATTTTGCATTTCCTAATGAACTGAAATAGCATTTTGCACTATTAGGAAATGCAAAATGACTTTGTATATATGGCCCCATATGCTTTACACATCAGTAGCTCCCAAGAAGCAAAGTTCTCTCACAGATTGGGAATCCTGCAGCCTGAGATTCTTCTTCAGGTCAGGATACCACCAATCACCTTCCTAGCTTGATGTCCAGCCCTGGAGGGTCCTTGGCTATTAGCATCAGCCTCTCCACTCCACTCTTAGAACTCTCTTGTCTCACGTATCGATAGCTTCTTCCAGTGCCTCACGGCTTTGTGGAGCTTGCTTGTTACAAGAGCTCTCAAACAGACTCAATCTCCTAGGTATGGCTCAGGATGAAAATACAATTTCTTCCACTGCCTCGCAGCTTCAAAACGCTTGGTTGTAATGGAAGCTCTCGGATAGAATTGAACTCTCAATTACCATCTCTCCATGGGGGTACATGATCCATTCCCACTGAGGACCACCTTTTGTGGCTCCTGGGTCTCACCCTCACAGAAAGCCGTAGACAATTCCCAGTGCACAGCCAACATCATAGGCTCACTCCGACGTGGCTCCTACATAGTTTTCCTTCGTCTCAGCAGGGTCTCCCTCATGCAAGCACACCTCCAATGTCGTCCATTAGCCGTAGGTCAGTTCTTTCCCTCAAACCAGCGGACAGACATCTTTTCCAGGAAGATTAAAACAGGGGACTTGTTCTCCAGTCCAAACAAAGGCTTTATCAAAAGGGTAACCAGGAAGGTAAGGAGGGGCTAGGATTCTCCAGTAAGGAGCAATCCAAAACATAGGTACAAAGTAAGGACATGCTGTCTACTCAGCTACTTGTTAACCTGTAGGGTTTGTGTTGGGTAGCCAGGAAAGAGCAGTGAGAAACTCCTTAGTTTCAAAAGAGTTTATTGCTTCCTTTCCTTAACACTCCCCAGTCTGACCTACCACAAAGCATGCCTGTAATGTCATGAGAGAAGCCTTGAACACATATCTTCTGCTTGAGCTCTCTCTAGCGCATCATCCTCTGTACCACTTGGCTGGACTGCAGATACAAAATGGAACCCAAGTGACTATGTCCACATGTACAACACATGTTTCATGTATTTTCTCCATTCTTTTATACTACTGAACAACACATACAACATCTATGTACTACAGACATAAGGTAAGGACCCAGCTGCATGCTACTGGTAGACACAACAGCTAGAGAGGTCAGCTGACAATTTTTCCTGGTGTACTTCCTGACATGGGCAAAGTAAAAGGCCTGCCTTGCCACAAGAAATTGTATTGCTGCCACCAGTCAGTACTTTTCAGCCCTCTAGGCAGACGGTAGGCACACTCAACCAAATGAAGGGCACATGTGGTGTCCCTTGGGACCACAGAACCCTGCTCCTGGTCTCAATCCATGTTTCAAACAGTATGTTCCCCCCCCTCTCCCAGCCAGCAAGGTTAAAAACCTAGGAATACTCATAGATAATAAACTCACTTATTCAGCCCATGTTAACTCCACTGTCTCATCTTCGTTCTTTAAACTGAAAGCTATAAAAAAAGATTCTCCCACTCCTCCCCCTCAGCTCTGGCAAAACCCTGGTCACCTCATTTGTCATGTCCTCAGTGGATTATTGTAACGGACTTTTGGTTAATGCCCAAAACAAGGTCATCAAAAGGCTACAATCAATACAAAATGCCGCGGCCAGATTACTTTCTGGCACCCCCAAATTCAAACCCATCGCAGACACCATAAAAAAATATCATTGGCACACAGTCAAAAATAGGATAAAATTCAAAGCGCTCTGCATAGCCTACAAAGCTGCGTACAAACAAGGCCCGCGCTTTCTCATTGACCCTTTCACGTTTCATGTTCCTAGAGGATCACTCCGTTCAATGAATAACTTCAACATGACAGTCCCACGCACTAGAACTGTTGCATGGGGTGATCGCAGTTTCCACGTTTCAACGGCAAAACTCAGGAACTCCCTTGAACTAGATGTTAGGGCCGCCCCAACTCTGACCATTTTTAGGAGAAAAATAAAAACATGGCTTTTTAACCAATAACCAACTTTCTCTCGCATTTTCTGCCTCATCCATAGCGCCGAGACGCCCTTGGGCAATTGTTCGCGCTTAACAAATTACATAAATAAATAAATAAATAAATATGTCAAGCTCACATGCTTGATCGTCACGTGTGTGGAGGTGTGGGTCAAAAAGTCTTCAGCCTGCTAGGGGAACCTGAATGGGCTCATGCTTTTCAAGGTCATCTAGTGGACCTATACTTTCCAACCTAGACAAATAAAGCCTAGGACTTTGGACGTGATGAAGAGGAGGGATAAAACATGGGCGCTGGGGCTGCATCAAGTTCATTAAAGGCGAGCATTGGAAACCAGGATAAGCTGGAGAAGATAAGAGGTGCCATATTGCAGAGGTAGCGGTAGGAGCTAGAGGTGGGAGCAAAGCCTGTTGCTGTCCATTCAGGAAACAACACCATGAAGGGCGATCTACCACTGGACCAAGTGACCAATGGAAGTAGACGAGAAGAAACAATAGAGAAAATGGAGCAACTACCCATCATGGCAAGGAACATCACAATCTGTATCTGCATCTTGGGAAGTACAGGACAGAATGAAGGGAGGAGTTGGAATATGGACACAGAGTAGGGCTAAGAGGCATAGCATTGGCAGGGTATGGATTAAAGCTAGGGGGAGCAGCGAACATAACATTGGAGTGCAGGAAGTCCTTAACAATTGTGTTTAGGAGGTGGTGGAAGCAGTTTTGCAGATCTATCTATCTATCTATCTATCTATCTATCTATCTATCTATCTATCTATCTATCTATCTATCTATCTATCTATCTATCTATCTATCTATCTGTATAACTATCTTGCTATCTATCTATCTGTCTTGCATTCTATCTCTTTATCTATCTATCTATCTATCTATCTATCTATCTATCTATCTATCTATCTATCTATCTATCTATCTATCTATCTATCTATCTATCTATCTATCTATCTATCTATCTATCTATCTATCTATCTATCCACCGAGGTACCCAACCATTCAACCTCTTAAATTGGACTTAAGTTAGTTATATGCAGCCAGCTGTTTTCCAACATTTTATATAAATGCATGCTCTTCTCAGAAAGTGACAATAAACTACATAACAAGACTCGTTACTATACAGATCTGAAAGATCTGCCTCTATCTAGAATACATACATTTGGAGTCAGGGAACAATGGGCTGCATTAACCATAATGCATATGGGAGGGTTAGTGCTAATATGCCAAAAGCACCACCCCCTGTATTTGTTAGTCTTCCTGTTGTGCAGCTGATGAGGTATGGATCTTAGCTGTAGCTTGGAGTGGTAAGCGACCTGCGTATCTAAAAGCAGCATGTTAAGCACATAAACGGGAATCTGCAGGCATGAGTGCCAGTGCTGACAAGTATGTGCTGGTGTCGAGCACAGCAAACCACCAGCTCAAATTAAGCACTGGAGTAAATCCTTTTAGAGTGTAAAACCAACCTTTATGATTCCAAAAGTGATTTGGTTATTTGAGAGATTAATGTCAATTCACATGCAAACGACTTAGTAATTCGGTTCCAGGATGTCCAAGTTTTCCTCTCACACATGCCAATGGGGTTTATCTACTTCGTTCAAAGGGTTTCCATACTTTTGATGCAATTAGCATTTCCAAACCTAAATCTTGGTTTGTAATGCCAAAAACTTGTAGGTTCAACATAGTGGGATTCGAAACCACCTCTTAGTTTTTATACTCCGCTGCTTAATGCTCAGTTTTGAAAACTAAAAATACAAACCGCACCCTTGAGGTATAATTATATATATTTTACCAGAAAGGTTGGAATCTGCAAACAGACGATCAAAAAACAGAGGGATTAAAAACGTAGTTTTTAGTCTGGAAATAATTAGAAGGAAGTACAAATCCTCCAGCATTTTGACATCTGCTCGCCTCAGGCTAAGTACAATAACAGTACTGCCATCACTGGTCACACAGTGTTAGCTTTGTGTACCTTGCTGCAATGAAGGACCATTTAGGCGTAATTAAATTAATTTGTCACGTTAAGCTTCTAGAGAGCTTGACCCTTATTTAACTGAGTCCAATTTCCTGAAGGCACAAAGAGGCTGGTGGAGAAAAGTGCTAATCACATAATTCATGTGTGTTCAGCACTAGGAACTTCCTTGCCTCAGCTGGGATTGGTCTATTTCGTTCAAGGAGCAATTAGAAAGAACGCCAAAGTTGTGACCACTTTTCAGTGCAAGATATTGTCAGAATATTTCTGAAGCAAATTCCAAGGGGGTGAGAAGTTGCAGTGTTTTGTAGGTAGGCACTATCAGCTAGATTCATCAAAGAAAAATGGGCTCGCAAAGGGCCAGATTCTGAGAATCTGGCCCTTTGCGAGCGCAATTTTTGCATTTGGGATTCATCATCCCAAATGCAAAAATCGGTAATTTGTGAAATCGCTAAATTGCGAGGAATTGCATTTAAGGAATCTCTATTTGAGATTCCTTAAATGCAATTCATTAACCATTTTTAAATTGCGAAATCGCAATTTCGGGAACTATTTACCGCAAGGTCAAACCTCGTGGTAAATAGCGAAAACTTAGAAAAATGCTTTTAAATGCATTTTTCTAAGTTGCATGTTACACACACATGTCCTTTGGACATGTGTGTGCGCAACACCAATGTAGATTACATTTCAGGGGTGCTACAGGGTGTCCTTTGGACACCCCTGGCACCCTTGAAATCGCATCCTTATTTGCAATTAGCAATTTGCTAATCGCAAATAAGGAATAACTCCCCATTCATGCCTAAGGCCCATAGGAATGAATGGGGAGTTATTCCTTATTTGCGATTAGCAATTTGCTAATCGCAAATAAGGAGGCTGTAGGAATCGCAATTTATTTAGCGATTTCTACATGAATCCCGATTTGCAAGTCCTTAATAGCGATTCCTTAATAATCGCTATTAAGGACTCGCAAATCGGGACATTGATGAATCTACCTGTTAGTGGGCTTATGGAAAACTTAGGGGCCTATTTATGAGGTGGGTTTGCTTGGCTTTTGTACCACACTACGTTGGTCAAGAATGACATAAACCTTAAGTCAGATTTAATAAGCCACGCAAGACCACTTTGCATGGCCCTGAGTGGCTCCTTATATCTGGAGTAAAGCAACGCAGCTCAAATTACTGTGTTGCCTTACTCTGCTCTGGGATTGCATTATATGGGCTTTGTATGGGTACTCCCAAGGTTTTTGACGCATTCCTAGTTTACCAGAACTGGTAGACCTGGGAATGCACCGAAATGATACGCCTTCCCAGGACAGGTGTAACAAGGAGAAATATCTTTATTTCTCCTCGTTACTTCCCATTTCCATGTTGCACCAAGGGGTAGGGGGCCTGCGTTGATGCTAGGCTGCTGAGGGAAAAGGCAGGAATGTGCTGTAATGCCTTAAATAGAGCACAATCCTGCCATTTCCCTGTCACGCAGTGCAGCAAAGTTACTATCTGCACTGCACTGCGTGACAACTTCGTAAATAGGCTCCTTAGAACGTTGTGTATTTATCGGAACATGACTTTTTTTAATAGTGCAAATTCATCAATATTGACATGAGGACGTATTTTGGACTAAAATAGAGCTCGAAATGATGAATTTGCTTTTCACGTAACTATGCATAAGTTTGCTGAAATTTCTCGTAACTCTGCAAAAGAACATTACTTATTCAGCGCCAAGAAACCGCAAGGTGATCGTGCGCTATATAAAACCCTTAACTTCAACTTCAACTTCATACGGCAAACATATGCAGAAACCTAAACTCTGATAAAGATATATAATACTTTATCCATCACTCCAAATGCAGACATTTGGTGGAGTTTTGTGGAGGCTGAGAGTCATGTCAACCAGGAAAGATGCAATGCTGAGGATTTCTTTTCAGAAACTAGCCATGAGGTCAGCCTCCTTCCAAGCACCAGTTGGCTTCCATTATTCACGCATTGAAGCCAACGGTTTTAGAGAGAATTATATAAAAATATCTTTGCTTGTTCTGGAAGAAACGTGAAACTACTTCCAATGAATCCACACAACGCCACACTTTCTCTGGTTACAGGAAGCACTTAAGCAGAGATGGAAATAAAACATATGAACATTTCACGCAGGCATCATAGTTGGTTGGGGGAGGACAAGAAGTGCATTCGGAACAGAGAAAATATAAACAAAAAAGGCATCAGCCGATGCTGCAAAAAAATACTAGTGGTCTTCGCGTTCTTGTATATTTTAATTGGCTTCATTTGATTGATTTTACAGTTTTACATTTGAAATAGAATAGTATTGTAAATGAAGGATGCCCTTCCCACATGTACTTGGATCTCATAAAGACTGTGTGGCCAGTCTGTGTCTGAGGGTGTGCATTAGTGGATTGCTGCATTGGGGAGGCGAGGACTATAGAGCTGAGGCAATAGGATGCCAACAGTGACAATAGTTCCTGGGCGAGCAGCTATTTAGTTTGCAAATGTAGGAAGTCACCCGCAGCTCCCAGGTGCAGCATCATTCTCTTGTTGTGCACGTGAATGCAGGTGCTGATGAGAGCCACGCGCCCATTTTTGAAGAAATATAAAATAAAGAATATAAAAGATGCTCCAACTAGGTGATTTTACTAGTTAGTGCAAGAGCTCCAAACATCAAAACTCTTACACATGGAGGGCAAGAGAAACTTGAGAGAATTAAGCTTCTTTTCTGCCTTATCATCTTGGGGTTTTATAATGTAAATCGTTTTATGTCAGTTTTATGTTTTATGTCAGTGGTGTTTGAATTTGTTCACAATAAACCCCATCTCCAGCATTTAAATCTGCTCAGAAAAATGTTGTTTATTGACAAACTGTTGGAATAAATGAACAAGGATTGGCAACGCCAATATTTCTGGCTTGGTTGTTATTTTATTTAAATATTCTTTTTACTATAAGCATAAGTGACAAAAATAAAAAGAAGAAAAAAATCATGCTGCTGCCTAAATGTGGCAGCCCTATACTTGCAATATATATTTTTTAATTTAAAAATAAATTAACAATTTCAAATAATCTTAATAGAACAGCAAGGGTGCTTTGAGAAGGCAGTTATACCTAGAACTTTTTTAGTTTTAATGAACATAACAGGAAAAGATTATTCTTATTGGCTCGAAAAGAAGGGACGATTGCCTTTTAATTTTGTAACCTGAAGACAAGTTAAACACACAACGATGACCGATAAAGATGAAAAAAGGATAAATAATGGAAACAAAAAAGCATTATCAAGATAAAGTACTGTCCTAATAGCCCTCATACTAAAGTGCACTTATTTTTAAGTAGATGTGCGCATGAGATCAGGAACAAAAAATACCATCGCTCACAGTGCAAGAGAGCCAACAGCCGGAGTGGGTTCACCAATTGACCCATGCTTTATACTGTGGTGGACAGAAGCACAAAGTGAATAAAAGTCGCAGAGACCAATGTATAAAGAGAGACCCAAAAGCCTGTGTGTGCACATATATTAAGTAGAAAGCAAAATGCCCATCCTCCCAGATGAAATACCGGGTGTGAATAAAAAGCGCGTTTGTGATGACAGTATTATTCCAAATGAAATCCAAAAGCAGGACGTGGCTGTTTCAGAGGGCAGTAAAATTGTGAGTAAATCCAAAAACAACGACAGGAAGGATAATCGTAAAGAAGCTAATTTACCACTACTCAGATACAAGTTCCGTTTCTGTAGTGCTACATAACCCATTGACATTTTAGAAACAAGGGAGAATGACATATATGGAAAAGACAATAAGGATACACCTGCAGCTGACGAGGGAGGAGGATTTGGAAGAAATTATTAGATCTATGCAACAAGAAATCCTTTGTAAGTTGGAGAGGGCAGAGCAGATCTAAGCTGCTTGTGGAAACTTTGATAGAAATATTGAAGATCTTTGTCTTAATCCTGCAAAACTAAAAATCTCATCTAAAGAATTAGATGAAAAAAACTACAGACTAATTAAAACAGCAATTAATAAGTTCCAGGCAAGAAAAGCACCCCTAGCAGGAAAAGTTGAAAGGATAGAAAATTGGGCTAGGCATAACAACTTTCACATTACAGGGGTCTCAGAAATTTCTGAAGGTACAGATTGTAAGTCTTTTGCTGTCCATTTACTTCGAAACTCAGCGCTAAGTAATATACCATAGGAGATCATTATTGCCATACAAATAGTTCACAGGGTCCATTTAGAGTCACTCTAGCAAGGTGTAATCCTCGAAAGATTTGAGTTACTTTTTTAAGCTATGCAATGAAGTAAAATGCTTAATCCATTACACATGCTAGTATACCACTGGAAGGCAATGGTATGAACTTTTCTATTCATTTTGATCTCTCTAGGGTCACAGAGGAAAAGAGGTGGGAATTGAGCAAAATGATAAATTGTTTAAAGATTTCCAGCAAACCCAGAAGGTTTGCGGAATGATAAAATGCATAATATATGGGAAATGTATCCCCTATTGTACATTATAAAGAATATTGCAACTCACTGAGGAATTCCGTGAACATATAGAGGAACAAGGCCAAAGGCTGAGTTCCTTTATAAGGTTGTGGAACTCCGAGCTGGCGTACTATATTCTTTTAGCAAATAGCATAGAGTATTTTATTTCTTACAAAACATGGGGTATGAAATTAAGAGTATTGGTTGAAGGGGGTGAGAAACCACCTCAAATTTTTATTACATTCCTTGTCCGGCTGAACCACAAAAGTCACTAAATAAAAGTTTGCTTACCCCTTTGGTAGCTTGCACCAAAGCAGTCAGGGTTAACTTACAAGCAATGTGTAAAGTATTTATGCTGTACTCCAACAGCAATGAAGTAAAAATGCAATACAAGAAAAATCCAAACCAATTTAGGAAAAGTAGAGTAAATATTAATAAATAAAATGACATAAAAATGACAGAAATCTAGCCAGTAGTACCAGAGTTATGAATTTTTAGCTTAAGGCTCAAAATATCACCAAAAAGAACAAAGCACCAATCGCGATCATCTGGTTATGCTTAACCAGGACAAAGTCATAACTTTAGGGCGGCCATGATGGAGCGTTGTTCGGATACACCGAAAGTTTTACCTTTGGACTTTTTGCCTCTTGAATGAAATTTCAATATTCTCAGTGGTGCAAGGCAGCAGGCTGTGTTTGAAGAGTGCTCAGCCTGCTGGACTAGGTCATGGTGAAGCTCTTGACTTTTGGAGGGAAAGCTCAAAGTGGGAAAATATGATTTGCGGTCCCTCAGAATGGACCTCATCAGGTGGATACTTTTTGCATCTTCGCCCAGTAAGGATTTCTACCTTCATACTTAGTCACTTTTTTAGAATTCGGATTGTTCCAGCAAGGCAAGGTTGCAGGATGTATCCTAAGAGGGCTACACAAAGCTGGACACTTTCTTCCAAAGATCCCTCTGATTCGGATTTGCTTCTGCGGAGGACAACTTAGCAAGAATAACCTTGATCTTTGGCTCAGTGGTGATGCACCTTCGTCAGATCAGCTTGAGAGGTTGGTCCCCATCACCTGTCAGTTCGCAGAGCAAACAGTTGACAAGAAGTTTCTAAGACCCAGGATTCAGAAAACATCAGTAGGAGAACACTTAAACCAGCTAAGGGTACAGGACCTGAGGGATATTGTAGTGAAGGTAGGGCCTTACTTGCGCACATTGCTATGTTAGCATAGGCCTATTCGAAACTTCAATTCAATTCAATTCATGAAGCTTTATTCAGCACATAAGAAATGACCATTAAAAGCACAAAACATATATAATATCAATATTACAGAATACAGGACATATAAAAAAAAATATCATAAAATACAGACAGTGTTCCTAAAATAGCATACTTTTACGTGCCTTAATAGAACGATTTAAAAAGGTGGCAGTAAAAAAGCAGATATCAGCGGACTCCATGTTAAATAGTAAATTCATCGCCTGATTAACAGTACGTACACCATATTTGACAAACATGGGTTTCAGATAGACTAATCGAAAATTCATGTACAGTTTACAAATCAATAAAAAGTGCAAAGTGCTTTGTTTGGTAACGCCATCACACAGACAAGGCCCAGTTGGATGTTTCTTGAGGTTTGGCAGGGCCACTAAGTGATGTGCTACGCCAAACCTCAGCCTAGTTAGCACAAACTTATGGGATGGCCTAGTCACCATGGCAAAGTAACCTGGAAAACCTTCATTCATGTTGTATTTACAGTAAAACATGGCTGTGGACATAGATCCATAAGCTGAGGCCCGTTTCCTTGCTTTATGGGCCAGGAATGTAGTTTTCAGCTCTACTTTAGATATCTTAGATGCGGCACTAGGGTTAATCAATACATTAATATTAAATATTTCTAAAAAACAGTCGCCAACATATTTTAACCATGGGATATTGCGGGATTTATCCAGTAATAAACAATCCTCAATAATAGATCTATTAAAAGCCTTTTCTTCCTGAAGCCATATCGACCGCCATAACATTAATGGCCTCATTGATAGTAGATCATCTAAAAAATGGATATCCAATTCCCGATGGATCAACTCAGTCGGGGCAGAGGAAGGTAAGCATAAGAGTTTTTTTAAAAAAGAGTTCTCCTCCAATTGCAAATTATGGGATCACGTGTGACCCCATACCCCAGCACCGTACATTGCAATGGTGACACATCTGGCTTGATAAATATGGAGCATATCCCTTGTGCGTCTGTCACCAACTTTTGCCGCAAATCTAAAAACACCCTGTGCGTTTTTTGCCATTTTGTTACTAATATTATTGAATTCATCAGTCCATTTTTTGTTTTTCGAGAAGGTTATCCTGAGATAGCAGAATTTATCTACTTCTAGCACCTTTTGACCCTCAATGAAGAAGGCATTAGAGATTTTTCTTCTAGCCCCATAATTCATAGTATGTCTTTTACCCTTATTGATAGACAGTTTTCTATCCTTAATAAAGTTAGAAAATCTATCGATCAGATGAGGTAGTCCGCAGGGTGTTATTGAAAGCAGGACAGCGTCATCAGCATACAATAACACTGGTACAGAGACGCCTTTAATTTTAGGGGCATCAGCATTTAAGGCTTTTAAAATGGAGTCAATGTCATTAATAAACAGTAGAAAAAGTAGGGGGGCTAATACGCAGCCCTGCCTAATCCCCCGTTTAACACTGAATTTCGGGGTGCATTCACCTTTGGTGCCATAGTGCACACAGGTTTCTAACTTTTCCTATAATCTGGCGAGAAAGTAAATGATTCCCTCTGGTGCTCCTAGCTGTAACAGGGTCGGCCACAATATAGTGTGATCGACCATACCGAAGGCACTACTAAGGTCTGCAAAGCAGAGATATAATGAGCCCTCTTTAGCTTCATTGTATTTGCCTAACAATAAATCAAGGTTAATACACTGGTCGAGTGTCCCCCGACCCTTTCTAACCCAAACTGGCTATCACCCAGGACACCCTCTTGCTCCACCCACTTTTCTAGTCTAACCAACATAACTCTACTCATGATCTTAACTGAGGAGTCTAGAAGAGAGATGGGCCGATAATTTCTTACATCAGATCTGTTACCCTTTTTATGAATCGGGATTATGATGGATTCCCCCAAGTTTTTGGTGCCACAGTACATACAGCCTATTCTAGAAAACAAAGGTCCTAAGGATAATTAAATTACGTACACAAAAAGGTATAGACTTGAATCAGTACTATATCTGATTATTCCAGTACCCAGCCGGGTCTGGAAATTTTATTCAATATATGTAACAGAAATTAGGTGACCACGAGGAGGGTCAGGTTCAAACATTTGATAGGGTACAAGCCTGCACCTATCCAAGAGTAAACTGACAAACAATTTAGACAGACCTTTTAAACAATTCTGCAATATATCTATTGAGACTATTGTGATTGCAGATATTGTATGTCTAAACTTGCCTTACTAATTACCCAATTGTAAGGGACAGTTGGCTCCCACGTCTTTCTTGCCTGATATTGTTTGTTGTTTCTCTATTTCTACCTTCTTTCTAAATTGTTTGTCAGTTTACTCTTGGATAGGTGCAGGCTTGTACCCTATCAAATGTTTGATAGGGTACAAGCCTTGTGGTCACCTAATTTCTGTTACATATATTGAATAACATTTCCAGACCCGGCTGGGTACTGGAATAACCAGATATAGTACTGATTCAAGTCTATACCTTACTGTGTACATAATTTAATTATCCTTAGGACCTTTGTTTTCTAGAATAGATTGTTCGCCCATGGTCCGAAGGTATCCATTGGGTTCCCTTGTTACAACTTTAAAAAAAACAGTACATACAGCAGCATTAAAAACAATGGGCAAAAGAGGACTCCACAACTCTGGGGCTGCTTTATAAACATCTATAGGGACCCCATCAGGTCCCTGGGCTTTGCCCCCCTTACTCACACCGATCCCAAGCTCGACCTCTTTTGCACTTATGTCCAATGCAAAAATGGGCCATCTACCAGAGTAGTTATCAACATAGTTAGACAGACCAAATATTAGGGAGAAATGCGAGACCCAGTCATCGCTAGATACGTTGGAAGTTAGCTCAGGGGTGTTTTCCTCCTTAAGAAAAGCGGAGTTAACTGTTGCCCAAAACAGTGTGTTATTAGATAACTCTGCAGCTTCATTAAGTGAATCCCATGCCTGCTGCTGCATCTCACCCTTTCTCCTCTTTAGTGCATGCTTGTACTCCAGTCTTAAATTGCTGATTTCACCTTGGGCCCTAGGCTTTTTTGCAAGAGTGCGTTTAAGCTTAGTTAATAGACTGGTACACATATGGTCAAACCAATCCGGTCCATTTCTACATTGTGTTTTTTTAGGTCTAGTGAACCTAGCGTCAATGGATTTATTGATATCGATAAAAGCAATTAAAACCCGCCCGTGATCTGTGTCATTATCAAGAATAAGGGTAATGTCAGTCAAACTTTCTTTGACAATAGAACTTAACAAATCTTTAGCCTTCTCCCTAACCCATCTAATTCTTACACCACTAGGTCTGTGTGGCTCCACATTAGTAATTGTGGTACCCGCTTCCACAGTGCTTTTCCCCCACAGAGTACATTCCAAAATTATTCAGTTATGGTCACTTAAAGATGAGACCTCAATCCTGGGGGGGGCACAGTATGGGGTAATATTCGATGAGACAATCACATGGTCAATTAATGAACTGCTCTGCTTATTCTTAAAAGTGGGAATAATCTGGCCCAGATCATCTTTAGCGAAATCTAAGAGATCCAGGTCATGGCAGCCCATAATTTTATGTAATGAATCACCATAGCTGTTATGTTTGAAATGCAAGTCATCTGAACCAACATTATTGATAACCCCACAAACCTTTTGGGTTGACAGTTCACACAGTGGTAAATTAAAATCGCCCACCCAAATAAAGTCGAATAAAACATTTGATTCCATGCTAAAATTATCAATTTTACTCGCTAGATCATTAACTACTATAATCCTAAAGTTATCAAGCACATTATTGTAGTAGTTAATAAGTAATATATTGCGCCCTTGATTCACGATGAGCCACAGAAGCTGTACGTGTGTTCCCACGGTCAGGTACCTTTTTACTACAATTTGACGTTTAATAGAGACCAAAATCAAAAGACCACCTTTAGCTCTCCCTGAGGTTGAAACTTGCGCCACCAAACTATAAGAAACAAACCCCTCATAATTTACATCTTCTCTACACCAAGTTTCCTGGAAGCATAAAATATCATGACTATTAATAACGTCTTTCCAGCCCAGAACATTCCCCTTAGATTTTAGTCCAGCGATATTCCAGCTAACAATTTAAATACCATTAACATGCGTAATACTTTTATCATCCGATGAAACACTAGTGTGTATACCATCCCCCGCCTTAGGGTTGACCATTGATGCATCCCCACAGTGATTATTCGCCAATAGACCACCCGTCAAGATTTACTCTGGGTCTGTAAGCAGGGCAATTGGTTCAGTTGTCTGACTATTTATAATTGCCCTTACAGGTGACCCACAACCCTGTAGATGTCAGTCATTTGTGTCCAAGGAACTTAAAGCTTGGAACCTATTCTGCATGGTTAGTTCAAAGACAGGGCGGACTATAGGTAAAAAGGGTCTACTTCTGCTGGTATCGGGAGATGCCGCAGTGAGGTGACTATAGAAATAGCCAAGTGAGCGCACATATACACTATTCGTATCATATACTAGGGAGGCTGCTCTTAACAAGGCTGTAGCAACGTGTTGGGGGTGTTTAAAATTAATGATAACGCAGTCACCCCTACAGGTCTTTCTAGACGGGCCAATCCAATTTACCCTTCTGGTAGATAATATTTGATCAGAATAGGCAATTGGGAAGCCACAATGCTTATTTAGCCATGAGACTGTTTTATTTTTAAGCGATTCATGAGATTCCTGGTGGGACTGGGTGGTATGGGTTTCATTAGGCGGAACATTGGTCAAAACGACCACATTGGCGCACAGTCAGGGGGGAGATTAATAGAACAGCTTTTCTTTTTTTCTCTAAAACCCAAATTACTCTCTGTTTATTCTGACAATTAATTGGTGTTGGATCAGGCATAGCAGTTTGGGTAGCGCTAATTCTCCCTCTAGGTGGGTTACATTACCCTCTACGGCTGGACCCAAGGTAGCAGCCTTAGATCTTTCATCTGCGGCCAGATGTATTTCCAGGAAGCCCTCTAATCTTTTGACTTCTAGGGAGATAATATCCAATTTAAGCACTAGGGGTTTAATGATCTCTTCCATCTAGGTTTCAATAACTCTAACTAGAAGGTCAAGTTGCTCAGGATTAATTTTAGCTGCACCTATTCTTTCCGAAAGTACAGGAACAACCTGAGGGCTTTTTGGGGGTGTTTCTACTCTTTTGTTGGTACGATTTCCCCCACATTTAATTTGCAGCTTCCTGCATGCCCTCCCTGCTCTAGGGGCCGGTGGGCAATGCTCAATTGCCTCAATCGATACATCCAGGGTATCCGGATGAGAATCAGAGTGAACCTGTGCTTCGGTCGTGACAACTAACTTATTATCCAGTTCTATACTGCCCTCATTTACTAGTGCAGCCCATGGGGAGGGGGAGGGAGAGGCTGGGTGTATGGCAGGAGGACTCCCCCTTCCTAGCGAAGCTCTCCGATCATTATTAATTTTATTGGCAACTTTCACTAGGTAGTTATCTAAAGTAGCTAAAACAGGTGTGGTTTTATCGGGTTTCTGTTTAGACATTATCAAATCTAGCGACAAACCCTTAGATGTTTGAATAAGTTTAAAAGAACAAAGACTATCATGAATGTCCAAATATAATAGTACCAGAATCAGCAAACAATTCTGAGGCCAAGTATGGTAAATAAAACGGGACAATGTCCACAGTCAAATAAAAAATATAATTCTCACTATTGTTAACTTGAGGGACATGAGTGTACTCAGTAGCAGGACCAAAGTCTGTGGCCCAACCCAGCCTCGGCCTGCCCCTGACTGCCACAGACTGTCCCGCCCTTGTCCCGGGCTTCTCCCGCGATGCTCCCGTGCGCAACTTGCGATGCGAGAGGTGTTCCGGCTTCTTCTAGCGCCTACGGGCGCTCTGCTGGCGTGAGGAATGTGCGCCGCTGCCCCAAGGCCTGCCGGGAGTCGTATTTCGCCTCACACAGACCACTGCTGTTCCCCTCACAGCGTTTGCAGTGTCTGCAGAGTTGTAAAGAGCCGTTGTCCTCACGGCTTGCAGGTAAGTTTCAAAATGAGGCCCCCAGGAGCTCTAGGCGCTCCGGCTTCTTCTAGTGCCTCTGGGCGCGCTTCTGGTGTGAGGAATGTGCGCCGCCACCCCAAGGCCTGCCGGGAGTCGTAGATCGCCACACGGACCACTGCCGTTCCCCTCACGGCATTTGCGGCGTCTACGGCGTTGTTAAGAGCCGTCGCCCTCACAGCTTGCAGGTAAGTTTCAAAATGAGGCCCCAGGAGCTCTAGGCGGGCGCTCCGGCTTCTTCTAGCGCCTCCGGGCGCGCTGCTGGTGTGAGGAATGTGTGCCGCCGCCCCAAGGCCTGCAGGGAGTCGTAGTTTGCCACACGGACCACTGCCGTTCTCCTCACGGCGTTTGCTGCGTCTGCGGCGTTGTAACGAGCCGTTGCCCTCACGGCTTGCAGGTAAGTTTCAAAATGAGGCTATTAGAAGCTTAAACGCCATTTTACCTTTTTGCTGCTTTTGCACACAACACTATATGTAACTTTTGTAAGTTAGGCTGCTTGAATTGCTTCACATGAGAATGACTTGTTTTCAAAGTACCTAGACTTGCATCTCGACCTTAGTCTACACAGTGAGTGCTGAAGCCTCCAAGGTTATCATAACAAGGTTCGGTGTGGTTCGGGCTGATCGGCTCATGCATTAGACATAACATGCACGCAGCTGCAGCTAGCTGAAATTCTGTCGTCTTTAATATTACACTGCATGCATGATTTAGACACTTTGAAGAAAATCCGTTTCCAGAGAGCTTTTGCAGATCCTGATGTGATTTCCTTCTGCTGATCTTGGAGGTATGGGGTTCCCCATTCAAGCCTAAGAGACCTTATATATTTTATAAATAGGAAAGAACCTGTTCCCACCATCATTATAATATGATTTCTCCTTTTGTGTTTTATGGAATTGTAACAATGCTGATCGTATTATTTTTATTCATAGGTCTGCTTATGCACGCAAAAATACTGCATCCTAGAGCATGTTGTTAAAAAATAAATATTTTAAACTTTATTGTGTCTCTTTTTTACCCATGTTGTGGACTGGTATGAGAATATAACGAAAGAGTGTTCTTGATTCCCACCATTCTTGAGAGTAACCTAAGTCGCATGTTCCGGGTTGTCTAATCATTGGTACGTTAGCTATAGGACGAAGAGGTAATGTGACACTGAGGCTAGTCGGTTAGGGGTTCTAGGTACTGAGGTGAGTTTTTTGGTCCACCACAATTCACTGATGTCCTGAATCTCTGTGCACAGTTCTGTGTATGAACAGAATCCCTGCAACAATATCACGTGTCAGGAGTGTTCTGACTTCTGATTCAGGGGATGTCACTTTAATTCCCATGGCCAGCCTGTTGATGGGGCACCCCCTTTGTCTAACTCTAAAACTGGTCTGGTTAGTTCCTCCTTTCCCCCTGGGGTTCATTCCAGCCTTGCTAGTGAAACAAAGGTAGGAGCAGGCCTGGTGTTAGATTTTTCTTTGTGGGCCAAGGCAGGACCTTTTGAAATGTATCAGGGGCAAAGCTCCTCCCCATCCATCCTCTTAGGAAGACCCACATCTTCCCACACTCAGGTCCTTTGTCCATCCTTTGGAAGCAATATACATCACACCACATGACAGCCACTAACAGTCAGGTGACCCCGAGCACTGGCGAAAAAGTACAGTTGGCTAAGGCAGAAAAATGCAAACTTTCTAAAAGTAGCATTTTCAAAAGAGTAATTTAAAATCTGACTTGACCATTAAGTTAGATTTTAAATTCATATTAAAATGAGTCCTTGACTCATTTTCCAGGTAGTCCAAAATGGAAGTTATGCATTATAAGGAGTTATATTGTAACCCAGTGCATTTCTGCGGGTGAGCCAGCCTTGTTGCTTTGAAAAACAACTTTGTAGATTTTTCCCTCTCTGGACATATAAATCCCTAAATATCCATGTCATATGTTTTAAATGCCAGGCCTGAAGAGTGACTTACAAGTAATAAAAGGAAGGGTTAGGCCTGGCAAAAGGTTTATTTTGCCAGGTGAAATAGCAGTATGAAATTGCACACACACTCTACAGGGTCAGGCCTGAAGACATGTTTTACAGTGTTACTTTAGTGTGTGGCACAGTGAGTGTTGCAGCCCAATTGTAGCATTTAAGTTTTAGGCACTGGCTACCTGTTGTACCATATACTAGGATCTTATAAGTATATTAAATGTTCCAATTAGGTGTATGCCAATTTTACCATGTTTAAAAGGCAGAGCACTAACACTTTACCCCTGGTTTGCTTTAGTTAAGTTTGTATTTAATGTGTGGTGCTTTCGTTATGTATGTATGAATATCAGTATATATGTGAGTGTGAGACATGAATGGCCGAGTATGTGTGTGGGTGTGTGTGAATGCATGGGTGTGAGTGAGTGTGCATGTATGCAAGTGTGGCCTCCAGTATCCTCTAATTACCGGCCACCACTGACTGCTAATCGTTTCCCACCCTATAAAACTTGTTCGCAGTATCCGAGCTGTAGAGTCTGAAAATAAAGAACTAGGTCAGAAATATTAGATCCAATCAATTCACTTTACACAAGGCAAATGCATAAAAATAGGCACCTGGCTCTGCGCTGAACTAACAAAGCTCATCATGATACAATTCCAGATTATAATGGTGAGGGAAGCGCTTGATTCAAAATGTTAGGAGCAACATGAGAGCAGTATTAGTTTCTGATTTATGTAACAGCAGTCCTGTTGAAACTTTTAAAATATAGGTAAGAATTGTTAGTGACTGTTTATAAATAGCCCTTTTTGCAGGGTTACTCCAAACGTTTTGCCTTCCTTCTCGTGTTCTGACCTCGTTTTTGTTGGCTTTAGGATTCTGTGCACTTTTTCACTGCTGACCATTACTAAAGTGCATGCGTGTACTCTGAACATGGTAACATTGGTTTAACCACAAGTAACATATCTGATTTCCTTATAAGTACCTAGTAAAGTGCACTACATATGCCCAGGGGCTGTAAATGGTATGCTACTAGTGGGCTTGCAATACTGATTGTGCCACCAACAGCAGTGCCTGTGTGTGCACTTTTAACTGCCATTTCGACCTAGCAAGTTGACCTACTTACAAAGCCCAAACCTTATTTTGTATTACAGGTGCACCACCCGTAAGGTAAGCCCTAGGCAGCCCCATTGGGCAGGGTGCAGTGTATTTAAAAACTAGGACATGCACTTTTAAGTTTTACATGTCCTGGTAGTGAAATACTCTTAAATTCATTTTTCACTACTGCAAGACCTATCTCTCCCATAGGTTTACATTAGGACAGCCTTAAACATCTTTTTTATGTGTAATTTCCAATTCGGAGAAGATGGAAATTTGGATTTTGATGTCTCTGGACTCACAATTTAAAATCCCAACTCATGGTGAAGTTTAATTTCAAACTGTAAGTCTGAAACTGCCACTTTTAGAATGTTGTTCTAGCTGTCTGTTACCAAAAATGAAGGATTCAAAAAAGAGGGTCCGGTAATTTAATTATCTTGTCCCTTGTGTTTATTCACTTATATTCCATAAATCATTTCAAGAGCTATTACAATTTGTAACATGTCAAAGACGGACCACTTTCTTAAATTTGTTTTAAATTCAAACCTGTTATATACATTTAGGACAAACATTAAAAGAAAAAGAACAGAATTCGAAGAAATGCAAATACTTGTAACATTACATATGTGTGTTTTTTTCAAAAACAAAAACCTTTTTGAACCAGTCTCCTAATCATAAACTGAACCAACGGAGGCAATGATCTACTTATTTAAAAGGCTGTCTACTGCTGATGATAACTCTTGGGCAATACTGACTTAATTTTTGAGTGGGGTTGGGAATCTGCCAATATTCTTGGTCCTTTTTCTGCAGATTTGTTTTCCAAGAGATCGTGTCGACGCGTTTCGTACCCCCTTATGAATAATACCAGACCCTGTTTTTGGAATCATTCATTTTTTAAAACAGGCAGCTAGAACATATTGTTGTTTTACATAATAGAGAGGCTTATTCTAGCTGCCTTTAGGGCCCAACCCCTTTTTAGGTTTTGACTAGCGATGCATGCGTACGAAGTACGCATGCGCTAGGAAAAAAATCTTATGATCTGTGTGTGGAGTCGGGTCTACGCCCCCTCCTCCCATTGGCTAGCTCCATAAATGGAGGCTAGCATTGGGAGAGGGCTCCGTCCGTCAATCTCGGACCAGATTCGGGGGCGTTCCCGAGAATTTTTGGCTTTTGGCTACGTCAGCCGAAAGCCTCTTCTCGGGAACGCCCCCGAATCTGGTCCGGGATTGAGGGCACCCGCCTTCCTGCGCCCATTTGAAGCAAGTCAAGATCTGTGCTAATGAATTCAACAACAAGTTCCCATAGAGTCTTCCCTTCCTCAGCTGGTAATTCGTTGGGCCCCCATCGCTCCTTCAGCTTCTTGACCTGCTCCAGGCCCAGCCCGGTGCTCTCGTTGACGTTGAAGTGAGACAGCACCTCCTCCACGGTCTTGGTGTGCGCGCTCTCTGCTGCGGGGCCCGTGCGAGGCTGCTGCCGCTCTCCTGGGTGGGGAGGGAGGTCTGACTCTCTTATGTCCCTGGGGGCTCGGCTCTAGCCGGGCATAGACAGGAGACGCTGACGGTTTTCAGACCCTCTGCCCCATCGGGCACACTGTGTGGTGGTGGTTGGGGGACTGCAGAGCGCTCACTACCGGCAGCCGCAGAGGTGTGGAGAGTCCCGTGTTGTGTGTGTCCCCCTGTTTCTCGTGCTCCCACTGACAGTCCCGCACTGTTTCCGTGCCCGCCGCTTTCCGTGCCTTCCCTCCTCGTTCCGCTCTGCTGCTAATGAAAATGTTTTTTTATGGTTATTTTTGTACTGACTATGGAACTTGAAAATGTATTCTTCGTCTAAGAAAACAATCAGTTATTATAGTGAAGTCAAGTACAATAATTGTTACATTTGTTTACATAATTCATGCAACGGATGATGATTTATATCCCGTGCTGCAAGCTGTCCCACTACTGTAAGATGGATAGGTAATTAACTAGCAAAGAAACAGCATATGCAGCCAATACTTTGGAAAGGTATTCAGGACCCGGGATTCTTAGCACCTTCTTCACCCCATCACTCAGATCTAACATGTAGGGGAAAAAATAGATCTGCCCTGAAGTTCTTAAAGCCAGTCAATCAAAAAATGGAAACTCTTTTTTAATTCGTTATTTTTTAATGTATGTACAAAGTGTTATTTATTGCTGGTCCCCAGCTGTTCAGCACATGGTACCGCCCAAGACACTCTAGCTGCATCCGAACTCTGTCATTGTGTAAGAATATATGTTTGTAGCCTAGAACACAATAATTTGTCCATAACACATCACACCATGGCAGAAATTCTTGTAGTATGTTTACTTTCTGTGGTTTCCGACTTGGACATTACAGATGTATGGAAGATGTGCCACAGCAGCTAATGTTTTATTGCAGCTGGAAAGATGGCTAGTCTCTAGTCAAAATGTTGATACGGTAGCCTGTTGGAAGAGTAAAGCAATGAAGCTTATATTATCTAGCACTGAGTTGTTGTCTATATTAAGTAGAAGTGCAAAGGTGCCACTGAGTGTTCCAGCGCCCACAGACAATTGTAGCATGAGCCAATGTAACCTGTGGATTGAGTTGGAAAATGTGAACTATTTTTATATATGCCAGGGATGGTTGTGACCAAGCTGTGAGGAGGCAGACTCCAGATTACATCTTTTAGATGGCGAGGTCGACAGAGATCCAGAGTAGGGACTAATTCGATAGTGACGGTCACTTCTGTCAAAAGGTGGTTAAGAAGAAACCATAAGCGTATAGTGATGTTCACTTCTGTCAAAGGGTGGGAAATAGGAAGCTTAAGTACATCCGTGGGTAATACCAGAGTGGGCAGTGACCTGCTTATTGATAGTTTTACCATTTTCCTCCCCAAACCATTAATTTTAAAATTTGGGAATTTTATCTCAGTTGATATGTTGTGCAGCCATATTTCTGTCTTGAATTTAAGGGAGAACGTTTTTTTTGGTATTGCACACTTCATGCATACTTTAGCCAGCTACAAATGTTTACCAGTACGTAACAAGCAGAGGGTATAGTGGGTGGGATTTATATGAACCACCGTTCCCAAGATTTTTTTATCTTGGTTATTAGCCAATGTCTGCCTTGAGTTGCATCTGGCTAGAAAGAAAGGAGAGATTCTTTTGTACTGAAAAGGGAGATGAGGGAGACAGACAGCTAAGGACCAGGCAGGCCCTTCTCTCTCCATGGTGCCTGCTACCTGAAAGAAATGCAAATGTGTGCAATTGGTTCAGCAATCAGTAGATCTAAAGGCTGCTTGGGAGCCAGCAGGAGCTTTAATTGATGGAGTCACTTAAAGCTTCATGGTGACAGTTACTCTGTTTAGAGCACTGTATAGACGTTGCAGTTCATTTCTGGAGTGCACCCTTCCATTGGAACGTATGAAAAAGGTGTGCACTTGCTGCAGCACGATTGCCTTTTACTAAATAAACATTTGACAGCACTTGTTTTGACTTTAACATGGAATCTTTTTGTGTAATCCATTTTTTAAATTCTGACTTGCATATTCACTGTGCTTTCTAGCGCAGGGTGGGACATCCTAGCACTATAAATACACATATACACAAACCAAGATAAAGATGTGAATCTCTGTTTGCACAGACAGACTTCTGTAGTGATCGCATTAATCAAATAAGCTTTACCACTAGAACAGTAGTACATCTGCACAGATTACTTTAACATACATTCCTGTCTCGCGTATGGTGTTTGTGTTCTATTTTGTATGCTGTTACGTTTAAGAGAAAGACCAAGAAAATATACTATTTAACTCAATTGTTTGTTTTTTTTGGTCCTTGTCTCTGACCCTGCCTCCACAGCGCTCTGAAGCGTAGTAACCTTACTCGTGGTCGCTTTGACTGCGTATACAACAACAGTTTGGTTGTGTTTGTTGTAAAATTATATATTTCTGTCAAATGGCTTCAGATTTATTAGCAATACAAAAATTTTTCGCCCAATAAATAGCCATCATAAATATAGACGCACTTTCCCCGGTTTTGTAAAGCAAGTCCAAAATCAAACTCTCGAGCAGTAAAACTGATCGGGCGTTTACTTATTTCATCTACATTAAAAATAATGAGTGAGTCGGCCCTTGGGCCTGGAATTTTTCGCATGCCGGTTGCTCCGACCTCTTTTAAGTGGGCGCATTGACCCGCTGAGCTGCCTCGCTAGCCTGCAAGCCAGGAGGTTATTATGGGTCACCAGAGCTGCAATGCTGCATTGTTTTATGCCACATCAGCCTCTTGCGGAGGCTCGCGCAGCGTACGAAGGGGGTGTTGAACGGCTCCTGTCAGGATTGGGTGGTGGGGGCTGCGTCATGCGCGCGCAGTTTATTTTTCCGGGTATCTCGCGCTCTCCAGTGACGCAGAGATTGATGGATCGAATACAGACTGCGCAGAATGATAACTAATGCACACCAGAAGGGTCTGGTATCCTCTGTGGATGAGATCTAAAGCCAGAGTGTTATAATGTCACTACTGTCTCACGGCTCATCAACGATGTTGTAGAAAGCCCTGTGACTCGCATTAAATGTAGCATACTTCTTCTCTGTGTGGGGGGCTCTGTGTGGGGGGGGGCTCTGTGTGGGTGTATGTGTGGAGGGCTCTGTGTGGGTGTGTGTGGGGGGGCGCTGTGTGTGTGGGGGGGGGCTCTCTGTGGGTGTTTGTGTGTGGCATTTGCGAGAGATTAAGCTATTGGCATTGTAAATGACAATGCCATTTATTTATGTTAAAAAACATACATAAAAATAATGTCAAGAGCAATGCCAATAGCTCTAACTTTAACAAAGGCAAAACCATTGCATTGTAAATGCTTGTTAATATGCTTACTTTTAGAAAGTTGGCATTTTCTTGTATCCATTCCATGCCTCTGCCTGCCTGTGAATACACGTTTGGGTTGAGTGACAGCTGGACTTTCTGCATTCCCTCTAGACCATAGGTACTCGCAAATATTTGACCGGGCCACAAAGTATGGTCTGTGGTGTGAGCAAAAGCCAGTCTGATGGCAGCAGGGTGGCAGTAGGGGGTCTAGGTGGGTCAGATACTGTTTAAAGAGGTCTAAAAATGTGTTAAATAAATGGGCAAGCTTTTATTTGGAGGTTAATAAATGCTTGCTTGTTTATTTAACATTTGGTCTGAATATTAGTGCTCAATATCTAAACTGTTTGTGCTACTGTTAACCGGGGGGCCACATGTAAAGGTCAAGAGGGCGAAAAGCGACCCCCAGGCTGTACTTTGAGTATCACTACTCTAGACAGTCACACACAAAGGGAGATGAGGTGTGCAACACATATCCTGGTGGCCCATTACCAGGCTGATGGGTCTGCCCGAGTTAGAGTGAGAGGGAGGAGATGGCACTGGCACCTGAATCAAGCTGTGCCTCTCCCCATACAAAAAGTTGCATACTCTTCTGTAGTGTTTCTGGAGCAAGAGAAAGAGGAGCAGGGACCTTGTGAGAATCAATGGTCTCTTTGAAGTTGCCTACTTCAAAGACTAAAATGGCTATAAGTACTGGGCCTCCGACACCATGTACTCAGTTTACTTTTGGTCCCTAAGGAGATTCCGTCATGAAGAGGAGCTGCGCTGCAGGAGGGATTGCCAATGTGATAACTGCTTTGCTGTGTTGGCCTGCTGCCTGCTGATTGCTGTGCTGCTAGAAGTGACTGCCACTTTGCAACTTGCTCTGCTATGTTGGCCTGATGCCTCTTGCCTGCCAGTGAGGAGGCTGAATCTATTTTCAACCACCTTTTAAATCCTAAGTAACTCCAAGGGATTGCTGGTTTAAATCCTGTTCAGGAATTCTCAAGATCATCACACACTTCACCCCCCTGCCGTGGACCTCTGCACCACGTGAGTACGACAGCTTGACAAAGTTCAGCATGTGCATTATTTTGCTAAGAGACCAGTGCTTTCCTTTGCCGAAAGATCAAGCGCTCTGTTTTTCCCATGAACAGCACATCATACTAGCTGTGCGCTTCCACTTTTGCAGGCTGTGTGATGCGTTATCTGGGTGGCCAGGGGCAGGCCATAAACGCGAGGATCATCAGCCCATCTCTGCCAACAGGATCAGTGCGGGGTGCTCTCCATCTGCAACCCCCTTTCCCAGGAGGCGACAAAGAACGATGACGTGGACCCCACTTTGGAGGCACGCCGATACCCCCTGAGCTTCACTCCTGCATCTGTACAGACGCTTCAATTCCCTGACATAGTCTGCCCCTCTACTCAAAATGATAGGACTGGCGTGGTCGCTGTAGTTGTACTGCGATGCTCTCTTGCAGGCAGTTGAATATGCCTTAGTGCAAATTTTTGAGAGACCGGTTGGAGACGTCCTTACAAATGATTGTAGGGCCCTGATTTTCAGATAACTTGCAACCGCAGACCAGATGATCCACTGCTTAGATCTTACACAGTGTAACCCGGTCAACTTGAGTGTAGTTAACCTCCCAGACATGAGTGCTCTCTCAGCACTCATATCATTATGCAAAACTTGAAAAGTACTCATTTTTGTCACTTAAGAGTATACTATTTTTCTAAATCAGTGAGGAGTCTTTTGTGGTGTTTTTCACTGAGTTACTGTTTTTTAAGTGTGCACAAATTACCTCCTAAGTTAAGCCTGATTGCTCTGTGCACAGTAACCAGAGCCTGAGCACAGGTTAATTTAGGTTGTGTATTTGACTTACCCTGACTAGGGCTGTGGTCCCTACTTGGACAGGGTGCACACTTCTGCCAACTAGAGACCCACAGACTCATTTACAAGAGGCATGCACTACAGGAGCGTTACTTTTTATGATGCACCGGTGGTGCAGGCCTCTCAATAATATCCATGAGGTGACGCATAGTCACCCTGCGTGGCTATGCATGGCCTCATAGACATGGAGTAAGGCAAGGAAGCGCAAAGCATTGCGTAGCCTTACAATACCTCACAGAGGCATTCCATGGTCGTTGCAGTGGGTTTTTCCACGCAAAACCCTGTGGTTTTGATACATTCTAGATTTGCAATGTGTCAAAACTGTGCGCCTCCCCAGGGGAAGCGTAACAAGGAGAAATAACTTTATTTCTCCTCATTGGCCCTCTTTCTATGTGTGCTGCATTCTGCAGCACACATAGAAAGGGGAAAATGCCTCAATTCATTGTTTTTTTTGTGCAGGAATGTGTTCCTTCCTGTACAAAAACAATAATGCCAACAATGCAGACAGCCTTGCAACATGGTGCAGAGGTGCCTGCATTGGCGCTTGGCACCAATTTTGCGCCGGCACAGGAAGAAAGGGCAGGGATGTGCCATATTTCATTAAAGCAGCGAAGTCCTGCCCTTTCCTTTTGACGCAGGTCAGTGCTGCAAGGAGGCGCATGGCTTTGCCCTATGCCAAAAAGTAGTAAACTAGGCCCTCGATTTCTAGGCGTGAGCACTCTTGGACTAAAGGGAGAGAACTATAGCACCATAGTTTCCAATGTATTTTGGTCAGAACCCATCATTGCCTGAATGCAAGGTCCATCCTGACACACAAGGGTTTCAAAGTCAAGGGGAGGATATACTCGAGCACACCAGATGTCATTTAATCTTTTTGGGATGCTACTCGCCAAAAAGTGATTTGACTCTTCGCCATGGGTAGTAAACACTATTCAATTACAGTAACTCAACCACTTTCAACTGCTGTCACTCTTCCTTGAGGGCTTGTAGTCCCTGGTTAGAGGGAGACGCAGAGGTCTTTAATTAATTGATTGCAAATAATAAGATATATCTGGTAACGTGTAATAAATATCATTTTGAACATTTCAAATTTTCCATATGGTTAGTAGTATTTTCGCGTCCCTTGGGCAAATTGTTCACTACTTTCCTATAGGATGAAGTGGTCAGCATGAACGTGTTTAGTGATGTCATTCAATGGTTGTAAATCTAATTCTGGTTCTCCCAAAATAGGATTTTGTGGCCTCAAATTCTTCTGAGGGGATTTGGATTGATAATAACCTGTAATAATATGACTATACGTTGATTTAAGATGTATTTTGTGCAGGCTTTTCTGCCCCAGGTGGTTAAATCAAGTTCTGGATTTCATGTAAGGCGATGATTCTATCAAAAAATAAATACATATATGCACAAAAGAAATTCAAGTATGGATCAGTTGAGATAGGAAAAGATGAGGGAAGGAGAATATGTGTAAACAACAAAAACAAGAAGAGAAATAAATTATATAAAACAAACTTTGAATAGAATTTTCGGTCCACACCTGTCGCCAGTCAACACGTCAACAATGTGCTTGTCGCAGTGTGTGCTGATGCATCACTGATGTTCTGCATCAGTTTAATCTCATTTCATAAGAGCCGACAGGGGGAAAGAGGGAACCTGGAGAGTAGGGTGTCAATCAGGCACTGGCAGGACAATTCAAAGTTACATTCACTGATGAACTGACTGCCAGTGGAATCAAAATTTAATTGCGTTGCACTGATAACAGCAATTAACTACCTTTTAATGAGGCTTTGGGCAAATGTGGGGGCAGCACTTATCTCAAACCCATCTCTTTGTTTGTGGAACAGGTTGCTTTTATTGAATACAGGGAAACATTACAATGTAAAACCTCAGCCTTACAAAACTAGTCCTCGCTATACATAAAAATCACCCACTTTTCACTGCACCCTCCCCTAAGAATGCCACCCCAATTCACATTTCCTCTTGCAACATTGTAATTGTTGACCCTCTGTTAACTGATGCCTTTTTGTCCTTTAAAGCTTTATCCTACATTTATTCAGCTCTAACTATCTATCTATCCTAAAACTTAACTTTTAATGTCATGCTTGATTCAAGTGTAACTTTATTGCCACCCCCCATTGTCCAGAATGACATTTGTTCCCAACAACCATTTTCATCTATAAATATGGCAACTTAACCTGCAACCCACACTCATAAAAGGCTCCCCCAGACTTTTAAGAGCCCTCTCAAGACTGCTCTCCGGACATTAAATGTTCTCTCCAAGACCTCTCTGATCTGAACCAAATAAAGCTCCATCCTGTAGCGAGACAGATGTACCCTATCCCTTCTAAAGAAATGCACCAAGGGGTATCTGAGGTCTTGGTGATCTACCCCTCCAAATCCTTCCTCTCTGTAGAAAATTTGCATGCCCCTGTTCACCTTACGCCTGGCTTCATCAATTGCGATGGCTTTCTGTCCCCCCCCCCCCCCCCCATGCCCTCTGGCGAATATATTCGTCCATATGACAAAGCTCCCGACCACTGTCTCTTGATCTCAAACAGGTCCTTCTTCATTTCCTTCAGTAAAGCCAAGCTCGTACACAGCACTAAATAGTTTTCCCCCAAATGTATTTGCTAAATATCTGGTCAAAAAAACTTAACAGGTTATGCCACCTCATACCACCTTGTCTATGTATGATAACTTGAAAGAACTGCCTGTACAGTCGAAGGTTCATTCCTCACCCTTTCTGTATCTCTGATCACTCTGCCCACTTAAAAAAAGTGTGTCCCACTATTCGTATAGCCAGCTCAGCTGACTGCAGACCAGCAACTGTACCTGAAAAGAAAGATATGTGAGGCAGAAAGGAAACAAATTATTCTAACACTCTCCCTCTCCCAACTTAACGTAGCGCGAGAAGCAATCCAATGGCAATCGCCCCAATTTCATTATTCTCCGCTTGCCCCAACCCCGCTTCGCCCCCTCTGTGGCCACTCTGATCCACAAGGAATATATGCCATAATCCCCTGGGTTCAATCCCAATTGTGCTGATGCCTTCCACAACACTGAAAGCAGCTGGAAAGAAGTCACTCCAGACCCAACCGCATGTTTGAAGACCAGCCCTTCCCTTCGCACCCTTATAGCCCCCAAACTTGTCTCACACCTCACCGGGCATAGTTCCATCACAGGGAAAGCCATGACAGTCTTCCCCCTTGACCTCTGATCGGTCTTAGACTGGAGCAAATGCAGATCCACCCTGTCCGTCGCACTACCCTGATCCTCCCAAATCAAGCCTGGCACTCCTTTGCGCCCCAAGAGCTCTGACATTCGGAAAGCTCTGAAGAAGATCCAGGACATTAATGTAGAAAATAAAATTGTCTCTACTCTACCTTTGCATATAGTGTGCATGACTCCAAATATGTCCCCAAACACCTTCCTTGACAGTGTCCTTCTAACACTTGCTCATAGCTCAAGTTTCCAGGACCACCCCGCCAGCATTTGTGTCCCCAACTCATCTGCTGAAGGTGCATAGCCTCACAAGAGCTTGCCTATGTACTCAATTCCTGACAATTTCCGTGATATTGTGACCTAACATAAACCTCTGTCCGTCATAGAAAGCACATATTGTACCATGTGCTCCTTCCTGTCCCATAGCACAGACCTCCTAGTATTCCTCCCTCCAAGAATTCCTTCCAAGCTTGCGTATAAGACATCCTTGTCCACTCCGCCAGGGACCCTACCACCAATTCCAGCATCCTCTCTCTTCTATGGACCACATTTCTACTGGCATTGTGGTCTTGAACTCCTCTGCTTCCATGGCTAGTCTATGGAACCTTTCCCGCTGTGGATGAGACAGAGCATCCACAATGTCATTTTCCACCCCTTGTAGAAGTCACACTCTAAAGATGACATCATGTCTCAGAAATCCATCACAAATACTCTCAAAAGTTTGAGCACCCATTCCTTCCTTGCTGATTGGAGATTAACCACATGCACCACTGCTATGATATCAATCCTGAACTGAACCTTCTAATGCACCAAATCATGCCCCCAGAACATACCAGCGACCACCAATGGGAAAAATTACAAGACGGCTATACTCCTGCCCCCCTTTCCCACTCTGTTCTCCAATCTTCCGCACACCTCTTGCTGTGCCAATAAACCCCAAAACCTATGCCTCCTGCAGCATCAGAGTCCTAGTCTTTTGGGGTCCATTAAACCTTTCCAGGAAACTGCACCACATGCACAAAATCTCCTTCGCCCCTGCTGATAGTTTCATGTGATGATGTAGCAGTGACAGCCCTATAGGGAGCGTCCGAGACATCTGTAAAAAGTTCTTCCAGCCCTCACAACCCTATAAGCGAAGTGGAGTTGGCCAAGTAACACCTGTATCTCCTTGACCATCTTTTTCTGTTTCAGCAAAATTGCATCGAACAACAACCACATGTTCACTTTCTTTTCCACTGGGAGGCGTGCATCTACTCGCTACTGAGTCCAATTCAATACCCAGGAATGAGAGCACTGTGCTTGGCCCCACCATTTTGTATGAAGCAAATGACACTCCGAGGTCACCCATTAGCTTCTGAAAACTAGCCAGCTGCTGATAACAGTATGCAGAACTGGGCTGTCCTAAAAGAAGTCCTCCAAAAAATGTGTCATTGTGGTCTCACCCATGTTTTACATGAACACCCAGTGTAAGAACGAACTGAAGTACTCAAACAGAGCGCACGAGATGGAGCAGTCCAATGGTAATGCTTTGTCCACATACCAGGATGCACCAAACTATATTCCCAGTAACTAGAAATCCTGTGGGTGTACCAGCAGCCGCCGAAAAGCAGACTTTATCACATTTTGCCACCAGGGCCCCGCAGCTCATCTGTTCCACCAATGCCAGCGCCACATCTACCGAGAAATATGTTAGTGATGACAACTGGTCCGATATAAAATCATTGCCTGAGTTACCTTCTGGCCATAACAGGTGTTCTCTGAGCCTATATTGTCCCTTCTCTTTCTTTGGGGCTACCCCAATTGTAGACACAATCAAGTCCAGCATCGGCCAACTACCGAAAGGCCCCTCCCTGCTGCCTTCCTGCACCTCCTTCCTGAGTTTTCCCCCCACCACCTCTTTGTTGGACTGCACTGACTTCAAGTTCTCTGCCTATTGCTGTACCCGTTTACTCTCGGATCCTACTAAACTTTAAACAAGGAAGGCGATAGGGGAAATCTGCGCAGGGTAATGTACAAGTATCTTCAGTTCAAATAGTACAATCAGTGCCAATGCCTCAAGGTCACCATACAACGACCACCCTATGTTGTAAATACGCCGCAGAGGACACAGGAATATTTTGCCGTTTCATAATACCGGATTTAGGAAATATGGTCTATTGTGACCTCCTTTGAAGCCACATCTCTGCTAACTACAAATCCGTACAATTGGATTGAGATTTTGGAGTGATATTTGTGACTATTATTATTCTTTGAGTACGGAGATTATGATGAGTTGTCTTTTGCCCTGATGAAGTCTACGACTTACAGCCGTATAGATGAAACACCTGTAAGGCATGGACTGTGGCTTGGACAACAAGTATCACGAAGATTGAAATATGGATGTATACCCTAAGAGTTTGGAATAAAGCCAGAAGAACATACTGAAGATTGATACTTGAACTTTATTTGTGCTTTTGCTTTTGGCCTTTCTGCTCAGGTTTCCAACTGTTAATTACTCTCATATCCTAGCCAGAAACCTTCTCTAAAACATTAACTCAACACACTTGTGTCTTCCTTGTCCGATATTGAGTTAGCCAGCTGTCCAACCTCTCCACCTTAATCGGTGTATGAGTCTTTCTCCATAGTTCCTTGAGACACACAGCCCTCTCTTTGGCCCACTGTCTGATTTCTCTGTGTCTCGCTGGCAGGCCCTTGATACTTATTCCACTGTGGTGTCTGTTGCTGGCCTGGCGTCCCTGCACATTTGGAGCATTTGTCCTAGAACATGCAATACTCCCTTGTACAGGATCCCTTGTTAAGGTCCCAGCACATCCTGAGGGCCCTGCCTTGCATTCTAAAGCCTGTCCACGCCCCAACTTTCCCCTCCCTGGGTGGGTCTTGACTCAAAGGGCCGCTAAACTACTGGATGCCTACTGGTTTTAAATATTGTTTTGCCAAACTTTTCAGGACCCATGGTCTTGTGCCACTAATCATTATCAAGCTCCCCCCACTGTACCTCCTTGTCCCATGCCATCCTCGTGTGAAACTCCTCATTACACTGCATCCAGGCTTGGCCTCCTTATGTGCTCGGAGCCCTCCTGTTCATATCCATATACTTAAAGAGTGACACACACCTGTAAGGATATTTTTTGCAATATACGCTCAGGAAAGTCAAAAATGCTGCTGTCCAGTTTTCTATAGTCACCAGCACGTTAAGTTGCATTCTCAGCTCATATTTTTCCTCCATGAAGCCTTCCCTTGCTCTCAAATCCATGTGGAGCAATTTGAACATCTCCACATACTTCCTTTCCATATTCTGTCATTCGTTGCTAGCAATAAATGAGCGCTGGGAGGTGTCGTCACTCCCATATCAGGTAGCTTCTTAATCTTTAACTCCTTTCTTTTTTTAACCCCTGTCTCTCAAGCTCTCTCCTTGACCTTCTCATGCCCCTCTCCCTGCTTTGTGGTTTTGTGGACACCTCTTGTGTGTCTTTTGCTTTTGAGTCCAAGACCCTCTTTGACATAGTTCTCAACTTATCCTGCTACTACCCGCCCTGGGGGGTTCCCACCTTATCTCCTGGCACCAACATCTCAGTACCTACCCCTGTGTCCATCACTTAACTACCTTTGTGCAAGCACCCTCTCTGTGCCCTCCTTCCCCGCCAGTGTTAACCCCAATGGACAACTTATTGATGCTCCCCTTCACCATCCCCCTCACACTTGCCACTCTATCCTGGTGTCAAGGTCGGCCCCTGAACTGAATCCAGCTGCCTAAACAGTGGTGATGGGTCCACACATACGTGATCCACCACTTACCCCATCCCTCGAGGAACTCCTAAAACACATGAGGCAGAGCATTCGCTTTACCCCCCATATGCAACTATTTCGCTACCAGCAGCATTCCTCATTCATCTTCCCCCACTATCTCTCCTTCATCCATACTCTCTTCCTCGTAATCACTTGCCTAAAGGCATAAGGCCATAAAACACCCTTCCGTGTGCACTCCCATCCGTTGCTGTCCTACTTGATGTCCAGACCTCCCTGGGTGTTGATACCCATCAGGAGTGTTGTACTGCAGAGTCTTCCCCAAACCTTCCGGTGGCAGCGTTGGCCAATGTCCTGGAGGTCTTCCGGCTGGCCGCCCCAGTCCCTGCCGTCCATTCACCTTGGGGCTATGAAGCCGAATAAAGCTCTCCTGAGTCAGGTAGGTTACATAAAGAGGGAAGCTGCAATACAAATTGTAGATATGGATTGCGGGGGTCATTTTCCCTGCCTGTCTTGTCCCTGCCACGGTCCGCAATGCACATCCACCTCTCCCCCTTCCTAAAAGTGGGCGGCAAACTCTGCTCTGCCAGCAGAGTTTGACAGAGTTTTGCCAACTCCGTGCTCCATTTGGAGCGCTAAGTTTGACAAAAAATCTCCGCTCCGCTGCGTGGCGGAGTTTACCGGTGCTGCAGTTCACTCCTACTGAAATACTGATTGCCACAAAATCCATACTTCTCACAGTAAACAAAATCTACCTGTTTCAGTTTACACATTTCTTTAGCCTCCACTTTGCTTTCAAAATGTACTTCAATCATGTACTATAAACGTAGGAAACAAACGTTCTCACTGTAGCTCTGGGGGCGCTTCACACTTAATCACAGGGAGAGACTAAGCCTCTGAGAAGTCTCAAGAAGGTAAAATAAACAGAATACTGGTGCTAGATGTGAAAGGGTACCTCCCAGGGAGACTTTTGAGGCATTATTCGCTGCTGTCAACACTACTGAAGCAACAGATTTGTTAAGTTTCAAAGGTTGACTAATGTGCAGGTCACAGGGCTGGAACAACAACTGAGATAACAGACATTTCACTGCTGCCTTCTGCTTCGGTCCAGTGTACTTGTGCTCCACGCTGCACTCATGCTTACAACTTTTCATTCTGGTGGCAGGGACGGTGATGTGCCAATCAGCGACTGCTTTTGTGGCTGCAGAGCTTTGACGTCCGCTGCTCAGCCAATGAGCTCAGCAACAATAGGAAGTGACATCGCAAAATTCGTGTTGCTCCTCATGTGTGATTGCAGCCATGGCCACTCGCTGCTGCTCATGCATCTACTCTCCCGCACAGCAAAGACCAGCTCTCT
The DNA here is from genome assembly GCF_964263255.1 of Lissotriton vulgaris. NCBI lineage: Eukaryota > Metazoa > Chordata > Amphibia > Caudata > Salamandridae > Lissotriton > Lissotriton vulgaris. The sequence goes on from NC_141691.1 coordinate 1,855,763,080, forward strand.
GCAGTACATCAAATTACGAGAAGGATTAAGCTGGGAATGCAGTGCCTAAGGCTACCATCAACAAGAAATTTGAAGCACCTTCTGCGGATGGAGTGGCGAAAGAGTACTGCAGTACAAGCAGCAAGTGCCCCTCAGCACCGGCTAGTGGGAGGTGGTGGGGACAACGGGGGCAGCTGCACTGCTGCGGGCACTGGCTCCCCGCCGAACTGCCATCTGTTGTGCTTCTGGACGGTGCCAGCTGTGATAGAAAGTAAGTGGGAGTAGTTAGATCTCCCCTGTGCCTCCCAAAGGTATCACTACGACTCCGCAGGAAGGCGGAATTACATGAAATTTGTAGTTAACTACTCAGAATTCCAAGGAGTTGAACTCCGTGGACTCCGCCCATCCTTACCTTGAACGCCCTCCTCATCCTCCATACCGTGGCTGCCGTGTAAATCCTTTAACTGGTATGGCTCTGCCCGTGCTGCTCGATCAATGAATGCCCTACCTTGGCTGCCGCACGAGCCACACCTGTGCGCACATAGACTTTAGCGGGAGGTCTAACTCCCCCTGTCCCCATGATCACCCTCCTCACTCCACCCTAACATGGCGGCCACCACAGCTGAGACAGGGCTTCCAATATTGCTATCATGCTTCCTGCCTCCCCAAGCAGGTGCATGGCTTCTTCAACTCTCCGATCCGCCATAAGGCTACAGACGCTAAATTCCTCACTATCACCACAAACCAATTCAATTTCTCACTGTGCACCGGCCACCGTGTCACCTACACAAAATGGTGGCCAGTGCAGCGTTTTGTTTGGATATATAGCCCAGCCCAATAGCCCAAACAGAACCCATAAATAGGCTACATGGGGCCTGGGCCGCATCATTTGTCAATAGTCCCAGGGGGCAGACCTCCCAAGGTTGGTTGCCCCACAAAGCCCAGTGTGAACCAAAAGTGTGACGAGGAGGGCAAACCTGTAATTTATGGTGATTCACCTCCTAGACCACACTCTAAATGACCTTCATTGTCTCTCTACTGGTTCCCACTCTGTTTGAATTCAGTTATATCTCCTTAGATACCTGAGCAAACAACTTGGACATCCAGTATGATCCTGCCGGTCTGTTATCTGCCACTGAGAAACCAGCTGTCAGTGTTATGAGACTACAGGGCAGTACAGTTACAGTTTTTAACGTCTTTATTTCGATTTTTCATCATAAAAGACACACAAATACACAAAAATTACATTAAATACAAATTGGTGTGACAAAGTCATAGAGTCATAAATATTTAAATAAACATACTAAATAAATCAAAAGAAACAAGACAAGAATAGTTAAGGCAAGACAAATATAGTTAAAAATCTCAATTAAACATGCATGTAACGACGTCAAGAGAAATTATAAAAACATTTGAGCATATATAAAAAATGGCAGATCATCAATACTAATAAAGTCATAGGCCAGATAATCAGTGGGATAACATAATATACAAGTTATTTGGGTCATAATACTATGAACTGACTGACTTAATCCTTATCAGCCAAGCCCACCCAAGGAATTTGGCCAATCCAATGGTTAGCCATTCAGAAGTGTTAGTTCTCAAGATGTACAGTGCTTCACTACTCACTCGGGTGTTTAGTCTAGTACATATAGGTTTCAGCCACTTATAACATGGTTCACAATAAGCAGTACAGACAAATAAAAAGTGACCTAGTGTTTCTTTACAAACGGTACAACAGGGGCAGGAGCTTGACTCCGTCCTCTGCCAGCCGCTAGTAAAAGCCCTCAGAGGCAGTGTACCTACACGGAACTGATGGTATAGTTTCCTTTCTAATGTTTTAAGGATAACATCCCAGTATACTTCTTTGTTAGGAACTGCTTTGTGGAGCAAAAACTGGCCTGTCAAGTTCGATTTCTCTGAAAATGCCACATGTTCCGTTTTTACCATGGACCAAAACAGAAGTTTAAATTCATTCTTGGTAGGAAAGGTTTGAGAACCCGGCTCTGACCAAAGCAAGGGAAGACCCATTTCGGTAAGAGTATTCTTAATTAGCTTTAGCCATGGTATATCACCTGCCCCTTGTTGCATTCCCACATCCTGTAGTTCACGGGCAAACATGGCCAGTTCCGGGGTGGACCATATGCGTCTCCATAACGCCACCATCCTATAGAGGGCCTGGTGTTTAATGGTATACATGCCCATATCCATCAAAAGTGGAAGGACTGGTGTTGAGGGGGGGAGACTAACTAAGTTTCGAAGGAATTTATTCTGTATCCTATCCAGGACAGCCAAGTCCACACATCCCCAAATATCGGCCCCGTATAATATGGCAGAGCTGATTTTAGCACTATAAATTTTAAGTGCGGGCAGTACTCTTTTAGTCAGGGAACACCGCTGCTCTTTTACTAGACAACCGGTCAGGCGAGCAAATTTCAGACTGAGTGCCGCAACTTGCTCTTTCCATCGTAGCCTATAATCCAAAGTAACACCAAGATAAGTCATTACATCAACCTGCTCCAGTCTAGACCCATTCATTAAAACATGGCCCCTCAGTGGCTTTTTCTTAGTCAGGACCATGAACTTGGTTTTATGAATATTGATCTCAAGATCGTTCATATTGCAAAAGTCCATAAATTTATTTATTGCTGCCTGTAAACCCTTCTGTGTTTTGGCCAATATGAGAGTATCATCTGCAAAAATTAAAAGAGGGAATTTGGTCCCACCCAGTGAAGGAGCATCAGTGGGAGTATCTGAGAGGAACTTAACCACCTGATTAATGAAGAGTACAAATAGGGTGGGGGCCAGGACACAACCCTGCCTCACACCGCGGGTCACAGGGAAGGATTCGGTAACCTGGCCCTGACGACCCCATCTGACTCTTGCAAAGTTTCCCTCATGCATCCTAATAGTAAGTTCTAATAGTGCAATAGGGACCCCCATCCTTCTCAATGCTGCCCACATCTTCCCTCTAGGGACCAGATCAAACGCTGATTTGAGGTCCACAAATGCAGCGAAGATCTTCCCGTCTCTCAATAACACAGTTTTCCAATAGATCATGACAAATCTTAATATCTGATCAACTGTGCTAATGTGGGCCCTAAAACCCGCCTGCATTGGAGACAGAATATCTACTTCTGACATCCACGTATGGATTTTCCCTAACAGCATTCTGGCTATTACTTTTTGTAGGGCATCGATGAGGCTGATGGGTCGGTAGTTTCCCGCATCAGATCTATCCCCTTTTTTGTGCACTGGCAAAATCTCAGCCCCTTTCCAGGAGTTTGGGATCCTAGTCCCTCTAGCTATAGCATTTGCTAAGATTAATATATACGGGACCCAGTGTGTTTGATCGTATTTAAAGAGGTCCGCAGGGATGCAGTCCATGCCGGGGGCTTTGCCATTCTGCACTTGTTTAAGAGCAGAAATAGCTTCAGTTTCAGTGAAAACAATGTGATCAAGTGAGGACACCTCAGACTGCACACTGGCATCTTCCCTAATAGTAGTAAGGGAGATCCGTTCCGTGTGGCTGAACTGTGCCTCATAATGCTTGACCCATTGCTCTGCAGGGACGTGGTTTACCGGAGTATGTAGTTCCCCCGACCCTCCCCATTTCACAACCTCCCAAAATTTTTGTTGGTTAGATGAGGTGCTTGCCTGGTATAAATCTAACCAACGCTGATCATCCCATTTGATTTTTGCCTCTTTTAATGCTTTCTTATAATTCACCCTAGCTATCCTTATATCCGTACATGATTTGGATTTAATAGCACTTAACAGAGAGCTATGGGCAATACTACAGGTCTTATCATACCATTTCAACCTGGTTTGTGCTGGGACATTATTTCTTCCTTTTACGGGTTTGATAAAAAAAGACTTAATTTTACTAAAAAGAGACTCATGAATCGTCCCAATTTGGTCAAGTGGGGTTCCAGCCTCAAGTATGGGTACCATCAGTTTTGTAGCCGCTAAGACCTCCATGGCAACCCTGTTAATAGTAGCAGGGTTGTCTTGGAGCCCAGCCCATCGTACCCTTCTGCAATCATTTGTGAGACCAGCGTCTGCTGTATCAATATTTGTTGCAGGATTCATGCGGAGACCCTCATACACTGATAATTTTATCACCAGGGGGTTATGATCACTCTCAGGTCTAGTGACTACTTCCATGTCCACCAATATTTTCCAAAACTCTATCTTTAGCAAAAAATAATCAATGCGGCTCGAATTTAAGGAATTATCAAATGTAACTTTTCCCATCGGATCTGATTTGGTCCTTCCATTCGCTGCACGTAAATCCCATTCAAGACAAAGACCCAACCACTGCATAACTGCCTCCGTGACTTTTTTAATTGGAGGAATAGACAAAGGGGGAATATTCCAAATCTGATCAATTTCCCCATATCCCCCGCTATCAAGATTAGGAAACGGTTCGAAACAACAGTTGAAATCACCTGCCACCATGACACATTTGTCACTACTAATGTTATTCAGTAGGGAATCAAGTTCAGCTACCACTCCCGCAGGCTTCCCACCTGGTAGCCCTCTTGCATATATGTTGAACAAAAAAAGGTCCTGGTTATTTTTACCGGTTAATTTCAACGCTAAAATGTCATTGCTCAGAGTAGGAAGGTCTGTGATAGTAATGGCTAAGGATTGTCTAATCCAAATAACTAGACCTCCTGAAGGGCGACCCTTCGGTCCTTTACAGGCTGGTTTATAGTAATTAAGGTAGCCAACCCGATAAATAGCATCAGTTGACCAACTTTCCTGCAGGATAATTACATCATGTAAATCCACAAAGGAGCCCCAATCGGCCTCTGACACTTTCCCCTTTAAGCCCGCTATATTCCAAGACAAGACAGCGAGGGTGTGAGTTGTTTTCTCTGCCATCTTGGCAGTTAGGTTCACAACATCCTTAGTGATCGAAGGTCTAGGGGTACTAGACGAAAATGGTCATTGGGAGTTGGAGTTCCTCAGGGCTCAGTATTGAGCCCTACTCTATTTAACATCCTCATGACCCCTCTGGCGACATTGGCGGAGTCCTATGGGGCCCGGATCGTCTCATATGCTGACGACACCCAGCTTCTTTTCACCTGCCGCAAGAGCAAAGATTTCGATGGGGAAAGTATCCGTGAGTGCCTTGGGGCTGTTTTCAACTGGTTCCAACTGAACAGCCTCAAGTGCAACTCGGATAAATCCGAGATACTTTTCTTCGGATGCCCATCGGAACCGGATTGGCATGGTTGGTGGCCTGCCGACATGTTCCCCCCTGCTCAGTCATCTAAATGGGCTAAGAACCTGGGAGTTAAAATTGACAACGAGCTCACGCTCAAATCCCAGGTGGCCACTCTTACAGGGACGTGCTTCGGTATCCTCAGGATGCTTCGAAAGTTCTTTCCTCTACTTTCTGAGGAACATCGGAGGAAAACTGTACAGGCACTCATAGGATCCAGATTGGACTATGTTAATGCTTTGTATCTGGGTCTGCCGGAATATCTCTTACAGCGTATGCAGGTGACCCAGAACGCTGCAGCACGAGCGATTTTTGGCCTGCATCGCCGTACTAGTGCCTCTAACCTGCTCCAATACCTCCATTGGCTTCCCATACGGAAGAGGATAATGTTCAAAGCCATGACTCTAGCCCACAATGCCCTGCATGCCACTGGTGCAAAATACCTCCAGAAGAGGCTGGACTTTTACCGGCCAACACGATCTTTAAGATCGGAGTCACTGGCACTTGCTGTGGTGCCACGTATAAAGAGGGCCCGACTGGGCGGTCGGTCCTTCAGATTCCTGGCCCCTCAGCTATGGAACTCCTTACCGCTGTCCCTGCGGGCCACATCTAATCTGCTTGCCTTTAGGAAGGGTCTAAAGACTTGGTTGTTTTCTGGTTAGTGCGCTTCCTTTTTTAGCCTCTGTTTTCTCTACTGTTATGTTTTTCAGTCTTCTTCTGGGTCTGGAGCACAAAGCGCCGGGACACTCCTTTGGAGTAGCCGTTGCGCTATACAAGACTCATATATAACATATAACATAACATATAACATATAACATATAACATAACATATCATATAACATTATGTGACGATATTACTAAGTTTGTTCTGGACATAATTACAGGCCCCTAACCAGGAGTTTGTTTTTACAGTACCTAGTAATGACAATAATCTATAATAGAGGCACTGTAATTTGTATGGGAAATAGCACTATCTGTTGGGGTCTTAAAGCATGCAATACACTTTGGTGTTTTTGTATTATTATTGGTAATATTTTTCCTTCAAAACCTAGAGTATGAAAAATGTACCTTGATCAAATACACACACAATAAATGTATACACTTTCTTAATAGGATTTTCAAATAGTTTCAGAGGGGTTTTGTCCAGTAGCCAAAAGAGCATTTGTGTTATTTAGGCACATTTAGGCCATTATGAGTACCTGGGTATCAGTGCGATATTTATGGCACCTAATAAATGCTAAAAGTCTAGGGTCTCTTACTTAACAGTGTGTTAAATAGCACTTATTGTGAGGCTTTTCCAGTAGATTTTGGTTTTAATGCACCAAACTGAATGCCAAACATTTACTGCCGCTTTATGCCCAGTAGGTTTGACCTACCGACATTTATCTGTGGAAAACGCAGATGTGTGCAGAAAATTCTCTCCCACTCATATCTGTGACACCCATAGAAAGAGTTATTGCATTTGTTGTGCAATTTACCAAGCTAGTTGTAAGAGAGGCCTTAGTCTGCAACATCAATGTCAACAAAATATATTTTAATGCACTTTTACAAGATGAAGAGGAGGAGAGAACGTAGCAGGTCACTCAACAAATTGTGAGTAAAAGTGTAGTAACTGGTTGAATCTCCTTCCATTTGCAGCCACGAAAGCAAGAGCTAACTAGACAAATACCAAGATCCAATGATTGCCTCTCAGTGATCATTATACAGGTCAGACCAATGATCCTGTTCAATATTGGCCTGTATACCTAATTTGCAGCTGATTAGGTATTTCCATTTAGGTGAATATCAGTCACCAACTGTCTAGAGAATAGACAGATTGCCTCTTCTCTTCAACACATAGATAGTCTTGCACATTGACTCCTCAGGATGTCACCCTCAACAGCTGATGCTGCTTGGTCACACACACACACATGCAGCATCTGACTGGGGCCCCCATTCTGCACTGTTGTGGGAGAGCACAAGAGAGAATGCTGACTGTACTGGAAAAAGAGAGGATTTCCTTTTACTTACCGGTGGGGGGTTGATGGAGTTTTTTAGTAAAACAGATAAAGATCAGGCTACATGGCATGGTTGTTTCTGATTTACCACTCATGCCTTTGCCACGCAGACGTTACCACCCAGATGCTTTTACCATGTATGGTAAGTATTAACAGGTAAGTGAAACCCAGACCTAATTTTTTAAAATGTACTCCTACCCACCCTTTATCTGTAACCATCACTAAACCTTACATATACCCTCCAACCCCTAAACACTAAAATTACTTCTACCACACTTTACCACTATCATCTCCTAAACCCAACTGTACCTTTACCACCCTTAACCATTACCTTCCCAAAACCATGATTTAACCTTTAACACCCTTAATGAGTACCCACTCCTCAACCCTAAAACGTTCCTCAACACCCCAACCCCTAAACCTTATCAACCTTTACCACTACTCACCCCTAAACCCTAAAAATACCATCCCTTACCACTACTCATCCCTAAAATCTATCAATACCCTTGCCACACTTTACCACTACACCCTGTTATATATCCGGGTTAGACCCATGTAGCAAAGCAGCTTATTTCTTACATTGTCGTCACAAATAACATTTCCAAGCTGTGACTTTTTGCATACATTTGCATGCGCGACAATGTAGGATTAGTTTAGCTGAAACTATACTTGTTTTACATCCTGATTCGCACAACATTATCACAATGCCCTGAACATCATGGAAATGTGTTGTTAAATGTCATCACTTTCTTCATCCACAGGGCGACAGGGCTATCTACATATACACAACATCTTTAATCAATGCCTACATTGCAAGGCTGCTTTCAATTATAAAAGATGAGAATTCTGATAGATACGTAGAGGAGGTAATTCCACGAACACAAGTGTCCTTGCATCCTGAGAAATCAACCTGCGACAACTTGACACCTTGTTAGGGTTGTCCGCTTCATGACGAAGGGGATCCTTCACTCTTTCACATCAGGTAATGGGGTTGGATCGTCCCTTGGGGGAATTCTTGGCTGTACACCTACACACACTCTAGGTACACTTAGAGTAGGGTTCACATACAAGGAGTATGCCAGATTACTACCTTCTTTATATGCCTGCATATAAACATTGTTTAGCACCATGGTATAACTATATCTATTTACACTTTTGGAGCTTGTAATCATGTATATGTTCTTCTGTCTACTAATCATTGCAGCACACATATTTTATGCAAGAATAACCTTGGTTCAATAAATATTATTGAAAATGTCCCACTGTCTTTTCACTGCATTTTTCTCTGAGAATAAGTAAGCACGAGTGACTGAGCGAACAGTTCTGTACGGTTTCCACGATCCCTGAGGTGTCAGGGTTTTCATGTTCAGTGGTTGCCAGAAACCATTCACTTCCTAGTAGGTTTGGGGGGCTTACAGGGGCACTGTGAGCCAGCTGGACTATAGGCCAACACATCCTGAGGGGGTGTATAGAATCAGTCTTGACACCAAGCCCTTAGTTTATGTTGTCTGAACAATGCGCTTGTTGGTAGGAACTACATGACAAATCCTACATGACAACCCCATAACATAGATATATATATATGGACACAGCTAAGGTGCAGCAATATATGCCAGAAATGTCCGTGGACTTCCATTCCCATAATGCCCCACTTAAAGGAGGAGCCTATGTTGGCTGTGGTATTGCATTTTGAGAACTGTGAATGGAGAGCGGAACTGCCATCACTGTACCTCTGAGGAAGAAGGCAAGACCTTCGAAACGCGTCAGGTTTCATGGACGGAGCAGCTGTTTGATTGAACTGGCAGCCGTGATCTTTTCCGTACCTGTGAATAAAAGGTTTCACCTTTGTTCTGTGTGGCGTGCTCCTCAAAGCTAGGGCAACCTTTGGAGCACTGATATATATATATATATATATATATCTTCCAAGTTTCCCCAGATACATACATATATATATTCTCTTTAAAAACATAGGTTTCAGGCACGTTATAGTTAGAAATTAGCATTTAAAAACCTTTGAAATTCACTGAAAAAAACCATAGGTTTCAAGTATGTTATAGTTAGAAATTAGCATTTAAAAACCTCAGAAATTCACTGAAAAAACCAGAGGTTTCAGGGGTGTTATAGTTGCTTGGACATTTCACTCGTACAAAGGCAGTGAACTTCCCCCGTTATAGTTAGTTCAGCTAACTATAACTTGCGCGCCGGCAATGCACTGCTGATGACATCACATAATACATGTGATGTCATGAGTGATGTCACTGACCATGTCATGAGTGGTGTAATATGTGACGTCATCAGCAGTGCATTGCACACGCAAGTTATAGTGAGTCCAACTAACTATAACGTGGGAATTTAAATGGTTTTATGTCAGTAAAATGTCCAGGTAACTATAACTGGTGTGAAACCTATGGTTTTTTCAGTGAATTTAATAGGTTTTTTAAATGCTAATTCCTAACTATAACTGGTGTGAAACCTATGGTTTTTTCAGTGAATTTATTAGGTTTTTTAAATGCTAATTCCTAACTATAACTGGTGTGAAACCTATGGTTTTTTCAGTGAATTTCAAAGGTTTTTTAAATGCTAATTCCTAACTATAAGTCTCAGTTTATATGTAAGACTGTTAGCTCTCTAGTTGTTCTTTAGAACACTCTGGGACATTCTGTCATTGAGCTATATTTGGGCTACATCTGGCTGATATTTGGGCTACATTTGTTTTTTTTTGTCTCTGGTGGCCATCTTTGGGCTACATTGGGCTACATTGGGCTACATTTGGGCTCTAACATATATATAGCCCAATGTAGGCCAATATATATTTTTTTCAAAGTTAATTTCCGTAAAAACCACTTGAGCATATATCTTGAGACATAGCAAAGGCACATCAAGCTACCAGTCCCTACAATTTTGCCAATTTATTTTTTTGTATATTATATATATATTTTTTTTTGCCTTGGAGCGTTTCCGGTGCGCGCCCCGGTGAGCGCCCCGGAAAGCGTAGTTTTATGAAGCGCCCCGGGGCGCGCACCGGGGAGCGTCCCGTAAGCGCCAATATCGCGAACGAAAACATAATCATGACGTATCGCGTAGCCGCGTCCGCGTGATACGCACGGCATAAGCGCAACCGGAAGCACTCGAGCGAATACGATTGTGCAACGTAAGCGTCCGACGCGTTTACGCGACGCGCCCCTGCGCACGCCCCGGGGCGCGTAGCGTAAGCGCGTCGGGTCATGTGACCTGAAAATAACACTTTTCATTGGTTAATAACAGCTTTTTTTCACAAGTAGGGAAACACCCCACCCATTTCCCTCACAACCTGTTTGCTTTTGCTGAGACAACACCTCTTGTCTGTTCCTGCAAAAAAATCTAATGCAACCATGTCTGGTTCCCAGAACCCTTCCCAGGACCACTTTATATGGAAGTTTTTCTCTTTTCCAGAGGGGGAGAAAAAATGCAATGCAGTCAAAGACGACGCGGCGAGCTAGGCTGCGAATGTATACTTGTTGTGGATGCTGAATACTTTTATTGCTGATTTTAATAGCATTCTGTTAAATTTACTTTGTTTTGTGTAACGCTCACTCCTACCTGTACTTCGCCTCGCTCGTGACCCCGTTCCGCCCCGGCTCTGTGCTGTTTGCGCGGAGGGTCAGTCAGAGGAGCGTCACTTCCTGCTTGCAACACCACTTCCGCCCTGCACCCAGTCATCGCAGGTTAGCGGTCTAGTATTGCCGAGCTTGCGTGTATTTATCCCCGCTCCCAGCACCCGGCCAGTGGCTAACGCGGCGAGCTAGGCTGCGGATGTATACTTGTTGTGGCTGCTGAATACTTTTATTGCTGATTTTAATAGCATTCTGTTAAATTTACTTTGTTTTGTGTAACGCTCACTCCTACCTGTACTTCGGCTCGCTCGTGACCCCGTTCCGCCCCGGCTCTGTGCCGTTTGCGTGGAGGGTCAGTCAGAGGAGCGTCACTTCCTGCTTGCAACACCACTTCCGCCCTGCACCCAGTCATCGCAGGTTAGCGGTCTAGTGTTGCCGAGCTTGCGTGTATTTATCCCCGCTCCCAGCACCCGGCCAGTGACTAACGCGGCGAGCTAAGCTGCGGATGTATACTTGTTGTGGCTGCTGAATACTTTTATTGCTGATTTTAACAGCATTCTGTTAAATTTACTTTGTTTTGTGTAACGCTCACTCCTACCTGTACTTCGCCTCGCTCGTGACCCCGTTCCGCCCCGGCTCTGTGCCGTTTATGCGGAGGGTCAGTCAGAGGAGCGTCACTTCCTGTTTGCAACACCACTTCCGCCCTGCACCCAGTCATCGCATGTTAGCGGTCTAGTGTTCCCTCACATAAGTATAAAATGGCAATATGGCGGAAGCGCAGCGGGAGCGCCGACATTGCGCCAAAGTCGCGCACAAGTCAAGCCCGTCTACGCCCGTCCGCGGCCGACCGGGCCCAGGGCCCCGTCGTAATGCCCATTTATTTACTTACTCCTCCACTGACCTTCATAAACTTAACCTCCCAGGGCCCATCACCGGTCGCGCCACCAGGGCCGCCCAACAATGCGGTATTCTTGTCCCCTCGGATATCCCTGCCCTTGAAACCCCCTCCTCCCTTGAACACTTCTCCTTCCCCTCTACCTCCACGTTCCCAACACTTGCTCCTCTTATGGTGTTGTATCTAAATACCGGCTCCTTAGTCCGCCATCAGCTCGAAGTTTTCCAACTTTTGCATGATAGCACCATCGACATCCTCCTCTTAGCCGAAACGTGGCTAACCGAGGACTCAGGCCCTGACATCCTCGCAGCTATCCCTGTGGGTTACTACATTATGCAAGCTAACCGTCCTGCCGGCAAAACCGGTGGAGGGTTGGCGGCCATTATCCGCTCTGAATTTAAATTTTCGGAGCTGACGATGACCCCCATTCCCAAAACTGACTGTCTCACCCTTAAATTTTCTTCACCCAAATCTTCATTTGTCTGTGTCCTAGTTTATAGGCCCCCTGATCATATGCCTCTCTTTTCCCAACTCTTTGGCGAATCTATCCCCCAGCTCTCGATCAATCATGCCAACATCATGATCATTGGAGACTTCAACTATTGGCCATCTGACACCCACGAAAGCCATCTTTCTACTGAGTTTACTGACCTGTTAGCAGGCATGAATTTCCACAAGCACATTAATACCCCTACTCACTGTAAAGGTCACAACCTGGATCAAGTTTGGACATTCAACCTTGATATCTCCCCTCCCTCCGTACTTCCCTGTTCCTGGTCCGACCATTATTCTATTTCCTTTTCTCTTTATCTTTACACTCCCCGCCCCCCTCCTCTTATTAATAACCTATCTGCTCGCAATTGGAAGAAAGCCAACATAACCGATTTCCATGCCCTATTGGCTTCCTCCGTTCCAGCACCTGCGATTTCGGTCGCCGACCAGGCTGCCCACCTTGAAGAATGGCTGTTCTCTGCCTGTGACAAAGTTGCTCCCTACAAAACCATCAAAGCTAAGCGTCCCCACGAAGCTCAACGGTGGTTTTCTGATCAGCTTAAGGCTGATAAACTTGCTCTTCGGCAGGCAGAGCGCCGTTGGAGACGCAACTATGATCCTCAGCTTAAACTGGTTTATGTAGACGCCCTGAACACCTACAAAAAAGCTATTCTATCTGCCAAAACTGCCTATTTCTCCCAAAAAATCTTGGATTCTAACACCAAAGCCAAAGACATTTTTTCTATTGTTAATGAGCTTTCCCTGCCTGACAGGATTACACCCCAACCCCAACCAACCCAAACCTTGTGCGACTCTCTGAATTCTTACTTCATAGACAAAATAACCACTATCAAAGACAACATCCCTACCCCCTCATCACCTCTTCCGTTACCTCTTCCCCCCATGAATCCTAGCCGTTTGACTCAGTTCCCACCAATCTCTCAAAATGAATTCTCCTCGCTCCTTCTCAAGGTTAGCTCAGGCTCCCCTAATGACTGCTGCCCCCCTCAGATCTTTAGAGAGGCTTTCCTGGCATGCCCTGGCCCCCCATTAGCCTTGCTTAATAACTCTCTAGCTACTGGGGAGGTCCCTCGTTCTTTCAAACAAGCAGCTGTCATACCCATCCTTAAAAAAAACTAATGCTGACCCTACCATTCTAAGTAACTATCGTCCCATTTCTCTCCTCCCCTACTTGGGCAAAATTCTGGAGACCTACGTTACCCGCTGCTTGAGTACCTTCAGCGAGAATTCCTCCTTCCTGGATGCCCAACAAGCTGGCTTCAGACCCCTCCACTCCACCGAGGCGGTCATAGTGGCCGTCATGGATGCCCTGAGGAAAGGTGCCGACAATAACATCTCTCAGGCCCTTGTCCTCCTGGACCTGTCGGCTGCTTTTGACACGGTCGATCATACTATTTTGATCGACCGTGTCAACAACGCCGGCATCCAGGGGGTGGCCCTCGACTGGCTCCGATCTTTTCTGAGCCATCGGACTCAAGCAGTTCACTTATCTACCTTTTCTGCGCCCTACTCTTCTCTTACCTGCGGGGTCCCTCAGGGCTCCGCGCTCTCACCCTTACTGTTCAATTTGTACCTACAGCCCCTCCTTGCTTCCCTCCGTAATACCCCGGTCACTATTTTCAACTACGCAGACGATCTTCAGTTAATTTTTCCCATTGATCCTCTTCCTTCCTCCCGTTCCAACTTTCAATCCACTATGCTCAACATCGCAGAGTGGATGCTCCACAGCCAGTTAAAACTGAACCCCACAAAAACGGAGCTGGTACTTGTAGGGGGCTCCACTAATCCGTGGAATTCCACCTTTTGGCCCTCTTCCCTGGGGACTCCACCTAGCCCGGTCAGCACTGTGAAGAGTCTGGGGGTGGTCATCTCTGAGGACCTCTCTATGCGGCCTCAAATCAACGCAGTCACCTCTCCTGTTTTTTCCATCTAAGGCGGATTCGTAAAATCAGCAGGTTCCTCACTAGAGATGCCCTAATTCTAGTCATCCTAGCACTGATCACTTCCAGACTCGACTATGCCAACACGTTGTATGCCGGAATTCCATCAATCCATCTCCACCGGCTACAACTTGTCCAGAACCAGGCAGCCCGCCTGATTTTCGGCCAGCCAAAATATCAGCATGTCACCCCTCTTCTGCGTAGCCTTCACTGGCTCCCCATCACTAAACGCTGCATCTTTAAACTGGGCTGCATTACTTTCAAAGCCCTATCTGAGCTAGCCCCTGCATTCATTTCTTCTTGCCTGACACAGTATGTTCCCCACAGAGACCTCCGCTCTGCAACTCTTAATCTCCTTGTCATTCCCAAAACCAGACGGAAAAAGCATGGTGGTCTGAGTTTCTCTGCCATGGCCCCCACCACCTGGAATTCCCTCCCAACTGCACTCCGCCTCTGTCCCAGCTACGATCACTTTCGCAGACTGTTAAAGACCTTCTTGTTTCAGTCAGCACTTGAGTAACTCCTCCACCCCAGCTGCCGTTATTTCAAGAGCGCCATGAAACCGTTGGTAAACGTGCGCAGTATAAATACTTTTAACGTAACGTAAAGTCACCTGTAAAATTTGTGACACTGTCCTATCACGTGGGGATCCCACCCGGAAGTATAGTTTCGGGAATGCTACTTTAATCAGGTATGTTGAGAGGAGGCACCCGATTAATTATGCATGGGAGAGCACCAGGGCCCTGGCTAGCAATCCACCACCCGATGGCCCCTCCACTTCCACCACAGCTTCAACATCATCGGTGAAAGGAAGACCAGCAGTGATGATCCCAAATATTCAGCCTGTTTTTTCAGATATTACAATTCGTTGTAAGCAGTGTGACCAACTGCACTGTTATGGGGAGCAGAGCATTGAGCTGATTGTTAGAAAGAGGGAGGAACACCGCTGCGCCCCATAGCCCTAATTTTTCCCCTTTTTTTTTTTGCTCCTGTTGAGTAGTTTTGCATTCCCTAGTTTTGTTTTTGTTCTGAAAAAAATACCCCAAAAATTTAAAAACGTTCGGAAAAAGTAAAAAAACATTTAAAACTAAAAAAGAAGAAAAAAACAGTTCTTTTTAGAACTACCTCCAATTTCTAAAAATAGGCTACATTTTTTAAAAACTCTATTATTTATTTTTCCCCATGGTACGCTCCCCGGTGTGCTCGCCGGTGCACGTACCGGGCGCTCCCCCCGCGCAAATAAAAAAAAATGTTTTTTGCCCCGCTGGCCCCACATCAAACCTAGGGGGTCAGGGGGGGTCTATCCCTGCTCCCTTATGGTCATTTCCCCCTTTGATTTTTCCACCTCTTATGTCTCGATTTTACCGAGACACAAGATGGCGGCCGCTCCGGACTGTTTCGAATGTTTACAGACACCCGAGAGCCAATCAGCTTTCTGTGCGCAAGTCGCGTGG
This sequence comes from Lissotriton vulgaris, assembly GCF_964263255.1. NCBI lineage: Eukaryota > Metazoa > Chordata > Amphibia > Caudata > Salamandridae > Lissotriton > Lissotriton vulgaris. The sequence goes on from NC_141691.1 coordinate 1,855,778,684, forward strand.
CGCACCCAGTAAGCGCCCCGGTGCGCGTACCGGGGCGCGCATATAGATATATATATTTTTTTGAACCTAAATTAATCAAAAACCACTGGAGTACATGTCTTGAGACATAGCAAAGGCACATCGGGCTCCCAGTCCCTAAAATTTTGCCAAGTTTGGTGCAAATCCATTCAGCCGTTCGGGCTAAAAGTGAGTTTGACCGCCCTATGGAAATTAACATGGGGAAAACACGTTTTGGGACCCCCCTTTTATCTTGGCCCCCGCTTGACGAATCCCCCCGAAAATTTCAAGGAAGGACCGGAGCTCCGCGAGGCAAATTTGAGGAAATTTTCAGGCAGTTTCGTCAACCGACGCCAAAGTTATTCCAAATAGAATTTTGAGATTTTGCATTGAAAAAAATCCTAACTATAACTATATTTATATATATCTCAAGGTCTATGGAAGAATAAATGGGTATATAAGTGTCTAAATGGATGATTTTGTTTGTGTAAAATTGATTGTATAACTGACTGATTAAGTATATCTTAGGGAATACATCGGTTAGTGAGTAATGTTTAAATATGTAAATATCTGTATCAGTCTTTCACTTTGTGTCTAAGTGACTGCATGGGTTGGTGAGTAGCTATATGAGTGTCTGTATGGGTTATTAGTTGGTATTTTGAGTATCAGTACGAATGTCTGAGTGTTTGTATGGTTCAGTGGGGAGTATTACTTACTGCATAGATACTTGAATGAGTGACTCACTGTTTGTATGATTGGGAGACAGCATGTGTGCAGGACTGTATGGTTGGATGAGTGTGTGTATGGGGTTTTGGTGAGTGAATGACTGTCTTAATAGTGTCTTTATGAGTAACTACATGTGTTTTAAACTAGTATATGTGAGTATTGGTGTATATAATTGAGTATATGTGAGAGTGAGAGATTGTAAGTGTTGCTGTATAAATAAGTATGTGTTTCTATAAGTGATTGTTTAAGAGAGTAAGTATATGTAAGTTTCTGTAGAAGTAAGTGTGGTGGTGTGTGTATAACTTTATATGCAAGTCAATGGATGTTTGATACCTTGTTTGCATGTGTGACTATGTGTGTGAGTAACTCTATGGATGAGTGGCGGTGTGTAACAGTATGTATAGGTGTATGAGTACATATGATGAGTGAGTGCATGTATGAGTGACTGTATGAGTGGATGTGTGTGTAGATCTTGGAATTACTGAATGGGTATGTTGTAACTGTTATGGGTATGTCCATTGTTTTGAAAAAGTTAGTTCGTATTTTTGAGTGTGTGCATCAAAGGTTATATTAGGGTGAGAGGAGGTCTGCCACTCTATCACAAAGATGATGTCATCAGGGATGTCATGAGTGATGTCACTGACCATGTCATGAGTGATGTAATATGTGACGTCATCAGCAGTGCATTGCGGGTTCGCAAGTTATAGTTAGCTGAACTCACTATAACGGGGGAATTTCCCTGGATTAGCATGAGTGAAAGGTCCAACTAACTATAACGCCCCTGAAACCTACGTTTTTTTCAGTGAATTTTAAAGGTTTTTTAAATGCTAATTTCTGACTACAAGGTGCCTAAAACCTATGGTTTTTTAAGTGAATTTCAAATGTTTTCTAAATACTAGTTTCTAACTATGCCTACAGAGGTAAGACATGAAGAAAGAAGAAAAAACGTACAGAAAGAAGCAAAAAAATACAGAAAGAAGCAACAGAAGTCCACAGTGACGAAGAAAAGTGAAGGAAGAAGCAAGACATGTGCAAAAAGAACCAATAAAGGAGCAGAAAGAGGCCTTGTTGCAAAATCATCCTGTGCCCACACGTTTTTCAGACAGGTACTGGTGGTACCTGCCTCTGACTAACCAGGCCTAGAGCCAGTGCTATGCTAAAGTGAAAACACCTACATACACTAGGGAACAATATGCGTTGGGGTACCCCTGTGATTAGCATGATCTCCTCTGTAAGGCCCTAGTACATAATAGGGCAGGGGGATTAAACCTACCTCTAAGTCAGAGGTGCAGAACTATGCTACTTTAACTAGTAGTTGCGTTTGCAGAGTCGTGGAGAAAGGGTACTGGGCATTCAACCAACAGTTGAGTCTGTTGGCTAAGTCTATAGGATGATGTCATTGGAAGGAGGAGATATTTATTTAACACAAAAATGAATAGTACCCATGTGATCAAGGTAAAACCTGTTACCAATACGCCTGATGACAGCAAACAACGCTTGAATAAACTCTATTTGGCGTACCTACAAGAGGAGTTTGTGCCATTTCTTTGCGAGTGAAAATGTGGAAGGAGGGGTGCTGCAAACCTGTATTGGAGCTTGTTAGGGCACGTCACTTCCAAAATATTCCAGAAGGGATCAAACATACTGCACTTTTCGGTACTGTGTAAGCAAGCCCTCCAGCCAATCCTTTGTGGCAATTCTTTTACTGGTAGTAGACCAAATAGCATTACTGTTTCAACTCTACATGAGTCTTATTCATATGCAAATTACATGGGTGGCTCGCCTGTTAAGTAGTTATGCACCTCTTTCATGGACAGAAACGACGGACATCAAATTCAACAGAAGAATCAGTGAACACTTTTTTTCTTCAATTATGACGCATAAATAGTTTAGTTCAAATTTGTTGTTTTTAGCATCCACAATTTATTTTTCACCAGACTCTGTTTATTATTCAGAGGACCATGATAGAGCGTCATGGTATTCTGAATATGAATGATAGGGGTGCATCATAATCACCGATAGCACCCGCATATCTAAAGGAATGTATCAAAATGGAGTCATTAGAAATATAGTATTAAAGCGACATATATTAGTGTGAATAGAAATAAAATCATGTCATTTATGAAGATCAATGTAGTATTTATTCGTAACTGTATTTTTGATGATGCATAATGAATTAGTTCATGTATAAAGTGATGCATTAGATTTAAACATGAACCATATTAAAGTCTGCAAGTGTAGGTTTGCTTATTCATCTAAGAAAATGTAATGCATTAAATGTTTATAGATGTAATGCTATTATTGTGTGGTCTAAATGTGTAAAGGCCTAATCGCATATAAGTTCAAGAGATGGCCTGTTTGTGATTTCATATGTTAGCTGAATATTGTTCGCCTGAAATTTATGTTTCCTTGGGGAGGCTCTCAGCGGAAGTTAGTCAGCAGATTTTGTGTGTGTGCAAGGTTGCTTCGCTCACATGCTTCTTGTTGCAGGTGCAAGGACATACATCTTGTTAGGCAGAATAACCCTTTTGTTTTTGGAGTTAGGATGGTAGGAGAAGCCGCCATGGGAGTGTACAGGATTGCAGATATGATACTTTCAGCGGAGAAGGTGCCCGGGACCCAAGGACACACTAACAGATTTTGGATGAAGTCAGAGTTTCGATGGAAAAGTAGGGGCATGTAAAGGGTGTGTTCTACTGTTTTGTGATTTTGTATTAGAGACAGTGCCCCTGAGGGTGGAGGAGATGAGGACTAGAGGGGAAGCCAGAAGGAGCATCTTAGAACGAGCTCTGTAGCTTTGGCTACTTACCAATTCAAAGTGAGTGTACTTCTAAGGAAGTCCTCACTACTGACACCTTTTTCTCTCTTGCCTAGGGGTGATGCTAAGTAGGGATGTCATTTTGGCGGCAGTGTAGAGATAGATTAATTTGTTTTCTTTTCTAGGCTAATGAAAACTAAAATAGAGATTGGAGCAATCATTGGATGCCTGATGCTTTTAGAATTAACTATTCTTCCTATTCTGAATCCGATGAGAGTCCTGCATAGGATTATGTTTGTATTAGTGCACAATTATTTTCTAAACCTCTTGTTGAGATGTTTGTATGTTCAGTTATTCTTGGCTTTGTAATAAATCCCTTAACCTTTGATTTCGGAGTCAGTGATCCTTTAGAGTTACAAAATTGGACAGGTTGATTATGTGGTAAAATTGGGGTTTCCCCTTTACACTTCTTAGCAGATAATAAAGATCCAGTCGACCGAGGATTCTTAAAAATTGGTAAGATAAGATAAAAGAAAGATAAGAATCCCGCATTATGAACCACAACATCCATAATGCCACATGCATTTCTTTCCAGTAAGGTTCCAGATAGCACCAATAGTACCTCACACCTTGCATAGGTATATAGCGCCATACTTGCTTGTTATTAATTGCCACATAGGATTGAATGTTTCTGCAATCCTCTTTATTTCGTATTCCATCATAACACACTTTGTCATTTCAAGCATGCTGCATTATATTTTGCACATCTTGACAGAATTAATGACTTCCCCTCGCCACAACCTTCATGTCAAATTCACAGCACTCGCAGGAGCAGAACAAATGAATGCACTGTCAAACATTTGAATAAATGCCTAACATATTGACGAAGCTAAAATTCCTAAATGGCACATGGTGGTGCAGGCATTTTAGACATAAATACTGTTTCCAGAGTTCATCAGTAACTCTCCTGCACTCAGGACGAGTGCCTCCATTACGTGGTGGTGAAGAATTTTATTTTATTTAAAAGCAATGCTGTGATGCCAGGTTTGTTTTCCTGTTATTGAGAAAGGAGAAAGCCGAAACGCGTTTACAGGCATTAAAATCTTTGAACTGGGAGTGCTCAATGTTTCTCCTGATGTTGAAATGCAGATATCTTTAGGTTCACCACCACTTAACGGAGGCACCCGTCCTGAATGCAGGCGAGCTACTGGTGAACTTTATTTTTTTAAATTGTATTTATTCAATTTTTACATGTACAGACATATGACAGTACATCAAGTAGTATTTTTTTAATATTTACGTATTTATACAGTGCATAGCTGCCCCAGCAACAGGGCATACCAGCGCTACCCAAAGAACAAGTGCCAATAGACCACTCTAACAAACACAAACAGTTACACCCGAAAGAGCCAGGTCTTTATGGCTTTTTGAAAAGTCAAATGATTCTGGAGCCCTTTTGTTCCTTCAGCTGTTGTCAAACATCTGGGAAATTTTTAACGTTTCTACCTTTTTGACCATAGCAATGCGTTTGGGCAAAAAACTTAATTGGAAGAAGTGTGCTTAGTGAGACCGTATTTTCTCGATCCCCTTAATCTCTTGTTAAAGGTCTCTGACCCAAATTAATTGTGATTGAGTCTGTATATAAATCTTCAATTGTTAATGCGAGGTTTGTAAATTGCATTTTTAATTAATGTATTATATCATGGGCCTGATTCTTGATGTTTGTATACTTTTATGGTTTTTGATATGAACCGAATAAAGTACTTTTGATACTGATTCTGGAGTCCTCTGATAGAGACCGGGAGGGAGTTCCAAAGGTGGGCCGCCTGGACCTTAAAAGATTGACCACCAGCTCTTGCTCCTTGAAATCGGGGGTACACACCAATCCCGAGACGCCAGAGCAAAGGGGGCGATTCTGGATGTACTGAACTAGCAGGTCCACTAAGATCGGAGGGCCTTGTTGTGACAGAATTTTATGAGCTACACTCAGGGACTTAAACTTAATTCTTTTGGCTATTGGCAACCAATGAAGCTTAGGTAAAAGATTAGATACTGAGCAAAACATAGGCAGTTCCAGCAAAGCACGTGCCGCTGCATTCTGAATTCTTTGGAGGCGTAAAATACAAGATTTGTTACCGCCTAGATAAAGGAAGTTGCCATAATCCAACCTGGCTAAGATTATAGCCTGGAGAATAGTTTGGTGGATTTCTGGTTCAAAATATCCAAGCAAAGGTTTCAACCCCCTAGGAGTCCAAAACAGACCCCTGCCAGAACTTTAGATTGTGTATGAAATAAAAGATCTCTATCTATCCAAAAGCCTAGATTCTTAACCACCTCTTTGGGCGGTGGTACTGGTTTGAGTTTATCCGGCCACCACTGTTCTGACCAAAGAGCACTATCTCTCCCCAGCACAAGAATATCAGACTTAGCAGCATTAAGCTGCAAGCAATTGGCTGTCATCCAGTATGCAATCACTGACAGGTCCGCCTTAAATTTGAAGAGGTTGTTTTTACCCTTTTTTCAAAAGGCAATGACTAGCTGGGTGTCATCGGCATAAGATACCAATGACATCCTGTTAGAAGGGCCATCTTTCTTTCATGGTATGCCCCCACTTTTTGCTGAATTGCTGATGTGCTTTGACTGAGTGTGCCCTGGGCTCCTGCCAATCAGGTGCCCAGGGCCTGTGTTCCTTCCCTATAAACTGTGTTGAAACTAAAATCCAATAGGCATCTCTGGCCAGATGTCAGCCCCTGGTAAATTGTATCCTAGGTACCCAGGGCATTGTGAGCAGAGAGGCCCCTAAGGGCTGCAGCACGTATTGTGCCACCCTTAGGGGGCCTGCACCCTGACACACACACACACTGCCTTTGCAGGTTGAATGTCCTGGTGCAGAACTAAACAAAGAGTCGACATGGCACACATCCCTGTGTGTCATGCCCACAGTCCCATTGCCCTGGCATACATCAGTCATCCCTCTAGCTGGGTGCCCTATGCCAGTGGTGTGGGCACAGGTGCATGAGCCCTGTGCCACTACAGTACCCAGGGCCATTCCGGGGCACTGGAAGTGCAGTGATGCCATCAAGAGTATATGGTGCTGGGAGGTTGTCATTGCGAACTCCACAGCACCATAATTGCTACACTGAAGACTGACAAGTTTGATATCAAACTTCTCAGCACATTAAACCCACACTGATGCCACTGTGGGATTTAATGTAAAATGCACCACAGAGGGCATCTTAGAGATGCCCCCTGAAACCTAACCTACAATTGTCTCGTCTGAGAGGCTGCCTAGGCTGCCACACAGCAGACATGTTGCTGGGCACTTGGGTGGAGAGCCCCCGCTCTCATGGGCCTGCAAAAATGCGCATCCTGGGCGAGGTGCTAGGTCTCCTCCCCCAGGATGGGCAGGGGGGAAGCTTCAAAGGCATGCCGCATTTGTGAGCTTCTCCAGGCCACTTGCTGTACTCAGCAACTGGCCCCCAACAGTTCTTACCCCCACTCTGGCAGGAAGACTAGCAGGAAACCCTACGTCAGGAAAGAGGGTGTGCCCCCCATTTTTTTCCAGGTGTTTTGCTGGTTTTTGACTTAGTTGGCCTGGGACCCTGCTATTCAGGGCCCCAGACTATCTGCTTTCTCTATAAAATGGACTCCATGTACTTTAGGTACATACCAGATTGGTAACTGGGTCACCCTTATGAGCCCCTGTATAGTGTACCATAGGTACCCAGTGCATAGGTGCACCCTAGGCCTACCAGGGGCTGCAGCATGTATTGTGCCACCCCTGGTTTGTCTTCCAAACTGAGACCACATGTCTGTTCACACAGCCTGGGTAAGGTGGTGTAATCACCCCTTACGTAGATATAGTATCCCTATATCTACCTTTATATATAGACACATATACACCTACAAGAGACTCCTATGGTGGGCCTCCACAATCCTGGAGGCAGAGTGCTTGGTTTTATGTGAGAGGGTGCCCTAGCATGAGCTGAGCCCCTATGCAGCTTTCGGAAAAATCTCCTTATAGCTCTTCTATGATATAGCCATACCATATACTCTTAAGTGCATTATAATCCTCGCGGTTAATGCTAACTTTGGTTTGGCTTTATCAAAACATGTTGTGTAAGGTGTCAAACACTTTGAAATACTACCCCCCATGCCAGTCCTGGTGGCGAGGGTAGCATTCCACCCCTCTAGAGGGAGAAGACATTTAGTTACTGCTTTACCCGGTTAAAGTTAAACAGAGCCTCAGCATCACACAATGGATGCTGCTGCCACAGACACGAGTCTGACCTCCTGCTGCTGGACGAAACTCCGGCAGGGGAGGACTGGACAATAGGTTTCCTGTCCAGGGAGGTGCCAGCACCTCCCCAGACAGGGTTTTGTGTATTTGGGAAGGTAGGGCTGCATCAGCAGATGCTTTTTCAGACACTGCCTGGGGCACACAATGTGCTCCATGTGTAGTCCGGTTCAAACCAGTTGCTAGGGCACTCCAGCCCTGCTCTGGCGTGAAACTGGACAAAGGGAAAGGGGTGTAACCACCCCCTTCTCAGGTCCACCCATAGGCGGGACCTAGTCAGGTAATCCAGCCCCCTTTCTTAGTATAAGTATAGAAGCTGTGTCCCTGGGACTTTAGATTATCCTGGATGAATCTTTGAAAGACATATCTTGGACCTTCGACATTCCATTCTGACTGGAAGATGGAAGACATCTCCCTTGTGGTCAAGGATTGACCACCCTGTGCAAATAGGCACCAACAGCAACTTCGCCAGTCTGCAGTTTCAAGGCTCCCATCGGAACCCGAAGACTCTGTGACCCAAGAACTAGACTTCCAGACTTCTCCGACCCCACACCCACATCTACAGCAAAGCTGAGACCCGTGGCGGACACGAGAGACGTGGGACCGGAATTCTTGGACATCCTGCATGTTGCTACCTGCACTCCTTTCCTGAAGCCTTAGTAAGTTGTGCATTGGGGTACGAGAAGCCCTAGCCCTGAGCACCATTTGCACCGAAGCCCAGACCCCTACACTCCGCGAGTGTCCCGTGGGCCCTGCCTTTGAATTTGAGCTTGAAGCATCTTCCCGGTTGGCTAGTGAGCCCCCTTAAGACGCCATCTTGAATTTACTTTGCTTTCCTGGTTGCTCTAGGCTTGCTCCAGCTTCCCTGAAAAGGAGAAGCGCCCAGACCTTGCTGGTCTGAAACAAAGCCAATCTCAACATCCTGCATGGGTTGCGGTTGCCAAAGCTTGTTGGGTCCAATCTGGATACCGACACCGCAGTCATCTTGATCCGTTGTGTCACCGATTTAATCCAGTGCCTGGTCATCATCGATGCCTCCTGGACTTCGTGGCTGAAGAGACAAACTCACCTTCTTCACCTTCAAGCAACCGACATCGCCTGGTTCCTTCCTGGTACCTTCCTGGTCAATGGCTAGTGACCCAGACGTTGTCCCCTCTGCTTTCAGGTTCTTCACATCACTGATCCACCCTTGGATCTACCCAGACACTTTTCCTCTGGTCACCTTACAGCACTTATTTGCAGCTCTCCATAGAAAATGACGACGAAGCCTGACACGAAAAGAAACCTATGCACCCGGCTTCCCTGGGTGAGGTAACACGAGTACTCCAGTGCTCCCGTGGCTCTTGACTCTCAAAGTGTCCCAGTTTAAAAGGGTTCCATCCTAGTCCATCCGAAAGTGTTCTTAAATTGCATATTTGTAACTTCTTCATTTCCCATAGAAAGTCAATAGTAACCCGCGCCTGTGTTTAGACACTGCATGCGTCTCCCGTGGGCCTCCTCCTTCCTATCCTTTGGTCGAGTAGAGTAGCCCCAGCAATTTCGCAGGCCCCAGGCCTGCTTTCTAACACTCACGTGGTACGTATACCACTTTCTTAGTATATGGTTTGTGAGGCCCTAGGGCATAACGTATACTGTGAAACATATTGTATATTAACTGTGTGACTTGTATTGTATTTTGACCTCTAACCTCATAAAGAGTGCAGAGGGGTTGTGTTTACATTAAATACATATATATTTGATAGGCAGGGACTATGTACTTTAGGGGCGTGTAATAACCAAGCCCTTAAAAACACGTGGGAAATAGAGTAGTCGTTTGGCGTTCTTTGACCAAGGTTCCTGAGTCGGCCGACACTCGACTCGCTGGAGGTAAGCGGGCCAGGCACTAGACCTTTGCAGCTAGAAGTAATTAGGGGTGAGGCTAAAGCGCAGCCCTTTTGCGTTTTTCCAACGTTATTTCCTGTACACATTACATCAGGGATACTATTAGATATGGATGTCAAATATAGTGGAGTATTCAGGGATTTACGCATTAATTGTGTATTTGACATATTGATGAGATACATATTAATGAACTCTACCACACCTTTCGAGTGGGTGTTTACAATTAAATGTGTTTTCCTTTGCTTGATATTTTGTAGGCTTATCAGGGTCTCCTGTGCAGCAAACTTGCCTTTTTTGACTAGGAGAGACCACCCGTCAAGTTTTGCCTCATTAAACTAGAAGTGAGTAGATATGACTCCATTACTTTGCATACGTTAGACGTTATGAACAATTTAGAAGAAAGGGGAATGATTATTTCCGAACATGTGCTCTGTATTTCAATTGCTAGATACGGGTGCGCACTCCGAGTAATATTGACGGTTAGGTTCAGGAGACGTTCATATATACTGAACTTTGGTAAGTTAACACGGTGTTACTAACCAGACAACTTATTCAATATTCAACTATGTGTATTGTACTTATTAGTAATATTAGCAATGTAGTTGCTTAAAGAATATACTGCCTAGAACAACATTGAATATCATTTTTGGGTGGTTCATCCGTTTAGATGAGGGTGGCCGGTGCTTAACATGTTGAGTACTACTGATGATTACGGTATTACGTATCAATAGCTGAGAGATTATATCTGAGTACGTTATAGTCGGCAACATTACATAACCTATACAATGCTAGCAGGACCTATGCTAGCTTTAGGAGACTATAACTGATAGATTTAGAGATGATAGGCTGACTGTCACGGATAGGGTTTCATCAATATAATTTTTAGACCTAATACCATTTAGCTAATCAATACGTTGTGCTGTTTACTTTCAGATCCTTTTTAGACTAATTGCATCATCAATGAATACTAAATGAACGGCCATACTCTCACTGATAGTTGAGTTCGTTTCTCTCTTGTACTGCCCCATTTTCTGCAATGGTCAGATCTAAACTAGGTCGGGGGGTTATAAATAATTAGATCGTGAATGTACTCTCTTTGATAGGTGAGTTCCTTTCTCTCTTGTACTGCCCCACTTTCTGCAATGGTCAGATCTAAACTAGGTCGGGGGGTTATAAATAATTAGATTGTGAATGTACTCTATATCATTGAGGATATTCCTTAGATTCTGTGTGTTATTTACATCTGGATGTCATAACGTATTTAGTATGTGGCTGTGACCGTTGTTCATTCCGTTTACTTTAGGAGGGAAGGCTATCATATATGAGGAGACATTACCGGGTAACATCGTCCCGCCGCATTACCGCGGTCGTTTTAATGCAGTTGTCCGCGCATTTACTTTTCCTTGGTAGGTACCATTGCTCAGTTATTGGTTTGGCTTACTAATTGTGATAGCACCATAGTCAAGGATACTATTCGATCGCCTTGCAGCTTAATAGATGGTGCCTCTCCCAGCGCCATAAGCATAATAACAAGCTTGGTACTCAAGGTATAGTGTGGCCCTTAGATGTAACAAATAAGGTATTACCAATGAAATGCTGTGTATCATATGACTCCTAGAGTGTATGAATTGATGAGGATGTATATAGGATACTCAACAATGAAATGATTCTGTGTTTGAATGTTGTTTTTAACTTGTATATAATGAACACATGTCTGTGGTTACTAATTGTGATAGCACCATAGTTAAGGATACGATTCGATTACCTTGCAGCTTAATAGATGGAGCCTCTCCCAGCACCATAAGCATAATAACAAGCTTGGTACTCAAGGTATAGTGTGGGCCTTAGAGGTAACAAATAAGGTATTACCAATGAAATGCTGTGTATCATCTGACTCCTAGAGTGTATGAATTTATGAGGATGTATATAGGATACTCAACAATGAAATGATTCTGTGTTTGTATGTTGTTTTTATCTTGTATATAATGAACACATGTCTGTGGTTTTTCCATGTCTTAGTGAGATAATCATGTATTGCTTTTTAGATGTATATATTAGGTATAAAATAGTATATTGAGATTTGATTGTTGTTTTTTGTTTGATGCTTCCAGCCTTGAAAAAGTCTCTGTGAGACGAAACACGTGTCGGCGGTGTGAGCTGTGAAGTTGTTATAAACTATTGGTGTTCAATAAAAGAATTTTTGGAGGAAATCACCTTGACTTGGATCTCTGAATTTGGAGTTGTATGAATAGAAATATGGACATTGTACTAACTATGATTATGGACTAAACTTTAAAGAAAACAACGGGTTTTGGACTATATAGCCAGATGAATCTTTATGGCATTTATTAAATCAACATAAACAGGAGTGCTGAGTGGCTTGCTATCTTTTTCTCTTGTGATTGAGACATTTGTGTCTTGCTGACATCCCTGGTGGTGGGTGTATGTCAGGCCACAAGGTCACCCTTTTTCAGACAATACAACTGATTCTTCTTTTCTACATATACGTCCTAAACAACTACTCTGAGAAGAATAATAGTGTATGTGCGGATGCTTTCCCTCCTCTAGGGGAACACTACCACCAATCTTTTTGCTTATATTTGATATATACCTTATGTGGTGTCCTTTCATTTGGTATTCAAGGGATTATATATGGTAAAACAACTTGCTTACCTCGCCTACTGAAGTCTTAGCCTGAAGACTGCTGATTCATGCTACCACTAGGATAGCTTTCTTTAAGGTTGACTTTACAACCACCATCAATAAGGGTCGATTAGACTGGTGTAAGGTGCCCACTAGAACTAGTGGACATCATATGCCAGGCTACCTTCTCACACCACCATCTTGAGGATGGGGAGCCCTACCCACTCACAGCGAGGCTCCTGACCCCCTCCCACAGGAGAGGAGCAGGATAGGGGGTGTACCCATCCCAGAACAGGGATCCATTGGTCCCTACCCTCACCCTACCTGTAACACCTCTAAATTTAGTATTTAGTGGCACCCTGAACCTTCCTTCGACAGATACAGATTCGAAAACCAGGTAGAAGATCAAGAATAAGAAGACCCATTGTACAGTTGCTAACAAAAGGACGACACCAACTGACTTGGCCCCAGCCCTACAGGCCTGTCGATCCTTGAACCTGCTCCTGCTAAATTCCGGTGACTCCTGCGAGCAGCAACCTTGAAAACTCTGGAGGACCTGCCTGTCTTGACATTTTGAAAGACTGGGACTCCCATGAGCAGTGGTTTTGCTCCAACAGCAATACCCCTGGTGCCAGCCCAGGAACCGCAAATCCAGCACACTCTGCACCCGCCAAGCCCGGCATGTGCCTGAGTGACCCAAGACCACAAGAACGTCCCCCCGGTGGTTGGGACCCAAAGTCCAGTGGCCAAAGACCCTCCTTGACGACCCAGACGACGCCTGCAGCCTCACAACCAGGAACCCCTCCAACCGCGACCAGCTGAGGGTAAGATTTCCCGACGGCAAAAGACACCCCTGCACCCGGCGCCCCATGGCCCCCTGTGCCCAACTCCTGGGTGCCTACCTATCCTCCAAGACCCCAACTTACCTCTTGAAGTGTTGGTCGCTCCCGAAGAATCTCCGTCCCTAACCTGAAGCCTTTTTCCACTTTCCAAGATCTCCATTGAATAACATTGAGCACCCAACAGCTCAAAAGCACCCTGCGCCAAGCCGCCCGAGTGCCCCTGGCAGTGCAACCTTGGTCCTAACCTACTTCCTCATTTGCCCTGAGCAAGTGACCAGGAGCCCAGCACCCACAGCCACGTGACCTGCTTGCCAGCAGCCACCAACCAAAGGCCCCCTGCCTCTCACTGGATAACATTGGGCCTTAACTACCTCTGTACCCTGCTGCCCCTGTGCTGCTGAGGGTGTACCAACTGTACCTACCTGACCCAGGGGGACCCCTGAGTCTATGCCCAGAACCTTAACTCTGCCAGTCAAGTACTTACCGAAAAGCCGATATTTCACTTTCCTTCCATAGGGTAACCTTGACTGGTTCCTCTCCAAAATTCTTCTAAGTGTGGAGTTTTGAAACTCCCACATATTCATCTAAAATCAGCTGAACAACGAATTCCAATCCACTCACCTGTTATCAGGAGAGATCTCAGTGCTGCATATTTTAGCACAGCACCAACCCTGAAAAGTAATTTTTACCGTATTTACCAGTACCCTGAATTTTCTTCCATAGGAAACCATTAACTGTTTTTCTGTGAAATTTCTTCTGTGTCGATTTTTGCAAATTACAAATATTTTTTAAAAATCGTACCACCTACCAAAACATAATTACTTACCTGTTTTAGATAGGTTTCCCAGTGCTGAACCTAGGAGTCCAGTACTGGATTACAAAAGTAATTTTAACCGTACTTACCAGTAACATGCATTTCCTTCCATAGGAAACCATTGACTGTTTGTTTGTGAAAATTCTTCTGTGTCGATTTTTGCAAACTACAAATATTCTTTAAATATAGTACCAAAACGTAATTACTTACCTGTTTTAGATAGATGCCCTAGTGCTGAACCTAGGAGTCCAGTACTGGATTACAAAAGTAACGTGAACATACTTTACCTGCAAATTGAATTTCCTTCCATAGGATAACATTGGTAATTTCAGCTAGAAAAGTTTTTAAGTGTCAACTTTTAAAATACAATAATATTCCTTAAAAATCACTTACTGTAGCCAAAACGCTTTTACTTAACTGTTTACAGTAGATGTTCTGGGACTGAATCTAGGATCCAGTCTTGTGGTTAGAAAAGTAATCTACAAAGTAACTAATTGCATTCAACAACAAATTCCCATTGAGCTCAAAGTTGCATTGTGTTTGAAATTGTGTTGCCTATTGCAACAAACTAACTATTGCATTCTAAAAGTCTATTGACTATTTGAAAAGTATTTAACTGAAGTGATCTATTCTGAAAAATTATATTTTGATACCTTGTTGGTTCTACCTTGTTGGTTCTAAAATAAAGTAACTATATCTTTTGATACAAAACAATTGGCCTGGAGTTCAGTTCTTGAGTGTATGAGACCATTTGCTGACTAAGTGTGTACAACAAATGCTTTACACTATCCTCGGATACTGCCTTACTGGTCGACCAAGCTACCACTTTAGAGAGTAAGGTGATATCTAACTTTAGCCTCTGCCAAACCTCTGGGGACTGTGCACTCTATATACACTGTACCTTAATTTGGTCCAGTATATATAGAGCCAATTTCTCACACATCCCCCTACTTTTTGCTACCATTGCTAGGGGTTGAACATAGATGTTGAACAGCGCAGCGCTCAATATTGAACCCTGTTGGACCCCATGCTTAATGGCATACACCTGCGAGTGGTGCGGTGGTACAGCGACTTGGAAAGTTATGCCTTCCAAAAAAGAGCGAAACCAGGCCAGGGCCAGCCCCTTGACCCTGATATCTTGCAGCCTACATAACAAAATGTCATGGGAAACAGTGTCAAAGGCGGCAACAGAATCAAGGCCACAGAATACCCGACATCTAGGCTGCCAAGGATGTCCTCGGTCACAGCCAGCAGCGCCGACTCGGTGCTGTGGCGGGGGGGGAAAACCATTTTGTGAGGGGTCAAGGATATTGTTCTGCTCTAAGAATTCAGCCAAAACTGTATTTACATAGGATTCATTAACTTTGGCTAAAAAAGAGATTTAGGAGATCGGACGAAAATTACCCGGGTCCGAAGGTTCTAAGGACGGTTTCTTTAGCAGAGGAACAACTTTTGCATGCTTCCATTTTGCAGGCAATGATGCAGAGGTCAGTGACAGATTAATCAATTCCCTCACCGCTGGTAGAATTGAGTTGTAAACAAGACAGAGTTGGTCTGGTCTCAAAGGATCCGCTGGGGAACCTGATTTGATTTTAAGACAAAGAGATTTCGTCTCAGAGACTAAGTGGAGGAATAGAACACAGCGTTAATTCAGGAGTGACTAATCTGACCTCGATCTCGACTATTCGATCAGTGTTGACCCTAACTAAATGGAAGTTTCCAGTAGGAAGGTTGTTATAAATAGTCTCCACCTTACACAGAAAAAAATCTGCAAGTTCATTGTACTGAGCATTGGAGGAGACTGGGGGTCCGCTTTCACATTAGAGTGTTGCATCTTTCTAAGAAGGGAAAAAATCATTTTAGGGGGGTTCTTAGTCTCCATGATTTTAGCAGCAATGTCTTCAGCTCTAGCTTTCCGGATCAGCCTACGATATGTCTTAATTGAATCACTGTATTTATTTTTTGCTTCCAGGTCATAAGCATGCCTCCAGGATCGCTCCAGTTGCTTACAAACCTTTTTAGCTTTCACCAAGGTTCCATTGAACCAAGGATTAGATGGCTCTTGTTTCTTCTTTGATCTGAGTTTTGCAGGAATGCGGATATCTAATGCTTGAGTCAGCCAATCCTGAAAGAGAGTATCAGCTACCTCTATATTAGAAGGGAACTGTGGTTTTCAAACTTGACAAACAATCCGAGAATTGACTAACATCCAATTTATACAAAGGATGTTTCATCACAGAGCGGGGGCAAATCGGGACAGGTTTCCTTGGCAGCTGAAAGGCAAAAGGAACCAAAAAGTGGTCTGACCAGACAAAAGGAACCGGAGGTGACACCGTTATAGAACCCAAATTAGAGAATATAGGGTCCAGCAAGTTGCTGCCCACATGAGTACAATCAGTCGCATGTTGCATTAGTTGACAGGCCTCTAAATTGGCTAGGAAGCAGGCAATATCCATTTTGCCGCTGTCTTCCAGATGAAGATTGAAATCACCCAGAATGGTGAAATTTGCTCCTTTACTAACGAGTTGGATAACCTTATTCACTAAAGCTTCCCTAAATATATAAGATGACCCGGGCGGGTGATAGATAAGCAACACCAAAACAGTAAAATTATGGTTAAGGGTGATTTTTAAAAAAGCCCTTTCACATTCAGGAACATTCCTAAAACTGCATGAAAAAGGCTCCTTTAAGAATTAGTGCAATACCTCTACCATGCTTGATTGATCTGTTGAGTTGATACATATTATAACCTGGGGAAGTGCCAACCAGCATTCTGCACCAGAGTCATGTGTAAACCAGGTCTCAGTCAAAAAAAATTCGGTGGGCGAGTAGTCTGTGAGTAGGTCGAATATCTCTGCATGGTGTTTTGCGAGGGAGCAACAATTGAAGGTAAAAAAACTTAGCTCAGTTAAACCAGAAAGAGAGATACCACTTCCAACAGTTCTAAGTTAAGAAGACATTGCTCACACTGAAATGAATTCATCAAAGTAGACCAAGTATGCATTAGACAACTAGGACAGTTTATAATAAGACACAAGAGCTCGGAGCGTGTAATGTTAACCTATCGTTTGGAATTTGAACAGGGTGACTGGCAACTGCCAGCGTCCCGGTGCGGACGGGCACAGACGGGCTTGCCTTAGGCGCGACCGCTGCGAGCGTCTGCTGTGCGTCCGCATCAGGTAAGATTTAAATGGACTGTGGGCAACAACAGGCACCTCCTGTCTCGTCTGATTGGCTCTAAATAGCCAATCAACGCTCAGCGGTAACCATGATGTGGAAGCCAACAGTTTTACTAGAGTGCAAGTGTGCAGAATTCAAAGGAGCAGGTAAGTCTTAAAAACAATTCAATAAACACAATCAAGCAGCATTCAGCGCGAGTACCTTAGGGGAGAGCGCGTCCGCATCAGGTGTGATTTAAATGGACAGTGGGAAACAACAGGCATGTCCGGTTGCATCTGATTGGCTCTGAACAGCCAATCAGCGCTCAGCGCTAACCTTTGTGCGGAGGCCAACAGTTTTATCAGAGTTCTAGTGGGCAGAATTAAAAAGTGCAGGCAAGTCTTTAAAAACAATTCAATAAACACAATCAAATTGTAAAAATGTGTAACTAGCAGCAGCATTCAGCGTGAGTACCTTAGGGGAGAGCGCATCCTCCTCAAGTGCGATTTAAAATGGACGGTGGGCAACAACAGGCACCCCCTGTTGCATCTGATTGGCTCTTAACTGCCAATCAGCGCTCAGCGCTCACCGTCATGCGCAAGCCAACAGTTTTACCGGAGTGCAAGTGTGCAGAATTCAAAGGTTCAGGCAAGTCCTTAAAAACAATTCAATAAACACACTCAAGTTTTAAAAACGTGTAACTAGCAGAAGCATTCAGCGCGAGTACCTTATTATCAAATAATACAAGTGTTGAGTGCCTTGTATGAGTGAACTAACAAACTCAAACCAAAGCAGAAGCATCATAGTAATGGACTATATCTACGAAATAACACATTCATAGCTAGAGCGATATGTACCATTTGCGGGTTATGTGAGTGGAGCTGAGGGGGATGAGTTATACAATAATATCATGATGCCTGAACATGGAGTTGTTCATGAGGTGGGAACAGAGTCAGCACACAGCACTTGGCGAGGACCGTCAGGACCCTCGGAGTCTTGTGCAACATCCAAACTGCGAGCTGACAGCCAAGCCATAAAGGGACCCCAAATATCTTTTTGCCTTGATGCCTGTGGTTGAAATTTCCAGTATATATTTAACTGTTCTTGATAGAATGTGGCATCTAGGATCCAGGTTTTGGCGATGGCTGGGGTGCGTTTACCCCAGTGCATTTTAATGCAGCGTTTAGCTAGGAGTAATAGCATGGCAAGGAGCCTGCAATGGCCCGGTGGGGCCTCTTTGACATATCCCAGGAGGCATAGCGTGGGGGTGGGAATGTAATGGGTTGCTAGGATCTCATTGACTTATTCTAGTTACTGGTGAAATTTGGGAAGGAAATAGTATAGCTCAGCGCAGCCCCCTGGGGCCATCAGCGAATCAAAGCACGCCATATGTGAAAGAAGCCAAGCCTTGAAACGAGTCAGGCTATTGAATTCTTACCGGAAGGTCGAGGCGATCCGATTGGGGACACTGGATGGTGGGCAAGCTGCTGGGTGCCTCCTCTGAGCTCATAGGCATTTGTTTGAAAAAATATGAACACAGCGGCCCTGCCGTGGAGGAGTGCACCATCTCTAAATAAAGAGAGGCTGCGGTTGCAACTGTATCCTAGCCGCTATGCAGCACAGTGAGCCGTAAATGAAGATTGTGTTGCCCTAACAGTCTAGTTCCTACTAAGGACATTCAAATTGCTTTTAATAAAATTATGGCGCATGAACCCACTAAGGGGAATTATTTATGTTGTCTCTGCAGGACCACATGTCCCAGAATGCACCACAGATGTAAGCGCACTCAGAGCAGCCCACTGGGGGCCATCAGCAAATCAAAGCACGCCCAACAATTGATTCAAAGAGAGCAGTCATTGCGCCATATGTGAAAGAAACCAATCCTTTGAGGAAGAGGCGTTATGCCTCAAAAAGCGTCCGGCTTTTGAATTCTTACCGGAAGGTCGAGGCGATCTGATTGGGAACACTGGATGGTGGGCAAGCTGTTCAGTGCCTCCTCGGAGCTCACAGGCATTTGTTTGAAAAAAAATTATATATTGATATTGATATTCACTGAAGAAAACAAAGAGCACAGTTATAGTTAGGCTCACATTTCACTCGTACAAACCAAGTGAAATTCTGAAGTTACAGCTAGCAGTGCTAACTATAACTTACGCTCCTGCAATGTTATGGTTATGACCTTAGATATTACATCAAACAGGACACTACTACCCTCTCAACTTGTTCTTTCTGTTTTAGTGCCTCTTTCCTTCTTCTATACTTCTTCATATTTCTTAGTGGATTTACTACCTCTCTACATCCGGGTTCTGATTTCCTTAAACTGTTTCTGTCTCCTGGTAAAGCTGTGTCCATCTTTGTTACATTGTTCCTCTTATTGTAATATAGATATTGTCCACTCTTATTCTGTCTCATAGTTTGGTTTTTATTTTTATTATTGTGTAATCTTTGCAGGTATCCACAAATATTTTTAAGAAATGACTTTGTGCTCTTACCAGTAGCTCTTTTTTCTTTCACCGCTTTTTCTGCATTTTTCCACTTTTGGGTCTCAGTTCTGCAGAGGTAATGTAATTACATTTGTTGCTTTTTACTCCGACCCTTTGTAGGCATTCTAACTGTCAGTAGTTACGTAGATATTGTTCTTTAAAAAAAATTAAGTATATTTCATTTTTTACTCTAGTCAACAAACAAATTACTTCACTACTGACGTACACATAATACAAAAACAGCTTTTATGTTATGTTGCAGTTTTATATTTACAGATGAACCTAGCTATATAACTACATGCTGTACGTCAATATACCAAACACAAAGCAAAACACAAAACTTTATTTATTAGTTACCCTTATGGCACCCTCTCCTACAACACAGCTGCACTCAGTTCTAACTTATACATGGTGAAAGACCTGTTTATCCCCTCTATAGTACATTTTAAAATATAAACATCAACCAAAGTGTAGAAGTACATACAGTGTTGTAAATCCAAAAAGACAACAAAAGAGCTATTTGTGTACCACTGTGTCAGCAGTGTATTTGGTATCTCAGTACTTTTCTACCTAAATATATCACATTTACATTTTGGGAAACAGTGCATATAAAAATCTGCATGTTAATCTCTATCTGAGCATATAGCTCACTAATTCTTCCGAGTACATGCAACAAGTGTGTGACAGCTTGCATATACAATTCACCAGATGGTTCTAAAAAACTACCTATGCCTCACTAAAACTTGTAAATACATGTGTTTGAATGCACAAATACTCCCTGGATTGTTGAATGAGTGCATAGGTAGTACCTAGGTGATCCCTGAGGGTACAGGTAGTGCCTGCATGATTCCTTGAGTATGAGAACTCCATGGGTCATTCCATATCTGCATAGTTACTGCCTGCATGTTTGCATGAGTATATCACTACTATCTGGGAGCTGGGATGAGTGCATCAGTAGTGCCTGAATGTTTAGATAAGTGCATGACTAATGCCTCAATAATTCAATACATGAATAGATAGTGGTCGGATGATTAAATGAGTGCAACTCTAGTACCTGGATGATTGCAAGAGTGCATACATAGTATATAGGTAATTTATAGAGCGCATGGATAGTGTATACATGAATGTTTAAGTTTATACATAGCACCTGCCAGATTGGATGAGTGCATGAATAGTGTTTCAGTGACTGGATGAGCACATGGCTGCTGCCCATGTGTTTTTTGGTTAAGTGAGCAGGTAGTGCCTGGGTGTTTACATAAGTACATGGATAGTGCCTGAATAATTGAATGAGTGCATTAGTACTGCCTGGCTGATTAGATGAGTGCATGACTAGTGTCTGAATGATTGTATGAGTAAATTGTTAAAACTCGAGTGATTGGATGAAAGCAAATGTACTACTGGGGTGATTATGTTAGTGCTACAGTATTGCCCCAGTAATTGAATGAGTGTATAGGCACTGTGTGGGTGATAGGTTCACTGCAATGGTACTGCCTGCATACTTGGATGAGTGCATGGGTTGTGCCTCAGTATTTTGAGGAGTGCATGGGTTATAAGTGGGTGGTTGGATGAGTGCATGGGTTGTGCCTGGGTTTTCGAAAGACTGCATGGGTACAGCCTTGGTGATTGTATAAGTGGACAATTCACACAATAATGGTCTTAGGCTTGGGGCTGAATGGCGGTGCTTAAATTAAATAAGGTCACATTGTTAGCCATTGACATATACCAGATGTAGTGAATCCCCTAAGAATGTCATCAGTATATGAAATGAAAGCGGGGAACTACATTTCCCATGTTTGGTAGGGATGTTTCTGTCTTATAACTACAGAACCAAAGACTCTTGGGGTGTCTTATCAAGTAATGGTCTCAGGCTGGTCATTAATCTGGCAGGGCTTTATTGCCACAAGATCATACTGGTAGTCACCATCCAATTAATATATTGTGGGGTAGTAAAATCGCCTTAAGAATGCCATCATTATCCTTCTAGTGTTATCAAGCTATCTATCTATTTTCATCTGTCTCTCTAGATATCTATTTATCTATCTATCTCACTATCTTGTATCTCTCCGTCTTCTATCTAGCTGTCTTATCTATCAATCTATCTTGTATCTATCTATCCCTCTATCTTTTATCTATGTCTATCTACCTATCTATCTAATGTCTATCCGTCTATCTTTTATCTATAATCTATCTATCTGTCTTCCATTTATCTATAAATCTATCTGTTATCTATTTATCTATCAATCTGTCTGCCTATCTTTCAATCTACCTGTCTATCTTTTATCTATCAATATTTTATCTATCAATCTATTGATCTGTCTTTTATCTACTGTCTGTCTTTTTTATCTATCTGTCTATCTGTTTTTATCGATCATCTTTCTATAATCTAGTTACCTTTTATCTATAGCTTCTATTGATCTATCTATTTGTCTGTGTAATATCTATCTGTCTTTTATCTATCTTTCCATGTATTTTCTATCTAGCTATCTATCTTTTATCTATCTGTCTTTTATCTATCTGTCTTTTAGCTATCTTTTATCTACCTACCGATCTTCTATCTAGCTCTGTATCTACCTGTCTATCTTTTACCTATCTATCTATCTTTTATCTACTATCTATCTAATTTGTATCTATCTATTTTTTTACTTTTTTGTCTATCTATTTTTTATCTATATGTCTATTGCTCATCCCTTCTGTTATCTAGCTACATTTTCTCTCTATTATCTGTCTATCTAATATCTATCTATCGGTCTTTCATCTATCTGTCATCTATCTATCTTTTATATATCCATCTATTGTCTATCTATCTGTTATCTATCTGTCTGTCTTCTATCTATCTATAATCTAGCTATCTTTTATCTATCTGTATATATATCTATCTAGTTATCTATCTATCTTTTATCTATCAATATTTAATTTTTCTATCGTCCTGTTTATCTTTTATCTATCATCTATCTACATGTTTATTTTTATCTATCTAGCTACTGATTTATCTATGTATTTGCCTTTTAACTATCTATCTTTCTTTTATCTATGCATTGTTTATCTGTCTATTTATCTATCTAATCTATCTATCTATATTTTATCTAGCTAGCTAGCTATCTTTTATCTCTCCATCTTTTATCAATCTATCTGTCTTCCTATCTATCTATCTCTCTTTTATCTGTCTGTCTGTATCTATTTAACTATCTCTCTTTTATCTATTAATCTATCTCTCCTCTATATATCCATATATATGTTATGTATCTGTCTATCTATCTAGCTATCTTCTATCCATCTATCTTGTATTAATCCGCACAATTCATTTTTAAGCTACTTGAGCACTTACTGTTTCATATACTTCCAGTTTTTGAGCAGCTTCAAACGTATTCCAAAGATTAACTGTTAGAGGGACTATGACGAAACATGGCTGCAAGACATTGCCAATACCATTTCCTCTGGGATTGTAGAGAGCAATTGGCTCTGCCAATGCTTCATACAGATGTGCTGAAGATGCAGATATCCTTGGATTTAAGGGCAGCATCTAGTTTCTGGTTAAATCATCAATGTGGTGGACGATGCAGAGAAGGGAAAGAATGGCCAGACGGTGGCTTAAGTTCAGTTCTGAGAAGACATGACTCACAGTGGTGTTGGGGTAGCTTTGGCATAGCCTAAACTAGTAAAGGCGGTAAAACTACCCTGGCTTCAAGCTGGGATCTATTCTCTGTCTGAGGTATCAGGTATATGCCTTACCCTCCTTCTGCTTATAGTGTTTACACATTTTCAGGAAGATGTGGCCTTGTTCGACTCATAATACCCATAAATTACCCATTACCGCCTTCTTCGGCTCACATCAGGACCAGGTGGGTCATTTATAGTTTGGTGGAGCCGGTGCCATGCTGTAAATCAAGAGGCCTCCTACTAGGCCATACCTGTGGTTGCCCTACAACATTTAGAGGTGGAGGAGCTGCTACTTGACCTCTGTAGAAGCCTTCACCATCTCTGCTGCTGGTCAACTAGTTACAGTAGTCAATTCGCCTCAGGTCTGTCGCCTTTGATGTGCCATGACTAGCGAGGCCTGGAGCGGGTCTTTTGTTTCTCATTTTCTCTGCTTGTGTCAGTCTGGAAGGCAGAGGCGGCCGGCAAGTTCTGAAAGTGGTGGGGAGCGTGTAAAACTTCAATAACCTTATGAAGGATGGGAACTGCTTAATAAAAAGAATATGCCCCATAACGATTGCAGTAAGAATTTCATTTTGCAATTGATGCTGAATGATATTTGTATTGCAGAGGTAATTGGGGCACATTTACCGTCTGTTATAAGCATGGATACTGCCAGAAATAAACATAAATTTTACCTTGGCATCTGGATTGTCCCACAACGTGCTGCTCGGCTGACAATGTGTGCATGCTGTTCCCACACAAGATAAGCCCTAAGCATCCCAGCCAATCGAAGCACTGCTCTCATGCTGCATATAATACTAAACAGCATATGAGCAGTGCCAGGATTAGCTTGGTCAGGCAAAGGCAAAGCTCCGTCCGTCGGAAACTGACAGAGCTGTGTCTCTCAGGGGGCCAACAATGCATACAATGGACAGGAAACAAACGTACTGTGAATCGGTTTCTGAGTCACAACCTCCCACTTTTGCGTTTGTGTCTCTGAATAAGAAATACACATGCAGGTGTTTATTTCTAATATAAGCCTGTGGTGAAAACACTTTCCTGGAAAACCGATCCAACACTGTAGCATAAAACTTTAGCTAGAGCATGCGGTGCACCTTAAGGTCCACCTCTACCTTCTCAGTTGCCAAGGTGGACCGCCCGTCATTTAGACTGCGGGGAACGGGATTTTGATATAAATTTATGATATTGATAAATTTAATAAAGAATCCCATTCATCTGTTTTGGATCGTTGCTATCTGTCATTGAGGAAAGGACCACCCCCGCATTGGTTAGACAAACCCCATTAACTGACGCCACTCTGAAGAACCACTTACAACTGATGAAGTTTCAAGAGTTTATATAAAGATTAATTTGAATACGATACAATCCAATCAGGATAAAATCTCAAAGTATACAAAATACAAAATCAATTTCAATATCAGCCGCTTAAGCTTCGGTGTGAAGTGGTTCCTTCTGCGTCATCTGCAGTAAGATAAAAACAATAATCGAGTTAAAACTGTCCCTACTCTATGCTATGTGACAACCCTACTTCGCAAGTTTCTCTTCCCTAAAAAGGTGTCAGCAGTTTGACTCCCTAAGAAGTTCAAACTCTCTTAGCCTCTAAAGGAAATCTTAAGTTTCAGAAGCAGTATCCTATCTGCCTACCCATCCGCTCTCTAAGGGTCCTCGGCCTACTGCTCCCTTGCGCTTCTGATGTCTCAGCGCATCTGCTCAAGGCATCTACCTTTCGCCCTTGCTCTGAGCAATTCGTCTCGCTGTTCCTAATCTCCCAATTGCTACCTCCTCATTGCTACCTCCTCCCCGGGGTGCTGTCCCTAAAATACACAATCACAGTGTGGGTGGAACGCCCCTTGACGCCCACCACGGACTTTCCCCGATGATGTCAACTTCCTGCTTCTTCCATTGGTCCACTCCTTGCGTCGTCCGTTAAGTTGACCCTTCTCCTTTGGATGTCATCTTCATCATTTCATCGTCGACATTTATCGATTCTTTCAGATCATGTAACATATGAATTTTGGACAAGGCCTTAACTTTATGTCTCTTAACTTGACCCTGCTAGGTCCTGTGAATGGTCTTGTCAAAACATAGTCCACCTCAAGAGTGTCTCTCCTCACGTTCGAGCAATAAGCTCCGTCCGGCATTGTCACCTTAAATCTAACAAGTGCTAGACTTCTCGGCTCTCATGTCCACATCAAGCTATTTACGACCTTCACAAGACCACTAAATTACATTTCATGTGACTATGCTCCTTCGAGCTCTTGACCAGTTAGGTTACATACACAAATGACCTAAACTCTTCCAGCATTCCTACAGAAACCCTCTACACAGCATAACCTTTGGCATACATTTATATATTCGTACTTTAGCAAAAGCCTTAGTTATACTTAAACATTCTACATCAAATACATGAAATACATAGTATACGACTGTATAGAATATAACTTATGCATTCTCCTTGGTTACATCTCCTATACCATGTTATCACATTCATTGGCCTTTATGATATAGTCACCAACTTTACATTACGATGTGCGTTTCATTCCTACGTTTATAACATATAAGTCTAAATATGGCTACTATATACTTTCTATTCAAATTGCGCTCTCTCAGTTCCCCCCTTTGATGACTTTTAGGAGTCATCACTAAAAGCAATTTGAATACGTCCGTTATATAGAACTAGTTACATCAGTTCCCCTTTTTATCGACTCAAGTGTTCTCAGACTTTTATACTGTTGATCTTGTAGAACAGCTAGTCTCCTTTCTTGGTCTCTCATCGATCTTTGTAACTGGTTCGACCTATACCATTTATACAATTTTACTAATCCTAATAATGTAATTATACAAATTAATACTATTAATACAGGCTTTAAAATGTACCAAACTATACTTTTGCCTAGATTAGCAAACCAACTTCCAACCTTTCCCACTCCATTTCCTACCTTTTCCCAAACATTTACTGTTGATAAATCTTCAATTTCTTGATGAATCTGTGTAATGTTCTGTATGACCTTTTCAAGTGGTTTTGAATTATCAGGAATATAAGTACAACATTCCTGAACTTTCAAAGCTTTACAAACTCCGCCTTCTTTTGCTAATATTACATCTAAAGCAAGTCTGTTTTGTAAAACCATTGCTCTAATCGACTGCATCTCACCTTCCACTAACATTAAAGATCTTGCAGTGCTGGCAGACAATCTATCCACGACTGTCGCTAACCTTCTAATCTTAACATCGTTAAGAATCAAACCTAACAGTGGAAACATCGCTCCAAATACATCTCCTACTACTTCTGCATCTCCTACTTCCCTTTTCGTTCTCCTCGAAGCCTTTCCTTCTATTATCGCCAAATCCTTTGCATGATATATTTTGGGGAAGACAATTGCCAAGTAACACGAACCATACCAATTATCTGGAAGTTTTACATAGGCATTTCTCCCACATACAAAATATACATTCGGAATAGCTTGCATCCCTTTCATAAAATCCTTGGTGTAGTACTCCAGTCTAAAAGAGTGCTCACAACTAACTTCACCTACAAATTCACTCTCATAATACGTTTTGCTTCGAGTTAAACATAACTTTCCTTTCTGCGTTCTATCCAATGCTATTGGACCATTGCTACCTTCCTTTTTATGTGTCTTCTCTTCTTCGGTCCAGTCTGTTTTCCATTGTCCTGACATTTTTAGAATCTTCTGCCGTCTGCATCGATCATCTACTTGTGCTATAAACCTTTTCTCTACTTCTGATATTTTGCAAGTCAGATTATTTCTACGTGCATATGATGTATCTAATGTGTCCCAAGGAAGAAAGAATTTAGCTAGTCTATCTTCCTTTTTGTAGTAGTCCCACTTATTCATTTGCTTATAATTCGGAACTTCAGGCAGTACCGAATCATAATTTGAAAAGTAGTACTCAAATCCTTCTCTACCGTAGAATATACTAAGCAGTAAACTACATGTTATCCCATAAGTCAATGGGAGATGGTGATATCTAATGCCTTCGTCTACAGAAGCCGGCAATTGCATACAAACGTAGCAATCTTTGGCCTCCATGGCATCGATATATTCATACAATAATTTAGCATATGCATTTGACCTAAAGTTTCCCTGTGACTCGTCTATGTGTAATCTACGAGCTTCATCTGCAAGTAACGCCTTTTCACGTGTAACGGTGCTCTCCTCCTTCTTTCCCACAAGAGCAGGTTTCAAGGTCGTTACAATTTTTACATTTGCTATTCTTTTATCGTTTTCATGTCCTGTCATGTAAGATATCGTTACTACTATGATTATGAGGAATATCACTATTGCTATAAGTGTACCTACTATACATCTAGCTTTTCTGTTTGGGTTGCCGTTCTCCATGTTATCAAAACAGCGTACCTCGTTCTCCAGCGAAAGTTCTCTTTCCAGTCTTTGGTTGCTTGTTTGCTTTCACAGTCTTTTAAAGTGCTTTTTATTAACAGGTATCTTTTCACCACAATGTCTTTTCTCTTCTTAGCAGCAGACAACCCTAGCCCTTCTCCGTCCTCTAAATGTAATCCCTAAGTTTATTCTTCTTTCCACTCGGCGCTAGGTTATCTTCTTCTTCATAACATACGTACAAAAGTCTTTTATGCATCTACAATTATTGTCGGACCTGCAGCTTTCACAACAATAATTAACAGTTCAAAACGAATAACTTTTTCTTCTTCTTCTGTCATTTGCTGACCAACTGTTGGAAATTGTAGTCTTTTTAGCACTAAATCTTGAATTTTACTCAAACGTGGGGGTCGGGGAAGTGTGAAAGTCAGTAACCCCTCAGTCTCAAGCCCAGGCGCCAACATCCATATCTCCACTGTCACGACTGGATCGAGAGTGGTTACTTTCACACTCTTCACTCTCCCAGATTTCTGTCCCCAATACATCTGCTAGATAAGTCCACTCTGGGGTGGCGTACCTTCTGCAGGGCACACGTACCCTTCTTGATCTCCGTGGACTCTCAGTTCCCGAATCTGTCGTTTCTTCCTCCTGGTCCGATTCTTCAGCGATCGGGGCAAGAGTTCTTTCCTTTCTCCTCTCCGTACTTGGCCTTTTCCTTCTCTCCGGCCAACTGGCTTCTTCACTCTTTGTCTTTCCGCTCCTTGTTCTAGGAACTGTCTCTTGGTCACTCTCAATTTGTTCGATATCTGTGTCGGATTCCCAGTTACTTTCTTCTCCTGAGGCAACTTCGGTCCCACTCGTGTCCTGACCTTCGTCGCCCTGTTCCAACACAGTTTCAGCTTCTTCGATCACCTCCACAGCTTGGCTTTCCCCCTCTATGGCTTCTCCGCTTCCCGCCGGATTCTCATCCGAGAGAGGAGCTGTGTCTTCTGGAGGTGTTGGCACTCTTCGGGTGTGTGAGGCATGTATCCAGTTTGGCAGCCCTCCACACTTCACTGCGGTATTCGTTACAAGTATGACTTGAAACGGTCCTCGCCAACGCACGTCTAAGCAGTTCTTCCTGACATGTTTCTTCACCAGGACCCAGTCTCCTGGACTCAGGTCATGGCACAAGTCTTGTACTGATGGAACCTCTGCAGCCTGGACCTGGAGGGACACAGAATTAACGGCATCAGATAGTCCCTTGCAGTAGTCCAAGATCAAATCGTCTGTGATGTTCACTAGCGCTGCAGTCGGAACCGATGGCAATCTCATAGCTCTCCCCATTAGCACTTCATGTGGAGAGAGGCCTGTTCTTCTATCTGGTGTGCTACGTATACTCATGAGAACTACTGGAAGTGCGTCTGGCCAACTCAGGGATGTCGACGAACAAACTTTAGCCAGTCTGGACTTGATAGTACTGTTAATTTGCTCTACGATCCCTGAAGCTTCTGGTCGATAGCTGCAGTGTAACTTCTGATCGATATTTAAAGCTGAACACAGCATCTTCACCACTTCGCTATTGAAATGAGTTCCTCTGTCCGATTCCAAAGAGGATGGCACCCCAAACCTCGGTATCAACTCTCTAAGTAACAATTTTGCTACTGTAAGTGTATCGCACCTACGTGTAGGGTAAGCCTCAACCCATCTAGAAAATATACAAACAATCACTAGCACGTATCTGAGTCTGTTGCATGGAGGCATTTCTATGAAGTCAATCTGCATCCTATTGAAAGGCCCCCCAGACCTTCCTATGTGACTCAAGGTAACTGGTGTTCTCTTACCCACATTTAGTTGCTGACAGATCGTACATCGCTGACACACTGCTTCTGCCGCTACTCTAAATTTAGGGTTAAACCATGTCTGTCTGAATACTCTCACCATAGCATCTCTTCCTATGTGAGCTGATCCATGCAATTTTCTTGCCATTGGACTAATGAGTTCATTTGGTAATACTGCCCTTCCGTCGGCAGACACCCAGAAATTCATTTCGCTTTTCTCGCACCCAGCTGTTTCCCAGCCCTTTTTCTCATCATCTGGTGCATTTTCCTGTACTGCTCTCAGTTCATCCCACGTATCTACAGTGTCTAACAACATGGTCAATTCAGTCATTTCCTGGATTCCCCCCACTTTTGCATCAGTGTGAGAATATCCCTGCTCCGCGCAATAACGCGCTACCTCATCCGCATACTTATTTCCTAGTGATACAAAATCCGTGTTTTTGGTATGAGCTACACATTTGACCACAGCTATGGCCAAAGGTTTTTGCAAAGCCTCTAACAGAAGTTTCACGAATTCTCCATTCCTAATAGGAGAACCCGAGGAGGTCATGTAACCTCTTTGAGACCACAACTGCCCGTAATCATGAACTACGCCGAAACCATACTGACTATCGGTGTATATAGTGACTCGAAGTCTATCGCCTGCTAAGCAAGCACGAGTCAAAGCCACAATTTCAGCTACCTGCGCGGAGTGTACTCCTTCCAGGCAAGCGGCTTCTATAACTCTGGTAATCGTGCATACTGCATAAGCTGCTCTCAGCTGACCGACATCGTTTCTTACGCATGAACCATCAACGAAGAAAATTTCGTCTGGGTCTGTCAATGGCTCATCTACGATATCAGGTCTCGGTTTGGTACATAGTTCAGTCACATCGAGGCAGTCATGTTCTGTACAATTTTCATCTTCCACTTCATTCGGAAGTGGCATCAAGGTTGCAGGATTCAAGACAGAGCATCTCTTTAGGGTCACATTCTCGGCAGCCAGTATGACCTGCTCGTAGCGTGTGAGCCTGCTATTCGTCAGATGCTGAGTCTTCGTCCTTGTCATTAACAGTTCTACAGAATGTGGTACATACACTTCTAACGGATGACCCATAACTACGCTCTCAGATCTTTCAATGCTGACACCCGTTGCAGCTACGGATTTGAGACATCCGGGCAACGCTGCGGCTACTGGATCTAATGTAGCCGAAAAGTACGCCACTGGCCTGCGCGCATCTCCATGGACCTGTGCTAATACCGCTAAAGCGCATCCCTCTCTCTCGCAGCAGTAAAGCAAAAAAGGTTTTTTATAGTCTGGCATTCCTAAAGCCGGGGCGCGACATAAGTCCTCCCTCAGCTGCAAAAACGCCATCAAACAATCTTTGTCCCATGGTACCGGATCACTTACTCCTTTGTGCGTCAGTTGTAATAACGGTTTTGCCTTCAGTGAAAAGTTTGCTATCCACTGTCGACAATAACCAACCATGCCTAGAAACATCCTGACTTCTCTTTGTGTTGTAGGCGCGTTCATTTTCATAATCGCCTCTATTCTGTCTGGAGACACCTTCCGCTTTCCCTTTTCAATCCTATGGCCCAAGTATTGCACCTCAGTCTTACAATATTGCAGTTTACTTGGAGACACCTTGTGTCCGTTCTCGGCCAAGTGATTTAACAAGGTGATGGTGTCTTCTTTGCAAGCTTCCTCAGTTTCTGACGCAACCAGGAGGTCGTCTATGTACTGGACCAGAACTGAATTCTTGGGCAGTACTAGACTCTCAAGATTTCGTTTCAATAACTGGTTAAAGATCGATGGGCTTTCTGTATACCCCTGAGGGATACGACACCATGTTAAGACGCGATCTTCCAGCTTGAAAGCGAAAAGATATTGGCTCTCCTCATCTAATGGTATCGAAAAGAACGCCTGGCACAAATCTATCACGGTAAACCATTCAGCTTGGAACGGTATCTGAAACAATATGACTGATGGATTCGGTACCACTGGACAACATGAGACAACAATGTTATTAATCTTCCGAAGATCTTGCACTATTCGGTATTTTCCACTAGGTTTCTGCAAACCCATGATCGGGGAGTTACATGGACTTCCCACGATCTCCTTCAGTATTCCCTGCTTAATCATGGATTCGATCACAGGCTTAATCCCTGCAATCGTCTCTGGCGTTAGCTTATACTGTGGTGTTCTTGGATACTCAGCATGGGGTCTTACCAAGATTTTTACCGGTTCCACTCCTTTGATCAATCCTATTTCTTCCCCAGAAAAATCCCATACCTCAGCTGAGACTTTCTCCCTCAAATCTTGTGGAAGCTCCTCCACTGTTAAAGTAGGATAAAGTTCCACGCATTCCTTCGAGTTCACAACTTTGAAATCTGCGTCCTCATCATTGGTCTGCACTTCTACTCCCTCAGGTGTGCAATGTATCGTGCAATTTAGTTTGCACAGCAAATCTCTCCCTAATAAGCACACAGGACTAGAATCGCAGATCACGAACTGGTGTTCGTCACTGTAATTCCCTATTCTCACTGACACTGGTTCGGTCAGAGGATTCGTCATCCTCTTGTTTGCAACTCCTACCACCTGAACCATTTCTCCTGATATTGGCAGACCCGGGACTACCGCAGATCTCAACGTGGATCGAGTGGCCCCTGTATCCACCAAAAAGGTCGTAGGACATCCCGCTATTTCCGCTTCTACGTATGGTCCTCTCTGATCTACTTCCAAGGCGGCTCCTAGAGTACAGTCTTCGTCCCTACTCGCCCGCTGCCCTGTAAGAGGATCAACGTAGTAACATTCCTCTCCTCCTACAAACAATGGCATCTGTCTGTAGGTTTTCCCTCCGTTTGAGATGCGAGGTGGTTGAGGAAACGGGGCTCGAGGAGTCTGAGTCCCCCCTTTGACAAACTTGCCTTTCGGGACTGTGGCTCCCTTAACCACGTTGTTCTGAACCTCCTCCTCCTCCTGCTCAAATTCCCCTGACTCAACATTGTAAGGACACTCGCGTCGCCA
The DNA here is from genome assembly GCF_964263255.1 of Lissotriton vulgaris. Classification (NCBI taxonomy): domain Eukaryota; kingdom Metazoa; phylum Chordata; class Amphibia; order Caudata; family Salamandridae; genus Lissotriton; species Lissotriton vulgaris. The sequence goes on from NC_141691.1 coordinate 1,855,811,126, forward strand.
GTGTCCCACCTCATTACACTGATGGCATCTCGTCGTCTTTTTCAGTGTCGCGATATCCATTCTCGGTCTCGGTCTTTCTTCCTCGTCTCTGCTCTGATTATTCTGTTTCTTTGCCTGCGTTCCTGTTCCCTGCTGTCGCTGTTTATCCTTTCCAGCAGCTTGCATTTGCACTAGCATTAATTTTTCTTTAAGCTTCTTCGCCTTCGAGTCTATCTCGTCACTACAGTACCTTGCATACCTCAGAATCTCATCCAAGGGTTTGTTCTGCCAACAGATCAGATGCTGTTGGATCATTAGGCATATTTCTGGTCTTAATCCTAAGACAAACTTTGAAACAAACTGTCCTATGTCTTTGGGATCCATCACATCTAACCCGCTGTATTGCTTGAATGCTTTCAGCAATCGCTCGTAAAACTCATGCACTGTCTCTTTCGGCTCTTGGGTAGTCCGATCTATCTTAACCCAGTCTATGTCTTGTACCGGCACTTTCTCTTTTAGCCATGTTATTACTCTTTCGTACTTTTCCATGACTCTATCAGATGGACCATTCGTCCGGGTATCTCTTGATGGCTCATGAGTGGGCCAATCAACACTAAGCTTGCACGCCGTCCATAAGTCTCCGGGTACTACGATATCGAACAGTGTGTTCAAATCGACCCACAGTACCTTTGAAATCTTCACGAATCTTTCTACCTGCTTATACCACTCGACAGGATTATCTCTAAGCTTTGGGAAGGAATTGGTGAATGCCGCCAAATCCCCCCTAGTCCAAGGCACATGAACGTAACTTCCATTCGCGATTTCTCGCAAAGGGAAGGCTTCCATTCGCATCAAGTCTGTGTCCTGGGAGCCCTCAAGTACACTCCGTCTAACAGAGCCCTTTCTGGACCATCTTTCCTCCCATCTATCTAGATCTCTCCATATTCTGATACTTACGATCAATTCCCTTATGTGCACTTTCAGCGCGATCGTTCTGCGATCATCCAAATCCTGATCCGTGCAAGTTAGCCTGTGGTTACTCTGTAAAGCCTTAGTTCTTGACAGGTCTACCATGTACCTGTTTGCTAAATTAGATAAGTTCTCATGAACTGACCTCGCTCTTCGAGTAATATCTTTGGATAGAAACAGTATCTCATCTGGTGTATACGAGTTTAATCTCTCTAGTTGCACAGTGCCATCAATCAATTCATCCAGATCTGCCTTCAAACTCATCACATCAAGCCGTTTCGCTTTTATTTCGGCTTTCAGCATTTCAGTTCTATGTTCCTCCCTCATATCCCTCTCACTTCCACTATGCGCCCTACGCCTGAGCACAGGTGAGTTATGAGGAGTCTTCCTTCCATCTCTTCGTTCCCACCCTTCTAGATCCCAAGCCTTTCCGTCGTCCCGTGGGGTGTGGTGGAATAAGGCTCCTTCCCCCAACCCTACGTTCCGATTTTTCGACTCGGTTTCTCCAGATGTGAGATAGGATCTACCGTTCTGTTCTAACCCATTATAACTTGCTTGTTGTCGGGTGTCACTTAACAAACGATAGGGTCCGTCACGACCCTCCATGTTCCCGTGATCTTTTTCGCGATCACCGGAAGAATGGCGAGACGTTTCGCGACTCCCTATGTTTTCGTGACTCCGACCACTATCCCCGGATGCATGTCGAGACGCTTCGCGACTCTCCATATTTCCGTGACTCCAATGTCTCGCATTCTCACCTGGGACATGGTGTGTGCACCTGAAGGTATTCCGGTACTCCTGTGTCCTATGTTCCCCTTCACTGAAGGTGACACGAGGCACTTCGCCACACCCTGTACTTCTGTCTTCGCACATTAGCCTATTGCTGTTATCAGTGGGATAAGTATCTCTTCTGCTCTCTTGGCTTCCTCCCTCCCACTCGGGGCTGCTTTCGCCAGCTCCACAATGAGAGAGAATCCTGTTATCCTGCTCTCTCCACTCGGATCCCGTTTCTAAACTTTTATTCCGAGCTTCTTCGGCAGCGTCCCATTCTCTCAGGTATTCCCTTAATTCCTTATGGGTTTTTGGTTTAGGACCCCTCAAATCCATTGGCCCTCTTCGATCTCCCTGTTCTACTCTGGGACCTGTTGCAGAATCTAATGGGGTACTCCGACTTATTGGTGCTCGTATTTGCCTGTGGGAATTCGTTGTGGCATTCCTATTCTCTTCTTCTGCTCTTTCATTGTCCCATCGTGCCTGTTCCTCCTGCTGGACCCCTTCCGGGTTGTAGATTGACACAATAGGGCCTATGGTGACCGGGACCTGCAAAGCGTCCGGCATTTGGTATGTCCTAGCGCATTGCGTCTCCGGCACCTTCTGGACCACAAATCTTCCCACTACTCTCTGTTCAGGACTAGCTTGGGGTATTTCTACGGTCTTAGTAGCGTCCCACTCTGATACCGGGATCGACCTATATTCTCCCCACCTAGTTCCGTCTACTTGCGGTAATATGGGACTCGCAAGTTCACCGCTGTATGGAGGTGGTTTATCTGTTAACAGCCTGTCTATTAAATCCTCCTCCGTCTCACTTTCCTCATCTTCCTGTTCTAGAGGTTTCCTTTCTCCCGTAGCCTCTATCATGGTGAACAGTTTGTCCGCTTCTACCTTCTGCACCCTCCATTTCTTAGCTTCTTCGTCCCATTTAGCATCCTGCACTGCCTTTACCGATCTTCTCACTCTTTCTTGGCGCCTCTTTACGCCCCTCTCGTGTGCTGTTCTAAACCACACACCAAGAGCTTCAAATTGTGTTGGCCTCGGTAGAGGTCTCATTGAAAGCATCGTCGCCTTCAGTTGGTTCAACACTTCTAATTTAAACGTTCCAAATCTTGGAAACGCCAGTTCTTTTTGCCCTTCAGTTAGCCTATGCCACTCGGAAATCCACAATATTGAATTTAAGCCTACATTTATTGCCATATGATATGCTGGTGTGCCTTCTGGTGGAGCTTCTTCTCCGGCATATAAATTTCTCCTTTTCTTTTTAAAGATTTTCCCTAAACCCTTAAAGCACTTCATTTTTGATGATATTTCTTACCTATTTGCGACTTGATAACAACCACCAATCCCTGTACGACTCTCGCTAATCAGCCTATCCCAGCACGGTTCTACACTGACGTCACTTGTCTCTTCTTCAGCAGCTTCCCTCGTTTTCTCGACTCGTCTCACGATTTCACATGCGTTTTCATTCATACATTGAAAAGTGACTACTTCCGTCCAAGCGATCACTTTTCTCTGACTGTACGGCCACAGTCTAACTGTAATTGTCACCTCAACTGGCACAGCGTCTTTCCTCTTACGGTCGGACACTTGCCTCAACTGATAGGTTACTTACACACAGTAAACGTACGACCAGCGTCCGCTACTCATTCACTCACACATACGCTCCCCCTATCATCGGTCTGTCGGGAAATCAATGGTACCTCATGACCCCCTTTCAATGGTAGACAAATTACTCTAGGTGTTCGATACACCCGAACCACTTAAGTCCTCTGGACATAAGATTTCATCCAGTTGCGCGCGCTCACAACCTTCCCTCAATCACACTACAGGCATTCAACTCCGCTTGACATTACAACACAGGAACAACATAAAACACCGCAATCTTACAACGCATGACCCTTATACTCACTCTCGACCGACTCTGCTGCTTTTCTCTCGACGCACCATCAGCACCGTCTTCGGCTGCAACTCTTCTTCTGGTCGACGATGACTAGGGACCTTGGGGTAAACTAACCTGGCCTAGGTCGTCTTCCTCAAGAAGATAACCATCAAATTCTGCTACCAACTGCGGGGAACGGGATTTTGATATAAATTTATGATATTGATAAATTTAATAAAGAATCCCATTCATCTGTTTTGGATCGTTGCTATCTGTCATTGAGGAAAGGACCACCCCCGCATTGGTTAGACAAACCCCATTAACTGACGCCACTCTGAAGAACCACTTACAACTGATGAAGTTTCAAGAGTTTATATAAAGATTAATTTGAATACGATACAATCCAATCAGGATAAAATCTCAAAGTATACAAAATACAAAATCAATTTCAATATCAGCCGCTTAAGCTTCGGTGTGAAGTGGTTCCTTCTGCGTCATCTGCAGTAAGATAAAAACAATAATCGAGTTAAAACTGTCCCTACTCTATGCTATGTGACAACCCTACTTCGCAAGTTTCTCTTCCCTAAAAAGGTGTCAGCAGTTTGACTCCCTAAGAAGTTCAAACTCTCTTAGCCTCTAAAGGAAATCTTAAGTTTCAGAAGCAGTATCCTATCTGCCTACCCATCCGCTCTCTAAGGGTCCTCGGCCTACTGCTCCCTTGCGCTTCTGATGTCTCAGCGCATCTGCTCAAGGCATCTACCTTTCGCCCTTGCTCTGAGCAATTCGTCTCGCTGTTCCTAATCTCCCAATTGCTACCTCCTCATTGCTACCTCCTCCCCGGGGTGCTGTCCCTAAAATACACAATCACAGTGTGGGTGGAACGCCCCTTGACGCCCACCACGGACTTTCCCCGATGATGTCAACTTCCTGCTTCTTCCATTGGTCCACTCCTTGCGTCGTCCGTTAAGTTGACCCTTCTCCTTTGGATGTCATCTTCATCATTTCATCGTCGACATTTATCGATTCTTTCAGATCATGTAACATATGAATTTTGGACAAGGCCTTAACTTTATGTCTCTTAACTTGACCCTGCTAGGTCCTGTGAATGGTCTTGTCAAAACATAGTCCACCTCAAGAGTGTCTCTCCTCACGTTCGAGCAATAAGCTCCGTCCGGCATTGTCACCTTAAATCTAACAAGTGCTAGACTTCTCGGCTCTCATGTCCACATCAAGCTATTTACGACCTTCACAAGACCACTAAATTACATTTCATGTGACTATGCTCCTTCGAGCTCTTGACCAGTTAGGTTACATACACAAATGACCTAAACTCTTCCAGCATTCCTACAGAAACCCTCTACACAGCATAACCTTTGGCATACATTTATATATTCGTACTTTAGCAAAAGCCTTAGTTATACTTAAACATTCTACATCAAATACATGAAATACATAGTATACGACTGTATAGAATATAACTTATGCATTCTCCTTGGTTACATCTTTATGTGAGTTCTCTTATACATTTATCCACGTTTCTCCACGTTTACGTCTTTCCATGTTACATTTCTCTCGCCGCTTTTCCCAATGTAAAGTTACACATTTTAAGGTTACACACGTACACGAATTTTACTGTGCACGCTCTATATTTCCTAAGCATTTCTACACATTTCTATACATTTACCCTTCATGTATGCGGGTCTTCTAAATCTAATGCATTTTGACGTATGAATACGTTTACATTTCCTATACCATGTTATCACATTCATTGGCCTTTATGATATAGTCACCAACTTTACATTACGATGTGCGTTTCATTCCTACGTTTATAACATATAAGTCTAAATATGGCTACTATATACTTTCTATTCAAATTGCGCTCTCTCAGACTCCTTCAGGATTTCCCTGAATCTGGGGCTTGCTGACTACTTCTACAGAAACGTATATTAGTTTAAAAAGCTGCTGCATGAACATTTTGTGGGGCACAGTAGCTTAGGAAAGTACAATTAGCTGTCTGACTCTTGCAATATTTTGGTTTAATTCCGTCGTTCTTAGCAGCGTGAGGCTTACAGCACTTTACATTGTGCATACACCTCGCTATGGCTCTCCAGCTCTTTTCCCATAATACACATATTTATTGGGCTGCCCCTACTGGTATTAAGACTGTAGTGGTTGATTGTTTTCTGATTTGACTCACTCTTTGGACAGCAAATTCTAATAAAAATATACATATACCTAACAACTATTACTTCTTCATCGTGACATCATCCCGCTGTGAAACTTGACAGTAGAGAAAGATACCCATAAAAAAAATAAACGAATAGAAGCACATATAGCAATGCTTAGTTGTACAAAATATTGGCTACAAAGAGGCTAGTTATTCGGGAAACGGCTTCAAATTGTTTCAGTTGTACACCAAAAACCCTCCCACCCCCCAGTTTAGACATCAGGTCTGGTTCTAGAGGGTGGGCCGGGTGGACCAGGCACACCCAAACATGAGCCTGGCCCACCCAAACAGGAGCCTGGCCCACCCAAACATGAGCCTGGCCCACCCAAACATGAGCCTGGCCCACCCAAACAGGAGCCTTGGCCCTCGCAGTGAGTGCTTGAAGGCAGGCCCCAACGCCTTTGGGATCAAAGGGCTGTCTGTGTGTGTGTGTGCGCCCGGGCTGAGACAGCTTCCCGGGCGCACAAATAAACACAGACAGTTTTAGAGATCATCGCAGCCGCACCCGAGTACTTCACAGGTCTTTAAAAGACCACTTACATGTTAACGAGGCTTTGCTTATTTTTTCACCCCTTCATCTCCACGTGACAAAAGGCGACAAATCCTTTCTTGGACAACAGGGTAACCTTTGCCTACTGTTCTGCTTCCTGGATATTTCCCAAATGCCCAGATAACGCTGGTGATTAATGATCCTGCTGGAGAGCAATCATTTGTCTGTTAGTAGTTTTTAAATGCAGATTAACTGTATATTTTATGTGGATAGCTCAGTGGGTTACTGCCTTTGTCACAGAGATCCCTGTGTTTCTTGCAGTTCAGAAGTTACAATCATAACATAGGACAGCGACCAATGAACTGTCATCAAAGAGCTGCATACAAACATGAATGGTATAGTAAGAACTTCCCTTTTTTTGTTTTGTGATATAGTTAGAACTTCCCTACTCTTTCATTATTCTAATGTTGCTTAAATTGATTATGTTTGGGCAGATATACATTTTTATCAGTAAAGCTGACCCCCATGGAATACTCTTTAAATCCTAAGGTTGTGTTTCCCCAGACCAAACCCTCTTAAAATATACGGCCCACCAGTATGGATGACATGCGACTCATACGCCTTGTAATCCTCATTGGCTTATTTGACATTTCCTGTAGACCGATTTACATACTTGTATGATTCATTGTCTCCGTATAATGTGTGCGTGGTGTAAATTACTGACACGAACTACAGTGATATGAGTAGCGCTATACAACAAATGAAATGTATATGAGAGAGGGGCTACGTAAAGATGGAGGGTGACAGTGAGGGAATCCGAGGAAGAAGTCATGAGGGGTAGGGGAGAACTAGGGAGAGATGAGGGGCACTGGTGGAGGGGGGCAGTGAGGGAATCTGAGCAGGAGGTCAATAGAGTGGCCATGGAGGGATGAGGGGCACTGTTGGAAGGTGGTAATAAAGGTATTTATGGAGAAAGAGGTTATTGGTGCAGCGCCAATAAAGACTTTCGCATCAGTGCTGAAGCCGGCCCTGTCATGGCCTTTCTGTTTTTTTTAATTTAATTTGCAGTCGGGTCATAAGGGCTGCTGTGGAACATACTTTAAAGTGCGTGCTAATTATATTTACTGCTATATTCAATATTTTAAGTTTGAAGGTGATTTTACTAATGTTTTCACCGGGAGAATTTAAGTGGAGCCCGACTGTGCCTGATATGGGGCTGGGGCCCAAGGTCAGCTGTGAGTTAAGTTGCACTGAAGACTAGTAGTGGATAATCAAGGCTGTAAAGGAGTGCGTTGCAGAGTCCGTGGTCAGGTGGAGGTAGTAATGAAGAGGTATTCTCCCTGAAGGATCGCACCGAGGGAGCCCGAGAAGTATCACTTGCCTGATACTCCCACCTCAGAAACCTCCTCTTTCCATCAAAGGAACATTACATGGAAAAAACTATTTTTGAGAGTGATAATATTTAGAAAAACATTTGGAAGAGAGTGTGTGTTACTGGGCCTTGTAAGACTAAGAAGAAATAAAGGAGGGCCCTGATGCAGGTCTGCCTAGACATATATGTGACAAATCGAGCTCGTAGTGGCCCACCCAAATGCTCCCTCGGCTCATCTAAATAAAAATTCCTGGTGCCCGGCCTGTTAGACATTGAGCATTGATGGAAGACTTTACAGTCACCACCCTGCTTTACTCCATCTACCAAATTTAGGCCCCTTGTGTCACCCGTGCGCCACATCTTTTATGGGCAAAAGTGATGCACCAGCGTTGCAAAGGAGTTTGTAAATAAGCCCCTTAGAGCTCACTGCTGCCCCTGTGGTATACTCTCTGGGTCGGTATGAACCGCCGACTTTTAACAGCGTGGTGAATGTCCGTCACTGAAGAATACTTTGGCCAAACTTTTTTCCTTTACAAAACAAACCCAAAAGGAGGAAAAACAAAGAGGCATTTTCTCCCATTGTATGTGGGTCATTATTTTTTTATTTTTACCTTCTGGTAGGAAAGGACAGTTTAAAAAAAGCCACTTTACCACCTACTTTATATTGGACAGCTGTCAGAGCAGAGCTTACGCCGTTGGAGTAAATTTTACTCCACTGGCATGAACCTGGTGGTCTACCTGATTCTAAATTAGACAGGTACTCGTCGCCACTGAGACAGTGCGCCCCCTCTGCCAAACTCGAAATCAGGCCCTTAATCTCTGCGAAAACCACCGATCCTAGAGGCAGATGCATCAAGATTCCATTTTGCAAATCCTAAATAGCGATTTTCTGCGAATCGCTATTTAGAATTAGAAAAATGGAATGTATGTAAAAAATCGCTATTTTTTAGCGATTCCTTATTATTCTTTATTTGCGAATTCGCATTTTGAGAATTCGCAAATAAAGAATAATTTCCAATGCATTCCTATGGGCCAGGAGGCCCATAGAAATGATAGTGCAATAATTCTCAAATTGCGAATTCGCAATTTGCTAATCGCAATTTGAGAATTATTTCAAGGGTGCAGGGGTGTCTCAAAGGCACCCTGCTGCACCCCTGAAATGTACATGTGTGTGCATGTGGCACACATACATGCCCTATGGGCATGTATGTGTGTCACATGCCACCCTCACAAATGCCAAATAGGGCATTTTTAAAAGAAATCGCAAATTACCACCAACTACAAGTTGGTGGTAATTTGCGATTCCTTAACACAAAATCGGAATTTCTAAATGTTTCATACATATCATTTAAGGAATCGCAAAATTTGAGATTCCTTAAATGCTATGGCAAAATAAGGAATCGCAAATTATTGCGATTCCTTAAATTGCGATTTTTTCATACATATGAAAAAATGCAAAAAGGCCATTTGCGAGTCGCAAAGGCCGAAATTCTGCGAATTTCGGCCTTTGTGAGTTCTAAAAGCCTTGATACATCTGGCCCCTAATTTCTGACATACTGCCTCGGTAACGTGAACAGAAGCTCCCAAAACGAATCTATTTATAAAAGAGAGACATACAAACACAAATAAATATACTTCTAAGGGTGCTGAGAAGTACTGTACAAGGAATTGATCGGAATGAGATTCTTATAGATCCGAGATCGCTCTGGCATGCACCAGGCAGACATGAATGATACAGACCAGCCTCAACGTTTGAGGGAGGGTGACTGAGCTGGACGTGTTACTGCATTTATTAGAGCGCACACAGCTATTTACAGCGTGATGATCTCATAATATAAAGTGGGAACAACGTGGGCTGTCCAATTATTTTCTGGGTTAAATGATTTACTTGTAATTGACTTCACCCAATAAATTGTAAACACTGCCTTTTAACCAACAGACTTTACTGTGTGGTCTGTGAGAGCGAATTATTAAGTGCCATCTTGGTGCATGTTCCCGAGACGTTCAGCTATCACTCCACAAAAACAAGATATGGTGCTAAAGAGTGAAAAACTTGCAACCAGAAAAAAAGAGTAATTTCTCATCGGAAGACAGCGACTAAAATCCTCATTAAAAGTGTGCTATGGGGGTCATTAGGATTGCGTTTTTTTCCGGATCCTCCGGGCCGGCGGAAGTGTCCGCCAGGCCCGAGGATGCGGAAAAACCGCTGCGGAGCCTTCAAAGACCCCCTGCCAGATTAGGATGGCTGGGGGGTCAGGAAGACCGTCAGGAAGACCGTCCGCCGCTTTTTTGCCACGGTCGCCTTACGACCGCGGCGGAAAAGCTCTAATATGGAGGTGGTGTCTAACAGACACCGCCAGCCATATTAGGATGGGGTGAACAGATGCCTTTCCGCGGCGGCTTCTCCGCCGTGGAAAGGCATACGGGGATTTCTTTGGGGACCCAGGGTGACAGGGGGTGGGGGGTGCACATTTGCATGCACAAAGCGGCAGGCACCGCGTGGTGCCTGCCGCTTTGTGCATACAAATACGAAGCATGCATTTTTAACATTGCGGCGGGTGCTGCTAGAAGCAGCACCCGCCGCAATGTTAAAAATACAGGATGTGACCGCCAGGGTGGCGGTCACATCCTAATTTGCACGGAGGGACTGCCGCTGCCCCTGCGGACGGTCCCTCCTCCTCTGGGGTGGCAGACGGACACAGGTCCATCCGCCATCCTAATAGGGCCCTAATTAGGAATCTGGTTTCACGAGCCACCATAAATGTCAGTCCCCTGGGGAAGGGTATTTATTTATGCTGATGAATAACTAATATTCCTAATTTTCCACATTGAAATAAGGAATAACATAGTTCCTGCACCAAAATCTGCATATCCCAGTGTTTAGTGGGCATTTATTTATACCTGTTAGGTTTCAGCAGACTGTCAGACTTTGTCGCACCCGTATAAATATACTGCACAGCTTACAATTGTGATCACTTTGCAAACAGGTGTTTGTGCAGGGGCTGCGATTAACTGGATCATTTTTAATGAGGGCCCAACTCGCATTTGGAGTGGATTAATAGCATGAATTGTTTCAAACTGAACTAGTATTGTCACAGATTCTTCTTTTTATGTGCGGCCTATAGACAGCTATAGCTGTCTGACCAGCCATATGAAATGAAAACACTCATAACTTAAAGATGCAAACATACATACAAACAGTTCTGTTCAGCTGCCATCGATATTTACCTACGCCTACAGCATGGAGCATTGGGTAACCCACTTCAGCCTTTGACTCTCTTGCATTGCCATCTGTACCCCTCCTATGTGCACATCCACATCCCCCTAAAAACCAGTGAACTTCTGCGTCAGTGCTGGATTGGCCAATATATTACTTTGTCAATGCTTTTTTCAATAGTTTTATTTTTCAGTATGTTCATTGTGTGTTTAAATAATTATTCAGGTTATACTAATTCCAAGTCAAAAGTATACTTTCTTTGCACCAATAATAATCACAGTTTCCTCTGAAATTAATAAAAATTAAAAATGAGTTGCATACCTGTAACAGGTACAATGTGCCTGCCAGGAAGCACTTGTATTGTTCTATTAACTCGTTGACCGCGGCTGGAATTCTACCGCGGTGCGGTGATTTATGACTGAGCGTGGTCAGGATGGTCCCCGGCCGTCCTCCACACACGCCTACCATGAAGACGGATGGCCGGGGGCCGTCAGATGCACGCAAAGGGTTAATACTATATGCAATGGTTGCATTTTTTAATTTTTTTCTTTTTATTGCAATCCTACTGCTGCCCTGTTTACACAACAATCGTTTTGCTTATTTTATGATTTTTATGGCATATACTTTGAATAGAGGAATTTAGCAGGAGATGTGAGCAGAGAGATATGGCAGTATTTCTTGAGTTCACTTCAGTCGGCAGTAATTTTTGTAAGAAGGGGTTTGACCTCTGCGTGTTTCCATTCTTCTGGGAAGGTGGCTGGGGTGATCGATGCATTGAAATGGAGGTGAGCTTGTTGCTGATCTTTTTGCTCTCGAGGTTGAACATGTAGTGGGGACAGAGGTCATTGAGTGATCCTGAGTGGACGGAGCTCATGATGGCTGTAATGTTCTGAGTTGTGAGCTGGTTCCAGGCAGTGAGTAGGGGGTTGGGGTTAACATCTGTGGGGGCAGGAGGCTGTAGAGGTTGGTGGGTTGAGGTTACAATTTTTATAGATGGTGGAGATCCTCTCCTGCAAGTCCGCCAGTGTGTTGCAAAGTTCCTGGGAAAGGGTGATGGTGTTTTCGGTGGCTGAGGGGTTGGACAGCTCTCTGATGATGTTGATGAGTGTTTTGTTGTGGTTAGAAACTGGCTTTAATATGGTCAGCCAGGGTGCTCCTTTTCGTATCTTTCAGGAGTTAGTGGTATTAGGTGAGGGTTGCCTTGAAGTTGTGGCTTGGTCTGAGGGCTCCTTGCTGGTGCACCATTTCCTTTCTAGTAAATTGTGTTTCGTGGTTCTCAGTTCCATGGTGTATCCACTGGTGTGTTTGGTGGACATCTTGGGTCTGGAGGGCTTAACGGGGTGACTTCGTTGGTGTAGTTGGTGATCCAGGTGGAGAAGTTCTTGACAGCCTGTTCTAGGTGTTCTAGGTTGGTTGTGGTGTCGGAGTAGAGGGTGTTAAGAGAGTCAGTGCACTGGCTCTCTGACTCTTTGTTCCATCTGTGGCGTGAGATGCTAGGTGGCTTGGTGGTGGTGCTGGGGGTCTGGTGATGGTGAAGTGGACAATGGCATGGTCTGTCTATTTTTGCTAGGTGACATGACTATATGTGACTCTGTTACTGTCTGTGAAGATGGGGTCAAGTGTGTATTACGTGTTGTGGGTGAGGTTAGTGATGAGTTGGGCGAGTCCGTGTTCATGCTTTCCAGGAGGTCAACAGTGTTGGTGTCACAGAGGTCGTGGAGGTGAAAGTTGAGGTCTCTGTGGAAGATTTAGTGTTTGGTGTCAATGGTGAATGAGATTATGTTGTGGATGGAGTTGAAAGAACTGGGGCATGGTCCAGGAGGTCTGTAGGGAAGGGTTGTTCTGCCGTTGGTTTGGAGTTGGAAGTTGAGGTGCTTCATGATCAGGGTGGTGTTGTCTGTGGAGTTGTGCAAAGGATGACTTCTTTGTCAATTAGATCTATTCCGCTGTCATATAGTTACTGCTTTTCAATATATTGTGTTAAGTTAGCATGAGCTTATTAAATGTTTAAACTACATATTTTCCTTCGGCTTCAGTTTGCACACGACACATAATTGTTATTGTAGCTTTCAACCTAGACGAAAGATGTGATTTATTTGAGAATAATATGTTATTGCTCTGATATCAGTTGTGCTTGGCACACTTGGTACACTGTCTGCACACTGAGAACTGCACCCTCTAAGAATAACCTAAGACAAGGTTGCTGGGAGGCCTGATCCTCGCACCATATTAGACATAACACAAATAATGTTGCTGCCAACATTGGGCTCTAAGCGGGTTTAAGATAGAGTTACCGAGAATGCAAAAACACACTTGATGGTGCTTCGCATGCAGAGAGCTGGTAGCTGATGATGTGATCTTCTCCTACTGACATTTAGAGGTATGGGCCCGCCCTGCTAAAACCCAAATGAGACCTTCTTAGATATAATATAGTATGCTAAATAGGGTGCGCGAAATATAGGTGATACAGATTTCTATTGATTTTTGCATTATAATATGCTATCACCGTTCACTTACTATGGATTAGTGACTATGCTGATAACTCTGATTTTTATAATATGTATGTTGGTATTATATAAGATACTGCGTTTGAGAACCTTGCATTGAAAAATAAATATTTCACACTTGCACGTGTGTTCTTTTACTCCCCGTTGTGGTTTGAAATGATTATAGAGCGAAAGAGTGTTCATGTGTTCCACGATACCTGAGGTAACCTAAGTTCATGTTCTGGTTTGTCTAAGTCATTGGGAGTTTGTTATGACCAATGAGACACTGTAGCTAGCTCGGTAAGGGGATTTCTGATACTAAGGTGAGTTTTGGGTCACCCTAATTCACCAAGGTTCTAGATCTCTGTGCACAGTTCTGTGGGAGAACGGAAACCCTGCTACATGGCGCCCAACGTTGTTGGCCTTATATCATGACACTCGAGTAGTATATCATTCAAACCTTAACCCCTGCATTCCCATTTCCGGAGAATGGTGGTGTCGGCAAAAACCTACCTATTTTTGAAATAGGTCTTTTCAAGCTTGAATCTATCTAAAACGGTTTCCTTGAATTGCTAACCAGTTGTGCTACAAAGTAATCTTTGTTTTTTCACGTTCCTGTGCAGTCATGGCACATGCCGTGGACATCCCGCTGCATAGTCGCATTGCGGTGCGTGATCATTTGCGGACTTATGATGTGCCTGCTGAAGGCTTGGCTGTGTTTCTGGTGGTGAGTGCGGAACATGCGTACCCATACGAACTGTTTTATTCGTGGGTGACATTTCCGGCAGTAGACGCTAATTCTGGTGTGTTCCACTCGTACACTCCGTCACCTGTACCTGCTGAATATGCTCCGTACAGAGCACAGGAAGTACCTATTGATGTTTGGCAGCATGGAGTTTGGTTTGGTGGCGCCCTACCACACGCTTTAACCGCTCCGAGGTTAGGTCCTTTGTCCATTCCGGGCACAAATTGGCCCGCTTTGGCTGGATTTACTCCTCACCCTAATCACGCCACTTGTAATGTGGCTGACCTTAGGCGACTTCATGTAGTCGCCATTGCCGTGATTAGAGCCCTTGTACATTACACAAGTCGTAATGTTCAGGGGGCAGCCCCTAGAGGTGCAGCCCTTCCGGCAGGGCAGTCTGGTTTGAAAATCAGTCCTGTCATGGTGAATTCCGTTATGGGCAAGAAGCCCCAGGATAAGGATGATTTTCCTTTCTGGCTTGCCGAGAAATTTGACCGGCTGGAGGCGGTGTTTCCTAATACGACTCCTGGTGAGAAACACCGGATTCTTACGCTTAGTTTGCCGAAAGATTTGGCCCCTGAGCTTGTTGACTGTGAGACCTGGGGTAAGACTTTTGCGGCTGTTTATTCGAGGTGCTTTGGCTCCCCGTCTGTGTCCAATCTGTCTACGGTCCTTAAACGTGTTCAAGATGATCACGGGCTGGAATCGGCGGTTGAGTTGGGTATGCACCTATGTGGCTCCTTTGATGCGGTTTGCGATCTGATCCTTGCGAATGTCAAGGGGGATGCAGTGAACTTTCAGGTGGCTAACGCTTTGGCGCTGATTCCCAATGCCGAGAAACCCCGACAGTTAGCAAGGATAATTGTGGCGGCTTATAAAACCGTGGGTCGCAATAGTAAGGGTAATAAGCCTTTTTCTACTAAGGAGAAGAAGCAGCCCCAGGGACAAGCTTCGGAAACTGACATTCAACCCAAGTCCAAGAAACAAAATTGGCCTAAAAAACAGAATCAGGGTAAGCAGCAGCATCAACAACAAACACAGGTTTCGCGCCCTGCGTCTCCATTGCCTGCGCAGTCAGAACGGGTTTATGATTTGCCCGACAACGCGATGAATAAGTCACCTGAACGATTTCAGGCTTCTGACCAACGCACTCCTCGTTCCTTTCAGGACTCATCGGCTCCGTCAACCGGTGGTGGAGGGGGCGGCAGGGGCCAGGGTGGCCAGCAAGGACGTGGTCAGCCCCGCCCGCGCAACGGTGCAGACAAGCAGGAAGGCTCTACGCCTCAGAGACCGCAGTTTGCCAAGAAGAAAGTCGCAGCCTTAACGGCGCATCGATATGCCCCAGATTGTGAGAACGCGGCTTCGGAATCTGACTTGGGCTCTGACCTTGCTGGACAGCGCGGCGGAGATTACCATAGTGAGAGAGGCCCTCCGTCCACTACTGAAGGTGACAGCGACTGACACTTATGTTGTGATTGAAACAGCTGATACAAGAGTTGCTCCCCGATAGACTTTTTGAAATTGTCCTGTTAATTGAAGGTGACATACAGCATACCATAAAAGGGGTAGTTTGGGAAAATCTTTCGTCTACGTCTGACATTTTGCTTTCGGAGGCTGACTGGCCCACACCTTTTGTGCTCGCAGCTCCACGTGGGGAGGAGGTGATCCTCCCCAGTTTCGCGAACACTGTTTCGAGAGTGGAAGCGCTGCACTTTGTAGAAGAGTGGGCTTTGGCGCTTGCACCGGCTGTGTACCGCAATCAGTGTGGCTGGGATAAATTGTCCCCGAGCCACGAGATTCCTTTACGGTCTCAGCCGCAGCCTCAACCTCAATATCCCATACGACGTGAAGCCAAAGCTTCAGTCACAGCGATCCTTGAACAATTGGAATATCAAGGTGTAATTGAATCGTGTGTGTCACCGATGAATAACCCCCTTTTTTCTGTAAACAAGCCGGACGGCTCTTACCATTTGGTTTTGGATTACCGGCATTTAAACTCACATTGCCGTAACTGTGCAGTACAGAATACTCACGGCTCGGCCCTTGTAAATAGTCTTGTGCGTAAGCGGTTCAAAACCACGCTTGACATTTCCAATGGTTTTTATGCCCATTCATTGGACAGCCTAAGTTCCCAATGGACTTCTTTCACATGCGGCGGGTCCAAAAAATGTTTTGGCGTCTCCCAATGGGCTATAAGAATAGTCCTGGAGTATTTTCCACCCGCATTGTCTCTCTGTTGGAGAGGGTCGACCAAGATGCTTGTTTCTATGTGGATGATATCTATCTCACAGACGATGAACTTTGGGAGCATCTGTGTCGAGTGAACAGTATTATTTGTAACTTCGCAGACATGGGTTACAAGTTTAATTTTGCAAAATCGCACATTGCAGAGTACACAGTGTTGTTTCTGGGCTATGAACTAACTAATGAAGGAAAAGGCTTAGCTCCTCACTTCCTGGAGAAATGCGCACATTTGCGCGCTCCGACAACCCTGAAAAAAATACAGTCTTTACTGGGCTTTTTGAATTTTGGTAGAACATACATTCCGGAATATGCCCAGCGTATCAAGCCTTTGTATGCTTTGATACAACCATCTTTTTACAAATCATGCTGGCTGCCTGAGCATTCAGCTATTCTGCAATCTTTGCAAGCTGATTTTCTCGCTTCTGAATACTTACAGACTCGTGATAACTAGACCAACCTGGTGATAAGAATTGTCCCGGGGACGGTAGGTTTCACGTACCTAACTTTTAATGAAGGAGATGCAGTACCAATGGCTTACAAGTCACACTTGTACACTTTGGCTGAAATGCGCTTTTCCACTGTGGAGAAAGTTTTGACGGCTGTGCAGATGGCAATTCTCAAGGAGTGTGCCCTGTCACAGGGAAAACGCATGTTGGTTGTAACCCCGTGTCCTGCCTTGGAGGCGGTTAAGAAAGCCAGTGTACCAAATTCTAAAGCTTTGCACCCTCGGTGGATTCAATGGGCTGCATCCTTGTCATCCCAGGATGTCACGTTTATTTTTGACGCCACTTTACGGTCGCAGGAGTACTTACAGTATGAATTTGTTCATCCTGCTCCTTTAGCAATGCAGCCGTTGGAGGATTTCCATTGCATCATTTACACTGAAGGTTCGGCGCAAGTTGCACATGGCTCTAAACATGCCTACGTTTCCGCTTGCGCCATTGTGGTCAGTGCCATGGTGAACGATGAGTTCAAGTCCAGTGTCGTGCACACGCAGACGCTTGGGGACTGCACCGCACAATTAGCAGAGCTTCGTGCTCTGATGCTTGCATTAGAGTACGCTGATCCTTGTGTGACGACTTTGATCGTAAGTGACTCTTACTACTGTGTCCAGTCTTACAATGAAAACTTGTTCTTTTGGATTCAGAATGAATTTCGTGATTCCAAAGGTAGCACAATAAAACATACAATGATCTGGGTCCGAGTGGCGGAACTCAAAGAAATGTTGCCACTCGTGTTTGTGATTCATACTCTTGGCCATCAGCGCGTGGGAGTCCACGCTGTCGGTAATTCGCTTGCTGATGAAGCAGCGAAGTCAGCAATATCTAAATACTTAGTTGCAGCAGTCACGAGGTCCAAAAGTAAGATAGATGATGACATCTTGGCGGCTGTTGCTGCCACTGAGAAGGGAGGTAAATATCCTTCGGGGTTCCCTTCGAAGTACACATACCACTTAAGTCCCGATAAGGTTTCTTATGCGAAAATTCCTGAAGTTGGCGATAGTTTGATTCCCAACTCGGATCGCAGAGCTTCTTTGATTACAGCGGCTCATGAAGGTGTGGTGTCTGCGCATGCGGGCGTCTCGGCCACTGTAACTCAGCTACAACAGAGGTTCTGGTGGCGGGGACTGTACAAACAGACGCACGATTATGTCCTTCATTGTAACATTTGCCAGCAGATTAAACCTTCAACTGCTGCGCGTCCGCCTCAGACACAGTTGTACATTTCTAATAAACCACTGGGGTGCGTTTATTTAGATCACTGCGGTCCTTTTTCTTCTGATACTGCATTTAAGTACATCTTAGTAGCAGTTGATTCATGCACACGCTTTGTGTGGTTTTGGCCTCATTGGAGCGCTGATTCACGGACTGTCATTAAGGATTTGCGCGTCTTTGTAGGGATTTTTGCCTGTGGTACCTTCCATTCGGATCAGGGTCCGGCTTTCGCCTCCAAGCATATAAGGATGCTATGGTTTCGTTGGGGGTCCAAGTCAAGTTTTTGTCTCCGTACAGACCCGAGGGAAACAGTGTAGTGGAACGAATGAACCGTGACTTAAAGCAATCTTTGACAGCTCGAGTTATAGGCACTGGCAGAAACTGGTTAGCCCACCTCAATGGCGTGCAGCGTGCGCTTAATAATCTCCCTAGAAGGTCTCTGGGTGGGCGGACCCCATACGAAATGCTCTTTGGTATCAAGATGTACGTCCCTGATCTCAACAGTCTAGACTGTAAGGCCCAGGCCGCGGCCTTTGACGTAGATGAACATTGCAATATTTTACAGGATCTACAAAAGACCAGAGACAGTCTAGCAAAGGAACATTTGCCCTCCACATCGGATGATGCGTTGCAGATCCCGGTAGTTGGCTGGCTACCCCAAGCTGGAGAACTAGTTCGAGAGAAGATCGATAACAAGAAAGAGTTTGGTCCCTCATATCGTGCACCGGTTCGAGTTCTTGGAGTGAAGGGCACGAGAACAGTCATATTACCTCCACTTCCAGGTCGTAAGGAAAACAGATTTATCTCTATAGACAATGTCAAGACACACAGGGTGGCCGATTCTTCATAGCATGACACCGGCTGTATCCTTTCCTTCCATGGTGAGGCATTCTGTGCTGGCTATTACTTCTGGTGCAGAACCGGAGGTGTCCCTCGAGATGCCTGCCATATCCAGTCCTTTATTAAATACTATTCCTGTTACTAACATTGATGAGCTGAACTACACCTATCCTGCTGATTTATCTATGCTAGATTTGCGGACTCGTTTGGCCGACCAGTCCAGATTCTCTTTTGACTCTGTTTCGGAACTTTCAAAGAAACCCTCAACTATTGCAAAATATGCCACCTTATTTAAAAAACATTTTTTAATTCCCCCTTGGACATACATTTGGTTGATTCTATTTTCCTTTTACCTTTTTATGTCAATTGGTTTTGTGTTTTATTTTTTCCGCCTGATCGATGGCCACTATGTTAAAGAAAGAACAGGAATTCGGTACCTTAATGGAACATTGGCCCCTCTTTCCTCTTCACATTCAGCACACAGACTGAAACGAGACTTGAATACAGTCAACATTACTGCTTGGCCTGTCCTTGATGGGATTGTGTGGGATGCGGTTAGATTTCAAATACATGGGCCCACTGAAGTGATTAATGTTCCGAATGTGCTTAGAGTAAACATGGGGATGTGATTAAACAAAATATACGTTCTGATGATTGGGATATTCAGGCTGTAGAAGCATTATTCTCTGATTTGAAATATTATGCAGCTTTTGATGCTGAGGATTTATATTTAGATTCTGTTAATTATGGTGATTTGTTTTGCTTCCAACATTGTGGTAATCATTTTCTGCATAAGACGAATTCCAGGAGGGTTGCTGTGAATTACACACAGTGGGAACACTGCCCAGCTCCATTAATAGGCAGCTCCAGTACATTTCTGAAAAAATACACTTATTTTTATTTCAAAATGACACAAAAGCCCATGTCCAAAGTTAGACTTACCGATACAAAATTGCTGTATTCGAAGTCCTTTCTAGACAAATTAGCTGTAGATGGCTACGAATTCTGGAAAGGAATAATTGACCTTAAATCGGTTTGGGGTACCAAAGATTGGCAGGTACAAGGCACTGAGGCTGTGCACCATGCATGTCTCATCCCGAATCACATGTTGTTTCTAAATTCTACTATTTCCCAAACAACATGCTTTGGATTGGCTACTTCTAAAAAATTAAATACACCAATTATCCCCGAATTGGAAGAATATTCAGGTTGGGGTAATTTTTCTGAATTGTCTATTCGTGAGTTACAGACTCTATTACACAATTCATCCTTTAATGTATCCAGTTTGGATCCGAAGGGTTGGCTGATGTGGCAAAGAAGTGCTGATTCTTGCCAACGTCGTTTTCTGGGTTTGGCTGAAGGGTTCACACAAGTCAGACCTGATCCCCGTTTTGAAACTGATTATACTGTCACCACTTACTCTGTGGGGAAACTGTGTCAGAATTGGTTACAACATTCCACTTTAGCTGCAGTTAAACTGCATCTGTCTCAGTTGACTGATAATGTGGATTTGAATGATTTTATAAAAGGCCCGGCTAAGGGTAGGTCTAAACGGTGGATTTATGCAGTTTACAATGAAATTTGGAAATTTTCCCAAATTGAGGCTGCTAAGCGCCTAAGGGCGATTGACCAAGCAAATTTGGAAAAAGTGCTTGCAGTTGTCGATAACAGTATTAACATGATTTCTTCCCGAATTTACACGTTGAACAATATTGTCTCTTCTGTAGTTGACATTGTGAATGATGAGGTGTCTGTATTGTACCATGGACAAAATTAATTGCTTTCTGTGATGCAGTTTGCATGGACACTACAGGCTCTGAAAGCGGGTCGCGTGCCCTGGAAATACATGAACGTGTCATCCCTATTTGCCCCATTTAATTTGACTGACAAGCAGCGCATGCTTTCCATGCGAGATGCATCATTTTCTATGTTATACATTGAAAAGTTAGAATCTTTGCCCTTTTCTGTAGCTGAGGCAGCTGCTGCTACATGGCTTATCCATGGTGTTATTACTTTACCATTTGCTTTGTATAAATTTACTAATTGTATGCGATATATTGCAATAGGGTGATATGAACCACTAGGCAGTGCTTTCCTACATGAGGCATGGTCTTTACCATACACGTACAGATGCCTGAAGGATGGAAAGAAAGTGAATCTGAATGGTGAAGAATGCACACAGTCGCCTGACCGTTCACTGATATGCAGACACATCCAGTTGCATGGTTCTTGTAATCAGGACCGGCCTAATTTAGCCTGTGTTTTAAAAGGCACACCGGTTCCTGCAATAGTTCCCGAATTCACTTTATTGACAAACGGTAGTTATTTACTTTTGAATAACGAGGAGTGTTGTGGGTTAATGGTCGGTATCGCCTATGTGGTTACTGTATCAGAACGTGTGGTGTGTTGCAAGAACGTGTTATATCCACCCACGCATGGGAATTCAGATGTTTCCATCTGGCCGCGCATCCCAACCTTGAAAGCGGAGTTCAATGGCATGAGCAGAATAAGGGCTCTTTTGTCTCAAAAGGAAGTGGCCCTGAGCTCGGCCCGTGAAACTTATGTCCTTCACATAGCTAACACACACACAGAGGTGCAGGCACTTTTAAATACTGACTTGCCGTTTCCTTTCTACAAATTAGTTCATCAAATCTTTAATGCCTCCTCCACGTCTGGCTTGGCTCATTTTTTCAAATTGGTTAGTAGTGGTCTCGTGACTACATTTGAAAAGATTTTTGGTGTCATCCCCGTTTTCTTCCATTCAATATTTTCGAGTTTGTTTGGCGGATTCCCTGTTTTGTTGGCGTTAGCTGCAGGTGTTTTAATATTATTCTGCTTCCTAAAACATGGTAGCCCATCCTGCGCAAGAAGCCGCTCAGCCCCTTCTGACATTGTTTCGCAACCGGATGCTTGATTACTATGGCACCCTGCCGCTTGCGACTTTAAGCACGGCATTTGGATTATCGTTTCGATTTTCCTATTTCACATGTGTCCAGCCTGTGTTTCATTGCCTGAGCTGCGATTTTGACTGGGCCATTGATTTGTGTCTCTGCTTGCCGTTATCTCCTGAAGTCGATTTTAATCACCTGATGGGCCCCGTAGTTGCTCACGAGTTGGTTTGTTCTGGCGAAAGGATTATGGCCTTGGCAGCGATGCATGGACTAATGGGTCAGTGGGACATCCCCGCAGCGGCGCATGAGTTTCTGGCACATAGTGTTCTTGAGAACCCACCGAGTTGTCCTCTGATGTTGCTAGAGGGTCCGGTGCTGGAGGAGCACGTATGATCTTTCCCATTGCTTAATTGGATGGCTGAACTGTTTTCGGATGATGACAGTGATTTCATGTTGGAAGCTGTGGCTACCTATTTTGCATATTCTATCCACCCATGAGTGGCTTTGGAGACTTTCACTATACTGGCACGTGACTTTTTAGTAATTCTGAATGGTGCCTTTTCTCTTACGGACAGTCGACTTTTATATGTTCTAGGCCTATGATTTTATATTTGGCTTCAAGTTCAAGACTTTTATTACATTTTATGTTTGGCCACTATAGGCATTCATACATATTTTGTATTGTTAATTTTTTTATGCATACACATACATTTAGCTTGGCTCAATATTGTTGAACTCTGCTTTCATGTTATTATAATATTCTTTTTGACCGTCCTCGGATCATTGAGGGGGGGTCATATAGTTACTGTTTTCTATATATTGTGTTAAGTTAGCATGAGTTTATTAAATGTTTAAACAACATATTTTCCTTCGGCTTCAGTTTGCACACGACACATAATTGTTATTGTAGCTTTCAACCTAGACGAAAGATGTGATTTATTTGAGAATAATATGTTATTGCTCTGATATCAGTTGTGCTTGGTACACTTGGTACACTGTCTGCACACTGAGAACTGCACCCTCTAAGAATAACCTAACACAAGGTTGCTGGGAGGCCTGAT
This sequence comes from Lissotriton vulgaris, assembly GCF_964263255.1. Taxonomy (NCBI): domain Eukaryota; kingdom Metazoa; phylum Chordata; class Amphibia; order Caudata; family Salamandridae; genus Lissotriton; species Lissotriton vulgaris. The sequence continues at coordinate 1,855,834,015 of NC_141691.1, forward strand.
CCCCGCACCACATTAGACATAACACAAATAATGTTGCTGCCAACATTGGGCTCTAATCGAGTTTAAGATAGAGTTACCGAGAATGCAAAAACACACTTGATGGTGCTTCGCATGCAGAGAGCTGGTAGCTGATGATGTGATCTTCTCCTACTGACATTTAGAGGTATGGGCCCGCCCTGCTAAAACCCAAATGAGACCTTCTTAGATATAATATAGTATGCTAAATAGGGTGCGCGAAATATAGGTGATACAGATTTCGATTGATTTTTGCATTATAATATGCTATCACCTTTCGCTTACTATGGATTAGTGACTATGCTGATAACTCTGATTTTTATAATATGTATGTTGGTATTATATAATATACTGCGTTTGAGAACCTTGCATTGAAAAATAAATATTTCAAACTTGCACGTGTGTTCTTTTACTCCCCGTTGTGGTTTGAAATGATTATAGAGCGAAAGAGTGTTCATGTGTTCCACGATACCTGAGGTAACCTAAGTTCATGTTCTGGTTTGTCTAAGTCATTGGGAGTTTGTTATGACCAATGAGACACTGTAGCTAGCTCGGTAAGGGGATTTCTGATACTAAGGTGAGTTTTGGGTCACCCTAATTCACCAAGGTTCTAGATCTCTGTGCACAGTTCTGTGGGAGAACGGAAACCCTGCTACACCGCCTCCATTTTTGTTGGTGCAGTCCAGGTGTGCTATACATATATCTGTCAGGCGTGGCTGTGGCTGTGGCAATATCGGGAGTGGAAGCAGGGTTGAGTCAAGTTTTGGTGATGAACTTGATGTCGGGGGGAAGGAGGTGATGGCATCCCAAATCTCAGTGGCAAGCTTGCAGAGTGATTGTGCATTGAGCAGGAGACAGTGTATTGGTTCCAAGACAGTGGTGGTGGGCGTGGTTGTGTTAGAAGTTCGCGCGGGTGCTGTAGTGTTGCAGGTGAAGAAACAGTGTTGGCAGGTAAAAGGTCCTACCACTGATCGAGGAAAAGTGTGGCAGCAGTTGTTGTTGCAGAGTCTGGCATCAAGTGTTCGACAGAGGAGTATCTGTGTGCAGAGTGAAGAGCAGGGTTCCTGCCATAGGGCACGGTCCAGGTGCCGACAGACACAGAAAAGCTTGCCTTTGGTGCGCCTTCAGCATGCTGGTGGCGCGGCTAGACTTCACCCTCCATTAAGTAGGACCTGGGAGAAGGGAGGGGCACTGGGTGGCGAGGAAGAGGGTGCCGAGAAGTGGTTTTGAAAAGAGCACCCAGCGTGGCTGGTTGGCTGGCTCAGAAGGAAAACATTATGCTGTACAGCAAAACAACAGGTTCCATGGTGTATCCACTGGTGTGTTTGGTGGACCTCTTAGGTCTGGAGGGCTTAACGGGGTGACTTCGTTGGTGTACTTGGTGAACCAGATGGAGAAGTTCTTGACAGCCTGTTCTAGGTGTTCTAGGTTGGTTGTGGTGTCGGAGTAGAGGGTGTTAAGAGAGTCAGTGCACTGGCTCTCTGACTCTTTGTTCTATCTGTGGCGTGAGATGCTAGGTGGCTTGGTGGTGGTGCTGGGGGTCTGGTGATGGTGAAGTGGACAATGGCATGGTCTGTCTATTTGAGCTTGGTGACAGGACTATATGTGACTCTGTTACTGTCTAAGAAGATGGGGTCAAGTGTGTATTACATGTTGTGGGTGAGGTTAGTGATGAGTTGGGCGAGTCCGATGTTGTTCATGCTTTCCAGGAGGTCAACAGTGTTGGTGTCACAGAGGTCGTGGAGGTGGAAGTTGAGGTCTCTGTGGAAGCTTTAGAGTTTGGTGTCAATGGCGAATGAGATGATGATGGGGATGGAGTTGCAAAAACTGGGGCATGGTCCAGGAGGTCTGTAGGGAAGGGTGGTTCTGCCGTTGGTTTGGAGTTGGAAGTTGAGGTGCTTCATGATCGGGGTGGTGTTGTCTGTGGAGTTGTGCAAAGGATGATTTCTTTGTGAATTAGATCTATTCCACCTCCATGTTTGTTGGTGCAGTCCAGGTGTGATATACATATATCTGTCAGGCGTGGCTGTGGCAATATCGGGAGTGGAAGCAGGGTTGAGTCAAGTTTTGGTGATGAACTTGATGTCGGGGGGAAGGAGGTGATGGCATCCCAAATCTCAGTGGCAAGCTTGCAGAGTGATTGTGCATTGAGCAGGAGACAGTGTATTGGTTCCAAGACCAATAAAAGGTCCTACCATTGATCGAGGAAAAGTGTGGCAGCAGTTGTTGTTGCAGAGTCTGGCGTCAAGTGTTCGGTGTTCGACAGAGGAGTATCTGTGTGCAGAGGGTTCCTGCCATAGGGCATGGTCCAGGTGCTGACAGACACAGAAAAGCTTGCCTTTGGTGCGCCTTCAGCTGGTGGCGCGGCTGGACTTCACCCTCCATTAAGTAGGTCCTGGGAGAAGGGAGGGGCACTGGGTGGCGAGGAAGAGGGTGGCGAGAAATGGTTTTGAAAAGAGCACCCAGCGTGGCTGGTTGGCTGGCTCAGAAGGACAAAACTATGCTGTACAGCAAAACAACAGGGGAAATACTAAATACTAATTAACTAGAGTTAGACATTATATGAGTACAGAAAAAAAGATTAACAAAAGAGAAAGACTACCAAAAGGAAAAGATTAACAACAGTAAAAAGTCAAGTAAACAATGATTGACAAACAGAATGGGAGGAAAGAATCCTTTTTGACAACAGTGAGGGGTGAGAGCATGATTACAATAGAGCAAGATTACAACAATAAAAGTGGGTAAACGAGATGCAGCAAAACAAGCGAAACGTACAAACAGGTAGACAGAACAATAAGGCTGATAGGCGGGAGCAGCAGAGTGTACTCCTACTAGCCCAGTCGTGGGTTTCCTCACAACCGACTCAGTGTGACACATCTGGACACAGAACCTCACATTACAGCACCTCGCAGCTCCTGTTCTTCTGCTTCATCAGAACCGACACAGCACTATGCAACTCGGTTCTGTGTGGACCATTGAGCCCCAAGACCAATGCTCACCCAATGCAAAGAGCAGATGAACTTGTGGATCAGTTAGTTCCTACAGTTGAGCACCTGTGAACTGACCACCTTAGCTTTAGATGCCAAGGAGAAGACTATGTTTTCTATGCCAAAGGAATTGTATCAGTTGATGCAAAGAAGGTTCCGGTCACTTTTCAGCGCCTGGTGACCTTTCTCCTACAGGGCTGGAGTAGTTCTGTGTGACCTACATAGATGATATTGCGGTGCTTAGCAATTTATAGCAGGAACACCCGAGACACCTAGGACAGTTGTAGGCTAGGATACAAGAGGTGAAACTGATCTTCAAGGTGACCAAGTGTCAGGTGGTGCAGTCGTCGGTAGACCACCTTGGGCATGAGGTGGGTAATTGGAAGATTTGTCTGTTGGATGCCAAGATTCAGTCTGTGATGGAGTGGGAGGTTCCTACTATCCAGATTGAGACGAGAACCTACGATTCATTGGGTATTATAGGAACTTTGTGGTATTGCTGCCCCATTGACTGCTTTGACCTCCAACAAGCAGACCAGAAAGATGATCTGAACTCAGGACTGTCAAAAGGCACACGAGGAACTAAAGAAGGCACTATGCAATGCGCCTGTACAGAAATCTCTTGACCACAGCCAGCCTTTCATTGCACAAATAAAATAGTTGGAGCCGTGTTAACTCAACTTGGTGGCAAGGGTAAAGAGTGTCCAGTTGCCTTTATTGGTAGGAGGGTACAACACATTGTACAGAAACAAGTGGCTACTGAAATTGAGCTTTACCGTAGTATTAACCTTGTTCATTATCCCCTGCTAATGTTTCTCATTAGGTTTTTAATGTAAACAGATCATATCCATTAAAGCGGTTATTGGCCATGAAGGGAAAGAATCCCAAGTTGGAGTAAATGTCTATTTTTCTGCAAGGGTTTGATTTTGTAGTGGAGCACAAAGCTGGATTGCGCCATAGCATTGCAGAAGGACTTTCCTACCAGTGTTGCTGATCCAACAACCCAACCTCTACAGGTTAGGAGTTCTTTTGAGGCAGTCTGATCTGGGAGGTGCATCTGTTGGGTGTAAAGTCCCTCACAAGGTGATGAACATACACCCCTATCCTGAGTGCCACAGCTGCAGCAATATCTGGATCCTTGGTACAGACTTTTCATGATGGGCGTACACATCTCATGCATGTGAACCATGACCTAGGTCTTTTTCAGGGATTGCAGTGTTATTAGACAGAGAGGTGTATAAACCATTGCCCTTTAGTGGCAAAGGCCTAATTATGAGTTAAGTACCTAGAGCAAGCGGTGGCAGCACACAATATTTGTGATTTTGATCAGTAGAGTAAACATGCCTTTTTGCGTGTGTCACTGGAGTAAGGCCTACCAGCCACTCTTGTATAGTTTCATTGTGTAGATAACTCACCCTTGGACTACATCATGTTAGTGTGAAGCCTTGTGCAGTGCACATGATTGCATGTGCATGCTGTAATACATGTGTGTCTTTGTATAGTACAGTACATAGAGGCCTGTAGGTTTCATTTTGTAAGCCTTGGGCCTTAGAAAGGCAAGTGGAGGTGCAGGAGCCTGACAGATTTGTGGATTGCTTGCATTCCTGAGAGGGGGTGGCACACACATGCACTGGAGGAAGGGAGAGCCAGGCTCTTCAACAGGGTCCTTTGATTTTGAAAGGAGATGGGGCTGAAAAGAGAATCATGAAGCGCAGGGCATTGGGACCAAGCAACCTTTTCATTGGCACATATCAGTGAGGCTGACATCCAGGTATAATCCTCTAGTCCATCCAATGGCCTGTGTTGTTGGCTATCAAGTTTGGAGTGGCTCCTGCTGTGATGGACTGCTTCCTGAGTACAGGACAGTATATTATTATTATTATTATTATTATTATTATTATTATAGAGCTTATAAAGCGCACGGCTACCCCCAGGCGGGGTGTCCCGGTGCTACAGACTACAAGCAGGAGATATTGAGCTGGTTATGAGATGGTAAACAACCAGGTTTTCAGTTTTCTTCGGAACAAAGGCCCCGAGTCAGTAAACCTAAGATCAAGAGGGAGGCTGTTCCAAAGTTTAGCTGTAACTACGCTGAACGCTCTGCCACCACTCCTGGCGCGACGGAATCTGGGTACCACCAGGAGGAGCAGGCTGTTTGATCTCAGAGATCTGACAGAGTGGGACAGTTTGAGTCTCTTTCTCAAATATCCCGGGCCTAACCCATTAAGGGCACGGAAGGCAAGGATCAAAGCTTTGAACTGGATGCGGCGGGCAATGGGGAGCCAATGCAGCTTCTTCCGGTATGAAGCAACCGAGTGGCGAAAAGGGATATTTTCAATCAGTCTCGCCGGTGCATTTTGAACTATTTGCAGACAGTCAATTTGATACAGGGGGGCGCCCGCATAGAGACTGTTAGCATAATCTAAATGCGATGTAATCAGGGCATGAACAATGGTTTTACGGGAGTCCAGAGGAAGGTAAGGGAAGATCTTCCTGATTATACGTAATTTGCCGAAGCAAGCTGCAGTGACCTTGTTAATTTGTGATTTGCAGGACAATGCATTATCAAATTGAAAGCCCAGATTTCGGGCTGTCTGGACAGGGAACGGAGGAGGATTCAGTACCGTTGGCCACCATTGGATAGCGGGCAGCGCGGTTTTCTGATTGAAAAACAAAATCGCTGTTTTGTCGGTATTCAATTTAAGGTGGTTAGAGGTCATACAGGAGCAGATGTTGCTGAGGCATTGGCGGGAATTGATGAAATTGGTGTCAGAGTGATCTCTAAATGAAAACACAAGCTGAGTATCATCAGCGTAAGAGATCACTCTGACCCCCCAAGATTCCACCACATTCGCCAACGGAGTCAGATAGACATTAAAAAATAGGGGACTCAAGGCAGAGCCCTGAGGCACTCCGCAGACAAGAGGTTTACCCTCTGATTCAAAAGGTCGTAGAAAGACCTTCTGGGTCCGGCCTGTAAGGAAAGATCTAATCCAGGTCAGTACAGTACCTCAGATTCCCACCTGCCCCAGTCGGTTCAGCAGAATCTCGTGAGATACTGTGTCGAAAGCGGCGGATAGGTCAAGGAGGACCAACATGGCCTCCTTGCCCCTATCCACACACTCCCGAATAGTCTCCGATACCTCTAAAAGAGCGGTTTTGGTACTATAGCCAGTTCTAAAAACAGACTGTGAGTCGTGAAGCAGTAGGTTAGATTCTAAGTAGTCAGCCAATTGTATCTGGGCAGCCTTTTCCAGGATTTTAGCTGGCTTAGGAAGGAGAGAAATTGGACGGTAGTTGCAGAATTGCGAGGGATCTGCATCCGTTTTCTTCAGAATCGGAACTAGCATTGCCTGTTTCCATGCCAAGGGGAATTGACCAGTGCAAAGCGAGGAATTCCAAATGGAAAGAAGAGGGCTAATCAGTACAGGGGCAAAATTGCCCATCATCTTAGCAGGAACTGGATCAAGCGGTGACCCGGATTTACATTCGACAAGTAAATTTATGGCAGTCTCGGAAGTGAGCTCCTTAAAAGAATTCAGCAAGGCATTTTGAGAATCAGGATCACCAGTCGGAGTATAGGGGAGTGTACAGTTCAAAGTGGAACCCAAACAGCATGAACTTCTTTTTTTTGTAAATCTTTTTATTAGCATTTCATAGAAAAAAAAATACAATAACACTGCATTGGAAGCAACATTACAAATCAAAACGGACCATTCCACTTCCGCATTCATCGTCCAGTCGAAAATGCATTAAGTTACACAATTGTCGTCTGTACATACATGCCTCAGAGATAATGTTAGGGGCTATACAGGCCAGTAATCCAACAAGTTCAGTCATCAGCAACTTGTCTACTTAAATAGTTAGTTAAATACGTCCAATAATCCTTTGGTCTAGATCGTGCAGGTAATTCTTCTTCAAACGTCCCTAATGTGTCTTGACAGTGAGACATATCACATTGTTTAACAGTTGGTACATTTTTACTATCCCAACACATGGAAATTATACGTTTGGCTAACAGTAAGGCCACAATGTAGAACTTTTGATTAGCTGCTCGAAGCCCATCCAATAGCCCCAAGAGACACCCACAGATGCTACATACAAGGTCACTGCCTACCATTTCAGACAATGTTGTCATTACCTCCACCCAGTATGCTTGGATTTTTGCACAGTGCCATGCCAAGTGGATGAAGTCAGCCTGTCTGAAGCCGCATCGTTTACACTGCGCCTCCGCTCTCAAGCCATACTTATGCAGTTGCATAGGTGTGTAATATGCCTGATGCAAATATTTGAAATGTATGATTCGCAAATTACCATTAGGTGTAAGCATTTCGGTCAGTGTGCAGGTAGTCTTCCAGTCTTTCTCCGAGATGAAAGACTCCAGCACTGCGTTCCATCTTTCCTGTGCTTTGGTTGCCGTGCAGCCTATTTCAGTTTGTGACATCGTGTAGAGACGGGAAACCAGGTGAGTGGTGTTTTGTGAGGTCAGAATAAGTTGCAGTGTTCTTAGTGATGGTGGCTCATTTGGATAGTCGGGGTAAAGTTGTTTGATCGCCCCTTGCAGTCTGTGGAAAGTGAATTTGAATAACAGTGTCAGATTCTGTATATACGCCAAGTCTAGTTCTGTTATGAATACTCCGTTACTATATAGGTCTCCCAATGTTGACAGCCCTACTTGGCGCAGGAGTCCCATTCCTACATCCTCACTTGTTACAGATAGGTTGCGATGATGGTGCAGTGGTAAAGCCGGGGCGTAAAGTGTTAATTTGTGTGCAAGTTGTCCCAACTGCCGCCATGCTGCATTGGTAGCATCAATGGTATTGACGTCTTTGTTGTGTAATGGTGGCCGGTTATGTGTGTTTATTGCATTCAATGGGATTGGTAGAGCGTCACCTTCCTTGACAGCTGCATGCGTTAGGTACGGAATTTTATGAAACCAGTAGGTTGCATATTGTGCTTGGGCACATAAGTAATATAGCAAGAAGTCTGGTACTCCCCATCCCCCCTCCTTGCTTGTTTGCCTGCCCATATTAGTTTCAGCACCACTGATGTTATACGCTTGAAGACTTCCCTGGGTGGTTGGATGGGAATGTTATTGAATAGATATAGCAGTTTAGGAAGTATTACCATCTTTGCTACCGCTATCCGGTCAGCCAGTGATAAGGGGAGTTGTATCCATCTTTTAACTTTGTCCTCCAGCGCATCTATAGCTCCACCGTAATTTGTTCTGATGACTAGTTCCGGGTCTCTGTGGAACCACACTCCTAAGTAGCGAATTGGATCTGTCTGCCACTCCAATGGGAATCCCATCTCGTGTGGCATGGTGGTGTCCGTGAGAGGGAAGACGGATGATTTTTCCCAATTTATTTGAAGCCCTGAGTGTCCCCCAAACTTAATGTAGGTGCGTAATTGCGGGTCAAGGTAACGTTCAGGTTCCGGAACATATAACACCATGTCATCGGCGTACAGTGAGACATGGAGGGGCCTACTTGGAAACTGTACCGCGGAGGGGTGGTGATTCTGTCTGACCATACACGCAAGGGGCTCTAAGGCTAGGGCAAATAATAAGGGGGACAACGGGCACCCTTGACGTGTCCCACGTTCTATATTGAATGCCTCTGAAATATAACCATTTATTTTAACTCTCCTTATTGGACGTGTATACAGTAATTCTATCCATTGTATGAACATTAAGGGGAAGCCCATCCTATGAAGGATTGTGATTAAATAGGGCCATTATATTGAATCAAAGGCCTTGGCTGCATCCAGCATGACCGCCACTGCCTTCGTGTTCGGGATTAGGTAGTGTGCGACCGGGAATAGTGTCCTGGTGTTGTGTGTGCTAGCCCTGGTGAGTATAAAGCCTGATTGACCAGGGAGTACCAGATTTGTCATTAGGGGCTACAGCCTTGTAGTGAGTAGTTTGGCGAGGATCTTTGAGTCAACGTTTAGTAATGACAGAGGCCGATATGAGTTACATCGCTCAGGATCCTTTTCAGGTTTAAGAAGTGCTATTATCATTGCTTCACATAATGTGGGCGGGAGTGCTTGTTCGTCAAATGCTGTGCCAAACATCGCTACAATATGGGGCGCTAATAAGTCTTTATAAGCTTTGTAGAATTCGCACGTGAGTCCATCTGGGCCTGGGGCCTCGCCATTCGGCAATGATTGGATCACTACTGTTACTTTCTCCAAAGTAATTGGGAGTGATAAATAAGCTCTTTGAGTGTCAGATAGCCACGCAATGGCGACATCTTCTAAATAGTGGAGAGTTTCCTCTGGTGAGGCAATGGACTGTATTTATATAAATCGCCATAATTTCGCACAAAGCTCTGTAGAATGCCCATTGGGTCCGTGTGTACCTTCCCGTCCTCATCCCGAATCTGCAATACAGTTTGGGGTTTTTGGCTTTCGCATATTCTGCGTGCTAACATCCTGCCAGGGCGGCCGCCCTCTCCGTATGCTCTGGCTATAGGTCGTTTATTGATATATTTGATCTCATTGTGTGCAAAAGACTGGGACTCCGTGAGTGTTTGCCTAATTTCACTAAGTACGTAAGGGTCTCGCGTTATTTCATAGTGGTGTTCCAACAAACTAAGCTTTGCCTAGCAACGTTTTAGTTGTGCTCTAATGTCCCGTAGGATCCCCACTGTCGTGCTCATACAAACCCCTTGTATTGTGGCTTTAAACGCCTCCCATAAGAGGCCCGCATCATCCGTGCACTGTTCATTTAGTTGAAAGTATTCCTTAATCGCCTTCTCTATGGCGTCGGCATAGATCGGGTCTGTGAGTGCTGTTGCGTTGAATCTCCAGCTGTAGGGTGTTGGTGTGTAGTTGGGAACCTGAAGGGATAGTTTTATAGGGTTATGATCTGAAAGGGTTTTAGGCATATGTGTTATGGTCTGAGTCCACAGTAGTACTTCTCCGGAGCCCAACCAATAGTCAATGCGTGACCAGCTACTGTGTGCCACCGATGTGTGTGTCGCCCCCCTAACGCCTGGTATCCTTAGCCACAGAGCCATGCAATTGTCTTGTGCACATTAGTCTATACGGCAGATTTACCGCACACAGGATTACATCTACAAGACAGCACATGCAGGTGGATGTGTGCACATATTTATCAACTGTAAGGTGGCTGTCCCTCTCAGTTACCAGCCGTGATGGTGGGAGTCTCTCCACAGTTAGCATTTATTCTGTCTCCTGTTCCCTGTCCTGTTGTCTGCGCTCTATGCGGTGATTAGTGATCTTCTTGATGAAGTCATTTGCCGCTTTCGGAGTGGTGAGTATCGTCGGTTTTCCATCCCCGGTCCCTTTCAAGTATGCTGGATACAACATAGCGTATTCTACCTGCATATTACGTAATTTTGTCTTTACAGTTGCTAATTCCTTGCGGGCCTGCTGCACTGCCAGCGTATAATCTGGGTAGAATTCCAATTGATTTCCTTGGTAGCTGAGTGTTTTCTGCTCAAGTGCCATCCGTAATATGGCTTCTCGGTCACGATAGTTCAAGATGTGAGCCACTATAGGTCTGGGTGAGGTGCCTGGTGGTGGACGTGGTGCCAGCGACCGATGGGCTCTCTCCACTATAAATATGGGCGACAATTTCTCCTTGCCAAACATTGTAAGACAGAGTTCGTCCACATACGTTTCCATCTTGCCGGTGTTAGTGGATTCCAGAACGCCCGCAATGCGCACATTATTGCGCCGCGACCTGGCTTCCAAATCCTCTGCCCTGCTTTTGATCACCTCTAACAGCTTTTCAAAGCTCGAACATTTGGATGTGCTAGTGTGGGCTTAGTCCTCCACTGCTGAAAGTCGCGTCTCCACTTCCTCCAGTCGCTCGCCTTGATGATCCATTCTCGCCGCCATAGTATCAAAGCGGCAGGTGAGGTGGTCTAATTTGCCATTAATGTCTTGGAGGCTCGTTTGAATGGCCTTCAGGATGGATTTCATACTTTTTGCCGAAGTGTTGTCTGTTTCTGCCCCTGCATCCGGCTGGGAGGATGGCCTTCGCGTTGGTTTGCGTTGCTCGAACGTAAGCGTTTGTTGCTGTTTATCTGGTTTCCCCATCGTGCAACAGCAGGGCTACGTCAAATCCGCTTTTTCTGTGATTTCAAAATGGTAGGCCCAGATGCTTAGGATGCCTACACAGGTGTGTCTCAGCCGATGGCGACTCAGCAGGCAGCTGACTCAATTACTCAGGTTGGTCCTGTCCGTGAACTGCTATTTCGCCATTGCGCTTGCTCGCATATCCATTTCCCAGGCTTGGGATGTTAGGTCTGTACGATGGTACGATTTCTCTATGCTTGGGCAGTGTGCAGAAGTATCTCTGCCCGTGGATCTACCATGCATGCGTGTGCAAGAACAGCTCTGTAGGCGGCAGTGACAGGTTGGGTCTAGTTCTGTCCACGTGTACAAGATGGCCGCTGCGTCGTAAACAAGACGGGGTCCGGGCAGCTGGCTGTAGCGTCTTCCTCTCCGACCCTGTCACACATACATCTTGTAGCGTAATGCAGCAGTACGTAATACACAAACCGGTAGCAGAGCTGGCGGATAGTATGGCAGAACAGCCTGGGCGAAAATATGTGTGTTAAGCTTTGAATATCACATTACAGGTCAAGTTAGTTGATAGTCGGGTCTGTCTAGGGGAGCTGGATTATAGCCTGCGCAATATTCTGTTCCCTATTACCAACGAGTGACTTTATGATGGCAACATCATTCGCATGCCGCTGTTACAAATAAAGAGACCACTGCATCCATCAAAGTCTATCTTGCCGCAGAGCTGTGGGAGCCGCCATGCTGTCACAGGCTCGGTACGAGGTGGCTCCTAAGCGGTATTTACAGGGAGCTCATTCTGTAGTGGGAGACACGTGCCATATCTTTGCGTTGGCAGCCGGTTTAGGTTCCAATGTGCCATATGGTAGTCGGCGTGTAGCAGCATTATGTGTATGTCGTGTTTCAGGGCATTCTCACACAGGTCGCCATCGGTCACCTTTGCAGCACACAAGCACTGTGGGGGCCGCCATTTTGTTGCTCCGAATGTTAGAGAACCGCTCGCTTGTATGCCCGGTTTTGCCGATTTTGTGCGTTTAAACTATGTGATAGGGCAGCAATATCGGCGGTTGTATTCCTCTGGCTGGGACACACCACCGTTGAGGATGACAAGCAAATGTACGGCCGATTCTGATTATAATGCTGCAGTTAATTCATGGGCGCCATCTTACCCGCTCCTGTCTGGTTGGCTCTCAGTTCATCACAAGCGTTTTTCTTCCCATCCTTCAGTCGTTACGCCACGCATGAGCTCCTGTCAGATGCCCCGCACATTCCGATCGCCGATTGGGCCTTTTAATAGCCGATCAGGTTGCCGATAATGGGTGATATAACGTAAATTGATGTCAGTCTGGGGGAGCTGACGTTTCAGCCAGCCATCTCGCAGTGCACCCTCTAGCGCCCCCCACCACAGCATGAACTTCAATGGGCCTGATTTGGAGTTTAGCTCATGGTATACTGTGTTTGCTCTATTACATGTGCCTTTGAATATAATGCAATTGTAATACAGCGGACGGGACATCCATCACGAATGCCAAAGTCTAAATTAGGCCCTACGTCACTCAATCACATATGTGTCTAGAAACGATTCATAAAAATGAGAGGTTGAGTCTCCCAAAATATTCACTGCAGAGCTTTTTACCAGCATGGAGAAGCTGAGCATGAAATCTGACGTTGGGTCATCAAGGAGCTGGAAACATTAATTCAGAATAACATTTACAGAAACAGTTAATCATTTGCTTAATTTACAATGAACAATATCACTTACTTTCAGGTAGATGCATCAAGCATTTTTGCAAGTGCAAATGGTGCGAATCGCAAAATCCGGCAGTTTGCGCCCGCAAAAACGGCATTTGAGATGCATCAAGCGTTCATGCATTCGTAATTTAAGAATTCGCAAATAATTGCGAGTTCTCAAATTGCGATTGCATTTAATGCAATGCATGACCCATTCCAAGATTGAAAATTCGCAATCTGGGGTCGCTATTTACAGCGAAACCAAACTACGTGGTAAAAAGCAAAAACTTAGAAATATGCACTTTAGTGCATTTTTCTAAGTTGTATATTACACACACACATGTCCTTAGGAAATGTGTGTGTGCAACACCAGTGAACATTACCATTTCAGGGGTGAAACCCTGGTACCCTTGAAATTGCGGCACATTTGCGATTCGCTAATTGCTAATCGCAAATAAGGAATGATTTCCCATTCATTCCTATGGGCCTTTGGCCCAGCTTTCCCATTCATAGGAATGAATGGGAAAGCCATTCCTTATTTGCGATTAGCAATTAGGCCCATAGGAATGAATGAGAAAGCCATTCCTTATTTGCGATTAGCAATTAGGCCCATAGGAATGAATGGGAAAGCCATTCCTTATTTGCGATTAGCAATTAGGCCCATAGGAATGAATGGGAAAGCCATTCCTTATTTGCGATTAGCAATTAGGCCCATAGGAATGAATGAGAAAGCCATTCCTTATTTACGATTAGCAAATCAGTAGTAATCGCAAATAACATTGCGATTCCTACATGCATCCCGTTTGCGAGTCTTTAATAGCGATTTCTTAAAATTCGCTATTAAGGACTCGCAAAACATAACTTTGATGTATCTGGGGGTAAGTCTCTTATTTCTCAAGTGCCATTCGGCGCATGCAACCAAAGCAAAAGAGATCAAAGGCTGGAGCAAACCAATAAAATGTTCCTAATCTCAAGAAAAACAGATCTAGTACTTACAAACAACCACAGGGTTATAAACACCGCCCGGCCAGGTGGAGAAACACCTGTGTAACGACTGCCCCCCAAAGAGGCTCGTAAATAACCCAAAAGCCCCAGGCAAGTCCCTTCCTCTCAGTGCGCCTTTTTAACACGACTTCAAGTTAGTTTATATTGCCATCTTTGTCGGCACGTGAAAACTTCTGGGAAAACAAAGAGAGAATGTATATTGGCCCATCCCTCAGCTGGAACGCTACATAAGTTAAATATACCCGTAAAAAAATATATATATACATATAGAACATTCTAAGCGGTCGCAACGTGCACACGGAATGGTTACCTTAACTTCTATGGAGCAGTCAATTCTCTGCAATCATTCGTACAACCAGAGGGCGTGCAGCAGCTACGCCGGCGATACTAGAATGCATTCATGCTCGGTTCTCCAAATCCATCGCGAGGATGCATTGGTACGTCATCACTTCCATCCCGCCTCATTAAAGGCAAAGTAACCTTTGTAGAACATCTCGCACGGACATTTAAAACAATAGACTACATTTTTTGTGTTGCAATTAGAGAAGCTCTTCCGGTAATGTATCAGACTATTGATGGTAATGGATTTCATATCGCTAAACATTTGGCATGCAACACAGTTATGGCATTTCAAAAGCCCAATTACCGGAGGTAGGCCAAGCACACCTCAAGGATCGTTCGTAGTTTCTGTAGAACGCGCTGCTTTGACTACATGCTGACGTATATTCCTTCCTTTGCAAAAAGAAAATAATGGTTTAGGAATACCCAGATAGCTAATCATTCTCTAATTGCTCAATAAGATGTTTCAGTTGATTTGCCTCTGCATTATTTGCAAGTACAGAAGTCAAGGGATTGGACTCTCGGACGATTTTTGGGAACTAGCAATTCTTCCCTTGGTGTGAACCTGCTCTCTTTAGGGCATTCTTAACTAGTTTTTTCGGGTAGCCCCGGTCTATCAGTTTAGTTTTTAAACACTCTGCATTCTTGAAATAGTACTGTTTATTCTTTCAGTTTCTGCGGATTCTTATAAACTGTCCGTAGGGCAGATTTTCTTTCAGACTTCTAGGTTGGCCACTAGTGAAGTGCAGTAATGTATTTCGGTCAGTGGGTTTATTATACAAGCTTGCTTCCAGCAAACCTTAATTATTTTGTATCCACACATCCAGGAAATTAATCTTTTCATTATCATATGAAACCGTGAATCTAAGGCCTGGTATTCTGGTATTCAGCCAGTTATGAAACAGTTGTAACGTGGTTAGATCTCCCTCCCACACCATGAAGATATTCTCAATATACCGGTACCACTTACCAATATGTATATTGAAGGGGTTTTCGGAGTTATAGATCCATTTATTATCAAAGCAATCCATCACAAGGTTAGCTATCTCAGGTGGGAAGCTAGACCCCATAGCTACACCCTTTATTTGGAGGAATAAGTTATCTTTAAATGGGAAGAAAATATTCTTCAAACATAATGTAGCCAATGCAAAAATAAATTCTATAGATACCAGGTGTGGACCTTCCCTCCGATCCAATGTATCTTTTAAGACACTTAGCGCCTCATCTAGAGGGAAGTTTTTATATAGCGCTTCAATGTCAAAGGACAATAACAGCTGTTTTTCAGGGTCAAAAGGAAGAGTGTCTATTTTATTAATCAAATCCATTGAATCTCTGATGTAAGAGCTAGTATCTATAACAAAAGATCTTAAGAAAGCATCAATTTACATTGCCAAGGGTTCCAAAATGGAGCCACATGCCGAAATAATTGGCATCCCAGGCAGCATGTCTGTGCTTTTATGGATCTTTGGCAAAACATATATATTGGGCATCTTCTCAGTCTTAGCATTAAGGAAGTCAAATTCTTGTTTACAAATCCACCCTTCCTCCACTGCTTTTGTGGTACAGTGTAAAATTCTTGCTTTCAAGCGCTGTGTGGGTTTGTCTTCTATTTGTCTGTAGTGTACAGTGTTGTTAAGCTGCCGCATTACCTCCGTATCGTATGCTCACTGTCCCAAACCATGATCCCCCTTTATTGGCTCGTTTTATCACTATTGAGAGATTATGGGCCAAGTTTGTTAATGCCTCAGTTTCTGCTCTTCAACAGTTTTGCTTAAAATATTTTTTTATCATTAAGGGCATCTACTTCTCTAAAGACTTGACCTTCAAAAGCCAAAATTTGCTGTGGCATACTTGCACTCTCGGGGCAGAAGGTGGATTTATTTCTCAGACCACTGGTGTTATTAATATTACGGTCAGGAGCCTCTGAGAAAAAGATTTTAAGCCTGATTTTAAGAAGAAATTGTACCACTTCTGTCTTAATATCAACCAAATTTGTGATTGTCAACGGAACAAAAGATAGTCCTTTCTGTAGTATACCCATTTCAGTATCTGTGAGTTCATATAAGGACAAATTGCAAATAGAGATCAGTTCAGACCGGTCACCCCTAACAGTGTCTTGTGTTTGTATCATCATCTGTAGGCTCTCCTCCGGGTTTGGAAAAAAGCCTGTTCCTGATTTTGAACTCTCCATTCTCCCGTATTCACCCGTCCCATGTTTCCCGCTTTGTCTAAAAAAGGTTAGGCCCTAGGGTATTGAAAATATGGTTTATAAAAGCAGGTGGATCCTTGGTCTGAGTCTGACGATGTGTCAGAAAAAGTAATGAATTTCCTACGGGAATGACATCTATATTGTAAATTTAAAGAACTGGGATTGTTGTGTTGGTAGAAATCATCTTTCAAAAAAGGGTAAACTGATTCAATTTGAAAGTTTTTTTATATCTTTAGCAACCTTTGTGGTTTTCTGTTTCATCGTATGAGCTTTGAAGTCCGCTATAGTTTTTTCAACCGACTCCAACAGTGATTTTGCATCAGTTATGCTGGAATCTCCCCCAATTTCATCTTCTAATGTCTTGATTTCTTTTAATTCTTCCTCCCTAATCCTGAGGGCCGTCTCTATGGATAATGCTATCCTGTCAAAAATTACAGGAATGTTTTTCAGTTGGAGCCCTGTCGGGATGGTGTTATTTTTAAGATGCTCTAATAACACCTGGGCATGCAATTGCATATGTATCTTCTTTTTCTTTAGCTGTTTCATTCTCTCTACTTTATCTATATTCGGGTTCCTAGCGGACAATACCTCTCCGCTTGACAAAGATGGAATTTGCAAAAGTTTATTAATCTCATCATCAGCGTAAAAAACTATATGAGGTTCAGCCTCTGACAGCAGCTCACACAAGTTTAACTGCGGGCTTCGAACTCATTGGAATATTGAACTGTAAGTTTGGGGTCTGGCTGGCTTTTATAGTGGAATCCTGCCTAAGATGGCCATGGCTCCAACCTTGTCGAACATGTAGTTCCTTCACCACTGCGGATATTGCTGTTGCACGTAGCTCGTATAATCATGGTAATTTTATTTGCATGTCAAGCTTATCAATGATTAACACCTTATTAGCCTATACAGGCAAGGCCTGGATCCTACTGGGTGACAAGTGTCTTCTTGTAGGTTGGCCCTGAAGACACTCACGGTCAATGCGCCAAAGTGAAGCCGGACAACTAATAGGTCTACAGTGACCTGCTGGAAGGAAAGGAGTTGGTTATAAACAGCAAAGAAGAAAGCTGGTAATAAAGCCTATTTCATATCTAAATTACATTCATCGTGCAGGTGTGCTAGCCTACCTGTTGTCACAAGCACAGCAATTTGAGAGCGTGGATGTTGAAGCAAACCCTGCCACCTCCCCCTAGAGGTAAACCCAACCCTTTGTACTTTTTCAAGGATGTTAATATAGACCCAGACTACAAAGAAAAGGGGTGATATTGATATTAATTATAAAGCTCAACAAATGCCCAATGGCGTCTTCGCGCTAGGATATGCAAGGTAAATGACAAAGGAAGAATATAAGGAAAAAAAAGGAATAATTTAAGTAAAACCTAAAACTAATACTGCAATGCAAAGAGCCAGGATTTCACTTGTTTCCTGAAGCAAGTCAAATTGGACTGATTCTTTAACTGGATGGGCAGTTTATTCTAGAGATTTCATAAAACGTCTGCCCCACAAGAAACTTTGATACATTTGGGTATAATCACAGTTTTAGGTGAAGCAAGGCGAAGTGCTCTACTAGGCATGCACCATGAGAATGTCTTCGTTAGGTACTCTGGGCCTGTATTTTGTAGAGATTTATGGGCCATACAGAGTGCCCTAAAAGCAACTCACTTTTGATCGGCAGTCAATGGAGCTCCACTAATCTACGAGAAACCAATTTGTGTGTTCTGGTAAGAAGGCGAGCTGCAGCATTATGTAATATTTGAAGTTTGTTGATAAAACATTACTGTATACCCAAAAAAAGGGCATTACAATAATCCAACATGGAGAGAGTATCAGTGCTGTGAACACTGATTTCTGAAGATCAAAAGAAATAAAATGAAGACTCTTCCTCAATATTCTCAGAAGGCATAAACAAGAGGATCTGATCAGAGAATGGAAAATTAATATAATAAATCACTCCTAAATTTCTGCCTTTTGAACAGGAGAAAGATGTAGGTCCAAATGTTGCACCCACCAAGAAGAGTCCCATAAGGAAACATACTTTCCGAAAAGGAGGACCCTGATTTTATCCGAACTTAATTTGAGGGAGTTATGTCTCAACCAACAGACAACTTTGCTCATGCAGCTATGGAAGCATTGCGAAACACCCTTGACCTCATCAGAAGTTGACATCACAATTTAGTTGTCGACAACGTAGGAAACAGTCAAAAAGTCAGAAGAGCGGATCAGTCTGGCTAAATTGACTATGTACACATTGCAGAGTGTGGGGCTCATTGTTAACACCTGAGTCACCCCACAGGGCTGTGAAAACGGTTTAGACATGAATTCTCCCAGGGAGACAAACTGCTTTCTGTGAAAAGAGCCAAACAGAACTGACGCCATCCCACCAATCCTTATCGCCTCTAAACGGTTTAAAAGGACAGAGTGACTCACTGTGTCAAGGCTGCGGATAGGTCCAAAAGGATCACTGCAGCCTTCCCTACATTGTCCATAATAGATCTACTCTCTTCAGGGGCCCCTGCCAAAGCTGATTTTCTGCTATGGATTTTTCTAAAACCATACTGGCCACTATCTAAGACTTCATTTTGATTCAAATAATCAGAGAGAACAGCATTAAGATGTTTTTTAAGAATTTTTGCTGCCATCGGCAGGAGTGAAATTGGCCGATAATTATTTTCCTCCTGAGGATAGAGTTTGGCTTTCTTTCAAAAAGGAAGTATGGAGGGCTTTTTTTCAATTAGTTGGGAATTGTCCAGATAAGATAATGTTATTAAGAAGGAAAGTGAGAGGACCTGCCACTATCACTGCTTTTTATGGAGACGTTTAGGGGAAACCGGGGTCAGAAGGGGCCCCTGTCTTAGTGCCAATGATAAGTTTGATTACTCCCTTTTCCGTGAGCAGAGGAAACTAAAAAAACGTAGTATTCCTGCCATCTGGAATCTCAGTTCCAGAGCCAGAGGTATTGACATAGTGACTAGTGTAAAATTCCCCATAGATTGCCTCTACTTTATTTTGAAAAAGCTATCTAGTCTATCGCAAAACAATTGGCTAGGCATTAGGGCATTAGCTGAAGTTTAACCAGAGAGGATTTTAACAGTTTTGTAAAGTTATTTCGACTAGTTTTTTAGCTAAGTCCATTTTCTCAGTAAATAAATTCTTATTTATGAGTATAATCAGATACTTATATTTTCGGATAAGTAGTTTATATTTGTCCCTTTCAATAGCATTCTCTCCACTTTTTCTCTTGTCTGAGACATTTTTGTTTGAGGACCCTAAGTTTAGAAGAAAACCATGGAGCTGTAGGCTTGTTTCTGTGTTTTTTGCAAATTTTAAAAGGGACAATTTAGTAATTGCTGAGTTGGATCCAGTCTAAATATTTTACTAGCTGCACTGGGATCACTCAGGAGATGGGGAGAAGTAGCACTTTAATGTAAGAGTCTAGTCTGCACTCCTCTTTTTTCAAATATTGATCCTTTTGTAGGAAAATTAACTTTATGTTTTGGGAGCTACCCAGTGGGTCAGTTGAGCCCACAACTGAGGTTAAACTGCTTTTAGAAGGCCTAGTGTAAACTAGGTCTGAACCGGGTGCTCTCGCTTTGTGTCCCTAAGGTTTCAGAATGTATAGATCATTTAGTGAAGTTCAAATCAATGTGTATACAAAAACTCATTCAACATGATTTTGTGAAGTTTGAAGGCTTATTTAGTAAACATTGTTTCAACACATGTACTTCTAGAATATTTACAAAAAATGACAATAGCAATGAATCAAAAAATCCCTTGAGCAATCAAACTATGATTCAACAAAAAATATTATGGACAAAATTAAACATTTCCCAATGCATTTCGGGTCAGCACGACCCTTCTTCAGGGGAATTTTCAAATGTAGAAACAAAATTCTGTTCACAGTGTCAACCACTTCAGTCCGTTTTCAGGCACTGTATGGTACTTAAATCTGTTCTTGAATCTGGTAGACAGATGCTACTGAATCCAGTTCTAAGTCAATTAACTTGCTCGTTGTGCTGAGGATATGAATTTTTCACATACAATTTCTAGTGTACAAGTCCGTGATTCTATGCGCGTAAACTTCTACTCTCCCGATGGTCCAACTCGTCTCGCTAAACAACCTCCTTTCTCTAGCGTCCGCTGACCTCTACCCCCTCAAGCGCTTCCGGCCTACTATCCTCAGCACAACGAGCAAGTTAATTGACTTAGAACTGGATTCAGTAGCATCTGTCTACCAGATTCAAGAACAGATTTAAGTACCATACAGTGCCTGAAAACGGACTGAAGTGGTTGACACTGTGAACAGAATTTTGTTTCTACATTTGAAAATTCCCCTGAAGAAGGGTCATGCTGACCCGAAATGCATTGGGAAATGTTTAATTTTGTCCATAATATTTTTTGTTGAATCATAGTTTGATTGCTCAAGGGATTTTTTGATTCGTTGCTATTGTCATTTTTTGTAAATATTCTAGAAGTACATGTGTTGAAACAATGTTTACTAAATAAGCCTTCAAACTTCACAAAATCATGTTGAATGAGTTTTTGTATACACATTGATTTGAACTTCACTAAATGATCTATACATTCTGAAACCTTAGGGACACAAAGCGAGAGCACCCGGTTCAGACCTAGTTTACACTAGGCCTTCTAAGAGAAGTAGCACTTAACATATCAGTGAGTTCAGTTGTGTTGATCTTATTCCAGGCCCTATTGTATGGTCTGCGTATTTCTATTAGCTGATGGATATGTAGCCTGGCTATTTATGCTCAAATTGATGTCTTTATGGTCAGACTGAATTAACTTATTATTTATTACTTCCAACCTCAGGTGAGGATTACTCATAAAAATACCATCTATGGTAAAGGTCTTCAAACTGGGGGTTGGCCGCCCCTGAGGGGGCCTCAAGTTTCAAGTTTCAAGTTTCAGAAATGTATGTCGTTCCAGTCACAAAGTTAATTACATATCTCAAGAAGAAGAAGTTCTTCATAGCTTAAACTGCATACTTTCTGTAAACGAAAATGAACATAAAATGTTTCCCTCATGCATGACTATGATTGATGACAAACCCGTACAGTTAATGGTAGATTCTTGTTCATGGTACACCATTATTGGTAACAAGTTATTCAAAGATTTATAGAGTAATAAGAAATTGCTATCTCCTGACATCCAACCTGGAGGTTATTCGGGTCATAAAATTGATCTTGAAGGTTTTTTTGGGGCAAAAATGTAATTCAAAGATAGAATTATTAATGGAAAAGTCTATGTAGCTACCAAGGGTCTATCTATTCTTAGTTGGCCACATCAGCAAGACTTGGGGATCAAACTTGATCCTAATTCTTCTCATCCAGTATGTGTTGTGAGTTCTGATAGTGATGTGTCACAGGTTAATTTCAATTTGAATATCTCTCCTCCAGAGATTGTCAATGAAAAAATGAGTTGTTAGTTGAGAGTATAAAAACAAATTATCCTAAAGTGTTCGAGAATGGATTGGGAAAATATACTCATTTCAAACATAAAATCATTTTAAATGATAAAGCTATTCCTATTAGACATAAGGTAAGGAATGCTCCTTTAGCCTACAGGACTAAACTTAAAGAGATGTTGGGTGATTTGATTCAGAAACAGATTATAGAACCTATTGAATCATCCCCATGTGTTTCTCCCATAGTTTTATCCCTTAAGTCCACAGGAGTTCTTTGTTTGTGCGTGGATCTCTGCAGTCTTAACAAAGATTTGGATAGACAAACATCCTCTTCCAAATATTCATGAGTACATTTCCAGCTTGTCTGAGGCTGCTGTTTTTTCCATCATTGATCTAGTTAGTGCCCATCACCAAGTAGAGCTGCATGATGATTCCAAGAAGCTGACTGCGTTTGTAACTCCAGAAGGCATGTTTCAGCTTTTACGCATGCCATTCGGATTAGCAAGCGCAGATTCAGTATTCCAACGCTTAATGAAAGAATTGTTGGAAAATTGTATGGGGGCTATAGTATTTCAAGATGATATCTTAATCTTTGGAAAGGATTGTGAGGAACATGACAAGAATCTATTTTATGTTTTACATAATATTCAAATGAAAGGTTTAACATTGAAGTTCTCAAAGTGCAAATTTAGGCAAAATAAAGTGGAA
Organism: Lissotriton vulgaris; assembly: GCF_964263255.1. Taxonomy (NCBI): domain Eukaryota; kingdom Metazoa; phylum Chordata; class Amphibia; order Caudata; family Salamandridae; genus Lissotriton; species Lissotriton vulgaris. The sequence goes on from NC_141691.1 coordinate 1,855,856,483, forward strand.
TATTTAGGTCATGAAATTTCTAAAGAGGGAATCAAACCAAAAATCAACCATGTACAAAGTATTATTAATGCACCTATTCCATCTTCCAAAGAACAGTTATTGTCATTTTTAGGCCTTACGGAATTTTATGGGAAATGTGTAAAGAACTATTCCACTATTGTTCATCCTTTGCAATTATTGTTAAAGAAGAATGCAAAATTTACTTGGGATGAGGATCAACAAAAATCTTTCGATATTCGCAAAAATAGAATTGTTGATGCTCCATTTTTGAAACCGTATACAGTAGGTAAAGAATGCATAGTTTGTGTTGATGCCAGCAATGTCGGGTGGGGTGCTGTTTTAATGCAGAAAGGCAAGAAGGTGAATTTGTGGTATCTTATGCTTCCAGAACACTTTGTGATGCTGAGTTTAATTATTCTGTCATTGAAAAGGAATTACTTGCATGTACATGGGCAGCACAACATTTCCGTCAGTTTTTGTGGGGAACAACATTTTCTTTGAGGACGGATCATAAGCCTTTGTTTAGTATGCTGTCTGCTAGAGGTGGTAGAATGCTCATGGCTCGTTTGGCAAGACTTGCTGCTAAATTACAAGAGTTTCGCTGTGAGGTGACATATGTTCCGGGTTGGTCTAATGTTCATGCAGACAGCATATCACGTTTTCCCATGAGTAATTGTGCTGATTCTGCAAATTGTGATGAGTGTGATGCAGCTTACACTATTGGTGACATGAATGTGATTTCAGGACAGGAATGTTCCACTGCAATTTCAGAGACTGAGTGGCTTGAAGCTATGAAACAAGATGATGTCTTAAGGCAGGTACAACAATTTTTGTGCAAAGGTTGGCCTAAGGAAAGGAAATTAACTGGTGAATTGGCTTCATTTTTTAAGGTTAAAGATGAGCTTATGTTAAGCCATGAGATGGTGTTAAGAGTGGACAAAATTGTACCTCCAATTAATCTTAGAGAGCTTATCTGCAAATTAGCACATGAAGGTCACATGGCTATGTCAACAACTAAAAGAAGATTTCATGAATTTTATTGGTGGCCTAGTATTGATTGCAAAAAACACAGTTGATGGACAGAATGTAGAACAATGTCATACACTCAACCCAGTACAAGGATCTGGGCCTAAATCCATCGTTTTTTTGCACTCCACACCACCCTGGGTTAGACACTGGCTATATGCAAATCAGCTCTGACCCTGTGCCCCATGGGAACAGTCCAGTCCGAACTACCAAGCCATGTCTTTCCCAGACCGGAATCAAGCATCCAAGGACCGGTTTCTGGCTATCAGCCTTCATTCAGCCTGGATAGCTTGACTCCAGTGGTGTGGAGAGCCTGGGACTCACGTCTGAGTATACCCAGCACAATCGGGGTGAAAATTGCAAAAAACACAGTTGATGGACAGAATGTAGAACAATGTCATACATTCACCCCAGTACAAGGATCTGGGCCTACATCCATCGTTTTTTTGCACTCCACACCACCCTGGGTTATACACTGGCTATATGCAAATCAGCTCTAACCCTGTGCCCCATGGGAACAGTCCAGTCCGAACTACCAAGCCATGTCTTTCCCAGACCGGAATCAAGCATCCAAGGACCGGTTTCTGGCTATCAGCCTTCCTTCAGCCTGGATAGCTTGACTCCAGTGGTGTGGAGAGCCTGGGACTCACGTCTGAGTATGCCCAGCACACTCGGGGTGAAAATTGCAAAAAACACAGTTGATGGACAGAATGTAGAACAATGTCATACATTCACCCCAGTACAAGGATCTGGGCCTAAATCCATCATTTTTTTGCACTCCACACCACCCTGGGTTAGACACTGGCTATATGCAAATCAGCTCTGACCCTGTGCCCCATGGGAACAGTCCAGTCCGAACTACCAAGCCATGTCTTTCCCAGACCGGAATCAAGCACCCAAGGAGCGGTTTCTGGCTATCAGCCTTCATTCAGCCTGGATAGCTTGACTCCAGTGGTGTGGAGAGCCTGGGACTCAAGTCTGAGTATACCCAGCACACTCGGGGTGAAAATTGCAAAAAACACAGTTGATGGACAGAATGTAGAACAATGTCATACATTCACCCCAGTACAAGGATCTGGGCCTAAATCCATCGTTTATTTGCACTCCACACAACCCTGGGTTAGACACTGGCTATATGCAAATCAGCTCTGACCCTGTGCCCCATGGGAACAGTCCAGTCCGAACTACCAAGCCATGTCTTTCCCAGACCGGAATCAAGCATCCAAGGACCGGTTTCTGGCTATCAGCCTTCATTCAGCCTGGATAGCTTGACTCCAGTGGTGTGGAGAGCCTGGGACTCACGTCTGAGTATACCCAGCACACTCGGGGTGAAAATTGCAAAAAACACAGTTGATGGAGAGAATGTGGAACAATGTCATACATTCACCCCAGTACAAGGATCTGGGCCTAAATCCATCGTTTTTTTGCACTCCACACCACCCTGGGCTAGACACTGGCTATATGCAAATCAGCTCTGACCCTGTGCCCCATGGGAACAGTCCAGTCCGAACTACCAAGCCATGTCTTTCCCAGACCGAAATCAAGCATTCAAGGACTGGTTTCTGGCTATCAGCCTTCATTCAGCCTGGATAGCTTGACTCCAGTGGTGTGGAGAGCCTGGGACACACGTCTGAGTATACCCAGCACACTCGGGGTGAAAATTGCAAAAAACACAGTTGATGGACAGATTGTAGAACAATGTCATACATTCACCCCAGTACAAGGATCTGGGCCTAAATCCATCGTTTTTTTGCACTCCACACCACCCTGGGTTAGACACTGGTAGTTCGGACTGGACTGTTCCCATGAGGCACAGGGTCAGAGCTTATTTGCATATAGCCAGTGTCTAACCCAGGGTGGTGTGGAGTGCAAAAAAACGATGGATTTAGGCCCAGATCCTTGTACTGGGGTGAATGTATGACATTGTTCTACATTCTGTCCATCAACTGTGTTTTTTGCAATTTTCACCCCGAGTGTGCTTGGTATACTCAGACGTGAGTCCCAGGCTCTCCACACCACTGGAGTCAAGCTATCCAGGCTGAAGAAGGCTGATAGCCAGAAACCGGTCCTTGGATGCTTGATTCCGGTCTGGGAAAGACATGGCTTGGTAGTTCGGACTGGACTGTTCCCATGAGGCACAGGGTCAGAGCTGAATTGCATATAGCCAGTGTCTAACCCAGGGTGGTGTGGAGTGCAAAAAAACGATGGATTTAGGCCCAGATCCTTGTACTGGGGTGAATGTATGACATTGTTCTACATTCTGTCCATCAACTGTGTTTTTTGCAATTTTCACCCCGAGTGTGCTGGGTATACTCAGACGTGAGTCCCAGGCTCTCCACACCACAGGAGTCAAGCTATCCAGGCTGAAGAAGGCTGATAGCCAGAAACCGGTCCTTGGATGCTTGATTCTGGTCTGGGAAAGACATGGCTTGGTAGTTTGGACTGGACTGTTCCCATGAGGCACAGGGTCAGAGCTGATTTGCATATAGCCAGTGTCTAACCCAGGGTGGTGTGGAGTGCAAAAAAACGATGGATTTAGGCCCAGATCCTTGTACTGGGGTGATTGTATGACATTGTTCTACATTCTGTCCGTCAACTGTGTTTTTTGCAATTTTCACCCCGAGTGTGCTGGGTATACTCAGACGTGAGTCCCAGGCTCTCCACACCACTGGAGTCAAGCTATCCAGGCTGAAGAAGGCTGATAGCCAGAAATCGGTCCTTGGATGCTTGATTCCGGTCTGGGAAAGACATGGCTTGGTAGTTCGGACTGGGCTGTTCCCATGAGGCACAGGGTCAGAGATGATTTGCATATAGCCAGTGTCTAACCCAGGGTGGTGTGGAGTGCAAAAAAAGGATGGATTTAGGCCCAGATCCTTGTACTGGGGTGAATGTATGACATTGTTCTACATTCTGTCCATCAACTGTGTTTTTTGCAATTTTCAGGCCTAGTATTGATGGCATGGTTGATAGATGGGTTAGGAATTGTTCTCTTTGTTCTTTGAGTGACAAATCTGTGAAAGCTCTCTCAGTTGACGTTACTCCTATTGAGTATGCACATGGACCTTGGAGGAAGTTAGGCATTGACATCATTGGTCCATTTAGTTATCAATCGGGCAAAGAGTTGTTTGCTATAGTTTTGGTCGATTACTTTTCAAAGTGGCCAGAGTTAAAAATAGTTGAGAAAGTTTCATGTGAAAGTAGGTGAATTTTTGGATGAAATATTTTCTAGAGAAGGATTACCTGAAGAACTTGTTTCGGATAATGGTCCACAATTTACCAGAAGAGAATTTGAATCTTTTCTTTCTAGTTGTGGTATTTTACACAAAAGGGTTTCAAATTATTTTCCACAAGCTAATGGCCAGGTGGAACAGTTCAACAGGGTCATTAAAGAGTCTTGTCAGTTGGTTATATAAAGTGGATTGAAATGGAAGAAAGCATTACAAGCTACTCTTTTAACTTATCGCACCACTCCCAATTCTGTAACTGGGTTGTCTCCATTTGAAATGGTATGAGGCAGGAAACCTGGTTCAAAACTTATGCCATGGTGGTTAAAAGGAAAAATTCCTACAATTTGGAATTGGACTTTAAAGAAGTCAGATATAGAGTTAAAAAGTACCAAAATAGAATGTTACAACAGAATCCAAAAAGAAGGTATAATGTTTGCAAATTGAAAGTGGGTGATTGGGTAAAAGTGAAATTTGGTGGACACACTAACAAGAAGGTGTCCAAATGGTCTGATCCCGTAAAAATTACTGACATTTTTAGCAAAGCATTTAGAGTTGAAGGTGGGAAAATTTGGAATTTTAGACGTATCTCTATATGTAAATCACTTGTTGAGAAATCAATACCAAGCGGTTCTAATAGTCAATTGGTCAAAGTTAACAATTCTAAGAAACCTTTCGAGAAAATAGATGGTTTCCCAGGTACTCACGAAGTTTATGACAATTTAAATTTTCATGAAAATGCTAATAATACTGATTTTATTGTACATGAAAATGCCAATGAGATTGTATCTGAGTGTTCTTCAAATTTTGACCGAGTAGTAGTTTCTCCTAGGAGAAGTGAACGTGTTAAACATTTTCCTGTTAAATTCAAAGACTTTGTTCGTTATTAGTTTGTCTATTCTATTGTTTGTTTTATTTTTTCTTAAAAGGGGGGAGGTGTATGGTATTCTGTTTTATGTCATGTAGAGAATTAAAATAGGTCATTTATAGAATTGTATTAGGTCATATAGAATGTGTGGATTTGAGGGTGAGAAGGAGAGAGGAGTTCAAGGGGATCGGTTGCATCTTCATGTCTCTGATTCGTGGTTGTCAAGCTGTTCTCCATGTGAATAAATCCTTATCTAAAACCTTCTACCTCGCTAGCGTATTACTACAGTCATACTTGTGTTTAATTACCGGTAGGGTATTGATCAGAACACAGATCAGATTATAGACACATTCCAGAGTTGTGGAAAGAGGGGGGCAGCGAGCATTTGTCTAGTGGTATGTGCTGATGGTAAATAAGGAGCTCAACTGACATAAGGCAGTTGATACGATGAAACATTTTCTGTCCCTTACTTAGCTCAAATTTATTACGGAAAGAATACCTGCTTGGGTTCTGAGCAGAAGTAGCAGTTCTAGAATACGTCTGGCCAGGGGTTCTAAGGCGCAGTTGGGTGCATATGGCCCCGCCTGGCTTGTCTTTGGAGAACCTTTTGCGGGCCGGCGCTGCACCCCCTTTGCGCTTCTGCACCGCTGCCAGCACCATAAGTGCTCCAGCTCTTACGGGCTCCGCCCCCTTGCTTCCTGATTGGTTCACTGTGTTTGGTGTCTAATGTGCCGGACAGGTTCAATTTAAAATAATACAATAGCGGTGATAAGGTGCTGAAAGAGATATTTAAAAATGCTCCGCTGCTTAAAATTGCTCAATAAAGATAATACGTGCAAAAAGTCTGTGCAAATACGCAAGTCTACACTCTAGTGTCTGTCATTTCTCCTACTGCCCCCTCTGCACCGCTATCTGCATCATATGGGCTCCGAGCTCTAACAGACTCTGTCCCTTTGTTTCCTGATGGGTTCCCTGTGTTTGCTCGAACTCGCGACACCTTTTCAGCTAAAAAATAGCACAATCACTGCGATAAGGTGCATAAACAGATATTTTAAAATGCTCCGTTATTTAAAAAAGCTCAATTAAGATAATACGTGCAAAATGCATGTGCAAAAACGTGAGTATACACTTCAGTGAGGAGCGAGAGAGGTGAGGAACAAGAGAGAGAAAGAGACGCATTCTTCCAGACTGATGTTTGGAAATTCTGGACAAGTTTCCGGGGGCAAAAGCATCTCAGGGCCGAACTAAGAATCATCAAGGTCTCCACTTACAAGTAACAGAACATGGATGACTACAGGAGTGGTAAAATAGGAAAGGAATTATACTTAAGGCTAACAGAGTATGCAATACATATACCCAGCAGGGCCGGCGCTAGGCATGGGCAGTGTGGGCAGCAGCCATGGACCTCGCACTCTGCCTACCAGGACGGGACCCCGCACAATGGCATCACCCTACCAGTCCTCGTGTACCCCTGCGGATCAAAGTGAAAGAAATGCGTCTCTTTACAATTGGGCTCATAGGAGGGGGGCCCCCTCCTGGGGCCTCTAAGGGATGGTGTGGGAAGGCCTAGGGGAGGGGGACACCTCTCTGGCTGTCCATTCAGAGACTCCCCAGGATGCCCATGCAGGATGCCCATTGTCAGCACTTTAGCCCACACAGGTTTAACTCTCAGCCCCCAAGCAATTCTCACACCTTCAGTTCGAAATGAGCTGTAAAGGAGGGGCTTGAGGGTGGCTAGGAGAAGGAGCTGCGGCCAAGGCGGAGTCTGCAGGAAGCAGCTTCCCCGAGCGCAAAAGGTGTCACTTGTGTAAATTTCAGCGGCCTTGCGCATTCCCTTGTGCCCAGGGCCCCAAATATCCTAGAATCGGCCCTGATACCCAGTGCAATAATAGTCTATGCTGTAATTAACACGACAAACTGCAAGTCTTGCCCAGGAGATGCAGATGAAATGACAATGCAGCACCGGGAAGGATGCCTGAACAGGAAGACACACGGACAAGAGGGTAACAAAGTAGCTATTCACAAACAAAGGCACGGGACTAGAGAATCAAAGGGAACAGAACAAGCGAGAAAACAACTAAAGTGAAGGGATGGAGCAAGCCAAGAGTAATAGAGTGAATAGCAAAGAGTCAGAACAACTGTTGTCGCTGGACAAGAGAGCTCTCTACGGATGGGGCTAAATCCCAGGGGCCTCATTTATGAAAAGTGACGCATCGCTGCGTGAAAACAGCGATGCGTCACTTTTCAGTGCGCACTCCTTGCGACACCAATGATGCGTCATATTTAATGTATGACGCATCATGTCGCAAGGACTTACAGATCTGTAAGCGCAAAAGTGACGCATTGATGGAGTGTGTCACAAAAGTGACGCATCTCCAGCAATGCGTCCTTTCACATGGGGAGAGCGCCATGTGAAAGGGCTTGCGTCAGTCTTACGCCTGCTGTGAGGCAGGCGCAAGATTTTGACGCAACCGCATCCTAAAAGTGACGCAGTGAAATCTCATAGATTTCACTGCGTCACTATTACGAGGCTTTTTGCGGGGGAACGCCCCCTCTGCATACATTATACCTGACGCAGGTATAATGTGGGGCAGGTGTTTAAAAAGTGACGCATCTACCTAGATGCGTCACTTTTTAAATATGGCGCAACAAGGCGCATGTTTTACGCCGCAGATGCGTCACAAAAAGTGACGCATTCGCAGCGCAAAACTGACGCAAGGCCTCATAAATGAGGCCCCTGGTTTTCCACTATTGACCAAAGGTGTGCCCGATTGTGCTGGTCCTCTAGTGATTAGATCGTTGCATCCGTGTCTGGGAAATATAGTTTCACGGTTATGAGCATGTATTTTTGTCTGTCCTCTGTGCCATCTATTTGAAGTACATCGTCTTCTGCTTCCTAATGCCTTGTGACCTGACATGTTGAGACGTCCTGCTTACTTCGAGCTGCCCGATCATGGAAGGGAATGTCAGTGCCCTGCAATATTTTCATATAGTGAGATTATTTGACAAGGGTTGGTGTGGAAATGAGTTGGTTCTTTTCAAGCATCATATTCACATCCACATAAAAGCATCTGCAACAAGAACATACCAGAGAATTGTGTCAGCAGCCCTCAACATTTCCATCTAGTGGTGGTTACTACACCCTGCGTGTCAGAAGGGATTTAACACACAAATATGTTCAACGTTAGCTCCAGTCCCAGCTATTGCACCCTGGAGAATGAAGATGCGGTAAAGAGTATCCAAACATCTGTCCTATTCCACAGTTCAGTTTTACAAATTAACTACTTCCAGAAAGTTCACTGTGATCATGTCTAAACAAATACAGGGTGTGTACCTTTGCACACAAAATATTTTATAATATGAATAAACAGTTCTGAACAATGAATGCGTCATGGACCACTCTACCAGTAGTGCTGACTCTTCTTCAAAGCAACAAAGGATATTTATGGCAGGTTTTATAATGCTGGCCCACGAAGTGCTGAAACTTGGGCACAGATGGTAGGAATACTGAAATGTTGAGGAAACAGTCATGTGGTGCTTCCTTAATGGGGAATCTTCAATGGTGAATGCAGTTATCACACTGTGGCTCCTAAGATGGCAGACGCGTCACATCTTGGGACTTGCTGTTCTGTGCAGCCTATGCAAATAATGTGGCTTCTGACATAGCTACCACCGGTGCCCTGATTCTCCATGAACAAGGCCGTACTACCCGGGATCCTGTAATTGCTGAGTCACGATTGGTGAGCTGGTGTTACAAGCTGAAAATAATGTTGTCTATGGCTGGGACTGTTCTCTCTGTTATGACAGTACCCTCCCTCATTGCTATCTCATTGGACTCGATTTTCGTAGACTACAACAAACAAAGCTTGTTTAATAATCTAGGAGTATGTACTGCAGAGGCCGGTTAGCACAGCTAAAACATTTCCACAAAATTAAGCACCAAAGATGTCCCCCTCTGTACCTGGAATAAAGTATTTTTTCCACCTGTATTCGGGAGTGGAGGAAGACATGCCATAGTAATGGCTTTTCTGGGCTTCATTAAAAAAGGTATGAAAGAGTGGTGCGTATATATATATATATATATATATATATATATATATATATATATATATATATATATATAAATATATACACACATATATATATTCACGCTCCGAGGTTGCCCACTGATTGAGGACGCACTCAGACTGTAACCAGCTTGAAGCCCTTTATTAGGTACAAACGTGCACCAACATGCTGAATCCGTTTGGCAGCTTACATGTCGATAAGCCTGACTCGTTTCAGAGGTTGATTCCTCCTTCCTCAGAGGCTCGACAGTTCAGTGGTGTGCTTGCTTTGACACGCCCTTATTTCCACTGATGCAGTATTCACATTGATTTCTGGGATAGGTAGTTCATGTCAATCATTAAGCCCCTTATGGGTGCACTCAGTGTTACTGCTGGTAACTTCTCCAATCCCTTAGATGAGCCTCAGCAGGTAGGGCACGTTTTAAATCCTTTGTTGCAGTCCCATCTCACAGCCAGGTAAGTTCCAAGCTGCATGGCCCCCAATTTTGTGGTGGTGCATCCTATACGGCTGGACTGCCGCAAGTACATTCACGCTCCAAGGTTGCCCACTGATTGAGGACGCACTCAGACGGTAACCAGCTTGAAGCCCTTTATTAGGTACAAACGGGCACCAACATGCCAAATCAGTTTGGCAGCTTACATGTGGATAAGCCTGACGCGTTTCAGAGGTTGATTCCTCCTTCCTCAGAGGCTCGACAGTTCAGTGGTGTGCTTGCTTTGACACGCCCTTATTTCCACTGATGCAGTATTCGCATTGATTTCCGGGATAGGTAGTTCGTGTCAATCATTAAGCCCCTTATGGGTGCACTCAGTGTTACTGCTGGTAACTTCTCCAAGCCCTTAGATGAGCCTCAGCAGGTAAGGCACGTTTTAAATTCTTTGTTGCAGTCCCATCTCACAGCCAGGTAAGTTCCAAGCTGCATGGCCCCCAATTTTGTGGTAGTGCATCCTCTACGGCTGGACTGCCGCAAGTACATTCACGCTCTAAGGTTGCCCACTGATTGAGGACGCACTCAGACTGTAACCAGCTTGAAGCCCTTTATTAGGTACAAACGTGCACCAACATGCCAAATCTGTTTGGCAGCTTACATGTCGATAAGCCTGACGCGTTTCAGAGGTTGATTCCTCCTTCCTCAGAGGCTCGACAGTTCAGTGGTGTGCTTGCTTTGACCCGCCCTTATTTCCACTGATGCAGTATTCGCATTGATTTCTGGGATAGGTAGTTCGTGTCAATCATTAAGCCCCTTATGGGTGCACTCCGTGTTACTGCTGGTAACTTCTCCAAGCACTTAGATGAGCCTCAGCAGGTAGGGCACGTTTTAAATCCTTTGTTGCAGTCCCATCTCACAGCCAGGTAAGTTCCAAGCTGCATGGCCCCCAATTTTGTGGTGGTGCACGAGACTCGCTATTCAAGGAGTCTCGTATGTGGAGCTGCGCGATGGATGAGGACAGGAGTGTTGTTTGGGGCTCATGGTGGAGCCTTTGGAACGAGCAGTAATTTGAAAGTGCATCCATCCAGGACATATGGACTACATCTCCCATAAGCACAATGTGTGTTTTCATACAGGGAGATTGTAGATGTGCACTTTACTGCTGGCCCCTGATGAGGAAAATAAATTTCCGAAACGAGTCGGGCCTATTTCAAACGCGCAACTACCCATACCAACAAACGCTTTGGGGAAGGCGCACGCAGGCTCGAGTGCAACCCCACGGAGCTGTAATACATTAGCGGCGATCCTGCCGCTGGGTTGCAACACCCTGGAAAACTGGGGCCACGAGACTCGCTATTCAAGGAGTCTCGTATGTGGAGCTGCGCGATGGATGAGGACAGGAGTGTTGTTTGGGGCTCATGGTAGAGCCTTTGGAACGAGCAGTAATTTGAAAGTGCATCCATCCAGGACATATGGACTACATCTCCCATAAGCACAATGTGTGTTTTCATACAGGGAGATGGTAGACATGCACTTTACTGCTGGCCCCTGATGAGGAAAATAAATTTCCGAAACGCGCCGGGCCTATTTCAAACACGCAACTGCCCATACCAACAAACGCTTTGGGGAAGGCGCACGCAGGCTCGAGTGCAACCCGCTACTTGAACCCCACGGAGCTGTAATACATTAGCGGCGGTCGTGCCACTGGGTTGCACCACCCCGGAAAACTGGGGCCACGAGACTCGCTATTCAAGGAGTTTCGTATGTGGAGCTGCGCGATGGATGAGGACAGGAGTGTTGTTTGGGGCTCATGGTAGAGCCTTTGGAACAAGCAGTAATTTGAAAGTGCATCCATCCAGGACATATGGACTACATCTCCCATAAGCACAATGTGTTTTCATACAGGGAGATGGTAGACATGCACTTTACTGCTGGCTCCTGATGAGGAAAATACATTTCCGAAACGTGTCGGGTCTATTTCAAACACACAACTGCCCATACCAACAAACGCTTTGGGGAAGGCACACGCAGGCTCGAGTGCAACCCGCTACTTGGACAACCCCACGGAGCTGTCATACATTAGCGTCGGTCCTGCTGCTTGGTTGCACCACCCCGGAAAACTGGGGGCACGAGACTCGCTATTCGAGGAGTCTCTTATGTGGAGCTGCGCGATGGATGAGGACAGGAGTGTTGTTTGGGGCTCATGGTAGAGCCTTTGTAACGAGCAGTAATTTGAAAGTTCATCCATCCATGACATATGGACTACATCTCCCATAAGCACAATGTGTGTTTTCATACAGGGAGATGGTAGACGTGCACTTTACTGTTGGCCTCTGATGAGGAAAATAAATTTCCGAAACGCGTCGGGCCTATTTCAAACACGCAACTGCCCATACCAACAAACACTTTGGGGAAGGCGCACGCAGGCTCGAGTGCAACCCGCTACTTGGACAACGCCACGGAGCTGTAACATATATATATATATATATATACCTTTTTTAAAAATTTTATTTGTGAATTTACAAATCATATTTATATTGAGTATACATTCTGACATAAGGAAGAAATACATAACAAAAAACAATCCCCAGGCAAAGACTTAGGCAGAGCAGTCTTAAAAGTGAAAAAGAGAATACCATGCACATCAAATGGCATATCAGTTACATAGACTTTATAACATGGTTTAAATTCCAACCAACACAGGTTTGTGTGATTGTCACAGACTTTCTAAGGGGGTCGCCAACCACAGAGAAGGAAAATGAAACCAGGGACACTCTGTTAATTACCTCCTAGCGGGTGCCTGAGTCGCTACCATGGCCTGCCTGCTCTGCAGTTTCTCTCCTAATCAGATATTGCGTATACAGCCCCCAATAGTTCTTTGGGCGGCCCTGGGTGGGCAGTAGGTCGTATATGCCGGACTGTGTATTACAATATAGCAGTTCAGCGCTCCAGTCTTGTATCAGAGGAAGTGGCCCCTTGGCCCAGCGCATAGCGACCCTTCACTTTGCCAGAAGCATATCCATCGCCACGACCCTACTGTAGCTTTTATCTATACCCATATCATACCCAAGAAGAGCCAGTAGGGGGTCAGGTTCTAGTTCATGTTCCATGATATCGCTCATGACATCGAAGACCTCACTCCAGAATTTGAAAATATCTGGACATAGCCAAGCAGAGTGTCGGAACCCTGGCTCCGGGTAACGAGCAGACTGGCCAGAGTCCTGCAGCCTTTAGCGGAACAGCCTAGCAGAAGTGTGGTAAACTCTATTTATATATTTAAAGTGGATTAGATGGTGCCTACCATTAAACAATATGTGTTTAGTTACTTCGTAGCAATATCTCTAGCACTTATAGTCGAGGACCCTACCTAGGTCATTCTGCCAGCTCATCCGGGCCTTGGAACATGGTGTTGACTTGTATACTAATAAGAGCGAATAGAGTGTTGACTCTAGCTTAGCAAGAGAAACTGATCGAATTAGATGCATGAGTGCATGACATGCAGGGGACTCCTGCATGTCGTCTCCCAGGAGTTCATGCCACACATGCCTGACCCTCGCGTATTGGAATTGGTCTAACGGCGTGAACACCAGATCCTCTTTAGGCAGATTGTCCCTGCCAAGGAAAGCACCATCACAAAAGCAGTCCCCTACCTTTAGCATTCCCAATGTTTTAAGGGAACTCTAAACTCCCATTTCCATTTCTTTCTGGAACCGGAACCAGGAGCACCACTCCAGCGGAATTAGTGGCTAATACAGCAACGCACCAGCTTGGGACTCCAGCAACATATGCCAAGTATGCACAATCAAGTTTATAGAATCAAGAACGCTGTGTCGTCTTATGGGGGCCCAAACAGGGATTGCTGTTGGGTGTCTGGGGAGTAGCGTTTCTTTCGATCTGCACGTGCGGCAGGTCCTGAGGGCATGTGTCCAGCTGTATGCATGGCCGCCTGAGCCGCTCTGTCGTATAGCTCCAAGTCAGGAGCCCTGAGGCTTCCTGCCGAATGAGGCAACGTCAAGGTCTGCCACCTGACCCTCGGCTGCTTACCAGCCCATGCCAACCTTATGAGAGAGCGTACGGTAGCGAATATATGGTGTGGCAGCAACAGGGGGATATTTAAGAATAGAAACAGAAACCTAGAGAGGACGACCATTTTCATAATAGAAATACGACCTATTAGGAAAATAGGTAAGCTAATCCATCGAGAAAGGTCGTCTTCAAACTTGGAGATTGCCTTTCCATAGTTTACAGCAAGGACTGTGTCGGGGTTAGTGTGTATTTGTATCCCTAAGTAACGAATGGGGTCCCGCTGTAAAGGGAAATCGAATCTTGGAGGGGTGGTCACCGGAGTCAGTAGAAAGGTAACAGATTTTGACCATTTAATTTTGAGTCATGAAACAATAGGAGACAGTGAGGGTATGAGGCACTCTTAGTCCCCCGGGTTATGTATGCAAAACAAAAGAAGAGTGTCATATGCAAGGGTGTCTATGTAGAAACACAGAAGCAAAGACTGTGAAAAAGGACTATAGAAAAATAGAAAAATACCTCCTTGTTAACACATTGGAAACCTTCTAGGGTTTTATGGGAAGCCCTCACTCACCAACCTAGTTGGTGACATGCTTCATCATCGAGCCCACCAGGAGAAGCCGAGTGCCTCCCTGGTGTGCTACAACGCCAGATTACTGCGGAGCTGGATTTCGTGACAGTGATGTGAAAAAGTGATGTTAAAAATGTCTAATACTGTACCAACCAAAATGATTTATTTACTGGTCAGTTTAGACATGGTTAAAAAGGTTTGTGTGGAAGAACTACCACAGATTATGATGGGAGTTTCCACTTAAAGTGGGGTCAACATGTTTCTGCCCTTTATAAGTGTAAGAATTACGTGGGCATTCGTCAGGACCGTGTAGCGTGTACCTTGGCTGTATGGGCGCGCTAAGGCCCACCCTGACCAAAGGACGTGAAAGTTAAAAATTGTGCTATGTGTAAAAAGTGCAAAACAAAACACAAACCACAAGTTGTGGGATTTACCTCCACTCAGAGGAACCTGTATAGTTTGTGTAGTAAAAGATCCACGCCCCATGGGTCTCGGGAGGGGGTTGGAGGCAAAAATGGCACACCGCCCGCAACGCCTGGCACCCGCTCGGCACCTAGCTTCTCCTGCTCCGGACCCCGTGGATGATTCGGACAAATTCTCGCGCATAAGCCCCTTTCTTCATGGCCAAAGCTGTGTATTGTCACACAATAGCTAGAGCAGCTGAGCCCGCACAGCAAACCTGTCTCGGTACATCCCCAGGGAGAGCCGAGGAACCCTCAATCTTCATGAGTCTGTGAATCGCCCCCTCGATCTGCATGTGGGCCTGCGGGGCTCTTCTGTGGCCTTGCATCATTTACGTGGTTGAGGAACTGCAGGACCTGCGCTGGATCCGTGAATACGTGAGACTGCCCATCGATCTGTACTCCTAAATCTGCAGGATACACCATGTTGTACTCTAACTGTAAATCACAGAGCTTTCTCTTGACTAGAGCAAAAGGCCGCCGGGCATCCTGCACCTGCTGGGTAAAATCAGGAAATAAGGAGAGGGCAGTGCCTTTGTAGCGAAGCTCCCGCAGACTTCAGGCCCGGAGCAGGCCCGAGGTGACGCCCCGACCAGACTCCCGCAGACGGGGCCCGACTCCAGCTGCCGCCCACTACACAGCCATACCAGAACTCAGCAAGATGCCTATGCCTCCATGCCCTCCAACAGGCCCCTTTCTGTATCCAGCAGACTCCTATTCGGCTCTGATCAGGAGGCCGCCCCAGCAGCCCACGTCGCACCACAGGATCGTCACAGCTGAAGCCAGCAGGCCCGCCGGGTATCCAACTCCATAGACTCTCCGGACCCACCCCACTGCACTGGCTACAACGGCAGCAGACAGGGGCCGAGAGGCAGCAGGCAAGTGTACATGGTGCGTAGAGTTTATTAAGCTGCAGGATTTTGTAGGATATTGCGCCGGGACGGCGGAGAGAGTTCAGTGAGCGTCCATTTTGCAACCAGGCAAGCTCCGCCCCCTGAGTGGTCCATATTCGTTATGGTGGGAAGGAGATTTTTGAAAGACATTTAATTCACATTTTTCTCTACTGGATATGGGCCAAGCAACTGAAGATGGAAACCGTCCTTATATTTGAAGACCATGGGTGATATTTTGAGTTTGGTGGACAGGGTTTTCTGCCGAAAACCCGGCCAAGTACCCTGCCTGCCAAAGTGATGGTTCAACCCACTCTATTTAGAGTCAAGTACTGGTTTCACCGGTGGAAACCTAGGACTGATGATCCAATGGACTTTGAGCCACTGGTTAAGTACTTCAGACTGTCCACCATAATAAAATTTTTTCCTGTTTGGATTGGAACCACCGGAAAAAACCTGGTAGTCCTCAAACAGAAAAAGGTAAACATGTTTCAGGCAACCTGGGAGAAATTACCAAGGGTGTGAGGGTCATAAGTTTTTTGTTTTTGAAAAACTAAAACATTTTCTGAGTGGTCCCATTAAACATAGAGGTAGCTCAAAACAACTAGCAATGCCTTTGGAGAGCCACCATGGAGGTGGCTCCTCTAGAGATCTCTGCCAGGTAGGCAAACATTTCTAAATATGGTGAGTAGTAATCTACCGGAATGGTGGAGGAAGTGATGACATCTACTCCACTGGCAGATGGCGGGCCACTCACCATAGCTCTAAATAACCCCATTAGGTTTAGATTGAGTGCCAGGGTCAATCTCATTCTTTTTTCTCAGGATGTGTCTTAGGCTTCATGTCTGCTTTTTTCTTGTTGCATCCTATAATTGGTTTTTAATAGAGAGAAGGACAGTTTAGCCCATACAAGCTACAAAATGGAGCTTAGCCTGTGGAGCAAAAGCAAGCATCTTTTTTGAGTTTTATATAGCGCAAATTAGAACCGAAGATATCCGGTATCGGAGCGCTTTACATGAGCACCATTTACTTTACTCTCTGCTTCTGAAAAGTATAGTAGATGCACCCATGAGCAGAGGGTTTCTGCTAAGTAACACAGCTGATACTATTTCAAGGTCTGATTGATTATTTCTCTCTGTCCATCTATCTAGGGGTGGTAACTGGTTGACAAACCAGATCATACCTAAATATTGACAGATAGAAAGTTGTGAAGGATGTTATTTTTTTCTTATTTGGATTACATGGCTACATATCAACCAGGAACTGACAATCCAACAGTAGGCACTTTGACTAGAAAATAATGTTCGAACCTTACACTAAAAACATTAGAATAGTGAATAACCAAAAAGACAACACCTCATTAGTGCAAGTACATCTGATAGATATCTTCCTAAACTATGTACAAACCAATAAAAAAAAACTCAACAGGAAGAACTGGCATTTTCTCGGGGATCGAATATTTCAGTCGTAAAAAGCTTGTCTATGCTAGGCCTGAGCGGTGAACTTCGCTCTGTTCGCAGGTGTTTGCAGTGCTTTCTGCACTCAACGAAGCTCACACAGTGCAGAAAGCTCTGCTTCACGATGTGCAGCAGAGTTTTTTCCCGCTCGCGGTGGGGAACGGAAAGTTCGCGATCGAGAACAGTAAGTTCACGAGAGCAAGCAGCCACTCAGGTAGAATTTCTACCTGTGCAGCAGAAATACCAGCACAAACTGCAGTTCGCATTGCACTGCGCCATTCATGGAACATCTCAGAGTCTTTTTGTAACTTTGCGGAGTTCTGCATAGCAAAAGTCTGTGAACTACGCCCAGGCTTGGTCTATGCATGATTCCAGGCTATATTTAACCATCAAAAACCAACATAAAACCTTGCTTCACTGATGTCATGCTTCTACAACCATGCATCCAGAGTGTGAATAAGACAACTAAATGTATTCAAAAACATTTTTGGTGACCATTTTGATACTACAGCAATTAAAGCTTGTGATGTATGTGTCTGAAACATTGCAGATCATTCAATATACTGATAGAGATATCACGCAGAATTTGGAAAACTCAGCTTACCACTCAAAAATGATGACACATGGTACACTATGCAACCACGCAACCTGTGCTACTAGTATTTGATCTAGCTATGCAGCAGTGGAAATCTTTTTACAAGTGATAAAGAGAGCAATTTTCACAAGACTGCCCACTACCATCAGAACAATGGCTTGTCCTTGGTCCAGAGCTAAGGGTCTAATGATGTTGACTAAGATTGAACCCAGTGTTTATTGGGCATGGGCAATGGATGCAAAAGACCCCAGGATATTAAATGATCTGCCTTAGTTCACACACATATAGCACAACCTGTGTCTAATCGACAAGAACCTTACCGAACACTGCGGAAAAGAAATCAGGAGGTATCAACAGAACAAGAGGGGGATCTGTGACAGAGATATTTAGAGTTAAGGTTGCAGTTCAGATAAAGACATAGTTCACCCATTTGAAAAATAAAAAAGCAACCCAAGATGCCCTGTTGAAAGAAGAAGAACCAGAGTAATCTGCAATTCGTGCTATTCTATTTATTAAAGTAATGGTTTCCCTCCTTGTCACATCCAGGTCCTTTAGAAATACTGCTACAGCTCCTAAAGCATCATGTAAGGTGGCTCTTTCAGAAGTTCATCATCCAAGAGCAAGAAGACCACAATGGGCTCATTCTTTTGCCGGTGATAGATGTTCTTGGGAGTGGCATAATGTTCAATAGTCTGCAGGCACTGGCAACATATAATACTCAGAGTGTCAGAGTGGCTAAGTGGAGGAAAAGGGGTTGGAGATGGGAAGAGCAGGAAAAGACTAGATATGTGTTTTCCACTCAATCGGGTGCTGTCGGTCCCAGCACATGGACACCCCATTTGGGGTAGCTGCACGCTATATAAAAGCCTTTTATTATTATTATTATTATTATAAGGACACCTATAACAAGAAATAGAGAGCCATGAGCACTACATCTGATCTAAGATACATACAGTTTTCTCTTGAAGGTGTATTTGACTACCTGTTCGAGACTCCCTCCCTATTTCTTGCTATCTGACAATGGAAGGGGATGCTTCTGGCACTCATTTATTATGGGGTTCCCAGGACACTGCAACAATAGAAGGCCTTGGTGATGGGGTCCCAGGTGCCAATAAATGGTTCACAGAGTAGGGCCGTATGATCCTTCTGGGTATTGAGTTCCCTGGGCCTGTCCTTAATATAAATATTTGACCAGCGGGATAGGGGACCCTGGGTCTCCAAAAGGTATGTGCCCCCTTTCCAATTTCTATGAACAGTGGCTCTGGGCTTTGGGGTCACTGGGACCTCACAATGCCCTTCCTCAGAAAATAACAATGCACACCCAGTGGAAGATGTGGGAGACTGTCTTTTTTTTATTTTAGAGTCATGGATTCACAAATCCTCCACTAGTCGGTGGTACCAATAAAAAAAACACTCCTTTTTAGGTCTCGCCTGTCGATGCGCATGCGCATCGAGCTTGCGAGACTATGGGGGCTTAACCACTCTTTAACTGACTTGCAAGGAATCGTGGCGATTACTTGTAGTGCCCGTGACTTTTAAGCTCAATGCGCATGCGCATTGAGCTTAAAAGCGCGTGCACATCAGTTCCCTCAGCCGCACTCCAGGCCCCCGCTCCGCCCCCTCCCCTGCCCGCCGTGTCGCATTTCTCCTCCCCCCTCCCCTTATCTGCCTTCCCTCCGTCTGTTCCCTCTCCCCGCTCCGCCCCCTCCCCTTCCCGCCGTGTCGCATTTGTCCAGGGCTCCTTCGCTGAAACCACACAGAACATAAGATGTGTTCATTTTTCACATACAAAATGTTTCATCAGCATGCAAAACAATAAAGCAAAGCAACTACTTGGAGTTGTAGTTTTCAGGCTTAATAGAGGCTTACGTTTCAGGCTTATTGCTGTTCTGTGCACAATCCTCGATTTTGTTAACATGCGTCAAGGTTTGTAATGCATGCCAATGTTGTCAAACGTTGAAGGGTTAGCAAAAGTCCCTCCCTCACACTCTGTTTTCTCAGTGTTTGATGTGAATTTTGTGCCGATTTTTAAATGGGCTGTGTTATTGGCTTCTCTTTCCTTTATCTTCATCAATTCCCAAATCGGGTTCGCCCAGCATGTGACTGATTCGGCCCCAGCCGTGTCAGTCACGCATGGAACTAAGCCGTCGAGAAGTCTCCCGCATTCTCTGCTAGTCTGCTCACTGCTCTACGAAAATAATGCATTTTAATTGTTCAGTCTGAAACCTTCTCTCGCGGAATAAATTCTCCGCCTCTCGCGGCAGCCAGTGCTCCTGGGTATTCTGACTGGCGGCAGGGAAAATAAATGACGGTGCTATTTTTAAATCCCACAACGTGCGCACGTGCACTTAGCGCATCGGTAACTGGCTCATGCCAAGCCCTTGTCGGCTCGTTAGGGGCCACGCAACAATGGAATCTATAGCAGCAGCCACGTGACACCGCATGGACCTGCAAGATTACCAGGCACACTCGACACCAAAATATACCTGGCAGCAAAGCGCAATACTCCTGGGTTGTTGGCTTAGAATGCCTAAACGTTTTATCATATTTTTTTGCAGCATTCACCCTTATATTTAGTTAACTTTGTGTGACTGTTTTTCCATATATATATTTTTTAATTATTTGCAATTCATAAAGTTTCACTTATTCTGGGGACAGCAAGGTACTGTGCAGGCCTTGGCTGTGGGCACATCAGGACAGGTCTGTGCGCCGTGTCGCATTTCTCCTCCCCCCTCCCCTTATCTGCCTTCCCTCCGTCTGTTCCCTCTCCCCGCTCCGCCCCCTCCCCTGCCCGCCGTGTCGCATTTGTCCTCAACCCTCTCCTTCTCTCTGATTGGCAACCCACGTACATGAGGTATTTTCAGCCATAAATGGATTTTATGGCTGAGAATACCTTTGTGATGAAGTCCCTACGACGGATCTCTTTATATGCCTAATTGTTTCTTATACGCCCCTTAAACCAAATGTTATATTATCTTATCGATATCCGCTGTGATACATCATATACCTTCCATCCTTAATCCTATACTTTTAGATTTTAGAAGGTATCTGCAATGTCATGTACATTTCCTCATCAATTCCCAAATCGGGTTCGCCCAGCATGTGACTGATTCGGCCCCAGCCGTGTCAGTCACGCATGGAACTAAGCCGTCGAGAAGTCTCCCGCATTCTCTGCTAGTCTGCTCACTGCTCTACGAAAATAATGCATTTTAATTGTTCAGTCTGAAACCTTCTCTCGCGGAATAAATTCTCCGCCTCTCGCGGCAGCCAGTGCTCCCGGGGATTCTGACTGGCGGCAGGGAAAATAAATGACGGTGCTATTTTTAAATCCCACAACGTGCGCACGTGCACTTAGCGCATCGGTAACTGGCTCATGCCAAGCCCTTGTCAGCTCGTTAGGGGCCGCGCGACAATGGAATCTATAGCAGCAGCCACGTGACACCGCATGGACCTGCAAGATTACCAGGCACACTCAACACCAAAATATACCTGGCAGCAAAGCGCAATACTCCTGGGTTGTTGGCTTAGAATGCCTAAACGTTTTATCATATTTTTTTGCAGCATTCACCCTTATATTTAGTTAACTTTGTGTGACTGTTTTTCCATATATATATTTTTTAATTATTTGCAA
Organism: Lissotriton vulgaris; assembly: GCF_964263255.1. Classification (NCBI taxonomy): domain Eukaryota; kingdom Metazoa; phylum Chordata; class Amphibia; order Caudata; family Salamandridae; genus Lissotriton; species Lissotriton vulgaris. The sequence continues at coordinate 1,855,877,727 of NC_141691.1, forward strand.
TTCATAAAGTTTCACTTATTCTGGGGACAGCAAGGTACTGTGCAGGCCTTGGCTGTGGGCACATCAGGACAGGTCTGTGAGGGGCGTGCACACTGCACTGGCTTAGTGCCCCGTCTTTGCATTTGATGCACGCTGGTTTTGTTTTGTATGGGCTGTGTGTTCTTTAGGTGCACACTGCTCTGGCTGTGTGCAGTATTTGCATTTGATGTACGCTGTATTGATTTTGTATGGGCTGTGTGTTCTTTAGGTGCACGCTGACCTGGCTCTGTCTTTACCGTCTTTGCATTTGATTTGCTCTAGTTTTGTATTGGCTGTGTGGTGTTTAGGTGTATGCTTATTTATCCATGTGTGCATTTGTGCATGCTGCTTTAGCGGTGTACTTGCTCTGAAACAGGGTGCAGCAAAAGCAGTTTTTCATAAGCTGTGTGTTCTTTAGGTTGGAGCGTCCTAAATTTTAGAATGACAACCATTGCGACTCACCTAGGTTTAATGGACATGTGGTGTGCCCCCCCCATGTTATTTTTTCTAATACTGCTACATTTATTATTAAATAGCAATATCGAAAAGCTAATTGTTTGCATATGCTGGGACTTTTTCAACTCGACTAAACTGGTGCACGATCCACCTGTGGGTCACACAACCCACTGTTTGGGAAATGCTGGTTTGGCTGCATGCTGCTTAATCCCTGTGTACTTTGATGCACACTGCTCGTGTTATGTGTACTGTCGGAACTATTAATGCATGCTGCTTCAGTTGTGCATAGGCTGTGTGTTCTTTAGGTGCACGGTGCTCATGTTCTGTGTGAACCGTCTCTGCATTTGATACATGCTGTTTTGGTTTTGTATGGGCTGTGTTTGTTTTTGGTGCACGCTGCTCTGACTGTGTGCACTGTCCACCACATCCACCATCATCTCCACCATCACCTCCACATCCACCACGACATCCACCTCCACATCCACCGTGACATCCACCGCCACATCCACCACCACCACATCCACCACATCCACCACCACCACATCCACCACCACCGCATCCACCACCACCGCATGCACCACCACCACCACACCCACCACCACTTCATCCACCACCACATCCACTACAACCACCACCCCATCCACCGCATCCACCACCGCATCCACCACCGCATCCACCACCACATCCACCACCACATCCACCATCACCACCACATCCACCATCACATCCACCTTCACATCCACCACCACATCCACCACCACATCCACCACCACATCCACCATCACCTCCACATCCACCATGAAATCCACCGCCACATCCACCACCACCACATCCACCACCGCCACATCCACCACCACCACCACCACCACCACATCCACCACCACCACCACATCCACCACCACCACCACATCCACCACCACTTCCACCGCATCCACCACCACCACATCCACCACCACCACCACATCCACCACCACATCCACCAACAGGTGCAAATGCAATGTTATTGGATTTTCGTCACAATAAAATACACTGAACATAATCTTCACAAAATTAAATTACAAACGTTTAAGCTATTGCCATTTATAAATTACAATAAATTTTATTTAAGTATTAATTATTTACAAAATTAAAAGCCATTGTTATTTGCAATATCAATACATCTAAGTCACGTAAAGACAACACACATTGCATTACAAATGCTATAGGTGTCACATTTGCGAAAGTTAAAACTATTGACATTGTAACTGACAAAGCTATTACTTTTGCTATTTTCAAAACCAACACATAAATAAAAAAAGTGTCATTTACAATACCAATTGCTCAAACTTTCCTAATGCGAGACCTATTGCATTTCCAATGCTTGTTTGTTAATTGGTGTAAATTCGTTCAGTAGTTGTGGAGTACTTTAAAAAAAAATCCAATTGTAAATTTAGGGACGCAGAGGACCCACGACTCCACCCAATCTCGTGCTGAGATCTGATTGACTGCCAACACTGCAATGCAAACCAGGAAATGTTGGCAGCCATCATATGACTCAGCTTGAACTGGGTCACTTAAAAAACACAAAAAAGAAAAGGAGGCATGGTAGAACCCCCGTAACCCCCTGCAGGGCCAAAAAAGCATTTTTAAAAACCATGTTTTTTACAAAAATGAAGCGTGGATTCCCACACTTCATTAATTATCGGTTCTGGATGGGCCAACTCCCGTGGCATTTTACAAATAAAAGAGGTGGGCGCATGCCCCCCTCCTGAGGCTTATTATGCCCCGGGGACCACCAGCGCCCCAGGGCTTATTCATAAAGTAATGCAAGAGGACATCCGTATGGCCTCCTCTGCTGTACCAAGGACCGCCTCCTCCCCAGGGCCTATTTGGTTATAAATGGGGGGCCTCTTGTAGCCCACAGGCCCCTTATAACGCAACCTTCCCTGGGCTTTATCATTAAGTAGTGAAGGGGGTCGCCACCTCCCTGTGGCTTTAAAACTAAATAATACAGGAGGGCCGCATGGACTCCCGCAGCCAAGAGACCTCCACCTCCCTGGGGAATTTGCCAAATTGAATGCATGAGGGCCACACGGACCCCCTCCCTAGAGCTCTGGGGAGGTGGCAAAATTCAAGTAAGGAGGGGAGCCATGCGGCCCCCTCCTGTAGCCATACGTGGCCCTGCAAACCACCACCCACAAGGGCCAACTCCTGCTGCTATGTTCTGGGGTGCCACCCCCGGGACACAGCTGTTTGCTGTAGCTTGGCGGAAACTTTGCCGCTCCTGTCAAGACAATGAAGACATAGCAAACTGTGCTACGCTTTAAGCGAGCTTCCTGAAAGAGGAAGACAATTGCTTTTGCACACAGGGAGCTGCATGTTCAGCAGTTCCCTATGTGTGAAAATCAAAGACTGTTCCAACAGGAGGCGGGAAGCCAGCAGGGACTGAAGATGTCTTCAGGATCCCCCTGTGGCTACCATCAGTGAGGAGTGGGTGTTCTGGGTGGGACCAGGGCACCCACAATTGAGTGAGGGCCCTGGGGATGGGACTCCCGTGGCTAATATTGACCCAGGAAGGGGGCCGCAAGGCTCTCTCCCCTTAATGTTTTACAAACAATAAATATAAAGCCAGGGCCCTGGGGGATGCAGTTCCTGGGGATGAAATTGGCCCAGTAAAGGGGGGCAATATGACCCCCTCCATTAATCATTTTAAACAAAAAAGAAAATAAATGACCAGCAAATCACCGGAGGCCCCACACCCTCTCACCACCACTCTGCAAATGCGCCTCCTGGAGCACAACTGGTTGGGGATTGAAGTCCCTGTTGATACACAGTGTCCTTGGGAGACCGCAAGCCCTCCTTTTACGTCCAGTAAGTCCCACACAGCGGGATTGCTGCGAGGTCTTCGGAGGCCACGCCCCATTTCTCCATCAATCTGTAAACGAACCTCCTGATGCACTGCTGGTAGGGGGATGAAGTCCCTTTGGATGCTGAGAGTACTTGGGGACCAACAAGCCCAACTGTTACCTCCATTAAGTCCCACACAGTGTGATTGCTTAGAGGAGTTTGGAAGCAATGCCTCTTTCTCCACCACTCTGCAAATGTGCCTCCTGGTGCACTGTTGGTTGGAGGATAAGGTACCCTTGGCTCAAGAGGGTCTTTGTGGGAGAACAAGCCCTCCTGTTACCTCCAGTAAGTCTCACCAAGTGAGATAGATGAGAAGACTTAAGAGGCACGCCCCTTTTCTCCACCGCTCTTTAAGCACACCTCTGGGCACACTGCTGGTTGAGAGATGAAGTCTGCTTTGCTCTAGAGTGTCCTTGGGAGGCAACAAGCCCTCCTGTTACCTACAGTAAGTCCCACACAGCTGAATGGCTGAGAAGTCTTGGGGGCCCAAAAGCCTTCCTGTTACTTCCAATAAGTCCAACACATCAGGATTCCTGAGAGCTGGCTGGATGCCCTCCCCCTTTCTCCACCACTGTACAAATGCAACATCCAGTAAAAACACATAGAAATTCACATAAAAAGACAAAGTTTACAAGGACGTTATAGTTAGGCTCAGATTTCACTCGTATGAAATCAGTGAAATTTAGAAGTTATAGTTACCTGAGTTAACTATAGCTTACTACCCTGCAATGCACTGCTGATGAACTCACATATTACATCACTGATGACATGGTCAGTGACATCACTGATGACATCTCAAATGACATCTCTGATGACTTCACGGATCACATTATCCACAGAACCACTCACACACCAACTCACACCCCATTCAACCTCTTGTATGCCCACTCACACAACGACACATTCACCCACACATACACACACACTGGTGTTTGTAATTCTTCTAATTATTTAGGTAGCCTCTATGTCAGAGGAGGTTTTGTCACAATAGTAGTGATTTCTATTTTAGAACTTGCTACTTTTATGTGAGATAGCCTGCACACATTCCAGCAATGTCAGTGGTGGATGGTGGTAATTCCACCAACAACCGCATGTCCCCCTAAAGTTAGAGTACTCAGTTGGAACAAAACATTTTTAAGAGCATTCTTTGCACTTCATGTCAGTTGTATGATATTAATTGTATTGGTTGCAATGTTTGAACATATTGACTAATAATTTGGCACCGGTTTAGGTCTCCTGCTATTGGCGGCAGGAGACTTTAAAAAAATTATCAGGGTGTTTTCATCCTTTTTAAATGAAATTCATGAAGTTTTAATTTTAATTTTGGAGGTAGTTAAGAGGTCTTGAGATCCACCCACCACTTCCTTGGCCTAGTGCCAGGGACTGTGCGTGCTGGTTCTTATGTAACACTCATAGAGAGGACGAATTATTGGTTCAAGCTCAAATTATGTTTATTTCGATTAACACATCCTTAAAAACACCATCAAGAATAAAACGTAAAGAGTGCAATTCATAAGACAGATAAATCACAAAATTCATGACAATTAAAAAGTGTTAATATATATAAGCATAAGATCACAACACATAAAAACATTAATAAATGGCAAATAGAAAGGACGCAAACCATTCTCATAAAAACGGAAGGGCCCTTTAAAAATAGATTAATACTATGTTAAAATAATGAAAGATCTGAAGTCCATAGATGTATCCAAGATTATAGGTTTATTTTTCACTTAAGATCCTTAGTATAAGATGTTATGTAGATACAGGAAATAGTCCCCACCAGGAGCAGATCTACTGCTCAGCCCCTCATATCAACTGACATCTCCTTACTGTTCAACCCTCCCAACATTCCGATGACATCATCAAGGGCCAAGCAGTAGAGCAGGGGCAAGCATAGGGAGGATGCACAAGACAAGCTACATTACAACATACTATAGAAGAGTTAAACAAGAGGATTATTATGACTAATGTCCCGCTCAAATATTGCCAGGTGTTCAATTGATACTCTTCTTGCACGTTTAATTTGAAACATAATGTGAAATCGAGCAAAGATGATCGTTTGAAAAAGTTATCCCTCCAACCAAGTTTATATACTCCATGCAACTTTAGTGTTTGATAACTGTTGAGATTACATGATGTTCGTTTATCGCACAAGCCCTTTATGTTTATTTTAGCACTTTGGTTGATGAGTGGGAAAGCTGCTCGAGAATTGCAATTTTGATCTTTTATGTGAATTGTAATTATCTATTCTATTTTGATTCTGCTTGTATGGCCATGTGTGCCGAAATAAAGTTTCATGAAATGGAAATGGAAATACAATTCATAAGACAGACAATTCACAAAATTCATGACAATTAAAACGTGTTGATATGTATAAGCATAGGATTACAACACATAGAAACATAAATGGCAAATAGAAAGGACGCGAACCATTCTCACAAAAAGGGAAGGACCCGTCCACAAAATCAATAATAACACATAAACCTCTCGGATTTAACGCATCAGAGGTGGTCAGTACCACTTATTATAATTCGTGTATGGTGTAACATACAGCAATCATACTCAGGACCATCACAACTGAGAAACATTGTAGCAGAATCTAGTCAATCATTGGTCCTTAGAGACATATCAAATAGCATTTATAGCCATTCGGATAAACGCAGCGCATGAAATCAGTGTTAAGAAAGTGCGGAGGACCAAATCAAAGGCCAGGACATTCTCGAGTTAAAACACCTGGCATAAAATATCTTTATTCACACCCAGACTTGCACTATTATCAAGAGATTTACTATACAGCACAGTTCAAATTAATTAACATTAAAATGCAATGTAGGAATAACAGAGAATTCATTCTGAGATATAACTTCACACCTACCAAAGGGTAATGCTACATAGCGGCATAAACAATCATTATTAACATCAAACTGTGCAAAAAGTGCAAATACTATCTGAACAGCGCATCTTCATATGCAATGTGAGGCTGTAGGAGCAATCTCAACACTGAAAGAGCCAAAGAAAAAGTAATTGCTTTACTACTAGGTAAGGTCAAAATATACAGTACAGAACAAGTTGCCTAGGCAACTGCTGGGGTGTTACGTCTAATAGACCACATCCAGCTCAGAAACTTTGCCAAGCAGCATGCATATAGAGGTCTAGAATCAATTTGTAAAGTTATTATATCTGTTGTAGTTTTTTGTGCCTAGGGTTTGGGCGACTGGCCTAATGCAAGTCTGTCTTGGATGTAAACAAACAGCACATGGACAATATTTTCTTTCTGCTTTTTACAGCTCGGGCAAATCAATGAGGACATAGATTGAGATGACTATTTTACAGTAAACATCTTGAGTGGTAAAGAGCCTATCCTGAACTAAATATATAATTTCCTATCTAAGGGATTAGTAATGAAGTTCAGATATTTTATACACAGAGGACTTGACTTGAGCCACAAAAATGTCATAGAGACGCTCTGGTGCTGTTGTCAGACTCTTTGAGCCACCCAATGCCAGTACAATTTCATAATTTGTTCTTTCGAGGGAATCAACTCAGACGGCATAAAGTCCTAATAACTCAGCAGGCCTACAGAAGACAAAACCTTTCTGATGTTTTTACATCACTCAGTTTTATGGAATCTGTCTAACCTATTTATATCCTAAAAGGCACCTGCATAATTCGGGAGTAGTTCTGAGTCTGCAACTAAATAAAATTAGTTTGAGTCCTGTTTTGTCAGCAATTTGCGTCCTGCCCATTTTGAGGTCAAGTGGATAAGATGGTGTAGGAGGGGGAAGGGACACCTGAGGTCTAATGAACTTGCGTTTAGATTTGGCCATGTCGCAGAGGTTGCCAAACCCCCATAATTCTGCATCACATAGTGCCTCAGCAGCAGCTTTAGGTTCATAAATCAGGACAGGAGGCGCTATGCGCTTTTGCAAGAGGCATGATGTGCCTTCAGAATGGCACCTGATATCTGTTTGTGATTAAGGGTTGCTTTGTCAATGTGATACTTCCATGACATGCTCAATGACAAGTTGATGGCCAATGCCTCAAAGGAATCCACCCTTTAAAGTTACTCCCCTCCCAAGTGCATTATTCCTCTATATGATTTATAATGATTTAGTGACATGAATGTAGTCTTGGTTACGTTAACCTCAAGAGCGCTTAAAATGCAAAACTCTTCCAAGCGTGATAGTAGAGTGTGTAACCCTTTGGGTGTTTGAGACCTAAGAAGGATGTCATCAGCAAATAACAGAATGGATACCGCCACATTGGCCAGGGACGGGGCATCCGAGGGTACAGTCGAGAGAAAGTGCACCCCTTAATTCAAATAGAGGGAGAACAAGGTAGGAACAAGTAGACAACCCTCCGGGACTTCCTTCCTAATTGGAATTGTATCCGTAAGCTGCCCCTGTTCTCCCAACAAACACTGGCGTGTATAATATTGTATAAAATGCAATAAAATGATGATGAAGTCAAACTTGATAAGTAGAGTGGGTTTATTAAAACCTCATCCATGAACAGCCACAAGTAACTGACAAATAAAGAATCCCTCAAGCAAGTACATTCTAAGAACTAAGAATGGAGAGGGGAATGACATGTCTTAAAGGGAAAGGAAAAGGATAATAAGAAAAGGAGAGAACATCACACATCTCCCTTCCTTTACAAAATGAAAAAAGAACATCACACATCTCTCTTTCTTTATAAATAAAAGAATGAGACCAAGTTAAGCAGTATAAACAAAAGGAAAATAAGCTAAACATAATCTTTTAAGTAGTACCGAGCACTACGAATTCTTTGACTTCTTGTAGAGGGAGACGATAACCTGTCAAATGAAGAGTTGGAAGGAAGGAAAGAATTATTGCACAAACCAATATCATTATGAGTTGAGTCATCAGACAAATTAGGATTAACAACCACAACACGACTCTTATTCCAGATTCTTCCATCTTCAGTCTTAACAGCATTTCTGAAAATCTTGATAACAGCTCTAACATTAGTATATTTGGACCACGGTTTACGTCCAACCGGGGTCTTTATTTTTACCAGATCACCGACTTTGACTTCTTGAAAATTTACACTTTTCTTTTTGTCAAAGTAAGTCTTTCGTGCATTCTGCTTGAGCAGTTCTCTTGCCCTCCAATCACCTATGTCATTATCCACCAAACCTTTGTTTAAACACATCCACCCAGGACACAACAAAGTATTGGGAATCCTCCCTTTGAACAGCTCAAATGGTGACCTCCCAGTAGAAGAATGAGGGACAAAACGATAGGTATTTATCCTCTCTTGTAGAGTGGTTTTCCAATTTAAACCTGAAGCACGAGCAAGTTGGATTGACTCCTTCAGCGTTTTATTGACCCTCTCTACGGCACCATTAGTCTCTGGGTGATATAGTGAACACCTTTTATGAGTAACACCACATTTTTTTAGAAAATCAACAAAAACTGAGGAACAGAACTGAGGACCATTGTCAGACAGTAAGCTATTTGGAAAACCTTCCTTACAAAACAGAGGTTCCAAGAACTTGATGATGGAATCAGAGGTAATTTCTCTGACAGCAGAAACTTCAATCCACCTTGAGTAGAGATCAATTAATACAATGAGGTATGGAGTATCGGAAACACTAGATAAAGGACCCAGAATGTCAATGGCAACCTCATCGCAAGGATGACCAGGTAAGGCCCTCTTAACCATGGGCATTTGTTTTGTTTTGAGGATCTTATCGCTAGAACAACACTCAGGACATTCTCTGACCATTCTTTCAATTTCAAGATCCATACCTGGCCACCAAAATTGCATACGTAGAAACTCTTTGGTTTTCACAATTCCCAAATGACCACAATGGGCATGAGTCAACAGCTTTCCTCTTAGAGAAGAGGGAGGAACAAGTTTAGTACCCCGAGTTAACAGACCATTATTTACAGAAAGTTCATCTGAAACCAAAGACCAAGGTTTAGACAGACGAGATTTACTCATTAACGAAAGAATAACATTAGATATTTCTTCATCTTTGCCCAACTCCAACCTCCATTCAGTTTCATCAATTGCACCATCAGTAATTTCACACACATTAGTACAGTCATCAGGTTCACACAAATCATCCTGATCAGTATTCTCACTGTCAACCAATCTAGATAAACAATCAGCCGACCTGTTAGCTATCCCAGGAATATACTCTACCTCAAACTCAAATTCCTGCAGAGAAACAATCCATTTCCTGATTCTTGAGGAAATGTAATCAAGACCTTTCTTTGAAAAGACTTCTCTCAAAGCCTTATGATCAGATAACACACAGACTTTCGTTCCCCAAATGAGATTCTTGAACTTTCTCAAAGCCCAGAAAATAGCAAGGGATTCCTTCTCTATTACAGAGTAATTAAACTCTGACCCTCTAAGGCAACGAGAGGAAAAACAAATAAGATAATCTTTTCCATTTCTCTTCTGAACCAAAACGGCACCCAGGCCTTTATCACTAGCGTCTGTAAACATAACAGTGGGCAGTCCAGGAACAAACGCATGAAGAGAAGGAGCTTTATTCAACTCTTTCTTGATACACTCAAATTCAGCCTTACATTCACAAGACCAGTCAAACACAACATTTTTTGCAGTTAATTTTCTCAAATTATGGGTTTTGTCAGCGAAATTGGGAATGAATTTACCATAAAATTCCACCATGCCCAGGAATGAGAGAAGTTCATCTTTACAAGTTGGATCTTTAACTTTGTCTATAGATTCAACAAGTTCTTTCTTTGGAAAAACACCATCACCAGTGATACAATGACCTAAATAGTTAACTTCCTGAACCCTAAATTTGCATTTAGATCTTTTTAAGGTCATACCAGCACCATCCAATCGTTTTAATACGTCAGACACACGACCATCATGCTCAAGAACATTGCTTCCATAGATTAACAAATCATCCTGATAGCACTTAACACCTGACAAGCCTTTTAAGATCTTCGACATGATTCGTTGAAAGACGAAGGCAGCTGAGACGAGGCCAACAGGCATTCTCTTAAATTTAAACGTACCCATAGGTGTAATAAAGGCAGTCAGGTCTTGAGAATAAGAATCTAGCTCTACCTGATGGTATGCGGAAGCTAAATCGAGAGTGGTAAAATACTTTGCACCTTCTAAAGTGCTGACTATCTCATCTATATTAGGAAGGGGAAACCTGTCAACAACTACTTCCTTATTTAGAGCCCTTAGGTCAATGCAAAGACGAATTTCACCAGTAGGTTTCTTCGCAATAACCACTGGAGCAAGCCACTCTGTTGCCTCCACAGGTACAATAATATCATTTCTCACAAGTTTGTCAAGTTCTTCCTGAACTTTCGCTTGTTCTACAAGGGGAATCCTCCTTACTTTAGCCACAACAGGAAGAGCATTGACTTTTAATTTAATATGATGTTTGTACCCTCGCAAACACCCTAATTCCTCTTTAAAAACATCTGGAAATTGTTTTGCCAATGACAAAGACAAACTTTCATCACTCTTGTTGTTACGCACAGGGTTAGATACTTCATGAATTTGGACTTGGGGAGAGGCATTTGGATCAAGTGTCACTCCTAAATAGCGTTGATGCAACCAACCTAAAAGTGCATCACCTTTCTTTGACACGTAGACTTTACCAACAGTGATCCTTGAACCAAGTTCTATCTCAGCCATGAAATAACCCAGCATCACACTCGGTTTTTCACTATACCCCAAAGGAAAAATATCACATTTGAAAAGTTTTACTTTGCCCTTAAATAGCTCGTTATACAACTTTTCATCAATTATAGTTATTTTTGAGCAGGAATCAAATTTTAAATTTATCATAGAGCCTTCTACACTAACTAAATGAGAAGGATGGTCTGATTTGTCATCATTAACCTCAAAACAAATTGATCTTACATGAGGTTGAGACCATCTTCTTCTTGAGTTATCACTATTATATGTTTTGCTCCTGCACAATTTTGCAAAATGACCCCTCTTATTACATAAATTACATGTAACCTTTAACGTAGGACACGTAGGTGAATTAGCCAAATGATTAGTTTGACCACACCTAAAACAAGAAAATTTGTTACTGGAGGAAGAGAAAGAAGGATTAGATGACCTAACATGCTTCTCTTCATTCGTAACATTTTCTACTTTCTTTAATTGATAAACAGTCTCATCTACTTTTACTTCATCCTTAGCCTCAGGAGTAGATGGCTTTTCTTTTTCTTTTTTAAGTTCACCGACACATCTCGTCATATGTTCAACTTGTTTTGCAATAGTTAAAACTTCTTCTAAAGGAGGCTCATCCTTCAGCCACAGTTCTTTTCTTATATCGTCATGTGCGCATCTTAAAACGAACTGACCATGTATCCTTTCATCAAGTGTCTGCCCAAAATTGCATGACGAAGCAAGTTTTCTCAAGGAAGATACATATTCTTCTACTGTTTCATCTTTTTTTTGTTCACGTAAGCCAAAATGGTACCTTTCCATGATGGTGCTAAGTCTAGGTAAATAATGCCTGTCAAGTTGAAGAATGGCTATTTCGTATTCATTTAAGTTTCTTTGTTCTGCAGCTGACAAATCTGGTAAATGTTCAAGAACATTTTGTCCTTCACCTCCAAGACAATGCAGAAGAAGTGAGTGTTTCCTTTCAGCACTCAAGTTAGTTCCGCAGACTCTAGCGTAATTTGCAAATATTTGTTTCCATTTTTTCCATTTTACATTAGGCTCTCCTGGACTTGTAAGGAAAAATGCAGGTTGTGTTACATTTTGCATTTTTAAGACGATAAGTACATTTTTTCTTTATATTTAAAATAAATTTATATCCTGTAATTAATCACTTCTTAAGGTTAATTTTTCCTAATTGTGCCTTGTTTGTTTAATAATTGTACATTTTCTTCGTTTGTGCCAATATAATAATGTGTTAGAAAGCAGAAATCAAATGCCAATTGTTCAAAGGTTATAAATGTCAGTCTTTTTTGCAGAACAATAGAAGAAAAGAGGCAGCAAATTCGAATGTTCCACCTTTCAATGCTTGTTTGACAGAACAGAACGTGTTAAAACAATGCACATTCTATTAGAACACAGTGCAGGCTTCCCGAAATGCAGAGAACAAAGGACGTTCTACTGAAACGCAGCGCGGCTCTCCTGAAGCGCAGCGTTAATGAATCAAGACGTCAGACGTTCCACTGAAACGCAGCGTAGCTCTCCTGAAGCGCAGCGTTAATGAATTAAGACGTCAGCATCTGCTTTGACAGATCGTCAACACGTAGTGTGAGCGTCAGCACGTAGCGCGTTGATTCCGCTAGCTGGAACGCATACTTTTTAAACGCATGACGACGTCAGCAAATTAGAAGCGGAGCGCGAGCATCAAACGAGTTCGTCTTTTACGCGCAAAGTCTCAACATTTTAATTTTCCCAGTTCCTTATATTTATAAATAAGCACCTCCCGCTCTCCTCACCACAATGATACTTTTAAGGCTGCCGCTGGGAAGTCTTCGCTTCACTTGAAACACGGATGCACAGCCGCTGGAGGAGAAAGCAGGTCAGGAAGCCTGTTGTGTTGTTCTGTTGAGGTCGTTTCCGATCGTCGCCAGTATAATATTGCATAAAATGCAATAAAATGATGATGAAGTCAAACTTGATAAGTAGAGTGGGTTTATTAAAAACTCATCCATGAACAGCCACAAGTAACTGACAAATAAAGAATCCCTCAAGCAAGTACATTCTAAGAACTAAGAATGGAGAGGGGAATGACATGTCTTAGAGGGGAAGGAAAAGGATAATAAGAAAAGGAGAGAAGATCACAGCGTGGTTGTCTGGTGGAGCTGAACCATGGATGGAGGGGCATTCCCATCAACCTTAGAACCTGCCAGAGCTTTTGCCAAGGGACCGGATCAAATACAGACATGAGGTCGACAAAGGTGACGTATAAGTGGCCTTTTTTTATTAGCACCGTTTTCTAGTACAATAAAAGAAAAGGAATACCTAGTCCATGGCGTCATTTTTTTAAGCCTGCATGAAACGAATTTTGTCTAAAAAAAACAAGCAAAAAACTTTTGTATTGAGTCAATCAGACGAATCGGTCTGTAGCTAAATGGTAAGCTACAATCCCTTTTTTGTAGAAAACTCCTTTGTGCCTTTCCAGGATTTGGGGAATTGCACTCCCTTGTCTAAAGCATTGCTCAAGAATAAAATGTACTCAGCCCACTTTGCTTTATCAGAGAGATGACTATCACCCTGGATACCATCTAGTCCAGGGGCTTTCCCCTGTGCAATAGCACCTATGGCAAACTCTGCATCCTGTAAATTGAATATCTCTGCAAGGTCTGTCTGATCTAAGTAAAGACCTGGCCATCTACAGAGCTATCTATCATGCCATCATCATGCAAAGATTGAAAATACTTGGCTCATACTTGGGGCGAAATGTGGTTTGCTGGCTTGGCTGATGCATCAACTATTCCCCATGTAACTAGTGACCAAAAGTTAGTCATAACTTTATCATGGCAGGTGGATAGGAGATCAAGCCACATTTCTTCTTCCATTTCAATTGAGCATATTTATATGCCTTGCACAATGTGCAAATTTGATTAATGTTATTATTTTTGATAGCTACTGTCAGTTTAGATTGTAATTTCCTGCACTCCGCGTTATACCACAATTTGGTTTTCTGCACTCTTCTTCTATTGTTGATAGGCACAATGAAGTAGGCAATTAGCTGGTTAAAAAAAGCTTGAATGGATACTTATGACTTCCTGCAGGTTATCCCTGGAACCATGCATGTCAGCTTTACATTTCGCTAGAGCTCTCAACAGTTAATTCTCTTTCGAGGATAGAGTGTCCTCTTGCGCTGCCAGCTGACTCCATTTAAGATAAAGTTCATTGTTAGCCCACTGAACATCCTTGGTAACACAACGAGAATGGAGATCAGAGGTGAGTTTCTCCCAATAAGAAGTCACAGAAAGGCATAGGGGACTGTGGTCACTTGTGACTCTACCTTCCATGACCACTTCATCTACACATTGCCACAACCGTAGATCAATTAAAATGTAGTTGATGCGACTCTCGAAATAAGGTTTATTAGAAGTAGCTGCCCCTCTACAGTCAGAATGTGTCTACCATGTAATGCCCTTAAATCATGTTCTAGTGCAAGGGCTTTAAGCTGGAGAGCAGCCTCTGTCCACTTTTTAACTGGGGGTAGGTCAATCTGACTAGTTCCAGATGACTGACTGTACTACTGCCCGTCCTCCCCACTCCTGATTCGTGAAATCTAACAGACTAATACCTGTTGGGACCCCACTTGAATATTCCTCGAATCCCTGCATCCCCTGGCTGAGACTGTTCCGGCCTACCCAGGGCTGTCAACCCCTGACTCCCCCATCTTGTCCTGATGAAGACCAACCGTGAGCACCAACCGGGGCACTACTAGGGTTGAAACACCAACGTGTACTTTACGTCCAGAACTACCAGGACTCCATACAAAGAAAGATAGGAGTCACTGGAGTGAAATTGTTATCTGGCCTACCACTAAACCTGTTCATAGACAACCTTGTCCACACTGTATATATTGTCCACTTGTTGAGCACTGAAACACTATTGTCACTATATTCACCTTGCATCCGTGTTAATATCTCGTGTTGACAGCTTTTGAATTTTGTTTACTGCAAATATGATTGAATTAATTAATTCTGATCAAAAGTACCAATATCAAGTACTTTATTTCAATCATTATTCAAGAAAGGATTGATGGTTTATCCCACAACTGGTTTGAATGAATTTACAGAAATGTAAATCAAAGGCTCATTAGATAATTGATCCAAATGTATCCACAGGATTACTTGAAGATTAATTGTATTATTTCTTAGGACAGAGTATACATAATCTCTTTGGTAATTAAAAACAGAAAAAAAGAAGCGAAAAAAGCACACAGCAAAAGGAAGTTATGTTAAAAATCAATTGTATTTGAATCAATCACAAAGAATAAATCATGGGGACAAATGATAGAACAAAACTTAAATAAAAGTCATGAAAAGCAGTGTTTTTAACCCCTTCCATGCTGATGACGAACCCCAGCCGTCATGCACTACAGTGCTCGTGTGCTGATGACGGCTGGGGTTCGTCACGGCCCGCCCCTGTTCGTGCTGTTTACAGCACACCAGGGGAATCGCGGCCGCATGGAAAGGGTTAAAGATTCACTTAACAATTCATAACAATTCATCAGCTCCAAAAATAATTTTAGACGAAGAAAGCCAAACACAACATATGTATAAAGGTGTTCTTCAGTACATAAAAACTGTGGAGTTGATTCAGACACAGATCAGAGAAAGGCCTAGATCAATAATTTCAAACAATTACGCCCAGTCTACTCAAAGTTCACAGGATTCTGGACATGAGAGGCAACCTAATGCCTCCAGATCATATCAGTCTCCCAAACTATGAACTTGTCGCACATGAAAAAACAGTTGAGCTTCCGAGTCTCTTTGCACTATGCACCAAGTAGTTAAATCGAAGACAGTCATTAGAGCCTCCTCATAATTCAAGTCGGTGCAGAGCAAACGCTCAACCCTGTCCAATAACCAGAGAAGGCAAATAAATAAGGTGTAAAAAAAAAATGAGTTACACGCCAGTATATAATGAAGCTAGTCTTAACAAAATAACAGCTCTCTGTGGGAGTGTCATTGGTGATATATAGCGCTGGACCCGCGTCACTGGAGTGTCAGTGGCGTCATATAGGGCTGCAGGGGGGCTGCTTACCCCTAGCCACAGGTGCAGGGCGCCTCCTGGCATGATGTCGCTTGGGTCGTGACGGCAGCGCGGCCCCACTACTCTCGGCAAAAGACTTGCGTCACGGGAGTGTCAATGGTGCTATATAGCTTTGAAAGGGGCTCCTCCCCCTTGCCACAGAGCCCCTCCTGGCTTGATACAGCTTGGGGCTTTGAAGTCCCCGGGGCCCTACTACTCTCGGCAAAAGAACTATTGACTCTGCGTGACAAAGGTCAAACTCATTTGCAAATGAACCTGCCTGATGAATTAAGATGAGAGCAGGTAAATATTCCCAAGGAATTCAGCTTAAAATATGACAGTACAACCACTAGTGTTAAAGGTTTGTCTCTGAAGAATGTCTCCTGTATATTTCTAGCTGTTTTCTGAGAAATGCCAGATCAGTCACTCCCCGCAAAGAAGAGCTAGAGCTCGCTATTAGTACACATAAGGTGGATATATGTTATTTATTCCTGAGACTTGGCTTCATGAGGATTCCAATCCAATTTTGGAAATGGCTTCTGTTGGTCTTGTAAAGGCGAATCATGGCTTTAATAATAGGAGGACCATTCCCTCCTAGAGCCTTATGGGCAATGCAGAGGGCTTTAAAGTTAATTCTCTCCTGCATCAGTAACCAGTGGAGGGCGCGTAGTGCTGGCTTTGCCGAGCAGCGATTGTGGGTTCCCATAACGAGTCTTGCAGCAGAGTATTGTACAATTTGCAATTTTGTGGTGACTGCATTTGGGACTCCCAGGTAAAGGGTGGTACAATAATCTAACCTGGAGATGATAAGCGCTTGGACCAACATTTTTTGCTAGGTCCAGTCCGCTCCAGTGAAGAGGCTGCTGAATGTATAGACTACATGGCTATTCTGGATCTCTCTTTGAAGATTGATCAAGCCACGCATGAGGCTGGTCATTCATTGATGCTATTTTTACCTCTGCACATAGTCTTAAAGTATTACCACCCATTTTATTAAGATGGTCTAATCATTTCCTGTACCATTGCCACCTTTTTTCCATATAATGTGACTGGATTTGTAAGTCAGCTCATTCCACATTTAGGGGATGGGTTAAAATCACAATGGATCAACTAAAACACATCTTGATGGATAATAATCAATCATTTAATGGCAATTTTAACATACATATACACACCACGGTTAAGAGCTACAAAGTGTTGCTCACTTCCCCATTTGATATGCTGGCGTCAAATAAGAAAAGTACCTCAAAGTCAAAACTTCAATGCCTTTCAGCTCAAGGAGTCTGAAACATCTCAAAAGCTAGAAGAGCAAGTGAACCAGGCAAAAACAGACCAAAACAACTTTCCAGGAGGATAGGCCATGCACAGTAAAAGAGGCCCCTGCACCATAGTCAACCTGTGAGCATATAACATTTAAGGTGCATTAAAACAATGTTTATTTTCTAAACCCACATAGACTTTCCTTGAAACAATGGACTAGTTACTCTGAATTCCATGTTTTGTAGCTACAAAGCCCTTCAATCAATCAATCAATCAATGACATTTATAGAGCGCGCTACATACCCGTAGGGTCTCAAGGCGCTGGGGGTAGGGGGGGGTGCCGCTACTGCTCGAACAGCCAGGTCTTCAGCTTCTTCCTGAAGGAGAGGTGGTCTTGGGTCAGGCGCAGGTCGGTCGGGAGGGAGTTCCAGGTCTTGGCGGCCAGGTAGGAGAAGGACCTTTCTCCTGTAGTCGCTCTTCGGATGCGGGGGACGGCGGCGAGGGCGTGGTTGGCTGATCGGAGGTGGCGTTTGGGAGCGTAGAAGTTGACTCGGCTGTTGAGGTAGCTCGGGCCTTGGTCGTGTAGGGCTTTGTGTGCGTGGGTGAGTAGGCGGAAGGTGATTCTTTTGTTGACGGGGAGCCAGTGAAGGTCTCTCAGATGTCCGGAGATGTGGCTGGTTCGTGGGATGTCGAGGATGAGTCTGGCTGAGGCGTTCTGGATCCGCTGGAGTCTCTTCTGGAGCTTGGCGGTGGTACCGGCGTAGAGGGCGTTGCCGTAGTCCAGTCGGCTGGTGACGAGGGCCTGGGTGACGGTCTTCCTGGTCTCGGTGGGGATACACCAGAAGATCTTCCGTAGCATGCGTAGGATGTTGAAGCACGCCGAGGAGACGTTGTTGACTTGCCTGGTCATGGAGAGGGAGGAGTCCAGGATGAAGCCCAGGTTGCGTGCATGGTCTGTCGGTTTGGGTGCGGTGCCCAGGGCGGGAGGCCACCAGGAGTCGTCCCAGGCGGAGGGTGAGGAGCCCAGGATGAGGACCTCCGTCTTGTCCGAGTTCAGTTTCAGGCGGCTGGTCGTCATCCACTCGGCTACCTCTTTCATCCCTTCGTGCAGGTTGGCTCTGGCGGCGGCGGGGTCGTTGGTCAGGGAGAGGATCAGCTGGGTGTCGTCGGCGTAGGAGATTATGTTGAGGTTGTGCTGGCGTGCGATGGCCGCGAGGGGGCTCATGTAGACGTTGAAGAGGGTGGGGCTCAGAGAGGATCCTTGAGGGACGCCGCAGATGACTTCGGTGGCCTCTGACTTGTACGGTGGTAGGCGGACTCTCTGTGTTCTTCCGTCGAGGAAGGAGATGATCCATTCCAACGTCTTGTCCTGGATTCCGACGTTGCTGAGGCGCTGTACTAGGGTGCGGTGGCAGACAGTGTCGAATGCCGCAGAGAGGTCTAGGAGGATGAGGGCCGCTGTTTCTCCGTTGTCCATCAGGGCTCGGATGTCATCGGTGGCGGCGATGAGGGCGGTCTCGGTGCTGTGATTGGCTCGGAAGCCGGACTGTGAGGGGTCGAGGGATCCATTCGTCTCGAGGAAGGCGGCCATCTGCTTGTTGACGGTCTTCTCGATGACTTTGGCTGGAAACGGGAGGAGCGAGATGGGGCGGTAATTCTTGAGTTCGGTGGGGTCCGCTGTGGGTTTCTTGAGTAGAGCGCTGAGTTCGGCGTGCTTCCAGCTCTCAGGGAAGGTGGCGGTGTCGAAGGATGTGTTGATGATGTCTCGCAGGTGGGGTGCGATCACAGCGTCAGCCTTGTTGAAGACGTGGTGAGGGCAGGGGTCGGTCGGTGATCCGGAGTGGATGGAGTTCATCGTGCGGATGGTGTCTTCGGTGCTGATCGGGGTCCAGGTGTGGAGGGTGGTGGTGGGGGGGGGTTGTTCGGTCTTGGTGTGCGTTGGTTGGTTGTTGAAGCTGTTGTGTATGTCCGCGATCTTGTTGTGGAAGTATGAAGCGAGGGAGTTGCAGAGGTCTTGCGATGGGGTGATATCATTGTTTCCTGCGCTGGGGTTGGATAGCTCTTTCACGATGTTGAAGAGTTCCTTGCAGTTGTGTGCGTTGTTGTCCAGCCGGTCCTTGAATGCAGTTTTCTTGGCGGCGCGGATCAGCTGGTGGTGCTTCCGGGTGGCAAGCTTGAAGGAGGTCCTGTTGTCCGGTGTAGGTTCCCTTCTCCAGACTTTCTCGAGGGCTCGGCAGTTCTTCTTGGAGCTCTTGAGTTCGTCGGTGAACCATGGGGCTTTCTTGCTGCCGGGTCTGCTGGGCGGGGTCCTCAGCGGGGCGAGCTCGTCCGCGCAGTTGCTGATCCACTTCGTGAGGTTGTCGGCGGCCTGGCTGGGGTTCGCTGAGCTGGCAGGAGGGTGCTGGCTCAGGGAGGTGGCTAGCTGGTCTGCTGTGATCTTGCTCCAGCTTCTGCGGGCAGCCTGTTGCTGGTGGTGGTGGGTCATCGTTCTCTTGAAGGTGAAGTGGACGCAGCTGTGGTCCGTCCATTGAAGCTCTGTGGCGTGGCTGAAGTCGATGTCTGTGCTGGAAGAGAAGACTGCGTCGAGTGTGTGTCCGGCGAGGTGGGTGGGGGTGGACACCAGCTGCTTGAGTCCAAGATTGGCGAGGTTGTCGAGTAGGGTGCTGGTGTTGCGGTCGTTGTTGTTCTCCAGGTGGAAGTTGAGGTCCCCCAGGAGGATGTAGTCAGCGGAGGGGAGGGCATGCGGGCTGACGAAGTCGGCGAAGTCCTCGCTGAATTGGGTGCGTGGTCCCGGAGGTCGGTAGATCAGGGTGCCTCTGAGGGTGGTCTTCGGGTCGGTGTGGATCTGGAAATGCAGGTGTTCGGCGGTGGTCAGGGTGTTGTCGGTGCTGGTCGTGAGACGGATGGTGTTCCTGTGGATGATGGCGATGCCTCCTCCCATCTGGTTGGCGTTGCGGTCCCTCCGGACAATCTTGTAGCCCTCTGGGATAGCGATGGCGATGTCGGGAGCTGAAGAGGCGTTCTTCCAGGTCTCTGTGAGGAAGGCAACGTCAGGGGCAGTGGTGTCTAGGAGGTTCCAGAGTTCGATGGCGTGTCTGTGGACGGAGCGGGTGTTGAGCAGGATGCACTTGAGGTGGGTGCTGCTGGTGTTCGACTTGGCGGGTGTTGGTGCGAGGCAGGTCCGGATGCAGGTGAATTTGCAGGCGTGGCAGCTGAAGGGTCCGTGGGTGCGTCGTGGTGTGGCTTGGTGGCACTCTGGGCGTCGGCCGGTGTTGAGTGAGTAAGTAAGTAAGTAATATATTTATTTGTATATGATTAATTAAAATCTTTACAAAAATATAAAACGCCATATAGCAGTACAAATTATTTAAAATGCCATATAACAGTACAAATTATTTAAAATACAGCAGTTACTATTGTCAATTCACGGTTGTTATTAAGTCCCAATGAGTCTTTCAAGTGTGCTTGAATCTTTCCTGCAATAAATCAAAGAACTTCACAACCTGACAATTCAGTTTAATATCGCTGGAGGAAAAACAAAGTTTAACTGCCTGCCTACAGGTCCGAACGGCATGTGATCTAAAAAACGGTAGCAACAGCTTGAGCCTCAGGTCCATTAGTCTCGGGCAAATACATATCACATGGATGATGTCCTCCTTGCCAGATTTACACAGGCGGCATAGGGCCGAGGCATGAGTTCTCTCCCATGGCGGCAGGTGCGGTAATATCGGGATAGCTCCAAGGCGCAGTTTCAGGAACTTTTCTTTGATTTTTATTTTCATCCCGATCTTAAGATATACTTGTGGCCGTATTTTGCCGTAATCTCAAAACGGTGTTGAGTGCGCTGAGGGTGGCGGCTGAGTACGTCCGGCGGGTCGGTCGGGGTCTTCGAGGTCCAGGGGTCCTGGCACTGGGCGCGGTCCAGGCTCGGACGGGCGTAGACGGGCTTACCTTTGGCGCGCCTTCGGCGCACAATCGGCGCGCCCGCTGCGCGTGACCGCTGCGTGTTCGCACGGTCGCCATATAAGGCGAAGTGCGCGGGTGGGCGGGTCAGCTGGGAGGCGGGAGCGGGGAGGGAACAGAAGGGAAAAAGGGGCGGGGTCAGCGGTGGTGGCGGGAAGCGGGGAGCGGGGAGGGAAGGCGGAGGGCGGCGAGGTAGGCGGGCAGACAGGAAGGAGAACGCTAAGACGGGCAGAAACTGACCAAAAATAACAGGCACAAATGGAAAACAAAAACGCTAACACGGGGAAAAAAAACTGGTTAAACAAGCACAAATGATTTACCAAACAAAACAAAAACAAAACAGACGATAGCGGCGTCAGCCGGCAGCGAGGCAGGCAGCGAGGCAGAGGGCAAGGCAATGGGGCACACGCAGCAGCTGGTGGCCGTGCGGCGCGGGGGTGTCCCACAAGTATTTTAAACATTTACAAAGACAAATACACATATGCATATTTGCTCACTTTGGTGTAATGCACTCTCAGTGTTGTATCTTGGTTTGTTGGGGACACATTTTTTCACATAACATTTGATATATGCAAAATGATCTTAGTAATTTGGAATGTACTCTGGTCAATTATCTGGCTAGATTGATAAAATCAAACAACATGAATAAGTTTCACAAAGTGCTTGTGCAATCTGTGCAATCATAAAGTGTTTTAGCAATCTGTTTGCAGAATACGGGTGATTATTCTACTGTGTCATATGAATGTACTTAAGTTAGCAGTACTAGCACCTCCTTTTTACACATTTCCAGAGGCCTAACCTTAGTTATCACTCAACAAGGGCCCAACCCCATTCTCTCCCTGGTTAAACATAAACGCAAGGCGCTGGAGAGAGTTTTGGCCATTAGATTGCTGCCCGGCAGCTATGAACAATTACTATAATGATTGGAAGCAATTGTGGGTAAGTCTTTGCATTTAATTCAAAGTGTGCACTAATAAAAGTGTACAGAGTAAATAATCTACACTTGAATTCATATGTGTATTCCGGCATGGAACTATTACCATTGAATAAATTTGCTACAACATGTTAAAATGTGTTTTACTGGGTTAAGCTAGCTAGTCCTCAATCAGGCCTCAACACCAACTTCTCCAAAGAGGATGATGTGTTATGTTTGTTCTCTATTTATATTTCTGCCTGGCACTGCATGAAGTATGACATCGTTTTGTTGACATTATTGTACTTGTGAATTTTATGCTAAACCTTCATTATTTTCCCAAATTCTGCTCTACTTATTAACTGTATTTTCAAATGCTATTTGAAACCCTGTCTCTGGGACACATGGCCTCATGATGATTCAAGGATAACAGAATTCCATACCCAACCAACATCAGGGTGTGCCCTTGAGGTGCAGATTGTTAAGGGTACAGTGCGTGCCCACACAGTACAAGAGAAAAAAAACAAGCTTTTTTGCACTACTTACTAACTCAAGAGAATATATGCGCCCGAACATTGTATTCACAGTCTCCTCTGTATTTAAAACTCTTTTAAATCCTGTTTTTTGTGGAAAAAATTGTAAAGGTGGCAAATAACTTTTTTATCAATCAGATATAGCAGTGTGTAATCCATGTCCTCAATTAAAAAAGTTAACTTCTGAAGTTCTCAATTTGACCTCAATGGAGAGTCAATTGAGAAACTGCTTTTAGAAATTCTTCATTGACTTCAGTCACTGATCCAGCTACTTGGAAACATGAACTACCTATTCCATTGCTGAAGAAGCCTGTCGCCAACCTGTTAGGATTGAACAACTTTAGACCTATCTCCATGCTACCCGTGCCAGCTAAATTAATGAAAAAAGGGGTAACAGAACACGTTCTTTGTATCTGGAATCCAGTAACCTTCAGGATACTACCCAAGCACGGTTTTGAGCTCCACATAGCATTGAGTCTGCACTACTCAGGGTCCTACTCTAGATCAAGGCCACAGATCAGCTCTGATAATATGAAATCTGAGTGCTGCTTTGGATACAGTGTCTCATCACACGTGGTTGCATCATCAGACACTATTTGGCATTCGGACCAGAGCCTTGCAATGGCTTGACTTTCCACGATAGATAGAACACAAGCAATTCAGTTGTTCACTTTATGCTCCACCACTTACCGTCTGACAGGTATCTAAGGGTTTAGCCCTCTCTAAGCCCCAACTTGAAAAATGTGTATGTGTCCCCCTTGGCCGACCTTATTCACTTTTTTGGACTTCAAATAGTGTTGCATGCCAACGAAACTCAGATAACTGTTTCCTTGCGAGAAGAATGTCGATCTGTAGGAGGTTAACTTTAGGAACTGCCTGTCAGAAGGTGCACGCTGAATGTCAATTAATTCACCAAAATTAGACAGAGATAAAACCAAAGTGCTGATCTTCGGTGGTTCATCATCCCTCTGGTCTTCGGCCTGATGGCCTGCAGATCAAAGACCAGCTCCTATTCCAGCTGAAGGAGCATAAAGTCTGGGGGTTGTTCTTTGACAACAAGTCTTCTTTTAGGACATAGATCTCAAAAGTCAGTGAGCCTTCTTTCTTTTATATGCGACTTTAGGCACGATTTTACCATTTTGGCTGCTTGACCTACGTAAAACTGCTATTCAATCTGTGATTCTGTCTATAGTAGGCTGCTTTAATGCTCTCTATACTGAACTACCTATCACTGTTGTGAACAGACTCCAATTTGCTCAGAATTATGTTACTGGATTACTTCTTGCCATTTCTGTCCAATGCCTGCCAGTACCCAAAAGAACTATTTTCACACCTTTATGAATTTGCCATAAAGCAAAATCTGGCAAGGGCCCTCCCTGTTTAAGAGCAATAACATCTCCTGTTGCCCTTCACAAACCCCACGCTCCTCTTCTGGCGCACTTCTCAAGGTTTCCAACGGGAAAAAAGCTCAAATGGGTGGAAGAACATTCCTTTAACCTCTGCCAAGGCAGCATAGGAACGAACTTCCTTTTGATATTAGGAGGGAAACCAGTTAACTGTCCTTTAGGAGAAAAATGAAAACATGGCTGTTCAACTAAAGAGTGCCTTGGTCTTGTTTTGTGCTGTAGCGCCAGGAGGCCCATTCGGGTTGGACAACTGTTGCACTTTACAAATGACAACAACAAAAAATGTCTCCTCTCCGTAAGATCCTGGTAGTGCGTCCCATCATATTATGGATGCCCTACTTACATGTTGGCTTAAATCTGCACCAATCTGCTACAGATTTAACTCCACCAGACACGGTGGTAAACCAGTCCTCCTAGAATATGAGGCTGTTCAGCCATTATTTCTGGCA
Source organism: Lissotriton vulgaris (assembly GCF_964263255.1). Taxonomy (NCBI): domain Eukaryota; kingdom Metazoa; phylum Chordata; class Amphibia; order Caudata; family Salamandridae; genus Lissotriton; species Lissotriton vulgaris. Next base: position 1,855,902,334 of record NC_141691.1, read on the forward strand.
TCTCAGGAACCTTTCTGTTTAGAAAGCTTCCTTGAGACAGCAATCTGACGAGCTTTAGAGATGCACCTGTGTGCCTGTGAGTGGTACTGTGACCTAAGAGGAATTTGGCAACATTTCCAGCAACCCCAGATTTATTTTCTTGCCCCTCTACTACTTCTGCTCTCTACTAATGAAGGGCGAAACCGAGAAACAAGTGTCTAGAGATATACAGCAATGTCCGCACCAACTTTGGTGAAAACCTACAGCTAATTTTGAAGCAAACGCTAATTGTGTACTGTATTTACCCAAGATGCAAAGGGGCGAACTGTGCTGGGCTGAGAGGCAGTGTGCTCCCATCCCCCTTCCATCTCAAGATAGTGGCACCTACTGCAGAGACGGAGCTGTTTCAGCAAATGGAATTCAGAACAGTGGGGTTGGTTGTTCAGCTGATAATGGCAGAAGATTGTTTTTTTTTGGTTTAGCATCACCTGCACTGCGCTCCTCCAACCCGGGCTGCAAGTATTTCTGACTTAGCTTGTGAATCCTGGTTTAATGATAGCTAAATAAAAACTCCTTTTATGTACCGAGGGAGCCCCTTTCCACTTAAGTCACCTGGTTTCTAATGAATCCGAAAGGTGTGATTTGGCATGCAGTATCACTGCGACCCTCCCTTCTTCAAGCACAGCCAAGAGGCAGTAACCCAGAGATTTAAATAATACAAAATAAATAAAACACTCACGCGGCTCAGGTCGTGCAAGGGAGGCAATTACTCTTCACCCTTTGAGGTTTCCTCGTGCAAAACGTTCCCGGAAATAGCCACCCCTATTGTTTCTTTAAGGCGCTAAGCCCTCGCCTCTTTACAGCACATCAAGAGTTAATTAAAAGGTGCTTGTAAGTGTTTTTAATTAGAGAGGCCAGCGCCGCCTTCTGTGGGCTGTCCATCTGCTTTGCATCAGCCTGTTAGCTCAGCTGGAAGGGGTAACCCGCGAGCCTTTGTAATCCCCAAAGTTTTGAAAGGCTAATTATGCCGAGGTCACACTTACGCATCCCAGGGCAGGCGGGAGGAGAGTTATACCTTTCTAGATGAGACCGTGCAAGTATCGGGTTCACTATGTGGACGTGCGATTGTCTTCCGGTTGTTTTCTGGCTCGCCATCCAATGCCTTTGGCTTTCATTGTATCAGGAGTCCCAGCCTTTCCGGGCTCCTTTAATAGGATTTATTCGGGTGACTCCAAACAGCAGAAGATGAGGAAATCCCCGAGCTTTCTGAAAAAGGCGAGGGCGCTAAGAACTAACAACACAAAATATATTGTGTCAAAAGATCACATAAAGCACTGTGCCAAGTACGACTCAGCAGTCTTGGCGGACAACAAACGCTATCGGATATTGAGCCCGGATAAACAGCATAAATATAAACAGTTAATTTACAAAAATTGAGAAACGCGCGCCGTACTAGAAAAAGCGACACAGTTCTAAAATGTGAGACAAACTACATAATTGTAGGAATTGAACTAAACAAGCATTGGCAAAACAATATGTCTCATCCAAACCAGAGCTATTGCCAAGGCTGCCTGGGGGGCCACGAAGGGGACCCTCCAACAGGGCGGCCGCCTTAATGCCGCAGGAAGGCACAGGAGGCAGCAGACTAGGCTCCCGGGTCCAGGGACTTGGGGGTCAGCGAGCTGCGTCACTTCCGGTCATGGGAGGGGGAGGGCAGGGATACAAATGCCTTCCCCCGCCCACTGCGCATCCTCTTGACCGCTGCCTGTCTCGCTGCGGGGTCGACCACTGCCCATCTCGCTGTTTCCCAGACACGCTGTCGAAGGATCGTTCCCTTGCTGGTGGTTGTCTTCGTTGGGGGTCATTTCATCGGTTTTGTTAGCCGTCGGGCGGTTTGGAGGTGAGTCGCTCACCCCGCCCGTAATCCACTGGCCGTGGTCGCCTCAGCCCATAGAGGCTGCAGGCCCCGTGGATTTCAGGACTAGGCCCAGCCAGGCCCATTTGGTTGGGATTGCTGCCGAGGTGCAGCGCAGACCGAGTGGGTGAGTGGTAGAAAAGGGGAGACCGGCAGTGGCCTGCCCCCAGTTTATAATCGCATCTGCCCCACCACCCCAACCCTACCTTCTGAGTCGGCGTGGGTAAGTTAAGGCTCGGGCCATACACACGGGGATAGTTAGGTCACGTCGGGTGAGCTCCTCGAGGTCCTGGGTCAGATGGGTCGGGGGCATACTTTTGTGTTCCCCTCAGCATTGCGCTGTTGGATCGGAGCAGCCAGGACCCCCACACCCCAAGGCACAACAACGTAGTGCTCCACGGGAAGTGTGGCAGGCTCGTCATTGGGGCAAACAGGCCCAGGGTCGCCTGCCACTTGTTGAGGTGCTTTCCGATGGCATAAGGGCTAGGGTTCACAGTACGGCAGGGTCTTTGATTTTGGCTTATTAGCTAACCTCCTCATGCCTAACAGAATGTATTGGGCCCCGTCGGGGCACTTAATGCAGCCATGCGGGTGATACCGGGTTCGAGGCGCAGCAGGGTCTGTGCTACACTGCTACCTTGGTGAATAATGCTGCTATGCCATGCCACGCGGGTGAAACCGGGTTTAGAGTTGCGGATGGGTTTAGTGAGTATGGGCAAATTGCCTAATCTCCCCTGTGCCATTTATTGGGTCTCGTAACTGGCACGGATAATGCTGCAATGCCCTAGGGATAAGGCGGCCATGTGATTCTTTCTGGATCCCGCTCGCTAGGCTAGGCCACGTACATCGTCCCCCACCCTCCCAGCGGGGGACCGCGCTCCTTTAATTGCGTTATGCGCTGGACGCACGGGGACCTCAGGTTAAATGCTCCGGTGGTTAGGATCCCCCGATTGCGACCGATACTATGTACAGAGCACATCACTGAAATGTTGAGCTTCTGGCCTCGTGATTGCTGCTCATGGGGGGCCATGCAGGGCAGCGGCGCCTCAGACCTCGAGTGATCGTGGGCACCACACTCGGTTGACATATATCCCAAGGGACAATAAATCAGTTAGGCGGCACGAGCCGGTTGCCAGGACGCCCGCAGAGCGTGCTGATGCAGCGGGTGGTACAGTGCGCATCGGACAGGGTAATGCGCTTAAGGAGCCATAGTCAAGGATAAGACTGTATCTGTGGCTAGGGGCTCACACAGGAAGTATCCAGGAATGTAAATGCGCATGGGGGAGCTGTGATGGAGTGGGGGAAGTGAATTCACATGCTCGAATCAGATCGCTTGATTTTGTGCATCGGAGTGTCCGGCCCGTGCTTGTCCGCTGAGGCTGCCCTCGCCCTGGTTTGTGATGAGGGTGTGTGTCTGGGCTGGCTGGGGGGGCGGTGCATGCCGCTCGCTGCATGTTGCGCGGCCCTGGCCCGAACCACGGGGTTTCTGGGGTCATGCTGCCCGGTGGCGCCGTCAGGGCCATCCACCCTGATATGTGAAGGGATTGCCAAGGCTGCCTGGGGGCCACGAAGGGGACCCTCCACCAGGGCGGCCCTTTAGTGCCATCGGAGGCAGCAGACTAGGGTCCCGGGTCCAGGGACCTGGGGGTCAGCTGGCAGCATCACTTCCAGTCATGGGAGGGGAAGGACAGATTTTTATATAGCGCAAACTTTACCAGAAGGTGTCAGAGCACTTCACAGAAGAACCAGTTTTCAAATTATACAAGCCATGTTTACTGCTTCTCCCATGCTTCTTAGCAAGAGCTGTAGTGATGTTTATTTAAATGCGATTTTATATAGCGCGAACATTACCCAAAGGTGTCAGGGCGCTTTACATAAGAATCAGTTGCATTACATAGGACTTTGGATTACATGAGTTCGATAAAAGGTACAAACAGCTAAAGTGGCTTAAGAACAAGAGGCAAGTGGAAGCATTTCAATTTACACAGGCAATATTACTGCTAATTTAGATGTGCATCATAGATCCAGGTACAAGCCTTCTTGCTCACTTCTTGTAGGTACGAGGTCACGTGTCATAGATATGGATGCAATGGCAGAAACAGCATTATACAAGTTGGCCTGCTCACCATACGAGGCACAGTCCTGAAGTAAAAAAAAAAAAAAAAACTAATATCTGGGCATCATTAACACGTGCCTTGCACAGGGAACTATACAGCATGATTAGCAGGGTTCAGTCCCCCCCCCCAGTTCCATGGTTACCTGAGGGTTAGGGGACCTGCATATGTCTCATACATGTTTTGTTTGGCAGGGTTACTACAGAGAGTTTATGCCCGCCAACAAGTCTTCAGGGGGCACGAGGCCCGCATTTGCAACAGGGTAGGTGTTAGTGCCACAGGAAGGCACAGGAGGCAGCAGACTAGGCTCCCGGGTCCAGGGACCTGGGGGTCAGCGGGCTGCCTCACTTCCGGTCATGGGAGGGGAAGGACAGGGGTACACATGCCTTCCCCTGCCAACTGCGCTTCCTCTTGACCGCTGCCTGTCTCACAGCAGGGTCAACCGCTGCCCGTCTCGCTGTTTCCCGCCCTACCGCTTACCCTGCAGACGGCCAAAGGGTGGTAGGAGGGGGAAATAATCTAACTTATTATTTTGTGTTGCAGGAGGAGTTACAGGGCGATCCAGGGTCTGCAAAGTACAGATGGGTACGATATGCAGCGGCACAAGGGTGCTAAGCCAAGGATACCCAGGGTTGTCTTAGCGTGTCCCCTGGAAGAACGACGGCGCCCCGTTAGTCCTACGGGCGGTTGTGGGCCTGAGCAACAGGGGGCTGCCTGGAACACTCCGCCCCCTTCAGGGCGTGTGAGTAAGGGCGTGGACTGGTGGTCCACTGATGGGAGGGGTGGCCCTTGGCAAAATTGGTAATCACTGATTGGCAACGGGTACGGTGTAATTTGGCTCATCTAGCGGGCAGGCAGCTGAGGGGCTGGCCTGCCCTTGGATAGCCTGTAAGATAACTCACCATGTTGGCATATTTTGTTATGCAAAATAAACCTGCAGCAATATTCTCCACTAACAAAGTGTCTTGTGGTTTATTTATGTATGTTGCAGTATGAGAACTGAGGAGTGTTGCCGATATTGGCACTATGGCTTTCAGCAATGTGTTTTATCCATTAAGCCTACCAGTGCGGCTGCTGTTCACCATGGCTAAAACTTTGTGCAGACGAAGGCTCTTGTGTCTCCTTTTTTCTATATAAGGAGGGTATGGAAGACTTGGGTGGTTCCCCCACCACCGAGACCCAGTAAGAGGGTATAAACGTTTCTTTAAATGGTGCCCGAACAGTGACTCCATGAGCATGAAGGTCAGGCCCGGTGGATGTTAGGAGGTGCACAGAGAGACTCCGACGGAGGTACCCTATCCGAGGGATTCTTGCAGTTCGGTACCGGAACGACTCGCCCGCTGTTCCTCCCCGCCCGGTCTGGGCCACATGACCGCGTCCTCGCTGGGGTCCCCTAACAAAGTGACTTCTGAAACAGGACACAGCCCTACATCTGCAGAAGAGAACTACCCCTGTCAGGTAAGGGTGGGCTGATCACCCACCGAGTCTGTATGATTTTGCTGTTATTGACTTTTGCAAAAGCCAAGCCAGCGAGGTGAGTTTTTAAAAACCAGCTGTTGTCTGTTATCTGTTTACAAACATGCCAGCCAGTAGTAAGTTTAAGAAATGATGTTGTTGTATGTGTGCACAGGCCTCCCAGCTGGAGGCGGCCTGTCCGCTTCCTCCAGAGGGGACCCCTGGTCACACCATGTATGCTAAACATGGTCCTTATACTATAATGTTTCCCCCTTTTTGGAACAAATACACTAAACAAAGTAACAATGGCCACCTTATGGGTCTTTTGACCCGCAAGTCCTGGTAAATCTAGAGGAGCAGCTATTTAAAGGGAAGAATCGTCCCTCGATGTTTGAATCAATTAGGTTGTGGAGGAAGGAAATTGAGCAGAGAGCAAAGAAGAAATAAAGGCACTAGAAAGGAAGCGGAAGTGTATGTCAATGGCTGATCATGCTAGGGAGCACTTACAGGAGCGAATGGAAAAATCTGTGGAGATAGCTGATAGGTAACATAGGGCGCGGGTGCAGAAGTGCTACCTGGCCCGTGAAGAGAAAGGAAAAGGCTTTATGGAAGGGGGAGACGAGGGCGATTCCCTGCTCGATACCATGTTGGAAAGTCCTCCTGCTTATGCCTCCATGTACCCTGTGCTGACACCCCCTGCCCCGCATGCAGCTGCACCAGCCGTGCTGCACACTCCTGCCCCCACTGCCCTCCTACCGTTCCCCCGTAACACCGACCCCCCCCCCTATTTTGACACCTATGACACCGACTGCACACACAACCTTGTCCTCATCACGGGAATTACAATGAGTCCCCATCCGCCCAATCCCTGCAGCTTTACCCCTGTCCGCCCCTTTCCTTCTTCCCCGTGGTCTACGGTTAAGCAGGATTGATATAGATTATTGAATTCCCCCCGACTGGCTTCCTTGCGCTCCGCAGTCAGCTTTTCATCCCTTCGAGAAGATGACCTGCAAAAGCAACAGTGTGAATGTTGGATAAATAGCGGGAATATTTATCCATTTAAAAAATATGGTCCACCTTTTCCCAGCGGACGATTATGGAACAGACCACCTGGGCTGAATACATGTACACCTTCGTTATGCAGAGATTTGATAATTCATTTATGCATATACCTGCCGGATTAGTGGACCTCAGGTCACAAATAAAAAGAGGCGATGTGCAGGGAGAGGGGATGTTTGGCGCTATGTCTGCTTTGATAGCTTACCGTGATATGACTGCTTTCCCCAAACCCCCTCTAGAGACAGCTATGCCAATGAGAGGTGTGGCCCCTGTCTTTATTAACGCACTCACCGATGTCAAAAATAATGGCTGAGGGCCTGTTGAAACCCACTGGCGTAGGCTATGGGTTGATGTCCCTGGGAAAAGGTCAGAGGTAATGCGGTTGAAAGGGCAGTTACCAGATCCTCAAAAAAATCGGACTGCCTTTTGAAATTAGGCCAGATAACATCTGCTAGTACACTTATTCTTGAAGACATCGACTTGCTCTTTGGTACGGTCGTTCCTACTGAAATTTGGGATAAAATTCGACATACTGGCCATGAAGTAGAGCTGGGAGGTAAATGGGCTAATCTGGAAGCTATGGAAGACGCAAGGGCAAGAGGGACTAAGCCAGAAGCTGCCATCCTGACTAGAATAATATCGCTTATGAAAACATTTTTGCCAGAAACAGTCATTGACTGGGATAAGATAAATGGCTGTAGGCAGCGAAAAGATGAAAGTGTGGCTGACTTCTTTAACCGTTTTGAAACAGAATACAAGAATACAAGGGACATAGTGGCTTGGACCCCGGGATCCAAGGCTCTATCCCAGTATTTGTCGATGAGTTTGTCAGCAACTTGCTTTCTGAGATTACCGCCAGGCTCAAGAAAGTTGAGAGTACATGGTCTGCCCAGACTATGACTGGTATCTTGGCTATGGCACATTATCACGAGAATAGGGAAAATGAAGATAGAGAGAAGGAAAGTAAGAAGGCCAGGGATCTTAAGACTTAAGACTAAGGTACTTCTGCAGCAGGCTTACCCTCCCCGAGGACCTGATGCCCGCGGGAATTTCAGACCGCTGCCCCCACCCCCTCCGAAGGCTCTCCAGTCTACCCCCTCAGGCCCTCAACGCATGGGAGCCCTCCAAACAGACCAGTGTGCTTATTGTAAAGGGTACGGCCATTGGATAGATGAGTGTCCCGTATTAGCTGAAAACCTCCGAACAGGGAATACTCTGCCTCGTGCTCCTAGGGAGGGGAGGCCAACTAGGGACCATGGCCGGCACCGTCTGCAGGGCAAAGAGCATAGGTCCAGGTTTGACACCCCTGTCCGGCAACGCCCGGCCAATAGGTTTGATGGATACAAAGCAACACACACTTATTACAATGATGATTATGACAAAGTTGATGAGACAGGGTTCTATCAAGCATAGGACAGCCAGGAAAGGGGTAATACTAGAGTAAAAATTCCAGTGGATCAAAGGGGTCTGTATGTTCAAATGTCAGTTGTGGGGAACAATCAGAATTTTCTTCTGGATACTGGGGCCACCAGGTCTTCTATTGTACGTCTGTAAGTCCCGGAGGTACCCCTTTCTGGCAACATGAATGTCTCTGTGGGTTTTGCAGGAACACCCGTGACCAGCCCTGACTCTGAACCCCTCCCTCTCGATATTGGCCATGCACATGTTGACGCTCCATTGGTCCTCACTACAGATTGCAGTGAAAACTTATTAGGCCTGGATTTACTGAAAGCTCTGTATGTGACCATATCATGTAGTCCCCAGGGTGTATCACTAACAATTTCCCCCAGCGCAGCCTCCTATATGTATCTGTCGGTCCTCTCCCACCAGAGTTGCAGTCTTTATCTTCCTCCCTCTGTACATCATCGGACACGGATGTCGGCTGTCTCAATATACCCCCTCATGTGGTACGTATTCAGCCCGGCACCATCCTTCCCGCCTTTGACAGTATCGACTGCCTGCAGAAGGAGAAGGGGCCCTTTTAACAATAATATCTGAATTGATGGACAAGGGCGTAGTGGAGGAGACACGTGGTAATATCTGTAACAGTCCCATTATTCCGGTTCTTAAAAAGACCAATGGAGATGCTCTCTCCCCTAAAATATACCAATTCGTGATTGACCTTAGAGCCCTTAACAAAATAACGATCTCCCAATACCCTGTTGTCCCCGACATTACAGCCCTCTTGACGATGGTCCCTTCTGACGCCACACACTTTTCTGTCATAGACCTGAAGAATGCCTTTTTTCAGTATTCCTATACATTCTGACAGCAGACATTTGTTTGGTTTCTCCCTTGGTGGGCAGAGCTTTAGATTTTGCCGCACCCCTCAAGGCTTCACAGAGAGCCCCAGTATCTACAGTCAAGCTCTCAAAAGTCAACTAGATTGCTTGGAACTCCCTGATAATTCCACACTGCTGCAGTATGTTGATGACCTCCTCATTACTGCAAATTCCGCCCCAACATGTAAAGAGGCTACTCTCTGTTTGTTACGCCACCTTGCCCTCCACAACCACAAGGTCTTTTAAAAAAAAGCTTCAGTTTTGTCAAGAGAAGGTGACCTATTTAGGTCATCTCCTCTCGAAGGAGGAAAGGCAGCTCACCGCTGATTGTGCAGCCGTTATCAATGCTATGGCGGCCCCACGGACAAAAAAGCAGGTGCGAGCCTTGATAGGTCTAACCTCATACTGCAAACAGTGGATTTCCAATTTTTCGGCCATGGTTAAACCTATTCTTGCCCTCACCAATAAAGACATATCAGACAGTTCCTTTCCATGGACTAGAGTGCATACGCAGGCCTTCCAGGATTTAAAAAGAGCTCTGTGTACTGTTCCAGTCCTCGGGACTCTTGATTATAACAAACATTATTTCTTTTTGTACATGAGACAGATGGCTGTGCATGCGCTGTCTTGACCCAGATATTCGGAGGTCACCATCAGCCATGTGCCTATTTTTCAGCTACCTATTGCAAGGGCTCTCCCAGGATGCCTACGGGCTACAGTTGCGGCCGCACTCATGGTCCGTCAGAGTGCAGGATTGTCATTAACTCCCCCTTGACTCTGATGGTTCCTCATACTGTGGATACCCTCCTTAATAACACCAAGACACAGTACCTCACTAGCGCACGACTCACAGGATATGAATTGACACTGTTTTCCAGCCACATTAACACCAAGCGATGCACTGTACTGAATCCCGCCACCTTACTCCCACTGGATACTCAGGATGCCTGTTTAGATCCATATGACTGTATATTGAGTACAGAGGAGGAGACGAAGGGATGGGTTGACTTACAGGATACCCCAATAGCAGACCCAGAAGGTACACTGTATGTGGACGCCCTCACGACATTGGAGCAAGTAGTAGAAACAGCTCAGATTCGGCAGTGCTCTGCTCAGGCTGCAGAATAAGTCGCCCTCACTAGAGCCTGTGAGTTAAGCAAAGGAATAACGGTTAATATCTACACTGACAGTCAGTATGCTTTTTGGGTGGCTCACAACTTTGGGAGACTGTGGAAAGAAAGGAATTTCCTTACTTCACATGGGACGAAAATGCAACATTGCCCCCTAATTCACTGATTATTCGACTCCCTGAGATTTCCCAGAAAGGTAGCTATTATAAAATGTAAAGCGCATAAGAAAGTGACAGATGATGTTGGAAAAGGCAATGCCCTGGCTGACCAGACAGCCAGACAGGCAGCTCTTAAGAAAAAGGAAGGAATGTATGAGGGAGGTCCCCCCAGGTGGGTGGCAGAGGGGGGCATGGTTGAAGATACAGTACAGAGTGTGATCGATATTCAGTCACATGCTACCCCTGAGGAGCTGAGGATGAGGACGGAGCATTTGGTGGTAAAGGAAATAGATGGTTGGTGGGCCGGTATCACTATGGAGAGACAATGGATGTTGCCTGACAGTCATGTGCTTCCGGTAGTAACGATGGCCCATGGCCCTGCTCACATTAGTACGAAAGGGATATGTAAGTTGCTGGAACCCACCTGGTATAACTCAAAGATACAAGCATATGCTGAGAGGATGGTCAAAATATGCATGATTTGCCTTATGTACAACCCGGGAAAAGGTACAGTAACCCCTGGAGGAGGATTCTTCCCCCTACCTATCCTTTGGAAGCCCTCCAGATGGATTATATCCAGATGCACAGATGTAACAGTTTAAAATACATCCTGGTATTGGTCTGTACCCCGTCAAAGACTGCACCGCTACCACTACTGCCAAAGTACTATCAAAAGAATACTTCCTATGATTTGGTTTGCCCCGTTTGGTCTGGAGTGACAACGGGACACACTTTATGTCTCAAATAATGGAGTATGTCTGTTCAGCACTGGGAATGAAACAACTATTTCATGCAGCTAACCACCCTCAGTCAGCAGGTCTAGTAGAGGTGTACAATGGCATCCTAAGAACTAAAATGTCCTAGATTGTAGCAGAGACAGCTGTCACTTGGGTTGATGTTCTACCCCTGGCTCTGCTATCTGTCAGGACAACGGCCCACAGCAGGATAGGACTATCTCCCCATGAAATTGTGTTTGGGAGGCCTGCCAATGTGTAGGGTGTCCACGGCCCCAGAAACTGTCTAAATACCCTGTGTTGACTGATTATCTGTACAGTTTGACTAACACCTTTCGTACTCTTTACCACCAGGTGCTTGAGGCCATACCTGATAAAAGCGAGGGCCCAAGACACGTTATCCAACCTGGCGACTGGGTTCTGATTCACAACTTTCAACGTACTAAGAGCCTCGAGCCCCGCTGGACACAGCCCCTTCAGGTGTTACTGGCCATCCGCACTGCTGTGAAAGTTGAAGGTCGGAAGAACTGGATCCACGCAACACACTGTAAACGAGTGCCTCTGCCTCTCCCCTATGATCATTGGGTGAGAGAGGGACGAGGACACTCAGAGACAGAAATAGTCCAGACGTTTGTTCCATTCAGCGACGCAAGATTACATTATGCATCTACGGAAGCAGAGAGTGACAGTCTACTGAAGGGAAAGGTGGAACACTCCCCTCACTCTGCTCAGCATCAGGAACAATTATTCCCTGACTATAATGTTCCTATTTCTACCCGATATAACTTGCGTTCCAGAAGGAAGGCTTGTCCTTGACTTCGACCAGGTACCTATAGGCTGCAGATCTGTAATTTCCCGGCTAAGACCGGTGCTGGTGTGTCAGACTAAGGTACGCCCCTAGAGCTCGCACCTGCATCCAGTGAAGCAGCCACCAATCACAGACAGCCGCTAGTGGTTCCTGGCTTAGTACAATGGCAGCCGTCCAAAACACCCAAGTCAAGAAACGATATGTCAGTCTCCTACATAGCAAGTGCTTCGTAGCCCAAGTGGCGAAGCTGTTTGTCTCAATCATCTTGTCTATAATTGGTTGGATGTTACTGATCTACTATCCTGTTACCCCACCAACTCCTACCCCGACTCCTGCAGAGCATCGGTATTTCACGTTACCTGCCCACGAATTACCCCGCCGTGCAGAATTTTTCAATAACACCTTTATCCAGATGTTACATCATCATCAGCTGATCATAAATACTTCCATCTGTTGGGTATGTGGACTGATGACGCATGCTATCACACAATCTGTCCCATTCTTTCCTTATCCTTTTTCCATTTCTGGGTCCTGTCTTGCATGGTGGATGTTGAGGCAGGAGGCCTATACTATCAATGGTACTGCCAATTCTGCCCTTGGAACTTTTTGAGATGACTTCTGGCGAAACAGGTTTGGCAATACCAATACCCCTTTTTGCCCGACCGGCTCATCAACATTGCTATTACCGACAGATGAACTCGGTGAGATGGTGGTGTTTAACTCAACTTCTCGACAAACATTTACCAAATTTCGCTCCAGAAGGCTACTACCTGATGTATGAAACATTCTGAATGTTATAAATGTGCAGGGGCCGTGTCTGCATCCATGGCTTGGGAACTAAGAAAGTTGGTAATAGTATCTGTGACATCATTAAAACTTTAAACTCTACGTCACCTCCAAAGTTGGTGACGTCCACCAACATTTATTTTTTCTGTGGCACAGCAGCCTACACTTTGCTCCCCCATAACTGGTCTAGTACCTGCTATCTGGCCTTCCTCCTTCCATCAATGTATTCTACCCATGGAGATTACCACCTGTTGATGAAGGGCGCTTTGCGTCGCTCACGTAGGGGTGTCATATCGGCTGAGGACACAGTAGGCCAGGAAGGCGTGGACTTCTTCAAGAGTTTCCTCTCATTCTGGGGCCCCATGGCAAACAGTCGGGCTATACGAGGACTGACCAGGGTCCTTGAGGCCACCATCACAGAAACAGCCGGTGCCCTCTCCAACATCACTGCAGAGCTACAGGCAAACCGCCTTGTAACACTTCAAAATCATATGGTCCTTGACATCATCCTCGCTGATAGTGGTGGTGTGTGAAAATTGATTGGCTCCAGCTGCTGTGTGTATATTCCAGATCACGCTTCCACAGTATATGATGCATCCAACGTCTGCATCACCTTTCCTCTGAAATTCATCAGGATGAAGGGAACTGGTCCCTCACAGTCTGGATCTGGGGCCTCCTTTCCCAATGGAGATGGAGGGTCCTAATCTTCCTTACCTTGGGAGTAGCTGTCCTAGTCTCCTGCTGTTTGTGCATTCAGTCCCTGCCAATGCTCTTTGCAATGTGTGTTCAGGCTCCCAAGCCTCAACCTTCTAACATTCACGACACCAATATGAAGATGATCCTCCAACAAGAAACAGATGATCTCATGAATATCAACGTTTTCTAGAGTATTTGCCACTCAATGACAAAGGAGGGTCTGAGGAAAAGTGTCCTTCTTGTCAGCATTTATTTTGTTTCAGGACTCCATTATTTTTGCATTGCCATTTCGTGTCAAACACCTCTGCACGACCCTCCTGGTCGTTTCTGCTGATGTCTGATGAAACTCTGTCACGACCACCCTGCCCTTCCTGCTCCTCGTGGTTGAGCCAATTTCGAAAAAGGGAACAAAGAATTGGCCAACCACCCTCGGACTGAACTCCTGCACACACCCACCCTGTTTCGCAAGACTTGGTCACAGCACCGTCCCAGAACTTGTTTTGTTCACATATCATGCAGTTCAAGATCTGTCTGTTCTCTCACGTACACATCCTGTTTTGCAAGACCTGTCCGTAATCTTTTGTACCATCTGTTGCAGCAACCGTCCTGCCTGAACAAAGAATGGCGTAACTGCATTCTGACTCGGGGCACCAGGCCCCCATCTGAACTGGTTTCTTAAGGTTGGAATTGTGTATAAAAGGCCTGTAGGCTGCGGAGTGAAGCAGCAGCCTCCTCTGTCTTGTCCCCGACGAGCTTGGGACTCTGTTCCATAGCCCGGGCTATTCGAATAAAACTTGGTTCCTCCTGCAGACAAAGGCTCCTCTGTCTCCTTTTTTCTATATAAGGAGGGTATGGAAGACTTGGGCGGTTCCCCCGCTGCCGAGACCCAGTAAGTGGGTATAAACAATTCTTCACTTTCATACTTCTGAAGTCAATAAAATGAGTACCATTGAGTTGGGTAAGAATAAACATCTGTTATTCAGTGCCAATTTACCCTTGGGTGATCGTGAATTTTACAAATACACATGTTATGTTAGATAATTGAGGTGCAAAAAGACGCTCACAGCTCTGGGATCCGATGCCACTGCACCGGCTGCATCAGAGGCAGCTAACACCACGCCCCCACTCCCCCATACACATCGCCTAACTGCAGATTGCCTCCGACAAGAGGTACGGGTGCCTTTTCTTCTGACATGAATATTTTAATGTCTCAGCCAGTGTAAATACCAAAGTCAGCATTTTCCCCATTCCAGTGCATTCTTAGAACAGTATTTTTTAAAAACAAGGCTCATTAAAATGTGTCGAGAGCAGTGTTTCCCAAATTGTGGTCCGCCGACCCCCAGGGGTCCGTGACACATTCCCAGGGGGTCTGCAAGAGATAGTTTTAAAAGCACTGCAAAGTTCCTTGTCTAATTAGCAGTTTTCGAGCAACAATAAAAGTGTCAAAATAATGCCAGTGATTAATGCACCTGCTGGAGAGATGAGAGTTTTGTCTAGTTGCAGCTTTGAGTTATCTAACATAGCACAGAGGGTGCAAAGAACGTGTAATATACATTTAAAAAAAACTGTGTTTTATGTGCATTGGTCAGTGGGTTGCTGCTTTTGCCACAGATGTTTTTGTTACTCTGCAGTTCAAAAGTGAAAATAGTAATCTAGCACAGTGACCTATAAACTGCCATCAAAGAGCTGCTTGCAAACTGCATGATACAAGTTAGTAACTTATGTTTTTTCCTAGCCTTTCATTATCCTGTTGCTGCTAAAAAGGTTTATTTGGGCTGAAATACATTTTTATTTTTTACAGTCAATGCTAACCACTGGCTGATGTTCTGAATCCCAATTTTGCGCTTCTCCGGATCAAGCACTCCTTAAAAATGCCTACTACTGTGAATGACATGTGAATCCTACACATTGTAGTACCCTTTGCCTCATGTAACATTTTCTACACACTGATTTACACGTATAATTCAATGTCTCTATATGTATGTGATGTAAAGTGCTCTGACATCCTACAATGGTATGAGAGATACTATAAAACACATGAAATACATGTGACAGAGAGGCTATGGAGAGATGAGAGGCACTGCTGAAGGATGATAATAAGGGAATCATTGAAAAACCCCCAACAAAGATTGTCGAATCCTGGTGCATAGTAAGATCTTCATTTACTATTCCTTAAGAGCCAATACAATTTAATATATGATGATATATGTGTTTTAGACTGCACCAATGTTTCCTAAATTTCTTGGGGGGGGGGGGGGGGGGAGAGCCTCCCAAAGCCCCCTTGTAGTGGTCAGGTTCACTCACTGCACTTGGTGTGCACCGTATGGCGACTGGTTTGAAAACATTTGCCAGGGCTGCTTTGGGTTTCCAGTCTGACCCTAGCAGGAGCAGGAGCCTCATACTGCGAAATAAAACCAACCATTTAGAAGTTAGTCACGGAGATGCAGCACCAACTTTCCCATTAAAATGTTTTGTTTTTTGCAAATTCTTTGAATATAAAATACTAAGTGGGCTATTTACAACAGAAGTGGCGGAGCGTGTTGTTAGCCTCCTTGGCTTAACGGCAAGCTCCGCCACTTCGGAAACACCGGGCTGCGCCATATTTACAAGAATATGGTGCAGCCCTGCGTTTCCCCCTGTGCTGGCGCTACACTTAGCAGTGTAGCGCCAACGGGGCACCCTTGCACCATAGTGCAAGGTTGTGTGTATGCAGTGGAAGATTGTTTATGTGCAGGAAGGTCCAGCTTCAATCATGAAATTCCGTTTTGTCACTTCTATGTGTGCTGCTTCATACAGCACGCATAGAAGTTACAAAATGGTATTTTTTTAAAAGATTGTCTAGTCTATGTGCAGGAAGGGTCACCTTCCTGAACATAAACAATCCAAGGCATTTTGCTTTTTCCATGTGTGCTGCACAAAGCAGCACACATTGAAAAAGCTAAAACGAGGGGAAATAATGGATTTCTCCTTGTTTTGCCAAGTTAAGACCTGGTTTTCCTTGGCTTAATTTTGGCGCTGCCTCCTATTTATGCTGCCCTTGTAAATAGGTGACAGCGTCAAAATCAACGGGTGTTGTGGTGGAACACCCACCACAACACCCACTGCCCACCACTTTCACGCTAGGCATTGTGTGACAGTGGGTCTTATTTACAAGGCAGCGTTAAGCCATCTTAAGTGGCTTAACGCTGCCTTGTAAATAAGGCAAAGCCTCTATCGCCATGGGAACTTTGCATACAGTGATGTTCCCATGGAGATAGGGGCTTCTAAATATGAGCCTAAAATCCTTAGTAATTAGAGTATTTGTTTTGTGTGCACGCGTGTTTTATTTGTTCCGAATTACTGTTTTAATGTTTGACATTTAAATCATACAAATTGCTTGGGGGTCCCCAGCTTCCAGTGGTGACTCAGTGGGGGTCCTCAGGAGTCAAAAGTTGGGGAACCACTGTTCTAGAGGTTTCTTAATTACACCTGACCAGGGTAGCCACCTGGCCTATTTTTTACTGGCACCGCTGGTATTTTAATGTCCCAGCTGGTACAAAAATTAGCAAAACCATCTAAAGCAAGAATATTTAGCCCTTATCTGTACCAAATTCAAAGAGCAAATATAAATGGAAAACACTTTTTAATGGGTTCTAGAGCTGCAAAGATTCCTGACTATTAAATTTAGTTAAAAACTGTCGGAAAAGTCACAGTACAAATGTATACATACAATGTTATTCATAGTTCTATTTAATATCCTGCCCATGACAGTGCACATGCTTAAAACTACAACAAATAGCCAGTATTTTCTTTTGGAAAGGTGACATCTTGTGAGTTGCAGCCTACCTGTGCCCCAGACTGCAGGGAGCAGAGTCCAGGAAGTGGTAAGGAGACAGACTAGTGCTGTCTCTTCCCAAAACAAAAGTTGTTTAAAAACGATTTTCTCTTTCTTTGATTACTGTCTTTGCCTGTGGTTGTTACAGTTTAAAATTGTAGTTTTGACCTGCCTGTGATTATATATTTTATCACCTGTTTTGTGTTTTTAAACTTGTGGTTTTCCCCTGCCCTTGATTGCTTCCATTTAACGTGTTGAATTGTGGGATTTGAAGTCCAACCTCTGTAGTTCATCCCTCTCATTTCTTTCTTGGTGACAATTCTGTTTTCCCTCCAAATTTCTCCTTTGCTCTGTGCTAAGACCTGTATGTGAAAACAGTGCACCCCCAGCTATCATTTTGTGTTCACAAGCCAGTGAAACCAGCCCTCCTGCCACCCTCCCCCCAGCAATAGGGATATTCTACATCAGAGGGTGCTTCTGTGAGCTGTTTAAACTGTGTTTGCTAGGGCCTGTGCACTTTGTTATTTGGCCAGCAGAGGGAGTAACGTTTAATTCAAACAGTATTGTTAGATTTCAAGTTAGTGAGGTCTTTACCTGCAGAAGTCCAAAGTGTGGATTGAGCCTGTCTGTCTCCTAGGAGATTCTGAACAGGAAAAGCAGTTTCCAACATCCTGGCCAGCAAACCTTGTCTGAGGTGTCTGGTACATTATATGGTCGGCTAGTGGTTGGTACATGTGTACACTAATTGCTGGTTGTATCCGTTATTTCTATTGGATTAGGGTTAATGTCCTCATTGGTTGGGTATTTGAGGGTTCTCATTGGTTTGTGGGTCTGTGATCTAATCATTGTAGGGTTGGGACTAGGACTAGGGTTAGGATTTCTATTGGAAGTAGGGACAGGGGCTTCCTATGTTATTGGTTATTGGGAGTAGGGTGGGGCTAGGGTTAGACCTTTAATTGGAAGTAGCGACTAGGGCTTCTGGTGTGATTGGTTGCTGGACTAGTTTTGGGACTAAGAGTAGGGTTAGGCTTTCTATTGGAAACAGGGACCTGGGTTACCTGTGCCATTGGTTGCTTGGACTTGGGTTGGGACTACTGGTAGGGCTAGGGCCTTTATTGGACGTAGAGCTCAGGGTTTTTTTAACTGATTGGGTGCTTGGACTAGGGCTAAGATTGGCTGTAAGGTCCTGGTCTCCTATTTGCTCTAGTTTTTAGGGCTAGTGTTGTGATTGGATAGTGTTAGGGCTAGGGTTCCCATTAGCTGAAGGGGTCACCTGACTACTAGGGCTATAAAAGGCCAGACTCAGCCCGGGCGTCAAGGCGAAGGGCAGAGAGGACAAGGTTCAAGATTGGTCAGGACTAGGGCCAGAAATGCTGCCCTTTTTTCTCATTTAGCAATACCCAGCCCACACCATCCACATCCACAAACAGAGCAACACACTCACACCAAATTTACACCATGCACAACACTATGCACATATTAATGTACCAGCATGCACCACAAACCCATCTAAACCACATCTACACACCCTACTATCCCAACTACCACACATATCGACCATCACCTACAAACAGTATACAACTCTATCCTATACGACTAACCAATAATCTCATTACTAACACAGCACCAATCAACACCATACATAACTACATCCCATTCAGACACACTCTCCGAACTGTAATTACACATAACAGACCACCTTTTATCACTAACAAACATATAATCATCCTTCCATCAGTTGCCCAACAAACACCCTCCTCTCCCTTCTACCATAACAACACACACACTACACACCACCACACTTTGTAACTCTTGCAACAAACCAGTCGAAGATAATAACTCACACCTCTACTTCATTCACTTCTACACACAACATACACTCTACTCATAAACACATCACCACCCCCTGTAAGTCACAACCTCCTCTCACAAACAATACT
This sequence comes from Lissotriton vulgaris, assembly GCF_964263255.1. Lineage (NCBI taxonomy): Eukaryota > Metazoa > Chordata > Amphibia > Caudata > Salamandridae > Lissotriton > Lissotriton vulgaris. Next base: position 1,855,921,204 of record NC_141691.1, read on the forward strand.
ATACAACCAAATCCATTGCATGAAACATATACATCAGAACTCAAATTCAAATTCAAATTCAAATTGACTTTATTTTGGATATATTGCAATCCATAAAAGCACAAAATCATTACACATTTCATAATAAAAACACCATAACATTTACAAAGTCAATCATAATTCATACATCATACACTTTTCTTGAAAGAGTGAGTAGACAAAATCAGTACCACAGATAAAGTGCAAATAGTACCCACGTACAACAAAGTGCATTAGTGCGTTGGACTTCAGCTAATTCATAATTACTCATCTAAACATTTTCTTAATCTCACAGTTAGTTTTAAAAATTCTAGCACCTGGAGGACACTGTCAGTGTGCAAGAGCTGTAAATACATGAGGGCAGGTCTAATTTGATTAAAATTTAATCTCTTTAAAAGAGTGACAAGATACCGCCTACGGGGGTATTCATAAAATCTACATAAAAATATAAAATGCAGCATATCCTGTGGAGACTTCCCGTCGCAAATCTAAAGAGGACAGGGGCGTCCCCACAAAAAAGGACAATGTAGGACTGTGTCTCACTTCTATTGAGTGCACTCTAAAGTGAGTATTGCATTCCAAAAAGCAGCATGCCGACAATACGGCGGGAAAGGTAAAGTTACAAGTAATTTGAATCTCAATTTCTATCAGCGTATGTTGACTGGAGAGGAGAATTCTGTGTATTAGTTTTCTTATGTCTCTACAGATGCCAAGTCTTTAGAGAAAAGCCTATTTCTTAACTATATAACCAGCTCAAACAGTAACGTTAAAATCTACAATATTTCATGATTAACATAGCATAAAAGTAAAAAAGGATTTTTTTAAAAAGATGTTTTCCACACCATGAGTTTCGTAAGTCTCTGTTGTACATTTATTACACATTCAAATATAAAAATTCATCATTACACAATATACAATTTTTTAAGAAAACATGTTATACAGTTGTATAAAAAACATTAAAAAAACAAAGAATCACAAGTCGACGCGGCGTTTCGGTATCCTGTATGTCTACCTTCTTCAGGACTGATTCTAGATAGATTTAAAAAGATTTAAAAGACACAGAGTTACTCTTATTACATTGGTGCAGATTGCTCATAGTTCACAACTATAGATAGTCACAACTGTAGTAGATATAACGTTGTCTTTTAGGCATCTCTTGTACAAAGGGCATCATTTATTAGCACAAAATTTTGGTTTTACATTGCTAGTGATTCCTCACACTCATATAGATTTCAAATACTCCTGCTAGTTTGGTAACATATTGACCATTTTCTCTATATATCCCTACGCTTGAACAAAACTAATGGTTTTTACCTTTCCCTGGGACTGTATAGTCCAATGCTCATGAGACTCAATTTGAGACCTCTATTTGTGGATATAATGAAGGAATTGTCAGTCTAACGCATACCTTAAATCAGGTGGAGTGAATTTCCCCACCGGACATTGTTTACTTCAGTTCAGAACCTTGTTGCCATCAAATTTGTGGGCCTGTTTTCGGATTCTGTTTGTGCGATGTGATATCACTAGATAAAATAAGTATAAGGATAATTTGTTTACAGTTTGTCTCGGCATTATGCATATGTCGCGACAAACGTTCTTACAAACTAGAAATGGAGATAAATTATATTTCGTACCTCCGGAAACAATAAGAATATTTTTCTATATACCTTATTTTCAAAATAAATACGCTTGGTCTTGAACATTCAGTGCTCTTGGCGGCTCGTACAAGACCGGCTGAGGGACGCTTTGGAAGACTACCAGGATACAGGAGCAGGGAGGCCGATTACACATTTAAAGGTAAAGACAACGAAAAACTAGGGCCCCTCTAAGTCTTGACTAGTGCTTTCTATAACTCGAGCGCTAATATCCAAAAAAATCCCTTGAAAACCTAATATAAGCAATCTGACTATGATGACCCATTCCCCATTATGTCAGGTAACACAAGATAATTTAAGAATAAAAGAATGCAATAAACAGGAATAAGATATAAATCTGCCACACATTGGGCCTGATATATATATTTTATATGTTTTATTATCCAATGTAGCACGGACTCTCAATCCACAACGGAGTGCCTTGGAGTCAAAATATCCAAGAAATTGCACCAGGCAACACAATTTTAATGGTGAGTGATACCCTATGGCCAGTATGCCCTGCTAATAAGTAGACTTCAAAATTAATAAGTCCCACATGTGTTAATATGCAATAATTATAATTTCCTAGGGTCATTGAAGATACCCACAATTGAAAATACGGTGGCTCCTCCTGGTAGTCCAAGACCAAGTGTATTTATTTTGAAAATAAGGTATGTAGAAAAATATTCTTATTGTTTCCGGAGGTACGAAATATAATTTATCTCCATTTCTAGTTTGTAAGAACGTTTGTCGCGACAAATGCATAATGCTGAGACAAACTGTAAACAAATTATCCTTATACTTATTTTATCTAGTGATATCACATCGCACAAACAGAATCCGAAAACAGGCCCACGAATTTGATGGCAACAAGGTTCTGAACTGAAGTAAACAATGTCCGGTGGGGAAATTCACTCCACCTGATTTAAGGTATGCGTTAGACTGACAATTCCTTCATTATATCCACAAATAGAGGTCTCAAATTGAGTCTCATGAGCATTGGACTATACAGTCCAAGGGAAAGGTAAACACCATTAGTTTTGTTCAAGCGTAGGGATATATAGAGAAAATGGTCAATATGTTACCAAACTAGCAGGAGTATTTGAAATCTATATGAGTGTGAGGAATCACTAGCAATGTAAAACCAAAATTTTGTGCTAATAAATGATGCCCTTTGTACAAGAGATGCCTAAAAGACGACGTTATAACTACTACAGTTGTGACTATCTATAGTTGTGAACTATGAGCAATCTGCACCAATGTAATAAGAGTAACTCTGTGTCTTTTAAATCTTTTTAAATCTATCTAGAATCAGTCCTGAAGAAGGTAGACATACAGGATACCGAAACGCCGCGTCGACTTGTGATTCTTTGTTTTTTTAATGTTTTTTATACAACTGTATAACATGCTTTCTTAAAAAATTGTATATTGTGTAATGATGAATTTTTATATTTGAATGTGTAATAAATGTACAACAGAGACTTACAAAACTCATGGCGTGGAAAACATCTTTTTTAAAAAATCCTTTTTTACTTGTATGCTATGTTAATCATGAAATATTGTAGATTTTAACGTTACTGTTTGAGCTGGTTATATAGTTAAGAAATAGGCTTTTCTCTAAAGACTTGGCATCTGTAGAGACATAAGAAAACTAATACACAGAATTCTCCTCTCCAGTCAACATACGCTGATAGAAATTGAGATTCAAATTACTTGTAACTTTACCTTTCCCGCCGTATTGTCGGCATGCTGCTTTTTGGAATGCAATACTCACTTTAGAGTGCACTCAATAGAAGAGAGACACAGTCCTACATTGTCCTTTTTTGTGGGGACGCCCCTGTCCTCTTTAGATCTGTTATCCCCCCAGTCCCCTATTAGTCTGTGCGGGGTCCTCCTTTAATTTCGTGACTTCCCGTCGCAGCCACAGGGAGCTGCAGTTTTCTTAAAAATTTCCAACTTTGGTCTGATTAAAAGGTGATGGAAGATGTTAAACCTGAACCGTGTCAGCAAGAATTTTTCATGGGAGGTAAAGGAGCATGTTAGGTACAATTCCATGGTATCACAAGTTCTTAACATGATATACTTCCTAACATTAGGTTTCAAGAGCTCAACTTCTTCTCTTAGGGCACTACGATCCATGTAAAAGGCCCTCTTAATTGCTGCAACATCACCCTTAACTATTTCACTCGGGTTTTCAAACAAGTTCAGGTGTCCAAGCTTCAGAAATTGGGACTTCAAGTATTTAAGCCATGGTACACACATTGCATGATCAAGCGATACAAGATCTTCCACTATCTGGTGGGTTAAAGGAATTTCCTGATTTAACCATAATTTTACCCAGCATAACAGTGGTCTTAATCCAACAATGTCGGATAAGTGCTGGCTTCCCAGCTCTTCATGTACCGCTAAATTCGATGTACTTACTGGGACACAAAGCAAACGCTTTAAGAAGTTATTTTCAGTTATCTGTAACTGTTCGCCGTTTGCATAGCCCCATATTTCGCTGCCATAGACTGCGGTGGCTATTGATTTAGCATTGTATAATTACATCATGGCAATATTTGGCTTTTTCCCCAATTTAGTGGCAACTTTGAAAATGGAGGCATTTACTCTAGTCATTTCCCCCTTCTTCCTTGCCATATGTGGAGCCCAAATGAGCTTTGTATCAAATAGGACACCAAGATATGAGAACGTATGGGTGATGGGGATCAGGACATCATTTAGTTTAAAAATGCACTTCTTTTTTGATTGACGGCCAACATGCATTATATAGGATTTAGAATTATTGACCTTAAGGTCCCTATCAGTCATGAAGTTATTAAAAACATTCAAGAGTGTCTGGAGACCCTTTTCTGTTCTTGAAATTAAAACCGCATCGTCTGCGTATAAAAGTAAAGGAATACCCCTCGTACCGACTCTAGGACAATCTGATTTTACCTCCTGAAGTACGGCATCTAAGTCATTTATATAAAAATTAAAAAGAAATGGGGCCAAAATACAGCCCTGACGTACTCCTTTATTGATACTAAAATTTCCCGTGGTTTCCCTGTTGGATGAGAACCTCACATTGGCTCTTGTGTCATTGTGCAAATCCGCTAGGAAGTCCACAATCCCCCTATCAACACCTTTATCCCTCATGGTCTGCCACAGCCTCCCCCTGTTAACACAGTCGAAGGCTGAGGACAGATCCATGAAGGCAAGGTGTACTGCTCCCTTCTGTACAACAGTGTATTTATTCAGAATAAGAAACAGGTTGAGACACTGGGTTATGGTAGAGCACTCCTTTTCACTACTCCTCAAAAGCAAAACATATCACACACACCAGCACAACAAGATCTTCAAAGCGCAACACCTCATAATATTTACCATGACAAAATACAAACATATACCCACCTTTCAAACCACGCCAAGGCACAAACTAGAATGCCAAGCTTTCACTCTTCCACCACAACTAACACAGATACAGCAATACAGCACCTCTCTTCTAACCGTCTCTCATCCATTGGACAATTTAGAACATTACTACATGACCCACATGCAGCACCACCTCCCCTGACTCATTCACCTTTTGCCTTAAACACACACAGAAAATATAAGCAACATACCACTTGCTTCCCCATGTCTACTTCACAACAATGTTACACCACAAAAGCAACACAGCACTCCAACTCACTCTCAAACACCATCTCCAACTCATACACACGTAGACCCATCAAAATGCCTTCTTAGCATGCTGGATGAGGAACACGATACAGAACTGCTACACGATTGCTATCCTAATACAGCTAATACCAGCACTAAAAACACACCTGCTAAAAACCCACACAATACTGATCACTCTTCTACAAAACAAAGTCCCACTATCACCAAAGGCCACTCACAAAACTGTCTACTAATAAATGTTCGATCCCTCTCTAAAAACAAGCATCACATCTACGACCTTTCCACCAATGCAAAAACAGACATACTATTCATAACCGAATCATGGTTGGGAGAGGATATGGGTCCAGTCCTGCAGGAAGCCATTTCTCTAGGCTATCAAATAATCACCCAAAATCGTGTAGCCAAAAAAGTTGCTGGTATAGCTGTTGTATTCAGGGAAACAATACATATCATTAAAATTGACAACATCTCCATAGAGAATTGTGAGGCTCTTCTAACAAGATGCAATCCTACACCGTCTTCCTCCTGTAACTTCCTGCTCCTTTACAGACCTCCATGTAGCAAGGCAACATTCCCAGAAGCACTTCTAGACACAGTCTCAAACCTGATAACAATACACTCCAACCTATGCGTTCTGGGTGACCTTAACATTTGGTTTGATAAACCCAATATGACCCATCCAAAAACAATAATCACCGGCCTAGACGCATTGAACCTGCATCAGATTGTCCACAATCCGACACACACCGCTTGACATATCCTAGATGTAATGTTTGCTTATACTGAACTAGTTACCTTTCAAACTATAACTCCAGTCACATGGTCAGACTACCAACTTTTGCTTGATTTCCAACATAAAACAACGCTAAGCGACTCACCTAAAACTACTTTACATCCATCCACCTATCGGCCATGGAACAAACTCAATTTGGAACACTTGGAAGCACAACTAACATCCAGTACAAATCTGGAAATCATAAATTATGTTCAAAATCTATATGAGTGGCAAAGGAAGCCACACAACAGAACAAAAGAAGGTTTGACTTCTAGCCCAACCTTCTGACTCAACTCAAACTTCTTTCTACTACTCCTTCCAATGCACTACCCTATCTCTCATCCTACACATTTATCAATACATCCTCTACATCCACTCTCTCATTTATCCCAAACCCCATACCACTACTATGATTGCCAAAATAACCCTTTCTAGACTCTCTCCTACCTAACCCCTCCTTGCATCATCTGACACCTCTTTTTACTATACCAATCCCCTAAAACAAAACTTTCTAAAGTCTTTCCTTTGACTCCTCCCCTCCAAAACTCCTTTTTACTCATCCAAAAGCCTCCTCCTAAAGCTAAGACTTAAAAAAAAATCCTTCACTCTTTTATCCCTCCACTATCCTTTTCAATCAAAATTAACTGACTAACATGTTCACTTCTCAAATTTCATATTCAACCATACTAATATACTACCCAAATAACTGAATATTGAATAACTTATCCACTACTCAAATTACTTCATATTTATACTATACTAATTTTCAACACTAATCCTTTATGGGTTCCGGAGTGGCGTGCTACTCGCCAGAAAAGTGCTTCAACACCCATCAGGGGTAACAAGTGCTATATGGATGCAAATCTTTCTTCCCCTTTTATCCCTCTGCTATCCTTCTCACTCCAAGTAACTGACTAATATCCACCACTGAAATTACTTCATATTTCACCATATTAATTCACCACTAATCATTTATAGGCTTCCTGAAGAATAGCGTGCGTTAACAAGTGCTATATTAATACAAATCTTTGTCCTCCTCAATCCTTCTGCTATCATTCCAAATCCAAATGACTAACTAACCTATCCACCGCTTAAAATCTACTTGCATGTTTCACTATACTAATTCAACACTAATCCTCTATGGGTACCGGAGTAGCGTGCTACTCGCCGAAAAAGCGCTTCGACGCCTCGCCAGGGGTAGTAAGCGCTATATAAATGCAATTACAATACAATACAATACCCCAGATTGATAATCAATGTAAACAAAGTGAAAAAGCATCACAATGTTTGGGCGTCCTTATGGCCTCTTCTGCCGACTGGGAGGGCCAAAGGTCATGTTTGGGTGGGCCTGGCCCACCTGGCCCACCCGGCCCACCCGCTAGAACCGGGCCTGGAATGGAGTGGGAAGTTTTGGGGTACATTGGGGTAGATTGGAATTGGCTAGGTTGGAGTGCGGAAGTTGGGTATATTAGCATTTTAGATTGGAGTGAGGTAGATTGTTCAGTTCAGTTCAGTAAATCTTTATTTCGAAGAATAAAATTCCTCATAAAAACACATTACATAATAAAATTTCATTATATATCATTCCTGAACTTTTAGTAAATAAAAACTTTAAAAAAGAGAGGGTACAATTCATAAAGAGAGTCTGATTATTTACAAAGATAAATTAATTTCTTGTGTTTCTCAATCTTACGGCTACTTTTAAAAAGCTTAAAATGGCACATAAAGTATGGGTATCACTAGCTTTCTGTAGGAACAACAATGCAGCTCTTGCATGGCGAAATTTCTGTTTCCTAAGAATGTCTACCAAGAACAAACGTCTAGGGTTTCTATAAAATGAACATAAAAGTACAAAATGAAGGGTGTCCTGCGGAGACCTATTGTCGCAGCCGCAGGCACCCTTCTGCTCAATTGTTACAGTAAAACCAGCAGGATAGGCTAAAATGTTGGGTAACCAATTGAGCCTAAAACGGCACATTAAAAATCGGTCATTTTGGCTGTACATCAGAAACAGATATGGTTCCATTCCCACCCCATTTCTTACAAGGTCGTGAGCTGCTATTGATTTCTTTACAGAGCCAAGACCACTTCTGTCAGATTCAAACTTTTCTAAGAGCAATTTTTTCACCCTTGGTTTACAACTATTTGAGATCGAGGAAGGATCATTAAAAAGTTGGCACTGGTCAATGTTCACTAAAACGTCTTTCACATACTTTAGCCAAGGAATTTGTAGCCCCTTGTCCCTCAGCAAGAAGTCTAACACGATTTCCCTGCTCAGGGCTGCCTCCGGGTTGGTCCAAATTCTAGTCCATGCCATGATTGGCCTCAGCTTAGCATTGTCTGAAATGTATGGCATCCCCAGTTTGGCATGGGCAATTTCAGCATTTTCAGGATTCTGCGGAAAAATGTGTCTTCCTGTTGTTGCAGTTGCTTGCAGTCCCTGAAACCCCATACCTCAGCACCATGCAAGGCCTTTGCTGTACCTATTGAGCCATATGGTGCCATTATCTGTTCTGGACACCAACGCCCCAACCTTCGGGCAAAGCTTAATATGGCACCATTCGAAGAGACAAGCTTGGTACAATGTTCCTCGAGCAGCTGGCTAAACTGAATGTTACCATTAAATAGCAAGCCCAGGTAGGGAAAAGTCTTTCCTTTACCCAAGCTATGTGACCCTATCTTGAACACACACTTATTGGCGGGTTTTTTGCCAGCCACCATGACAAACGATTTATTTAAATTGACAGATAGGTCCAAGTCAGCCATAAATTTAACAAATCCATCCACCAATAGTTGTAAAGCCCTCGGGGTCCGGGCCAGCAGGACCGTGTCATCCTCGTACAATAGGACTGGGATTTGACGTGGTCCTACTTTGGGGCAATCCACATCTAGGGCGGTGAGGGCACTCTCTAAGGCATTGATGTAGAGTGAAAAGAGAAAAGGGGCTAGTATGCACCCTTGCCTTACTCCTCCTGAGCATAGGAATTGGTCAGTTCGCCCCCCCTCTGGGCTAAAACGGACCCTGGCAGTAGTGTTCCAATGCAACTCTATCAGGATTTTTATCAACCCTTCTTCAATACCTAGCTTAACCCCTGCCCAATTTCATCACGGCCCTTTCAAATATCCTAGGAAAGTCCTCCTAACGTTCCGGCCCACTGCCCACACACACTGCGCACCTTTTAGGTGCAACATCATGGACCACAGTTTAGTCCTATTGACATTGTCAAAGGCCGCGGCCAGGTCCATGAATGCCATATAGACCGTGCCTTTACTGGCTTTTGTATATTTAGCTGTTAAAAGATACAAATTTAGGCACTGGTCACTTGTCGATTTGCCGGCTCTGAACCCGTACTGTATGTCAACTATAATTTGATGTTCTTCAGTCCACTCCATGAGCCGATTTAAGATCACTCGACCCAAAATTTTGGTGGAGACATCTATGAGCGAAATTGGCCTGTAGCATTTAGGATCATCCCTGGACCCTTTCTTGAAAATGGGTACGATCAATGCAGTGGACCAGGAGCGTGGTAGCCCTAATTTAATGGCCGCATTTAAGACCCTGGTTAGGATCGGGCCCATAGGTTTATATTACTTCTATATAGGTCCGGTGGGGTGCCATCTGGACCAGGGGCCTCATTAGGGGTCAACCCGCTGATCGCTTTTGTTATCTCCTCTAGTGAGAAAATTATTTTATCACTCCGGGTGCCCTGCCACTCACCCTCCTGATTTTCTAGTTTTGACTTATTGTATAAACCTTGGAAGTGATTGACCCATTGATCTGGGAGGATATTGCTACTAATCACAGGGGCGGACTTATCATTGAAAAAGGGCCTATTTACAATTCTCTAGAATTCTGCAAAGTCCCTGTTTTCTCCCGCCTCTCTCAAGTCTGCCCAAACTTCTGCTTGTAGCACCTTCTTCCTCTCCTTTACTTTGGTTCTATAGATTAATCTACAGTTGTCCACTTCTGTCTTATTCCTTGGTTTAATTTTGAGGCAAGCTTTTAGGTCCCTTAAAGCTTTGGAGCAGCTCTTATCAAACCACCGTGGGTTCTTGGAATCCTTCCTCGGACCTTTAGCATCCAAAAATTTATCCACTAGATTTGTCAGCGATGCAAATGACGCCACTAATTCTAATCCTTCTTTTAGGGGGTCCAGACAGTCTTCTACCTGTTTTCTTCCTTTTTGGATTAGTGTTTTATAGAACTCGTGGGGATTTATCCTTACCCACTTTAGTCGCCTCCGCTGGTCTTTTGGTTGAAGGCTAGTGTCCCCCCCTTTAAACTTGCCCCCCCGCAAGTATGTATAATTTCCATAACAAGGGGGTTATGGTCACTAAAGGTGCTCCATTTAGTTTTGACCTTGGCAATTCTATTTTTGGCAAAGGAGGATATCAATATATAATCTATGATAGTGGAGCACCCTCTTCCTTTGAACGTTGGAACATATGTGCCCTCTACCTCCGGGACTATTAAGTCGATAGTGTGTGCTAGTGAGTGGGTTTCTATTATTGTGTTTAATTGTATGCACCCCTGCTTGTGTTCCAAATGTGGCCCAACATTAAGAGGGCAGGTATCCCAGTCTAGAAGGTCCGGGGGCAAATTTGGGCAGAGGTGACAGTTAAAGACGCCCATTACTAATGTCATTGGAACCCACCCCCCCCCCCTTTCTTCTGCTCTGCCTCTTGCATGAGTCTTTCATCTAGCTCACATAATGCTGCATTTTTCCCATTTATGGGTCCTGGGTTGTAACCATTAAAAAGCTGTAACCTCAGCCCTCTACTCTGAAATATTACAGATTGCAGGGTATGTGACGTCCAGGTTGGTACAGTCCATCTGCCTTCTAGAGTTAAATCAACGTAGAGCACCAACCCTCCACTCGCTCTTCCTATTCTACCTTCTTGTGCTGGCACAAAAAAGCACTTGTAGCCCTCTATTTGGTATGGTGTAGAGTTGACTGCCCATTTCTCCTGGAACGCCAAAATATGGAACCCCTGGAGTTCATTCCTCCAGTCGGGATTATCAAACTTTCCTGATAAGCCCGCTATGTTCCATGACATGATATTCAGCTTTCCTATTGGCTCTTCCCCCTTCTCATATCCCGCACAAATGAGCATAAACCAGTTAGCCTCTCTGTCCTGGCCTTCTCTTTTTCTTTAACTTTATTGTTTGAGTATTCTACAGTGTTTTGCCTATCTTCACTTTACTCCGCTACCACCTCTCTATCATTCATTATAGTCTTTTCTCCCTTATCCTCATCTCCTAGCCCTAGTCATTCATTTTTGTCCAGGGACTGTAAGGGGCTATATCTATTTGTCCATTGGGGGCCGCCCTGGTATGCTATGGGTATGAGGTAGATTGAATTGGGTAGATTGGGGTGGAGTGTGGTAGATTGTAGTGGAGTAGATTGGGGTAGATTAGAGTCTGGTAGATTAGAGTGAGGTATGTAGAAGTAGCTTAGGTAGAATGGAGTGGATTGGGATAGATTGGATTGGAGTCAGGTTGATTGGAGTGGAGTGGTGTAGATTGGGTGCTTTATAGTAGGGTATAATGGAATGGAGTGTTGTTAGATTGGGGAAGTTTGGCGTGGGGTAGATGGGGTAGATTGAAGTGGAGTACATTGAAGTTGGGGTGTAGGGTAGATTGAATTGGCGTCAAGTGGGGTAGAGTGGAGTGGAGTGGGGTAGATTGGAATTGGGTAGATCAGGGTAGAGTGCAGTGGGATATATTAGAGTAGATTGGAGTGTGGTTGATTGATGAAGGATGGAGTGAAGTGTATTGGGTAGATTGTAGTGGGCGTGATTTGGAGTGGAGTAGATCGGATTGGAGTGGGGTAGAAAAGCGTGGAGAGGAGTACATTGGAGTGGGGTAGATTAGGGTGGAATGGGGTAAAGTGGAGTGGGTAGATTAAGGTGGAACAGCATAGATTAGGGTGGAGTGGAGTAGAGTGGGTGCATTATGGTAGGGTATATTGGAATGGAGCAGTGTGGAGTGGGTAGATTGAAGTGGAGTGGAGTAGATGTGAGTGGAGTTGGATAGAGTAGTGTTGGGTAGATTGGGATGGGGTGAGTAGACTGGAGTGAGGTAGATTGAGTTAGGGTGGGGTAGAGTGCAGTGGGAGAGTGGGGAACATTGGAGTCGAGCCGACTGGAGTAGGGTAGTTTGGGTGGGGTGGATTGGGGTAGGGTAGATTGGAGTGGAGTGGGGAAGACTGGGGTAAATAGGAGCAGAGAGGGATAGAATTGAGTGAAGTGCAGTAGATTGGCGTGGAGTGAGGTGGGGTTGATTGGGTTAGATTGCGTGGAGTGGGGTAGATTGGAGTGGAGTAGATTGAAGTGGAGTGTTGTAGATTGGAGTGGAGTAGGGTAGATTGGGGTAGAGTGGAGTGGGGTAGATTGGAGGTAGATTGGGGTAGATTGAATCAAAGTATAGTGGATTGGGGTTGTTTAGAGTAGAGTGAGACAGATTGTGTTAGAGTAGGGTAGATTGGAGCCGGGGCATATTTGAGGGGGAAGATTGGAGTGGGGTGGGTGTGGTGGGATGGAATAGCGTGGGTAGATTGGAGTGGGGGTAGATTGGAGTGGGGTTGATTGGAGTGAGGGGGATAGATTAGAGAGGAGTGGGGTAGATTGGGTGAAGTGGAATGGGGTAGATTGGAGTGGAGTAGATTGTAGTGAAGTGGAGTGGGATAGATTGAGGTACATTGCAGTGGAGTGGGGTGGATTGGAGTGGGGAAGAGAGGAGTGGGTGTCATAGATTCGAGTGATGTGAAGTCGAGTGGCTTGGTGTGTTATAGAGTGTCTTCGGTTGGATTGGTGGAGAGTGGAGTGGGATGATGTAGAGTGGAGTGAAGTGTTGTAGAATGGAGTGGCATGCAATAGAGTGGAATGGCATTGAGTGGAGGGGGTGGCTTAGTGTGGAGAATGCATGGTGAGGAAGTGCACCGCCATTACAAACAGCACATTTTTAATTGAAATGACCATTACAAGTGCACCGAAATACAGATTTACTCCACACAAATGATGTGTGCAAATGTCATGACCTACTGTATTGATGTGTTTTGATCGTATTCAAATATTTCTTTCCACCACACATCAGAATTACAAAAATGTATTTCATTTGTACTAATTCTAGTATATTGTGAAACATATGCAGCGTTCCTTTTTTTGTGTGCTAGAAAAAAAATCCTACACCCGCTCCTCTTCTCTTACATAAATTCTCTCACTTTGAAGTCAGAGATAGAAACGTAAACACCAAACTCCCTCTGAAGAGACAGCTGGACATTTGACCTCTGTTTTTGAATGCACAGGAAATGTGACATGCTAAGAACAAGATTTAAGGCCTGTTTACAGAAAGCAAGTTTGTGGAAGAATACAGCAAGCAAGGCCAGGGCAACAGGAGGGACGAACTCAAGCTGGACAGCCTAAAGCAAACAAAGCAAGCAAACAGAAAGCCAGAAAATGTGATTTACAAATCACAAAGCCAATGGAAAGCAATGGGCGGAATGCCTTCCAAGGCCAGTTTTCTGAATGTCCCAAAGATGTTTTAGCAAAAAAGACAGCTGCACTGTCTGGTAGGCTTCGACCTAAAAATCAGCTCTAAGAAGTCTCTCTGAGGTCATATGGTTGTCACTGATCTGCATTTTTGATTAGACTTAAAAATCCCTCAATGTGTGGATTTTCATAGGAAAATGAAGTAATATGTGGGTGGAAAGATGCTTTTCAGTAAGTTTTTAAGAAACATTAAAGAGTAGTCTGTAACTGAAAAGAGGCAGTATTTCAGCCCTTTTACAATAATTTGGCACCCCCAAAAGCATCACAAACTTGGGCTGTAGTACCTTTCCTGGCCTTCTGAAAGGTACTGTCCCTGGATTACAAGTAAACTGCATGAGGGTTACAATTTTAGAACTCAACTTACACGTGACTAATGAGCAGATGTATGTATTTTGCACTTTTATATAGCGCAAATTTGATCCCAAAAAATTGGACCGCTATTAACATTTATATTACAAAAGATCAGATTGCATTTTTTTCTTTAGCTACAGAGAAATTAAGGGCCTTATTATGACTTTTGCGGTCCTACAGCGATGCTGCCATCGCACCATCCTCTGGAGGACCCCCAAAGCCGTGGTGCGCCCCCCTGCCTGATTAGGAGTTTAATCCTGGTTAAGAAGGCGGGAATGCTGCGGACTGTGGACGCGCTTGAGGAAAGGCAGACACTGTTTTCTTCGGTGAGAGGAGCGCCTGGGAAAGGGCTCCGGTCTAGCTTCCTCATATAATTTTACCAGTCCTGTGTCATACTTGTATTTTGCACACCGTCACTATTATCCTCATTCTGTTTTTAAGTAAGCTTGCTTTTAAATCACTCAACATGTTTTAAAATCTGTTTCTGATTGCACCGTCCTACCTGTCCCGAGTTCCCGGTCCACCGTCAACTGTTTGGTTTGTGTAGAGGGATGAGAACCGGGCTCCAGGAAGTGATTTACGACTTCCGCGCCAGACGGCCAATCAGCTGCTTCCAGCTGTCAGTCCACACCCCTTAAAAGCTGATGCCTATCAAGACACGCAGCGGACGCGCTTGAGGAAAGGCAGCCAGTGTCTTCTTTGGTGAGAGAAGTGCCTGGGAAAGGGCGCCGGTCTCGCTTCCTAATATAATTTTACCAGTCCTGTGTCATACTTGTATTTTGCACACCGTCACTATTATATTCATTCTGTTTTTAAATAAGCTTGCTTTTAAATCACTCGACATGTTTTAAAATCTGTTACTGATTGCACCGTCCTACCTGTCCCCAGTCCCCGGTCCACCGCTAACTGTTTGGTTTGTGTGGAGGGATAAGAACCGGGCTCCAGGAAGTGATTTACGACTTCCGGGCCCGACCGCCAATCAACTGCTTCCAGCTGTCAGTCCACATGCCTTAAAAACTGATGTCTATCAAGACTCGAAGTGGACGCGCGCCACTGGCGTGCCAAAGGCAAGCTCGTCTGCGCCCTTCCGCGGCCTGACGGGACCTTGGGCCAGAACCCCTGCCCAATTTCATCACGGCCATTTCAAATATCCTAGGAAAGTCCTCCTAACGTTCCGGCCCACTGCCCACACACACTACGCACCTTTTAGGTGCAACTCAAGCCCCTCGTATTGCTCTGGTTGTGGTTTCTCTCTTTCACCTGCCTCCCCTAACCCAAACCTAGTATTGTACCTGCTCCTAATACTAAAAATACTGCCACAGTTTCGGAGTTCACCTTTTTTAGCCTAAACTGTAGGTCACTCTCAAAACATAAAAGAGACATCTCTCACCCAGATGCCTTTTTCCTCACGGAGACCTGGTTAAGCGATAGCTCTGGCCCTGACATTGCTAACGCACTTCCCCCTAACTATACGTACCTTGGTAAGAACCGCGTCGGTAAAGACGGAGGAGGCATAGCAATAATTTTTAAAACTTCCTACAAATGCAAATGGGATGACCTAGACTTCAAAGATTGTGAAGCTGGTCTTTTTGAACTCTCGCTCTCACCTAACTTCACACTTTCTGGGACCTTAATCTATCGACCCCCAGGACCAGCTGGCGCATGGGCCACCTCACTCCATGATCTCATTGCCCCTTTATTACTAAAAGCAACTAACTTCTTGATTTTGGGCGACCTGAATCTACATTTCAACGAGACTACATGTTCCACTAGCGCCAATCTCATTGCTGGCAGGTTTGAACTTTATTCTCCACAACTCAGGCCCCACACACAAAGCGGGAAATTTTGTCGATCCTATCTTCTCCAACCTTAATACTGTTTCATGTAAATCTGCTATCCCAATCCCTTGGTCCGACCATTTTCTGGTAGAATTCCAAATTAAACATGAGCAGAGCTCCAAGTACCCCATGTACCCCTATGATTTTAGAAACGGCAGAAATTGGAAAGATCTAGACATAAACAAACTTAACCTTCTTCTAGAAAACACTATGCTGGTTACCTCTATCACTAATCTTGAGGATGTTGCTGCCCTCCATCAACGGCTAACATATGTCTACTCCCAACCAATAAGAAATATAATCACCACCAGCCCCTCAGTTTTCAGAAGAGCTCAAACAAGAAAAAACTAAATGCAAACATTTAGAAAGACGCTGGCGCAAAAACTGCGAACCAACAATAAAATCAATGTATAAATTAGCTTTAAACAAATATCACTCAATTTGTAATACGGCTTAGGCAGAGCATGCCAATCAAACTATCTTATACGCACAAAACCGCCCCAAAGTACTGTTCAAAGTTGTAAAGGAACTTTCGGGTGCCTCTTGTCAGCCCCTTGTTGATAAAATAGATAACATCTACGCTGATTTTGATAAACAGTCCACAGCCTTAATTAATTCACAACCTGATGTCCCCACAACACAATGTCTCTCCGAGGAAGTCAATCCAGCCAACAGCGACACCTGTTTAGACAAATGGACTCCACTTGACTTTTCCTCCATCCATGGCATTCTTGACAATATCAAATCAGGGTCCCCCAAGGATCCACTCCCCCTCCTCTGTCCTTTAAAAACTCAATCACCCCATTCTCAATATCATCATGGAACTACTCAACGCATCTCTATGTGAAGCAATGGTCCCTGCGGCTTGGAAGCATGCCATGGTCGTACCCCTGCTGAAAAAAGCCAATACCGATCCGGAGGTCCCATCCAACTTTTGCCCTATTTCCCTTCTTCTAGTCTTCTCCAAAATTCTTGAGAAACATATCAATACCCAAATTACAATTTGTACTGAGACACATAATATCCTACACACATCTCAATCTGGTTTCAGGGCAGGCTTTTCTACGGAATCAACACTGTTGGGTGTCACTGAAAACATTCATCAACAGGTCGACAAAGGAGAGACTGTGGCACTTATTTTGTTGGATCTTAGTGCCGCTTTCGATACTGTTTCTCACACTGCTCTCCTAAATACTCTCCAATCCTGCTGTGTTACAGGCCTGGCACTCAAATGGTTGTCCAGCTTCCTATCTCCCCTGCAGCTCAGTCCTGACTCATGTATCCCAGTAGGGAGTACCTCAAGGCTCCATACTCAGCCCATTGCTCTTTAACATCTATGTTAGTCCTCTTGCTACGTTAGCTGAGCAAGCCGGGCTAACCATATATTCGTATGCAGATGACACTCAGCTCATCTTTTCGCTTTCCTCCAAGGACACCTCTAAAACATCAACGCTCCGATCTGGATTAATAAACATTGCCGACTGGATGCATGCCAACAAACTAAAACTTAATGGTGGCAAAACCGAACTCCTCCTCTTTGGTAAAAATAAAACCCTCCGGGGATCCCACCACTAGCCATCACAAATGGATTCTCTCCCTCTGCCGTCTCTATCGGCCCGTAACCTTGGCGTCATCATCGACAACCAATTATCAATGAAGCAACAAGTGGTCAAAGTGGCCTCCACCTGTTTTGCCATACTCAAATGGGTCAGGAAAATTCCCTAGATGCTCCCTCTGTCTACCCAAAAAACTGTCATACAGGCCCTTGTAGCATCCAGATTGGATTACGGTAACATACTTTATCTGGGGGCAAGCACGGAAGTGCTGTGCAAGCTGCAGGTAGTCCAGAACTCCACAGCCAGACTGTTCTGCAAACTACCCCAAAGAACTCCCACCTCAGCCTCACTCCGTAAATTTCATTGGCTGAGAATCGACAGTCGGGCCAATTTAAAGCCCCATGCTACATACATAAAATAAACTCTAACTTAGCCCCTCAATATCTCAATGCCTTGGTACACCACTACCAACCCTGTCGCCTACTTCGATCCTCAAATCAACACAAATTCCTTGTCCCTAGGATCAAACGAACCAGAATGGGAGGACGATCGTTTGCCTATCTGGCCCCCTCCCTCTGGAATTCCCTTCCAACTCACTTACGTACTGAACAACACTATCTCAAATTTAGCAAAGGCCTAAAAACTTGGCTTTTTAATCAGTAATTCCTCCTATTCTGTTTCTGTGTCTAGCCTACTCATCTTGCTCATTGTGTTAACAGGCGCCAGGAAACCTACGGGTAGCTGCGCGCTAGATACATTTAATTTATTAATAATAATAATAATAATAATAATAATAATACTACTAAAGCATTGGGCTGTTAGGGGTGGTGCTTTCAGGGAGTGTTTGAGGTGCAGCTGCAGGGGAAAAGGCAAACAGATGACCCTTTTCCTTGGCGCTCGTGGTTTCAGTGCCGGTGGTCACGTTTCCCCTTTTTGGAGGGGGAAGGCCGCACTGAGGATTCCGTTTTTTGAGTTGAGCTGTGTGGCTCTAGTCTGCTCTGTGGACTGGTCCTAGGATGCTTGTTTCCTGTCCAGGGAGGACCTGGCTTGGCAGTTCGGGCTGGACTGTTCCCATGAGGCAGGGTCAAAACTGATTTGCATATGGCCAGGTCTAAACTAGGGTGGCATGGTGAGCAAAAGAATGTTGGATTTTACCCAGATCTCTTGACTGGGGGTGAATGTTTTGATTTGTTCTGCATTCCGTTTATCAATTGTGTGTCTCTTCCAGTTATAGGAAGACATTTTATGCATAAACAAGTCCTGCAAGAAAAAATTGCAATATACACTTGTCATATCAATCGGAGTATATACATAGGCATGTGGAGCAGAGGGCACAGAGTTACATGGACATGGGCGTTACAGAGCAAAAGATGATATGTAGCATGGGGCAGAAGATAACATGCAGCAAAGAAGCATATGATGGTGTTTGCCAGGGTTTAGCACCAGGTGATGGTCCCAAGGGGAGCCCTACTGATGCCCCACAGCCAACTATTGTGCTTTGTGTGTGATGGCAATAATTGGTGATGTGCATTATTCTAAAAGGGATTGCTATGCCTCATGTGAGAACTTAATTATGTAGGTAATGGGAGCACCATACAATTGACTGCACAATGATGTGTGCATTATGGGGGGTCATAATGAGGTGCAGCTCGGGGCACACCATGATATACAGTGGTTGCATAATGTCATTATACAGAGCTTTCAACGTTAATGTGAGTCCACTCATTACTGTGCTTTTTGGGCCTCTAGTAACAAGTCAGGGTCTCCATCTCCTTTAGACTCTTGTCCTGTGTACATCTTCAGAAAAGTTATAACCATCCTATCTCCTACACTATCAAACATCATTACTGGTTCTATCACTATAGGAATTATTCCTAACAACTGGAAAAAATGCCTTCTCGCCCTCACTCCTCGTCTAAATAAGTATCAGCAAAGCCAATTGGTCTGCTCACAATATAAAATGTAAAAAACATGGAGCCATCTATATGTGGCTGCCATATGCTTGTAATAAACATTTTAAAATTCAAAACATTCATTAAGGTGGCTGCTTTACTAGTAATGTGTTTTAAATAGCAATCCTTTCAGGTATGGCATGTGATTTATTATTATTGTTATTTGCCAAGGAGACAAGAATAAATCCACACCAAACAAAGAACTCATATTGCAGTCTGTCACGGTGTCACTTAAAGATTTTATTACAGCAACTTTGATAGGGAGTTGGAAAACATATCACCATCTAATAGACCTCAAGTGCAGGCTAAATAAATAGTCGGTGTTAGAAATGGGGGTCTCTAGTTGGCAGGGGTATGCACCTGTTCAAATTAGGGCCCCTTGCTTCTAGTCAGGATAAGGGAGTTACACACTTTAGATAACTCCTGCACACCCCCTTGGTAGCTTGGCATGAGCAGACAGGCTTATCTCAGAGGCAATGTGTAAGAATTTGCACCCAGACACACAGTAACACAGTGGAAACACTACAAATGGACACCAAACCAGTTTAGAAAAATAAAGTATCTTTATCTAAACCAAACAAGACCATAAACAACAAAAATCCAACATACACAATTCAAAATATGACTTTTAAAACGTTTTGAGCAATTATGTTCATAGCAATCTATGGATACGTGATTTTACACAGTGTATCTTTAGGTGTGTCAAACTTCTCAAGGCCAAAAAGCCGCAGAGAAGGGAAGTGGCGAAAAACACAGCAATGCATCAGTTCCTGA
This sequence comes from Lissotriton vulgaris, assembly GCF_964263255.1. Classification (NCBI taxonomy): domain Eukaryota; kingdom Metazoa; phylum Chordata; class Amphibia; order Caudata; family Salamandridae; genus Lissotriton; species Lissotriton vulgaris. The sequence continues at coordinate 1,855,941,316 of NC_141691.1, forward strand.
GTCCTGGGGGAGGAGATGCAACAGTGCTGCTGCACGCAGGAGAAGTGATGCGTCAAATCCAGACTGTAGGGGGAAGTGAGATGTCGATTCCAAGATGGTTCTGGGCTGCAGGTGATGTGTCTAAAAACTTGCTGCAGACGTGTGATGCGTGGAATCTAGGATGCACCGGAGTTTGATGCTGGAGTGGAAAACAACCACTACATTGATTTCTTCAGCTACTGTCCCATGATGCGTCAATTCTTTCAGCCACACAGCAGGACCTGTGTCAGAGTCTATGCGGTGATCTCGGACTTCGGAGGTTGGCACTCTGGACTTGACGAGTAGCAGATTTTTCAGCCGCTGACAGGTGCTGCATCGATTCTTTGGCAGCACGGCAGTGGTGCATGGAAATTCTTCACTGACAGCGGTGCGGCGTCAGAAAAACAGGCACTGGAATGGTGGTGTGTCCTTTTCTTGGTTTCTTTAAACTTTTTCAGCTCCAGCAACAGGAAAACCTCTACAGGCCCGGCACTGGAACAGGCATCTCTGGCAGGTCAGAATTCCCATCAGTGAAGTTCAAGAAATCTGATGGTGAAGTCTTTGTGTCCCTGAGACTTCAGACTAGGAGCCCTTGGAGATTCTTCACAAGCAGGTTCACTGCAAAGTTCCATTCTTTGTCCTCTCCTTGGCAGAAGCAGCAACTGAAGGCCAACCCAGCAAAGCAACACATAGCAAAGGGGCAGTCTCCTCCTCACAGCTCTTCAGCTCTTCTTCCTTGGCAGAGGTTTCTCTTGATTCCAGAAGTAATCTAAAGTTTAGGGGTTTTAGGTCTAATATTTATACTCCATTTTCTCTTTGTATTCTGTGGTGCAAGAGTCTCTAAGCTCAGTAAAAACCAGTTTTGTCCTACCTGGCCCAGCTTCACTACAGGAGATTGAGACCGCATTGTGCAGAGCAGACACAGATACATTCTTCAAATTCTTCAAACACAAGTATTTTTTTTTATGAAAGCCCACAACTTCTGTGCAATCACAACATGTACTCCTGGCTCTCAACATGTGGGCAGACCAGAGACTCCTTTCCTGTGCTGCAAAGCAGACCATAAAATCCAGTGGAAAAGAAGAAGGTAAAAAAATCTAAAGAAATAAGATAAACTAAAAAAAAAAGGATTCAAAGGCAACAAAGCAACAAAAAAAAATGTGTACATGGAGCAAACACCACATTACCAAGCAGCAACACCCATATCCATGGGACAAAAGCCACAAAGATACTAAGCCCCCAATCTTTCCTCACCAGAACAGCTACTCATTATCTGAGACAGCAACATGGGGCCAAGACGGAAGGAATGGTTATATGACTTTGATTATCTACTTTGTTGATCTGATGCAAGCTTCAAGGAAGACCGATAATGAACAAAAGGTGCTGGCTTTAAATACCCTCATAGGCAAAGATATCAATAAGATAATCAAGGAATTGCAAGTGGAGTTGTTAGCAACCTACCAAAAGGTAATAGAGAGACCCTCAAAAATAAAATACTTCACAAAATAAACATTGGCTATAAACGCTACTTGTTTAATTAAGCCTCGCAGGAAAAAGATGAGGCAATGAGAGAATTCATAATGCAACTAAGATGACTAACTCAGCACTGCAAATTCAATACTTTTCCTAAATAAGCTGCAAATTGATTTTGATTCATTGACGGTTGTCAATCCAAGTCACTGTGTCTACCCTGCAAAAAGAATACCTACACTCTGGAAGAAATTGAAGCTATGACGTGTCAATGATCAAGCAGCAATGCAGGTCAGGGAAAACAAGTGGAGAAGAAGAGAAAAGAGATGAGGCATATCAAATGCAAATGCAAACACCCACACACATTAGCAGGATCATCCGAGGAGGTCAAGATCCAGGTAACACCACAGGAGCAAGACCGTGAAAATCATTGAGAATACAAGTGTGTTTGCTATAGGTGTGTGCAAGCCTCCCCTCATCCTAGAACCTGGTCCAGCCATGGGGCAAGAATACCAGAGGTGTGGTAAAGAAAGCTCTATGAGAAGATGTGCAAAATATTTGGCAAGAAAGCATTTTGTTAATCGAAAGACCAGAAACCTTGCACCACACCAGGGAGGTAAGAGACAAGAGTGACAGGTCATCAAGCTTGTGAAGATCTCAGGCATTGTCCTGCACAACATCCAGGGCAGATCCCTGTCTCACCACTCACAACTGAGGTCACGCTAGCTGATATCATGAAATAGTAATGAATATGCATTCATGGTAAAAAACAACAAGGTGATGAATGGAAGCATGA